>NC_143251.1:58145000-58873750 GCF_984573655.1 Nuphar pumila | reverse complement strand
TCAAGAAAATGGGTCTTGGGTAGATATGATCTGGAAGGCTCAGGTGGAGGATCCCTCCCGCTTTCCTAGGATGTCTCAATAGGGACTGACTGCTTAAAAATCTGTCTCTCTCTTTCTTCTGCAGTCTTCCTAGTTCTATGAAACTCTTTCCTGCCCTAAGGATGGTAATCGCCTGTGCCTGCTCTTGATGTGTATGTTAAGACATATGTAATAATACATCTATATATATAAATATAGATGTATTCACCATAATACCCGATAGGGGTATTATGGTCTTTTCATAAGTACCCAATAGGGGTACTTGTTTTATTTCTTTTATTTTCCTGTTTTTTATTTTTGTTTTTTTATTTTCTAAAATGTATTTTGGGATACCAAAAGGGGCCCCACAATGGAGTCGTTGGGGCCCCCCAATGGTCACAATTGTGACCGTTGGGGGCTCCCAACGACTCTATTGGGAGCCCCCTTTGGTCTCCCTTTTCTTATAAATAGGGGGAACCCCCCCTTGTATTTTGTATTGCTTTAGAGAGCTCCTCTCCAATAAAAGAGATATTCTTTTTATGTGTGTAGCCTTATTATAAGGCCCTTCGTATATCCCTTGGTGGATTTCCTCTCTTATGCTTGTTTCATTTGTCCGTGTTGGACATAGTGAATGCTTTGGCATTCTTGGATTCTTCCGCATACTTCATTATATGGTATCAGAGCCATACGATCTTCTAAGGTAAAATCGTGTCTCTCTCTACTTCCTTTCTTTTTCACATCTTCATTTTGTAGCAATGGAAGTCAAGATCGATCTATCATTCAAGCTCAATGGAAAAAATTACATGATGTGGGCATCCGCAATGAAGAATAATCTCAAAGGCAAGAAGCTTTGGGGTTATGTAATGGGAACCGTTCCGGAACCCCAACTTAAGCTCACAAAGATGGAAGAAGATCAAGAGAAAGCACTTGAAGGTGATGCTCGTCTCAAGGCCATAGAAGATTATCATCACCAAATGGAAGATTGGGAGAGCAACCATGTAAAAATCCTAGCATGGTTTATGAATAATGTTGAATTTAAGGTATGTGCAAATATTGCAAAATTCCGCCGGGCAAATGAAGCTTGGTTTTTTATGAAGGGTATGTTTACCCAAAAGGATCTTGCAAGAGCTTATTTTTTGCAAGAAAAAGTGAGAACCACAAAACAAGGCGACATGAGCATACAAGACTATTATAGTGCTCTAAATCCTTTGTGGGATGAATTGGCTCTTTTAGAGCCTAAATGGGTGGCTATGGAGGATGTGGAACTAAGACAAAAACAAATGGAACAAGATAGATTGTTTCAATTTTTATTTGGGCTTCGTCCCGAATTTGAACAAGTTAGATCCTCACTTCTCCATAGATCTACGTTTCCTCCTTTAGAAGAGGCTATTGTCGAGATTACTCAAGAAGAGACTAGGCATAGCATGGGTAAAAGCATAGATGAAGTTCTTGCCGTATCTAAACCCGACAATCATGTTAAAACATACAAACCACCTCATTTTGGTAAGCAAGGGAGTGGTGGAAGAAAAATGATTATATGTCATCATTGTTATGAGCCAGGACATATTAAACCCGTTTGCCCAAAGCTAAATGGGGCATTCAAGCCAAAGGTGGCTTCCGTTGAGGAATCATCCACCAAAGAAGATGACGGCAAGAACGGGGATCTCAAAGATACTCTTGGTCAAATCTCCTTGGCTCTCCAACAAATTCTAAAGGCTACTTCTTCCACCATCGGTGCCGCCATTGCCTCATCATCACCTCCCGGTACGTACTCTTGGATTTTAGATTCCGGAGCCTCTTTTCACATGACTTCTCATGAAAATGCATTAACCAACGTGCACACCAATTCAAAAATATCTTGTGTCTCTACGGCCGATGGAACTTTTCTCAAAATAAATGGTATTGGAACTCTTGATTCTAAAAATGTTCAAAATTTTCTTTTTCCAAAAGTTAAAATAGTTCCTAAATTAAATCTTAACCTCTTTTCCGTTTCTCAAATTGCCGACCATGGATGTGAAATATCTTTCTCATCCCAAGAGTGCTTTGTGCAGGATCTCCGGTCCGGGAAGCGGATTGGGCAAGGCCATAGGAAGGGAGATATTTATTTTATGGATAACTTAATGCTTCCAAATACCTCATTTTGTACTTATGTCCAAGACAAAAATATTGAAACTTGGCATAAAAGGCTTGGACATCCAAGTTACTCTAAAATGTATCTTTTTCTTTTTGGAAACAAGTTCTTGTAAAGAAAAAGATATCAATTGCAAAGATTGCATTTTTGGAAAAATGAAGTCTATTCCTTTTTCTATTAGAACCTTTGTGACAACAAGACCTTTTGAATTGGTGCATTCCGATGTATGGGGACCATCTCCGGTTCTATCCAAAGGTGATTATTAATATTATGTTACCTTTATTGATGATTATACTAGATATGTATGGATTTATTTTCTTAACCTTAAATCAGAAGTTTTTAACTTCTTCAAAGAATTTCATGCAAAAGTTCAAAATCAATTTCAAAGTCAAATATCCATTCTTAGATCCGATTCGGGTGGAGAATACTTCTCAAATGAGTTTCAATCATATTTAAAACAACATGGCATTTGTCATAAAAAATCTTGTCCAAGAACTCCTCAACAAAACGGCCTAGCGGAAAGAAAACATAGGCATATTTTAGAAACCACTAGATCTTTACTTATTTCTAATAATATTCCTAAAAGTTTTTGGGCCGAAGCCGTGTTAACCTCCACCTATTTAATCAATAGAATGCCATCTTCAAAATTGAACAATATCTCTCCTTATGAAAAACTTTTCAATATGACACCCGACTACAATCGTCTTCGTATTTTTGGGTGTAAATGCTTTGTTCTTTTACATAAAAGAGATAAATTGTCACCTAAAGCAATAGAATGCGTATTTTTAGGATATGGTGAAAATCAAAAGGGCTATAAATGCTTTGACTATAAAAACAATAAGTTATTTGTCTCCAAAGATGTGACCTTTTTAGAAGATGAAAATGGATTTGAAATATTGGAAAAACCAAATGAAATTGATTATATGTTTATCAATGATCTTTTAGAAGTTTCAAATGATGACTCTTTGAGTCATCCAAAATTTTTCGAAAATACTCATGATTCTCATGATAATGATGTATCACCAACTAATGGTGACAATCTCCAAGTATACACTCGGCGTGAGGAAGCACAACCTATTAGTTCTTTAGAAAAATTCTTGCGGCTTAATGAACCCCTAGAAGAAACCTCCCTTAGGCGATCTTCTAGTGAATCAATTCCACCTAATAGGTTTGTCTCATATGAAACTCTCTCACCTAACTATAGAGTTTGTCTAATAGCCTTGCATTCTTACTATGAACCTTCCCATTATAATCAAGCAAAAAATATTCCTTATTGGGTTGAAGCAATGAAAGTTGAATTAGATGCTTTAAATAAGGCTAAAACTTGGAAAATAGTTCAACTTCCTCCAAATAAAAAAGCTATAGGATGTCGGTGGGTCTACAAAGTCAAAACAAAAAGTGATGGTTCCCTATAATGTTATAAAGCTAGATTAGTTGCTAAGGGATATTCACAAGAATATGACATCGATTATGAGGAGACTTTTGCCCCCGTGGCTCGCATGACAAGCGTTAGAACTCTAATTGCTGGAGCATCATCTAAGAAATGGCCTATATATTCAATTAGATGTTAAAAATGCCTTTCTTAATGGTTAGTTGAATGAAGAAGTATATATGGACCCTTTGCCAGGAATTAGTGTTAATCAAGGTCAAACTCTTCGATTATTAAAAGCTTTATATGGCCTTAAACAAGCCCCTAAGGCTTGGTATGATAGATTTAGTGCTATCATGTTACAATTGGGATTTCGTTCATGTTATACTGACACTGCTCTTTTTGTTAAACGTGCAGGTAATAGTATCATCATCCTTCTGCTTTATGTTGATGATATGATCATCATTGGCAATGATGAAAGTGATATTCTTAATGTTAAAAATATGTTAAAACATAATTTTGATATGTCTGATCTGGGTTTTCTCAGGTACTTTCTTAGTATAGAAGCAACATACTCTCCTCGAGGGTATATATTGTCACAGATGAAGCTTGCTGCAGACATATGTTCCAAATCTGGGATTTCAGATGACAAAAAGGTGGAGACTTCTGAGGTTATCAATGCTAAAGTACGACTGGAGGATGGAGTTCTGCTGGATGATCCTACGCCCTACAGGCAACTCATTGGCTCTCTCACCTATCTGACTATCACCAGGCCTGATATTGCTCATGCTGTGCACTCTGCAAGCCATTTTCAGCATGCCCCTACATCTGTGCATATGAGTGCTGTGCTTCGGATCATTCGATACATCAAAAATACTTTGACTAAAGGGCTATTCCTATCCTCACTCTCTTCCTTAGATTTACTGGCTTATACTGATGCTGACTGGGGAGGAAACCCAAATGATCGAGTCTCAACTACTGGCTTTTGTGTTTTCTTAGGAGATTCGCTAATTGCTTGGAGGTGCAAGGAACAACAAAAAGTCTCATTGTCTTCTACTGAAGCAGAATACAGGGCTATGACAACTACTACAATGGAGCTTGTGTGGCTTCAAAGTCTTCTTCAAGATATGGGAGTCGAAATTACCGGTGCTTCGAAGCTTTGTTGCGACAACAAAAGTGCCATCTATATTGCCAGCAACCACACCTTTCATGAGAGGACTAAACATATTGAAATGGACTGTCACTATGTACGTGATGAATATCTTCGTGGGACAGTTACACTGTCATATGTCACTTCAGAATATCAACTTGCAGATTTCTTTACCAAAGCCCTGCCTGCTCCTCGCTTCTTGTTCATTCTTGGCAAACATTCGGTCATCTCCCCGTAAAGTTTGAGGGGGGGTGTTAAGACATGTAATAATACATCTATATATATATAAATATAGATGTATTCACCATAATACCCGATAGGGGTATTATGGTCTTTTCACAAGTACCCAATAGGGGTACTTGTTTTATTTCTTTTATTTTCCTGTTTTTTATTTTTGTTTTTTTATTTTCTAAAATGTATTTTGGGATACCAAAAGGGGCCCCACAATGGAGTCGTTGGGGCCCCAAACGGTCACAATTGTGACTGTTGGGGGCTCCCAATGACTCTATTGGGAGCTCCCTTTGGTCTCTCTTTTCTTATAAATAGGGGGAACCCCCCTTGTATTTTGTATTGCTTTAGAGAGCTCCTCTCCAATAAAAGAGATATTCTTTTTATGTGTGTAGCCTTATTATAAGACCCTTCGTATATCCCTTGGTGGATTTCCTCTCTTATGCTTGTTTCATTTGTCCGTGTTGGACATAGTGAATGCTTTGGCATTCTTGGATTCTTCCGCATACTTCATTACAGTGTACATATGCAAGACATGCATCGGTTTCTTACTCGTAGGGTTGACCAAAGGCTGGTTAGGTAATGTCCCCTCGCTTCACCTACTTAGTGCCTCGGTAAGCTGTTTCATCTGTGTTTCTAACTTTGCAATGGACTAGATATGGGAATGCAGGTTTGCTTCGATGTCCGCAAAAGCCTGAAGCATCTTGTCGTCAAAGGACTGACTACATGTGGGCTCCTGAGATTGAGGCTGACTAAAGGAAGACTAAGCTTGAGGATAGATAGGTCTCTGAAAGCTCGACTGGTAGCCGCCTAGTCTAGGCTGGTTTTGGGAAGGGACAAGGGGTTGTTGTGGGTTTTTTCATGAGATGTTGAGATGGTTTCGCCAACCTGGGTTATAGATATTTCAGAATAGGTTGGGTGCGGGCTTGGCAAAACCTTGCGCCACCTGAACTTATTCTTGAACAAATTTAGGGTATTGCGGCGTCGCAGGGCAATCAAGAACATGATGTGCTGGGCTAGCACACAGTGCGCACAACTGCATAGCTGATGAGGGATTCGATAACAGCTAATCTAATTTCTAGGTCAGCTGGTCAACCTTGTTTTACAACTCAAGGTGTGTCCCTATCTCTAACATCCCAACCTTCTTCTCTCCAACAGGGGCAGGTGTTGCCCTTTCAGTTCTAGAGGCCGAAGCGTGATACATAGAATTTTCACTAAGGGTTTCGAATAAGGCTCACACTTCATCCTCGCTTTTCACCAGAAAACGATGCAGATCATTTTTGCGTTTTCCCAAATGAACTAGATCGACGACAGAAAATATATGGCTAAAAAAAATTCTGCCTTTAACGTCCGATAAAGGTTTAAGTTCATCCCGATCTTTTTGGGCATTTTGCATGATCAAACAACCCTGCGTGAATATGCAAATCACGCAGGTTTGTTTGCAGCCCCGAAAAAGAAATATATGAATGTTGCGTATTCTAAAAACATATTACTGGACGAAAATAAAATAAACGAAACTACTCTACGATGCAATGCAACTCAAAAATCGACTATCCTAGATGAAACAATATTGCAGAAAATAAACTATATGATATGCAATGCTAAAATATATTTTTACGTACGCAATGAACTGAAAATAAATTTACACTACCTACGAATCAAATAAAGAGATGGGGGAGAAGAAGCAAACCTCACAGCCGCTTCCGATGTAGGGGTTGAGGAGAAGAAGTGATAGTTCTCGCGGTTGAAACGCATGCTCCGAAGACGAGGTAAGAAGCACCGGCGATAGCAAGGATCAGAAGTAGAATGAAAATCAAGGAGGAAGAAAGAAATGGGGAAGAATCAGTGATAAAACCAGATAAGAAAGGAAAAGAGGAGAAGAGGGAAAGAAGGAGGCTGGCATTTTTCCCAATGAGAGGACAACGGCCTTTCTTTATTTAGGACTATTTATAAAACAAAATTAGGTTAAACTAATTATTTTCTAAACACTACCTAATTTTATGAAATTTACAAAACTACCTTTTCTAAAAAAATATTTTCAAAAGAAGGCTATCAAAAATTCAAAAACACTCAGGTAAACTTGTTTTGTGCGATTTTTCTCCTTTTTGAAATTAAAACCAACACCCTGAAAAATGTTGATAAGAATGGATTTTTAATCCATTTTTACGACGGATCATGCATTAAAATGTGAATCTACAATGCATAAATTATGCATGATCAATAAACATAAAAAACAAATTTTCCCCAGCAGTGGTGTGTAGGCTTTCAGCATGGGGTTTACATAACAAAAGTGCCATGTTGCATGGTCAAAGAATGCAATTACGTCTGGTTGATCAGTGCTTTATAAATCAACAAGCATCAAATCCAAATCCATGGATGAAATCATGAAATGAAAGTATTTTGATAGTCAAGAATCCTTTCATGCCTGAAGATATGGAGGATCAGATATCTGCCAAAATTAATGTCTCAAAGAAGTATTTTTGATGTTAGCATATGAGCCAAGTTGCTGCACTCAAATCCGTAGTCGCAAACTTGAAATTTCAGTGCATAAAGTGCACACTCCAGCCCTTTCGAGGATATACTTTCATGTAAATTGGTCCAGGAAAAGAGGATAGCGTGCTGCTAGTAGTAATTTAGCAGATAGTATGTGAATCATGTTTTTAGGTATGAAAGGACCCAATCGTTTATGTACATTGTTGGCTGGATGCAGAAAGCTGTAGTCTGAGACAAGTACGATGCCTTATTGGGTGATGACTCTCATAATCTGACATATTTCTCGAGTAAGTTTTCTTTATGATCTATTTTATTTGTGATCTACATCATTGCAACCATTAAGTGTAAGGAGAAGCCCGCAAAACGAGCGAAAGGAAGAAGAGGGAGCAGCTGTGAACACCATATTTTCAGTAGTGTGGAGTGGCACATAATGTTAGGTATTTATAGTTTGATGATAGTAACCTTAATGACATTTAGTAACAGCATCCTATTTTAGATTAATTTGTAAATTATACTACAAGTAGGATGCCCTTAATTAATTATATAACTGTATATACTGCATGACTGCCACTCATTAAAACTATATAACTGAAGGATCAAGATGCCCCTGGAAGCACGTGTATTTCCTTCATAACACATCCCCTGTAGTTGTACATTCTGTTTTAAACTTTAAACATGTGCAATTTAACTTTAAGAAAGTGGTGTCTTGTTCTTGATATTGGAATTTTGAACTGACAAACATCATTTCAATTTCTTCATTTTCATTTCCTCTCACAAAGTGACGGTCTATATGTAAATGTGTAGACTTAAGAAGCATATTATCACAAAAAACTATGTTTGTATGGTATTTGGCCAGAATATTCATTTAACCGTATTTTCAGACCATTTTGAATATAATTCCTACAACTTGATTGGGCTACAAATTTTTGCTTTCTACTTCAAGATATTTCTGCCTCAAACATACAATAACTTGCTATTGACTTTCTGCCCAATCTGCAGCAGATTATCCAATAATTGACTGCTATATGTTTTCTGGGATCATTTTGTAATAAAGGAGAAGCAATTTTACCTTTTATGCATCACAATTTTCTTTAATGCTGCGATGTGAACCAATAGCATTCATGCTTACATTTTGTGCAAGCTATATGTTACTATTAATGCCCTCTATTCGATAACAATTTCAAGTGAGATTCTTTGTTAATGGAAAGAATAGTAGTGCAGTTTCAGGGAAAGAATGCAAGTTTGGTTTTTCAGTAATTTTGTAAAACCGAACCGACTTTTTCTCTCTTTCCTTTGTCAGATGTACAGCATTTCTTTTATATCACCTTTAGTTGATGATAAGGCTCAATTTATCTTTTGTAGGATGTGCCCCTGATATTGCTTGTCTACACATTTATCAGAGGATACCATTTTGGCTTGTCAGCTATGTCACATGGGTGCGGGTGCGGGGATGCGGCACTTCCAAAAAACCCGGGTGCGGGGGTGCGACAGGGGAAAAAATGTATATATATATATATAATTTTGAAGTTTTAACAGCTTAACATTTAACAGTTAACATTGTCATAATATTATTCATCATGCATGATATCAAATTATCAATCAAATAAGTAAAGCAATTACATAAATCAACCTAAATATCAATCAAATAAGTAAAGCATAAAAGAACTAAATTACGTACCAAAGTATATCCTGATGAAGTAATGGATGTTAATAATTTTCTTCTTCATCATCAAATGCATCATTAGAAGGAATACTGGGCTCAGTTAAATCCATGTTTGTTATGTTGAAATCATGCTCTCCCTCAAAGTTACACTCTTTTGGGTTTATATCCCAAAATTTGGATGTTTTTTGTCTGCGTTACAAACCCAATTTGAAAATGTTAAATACAATACAAGTATATTTAAATGAAAACTAAGAAATAATCAAATAACTAAGAAAGCAAATTAGTACCTGTATTCATCATTGCTTCGTGAAAGTAATCGAAGATTTAAATGAACATATACTAAATCCTCTGCACGCTTGCTGGTGAGTTTGTTTCTTTTCATGTTGTGGATTTAAGAATATGTGCTCTAATTTCTTTCACAACAAGATGAACTAGCAGGCTGCGATAGCAATCTTAATGCAAGACGTTGGAGAAGAGGTGTTTCTGATCCAAATGTTGACCACCATGTGATAGGATCTATATTATCTTCTTCTCTCGCGAATAATGCCGGTCTATATAATCTCGAAGATGAAAATTTTCCAAACTCTTGTGTGACTTGATGTAGAAGATATGCTTCTGAAAAAAGTCTTGTCATACACATATTTCTATGTCTTGATAGCTCTAGGTTTAAATTTGGAGGGACACGACCAATACCATCAGCCCGCCACTTATTTGCATAATATTTTGGATTAAGAGAATGTGTCATGCAATGCAAAGGAGTGTTGCTCTTATCCCATCTTCTGACTAAAATTGAATGAATATGATTAAAAAAATTTGAATCATCCAATGCAGGATTTTTTTCTTCATGCTTGAAAACTATAACTCGTATTTTTTCAATCATATTATCCCACATTTCATAAACTCTGTGAAGCATGGGCTCATCCTTATCAATTTCTTTTAACATTTCCCAAATAGGTTGCGTAAATTGAAGGAAGTATACCACTCTATCCCAAAACTCATCATCAAGAATGAATTTTTTAATTTCTTGAGCCTTGATATCATCATCAGCACGATAGAATGTCCAATTTTCATCAGTCACCATGTTAATCAAAGCATTCTTCACTCTTTTAATCCTCTTCATCATCACAATGATGGACGCAAAATGTGTTTCAACGATCTTTAACAATTTTAAATCAGAATGCCTATTAAATATAGCATTAGCACGATGGTGGTTAACAACAAAATTCCTAATGCTTTTGACATTTCTTTCTAAATCTTCAATCCATAAACATAAAGCATATGCTTGTGAATTTTCTTCTTCTTTGGGGTTGCAAATGCTCTTTAGGGTTAGATTTAAGTTGTGTGCTACACAAGGAGTCCAAAAAATATGAGGGTACTCACTCTCTAAACTCAACGTTGCACTTTTACAAACTGGAGCGTTGTCTGTAATGATTTATACCACTTTCTGATCACCCACTTCTTTTATCACTTCTATAAACAATCCCCTCAAATACTCTGCATTTTTATATTCCCCAGATGCATCAACTGCTTTAAAGAATATTGGGCCACTAAGCGAACACGCAATAAAATTGATTAATGGACGCCTTTGAATATCTGTCCATCCATCAGACATAATAGAAACTCCATTTTGCTCCCATCAATATTTTTTAATCTTCAGCAACCTCTCCACATTTGCCCTCTCTTCTGCAAGAAGTGTGGTTCATATTTTTTCTGAACTTGCAGGCACATAACCACTCAAATTACAATTTGCCAAGGATGTTACTAAATCCTTCCAATAAGGATTTCTAGCCGCATTAAATGGGAGTGAACAAGAATAAAAATACCTCCCAACTTTTCTATCCAATTCTTCTCTTCCATATGTATTGAATGATGCTTGTATCGTTCCTCTACCTCCTACATTGACTTTTCTTTTTTTTCAACATCTTCTTGGTGGCTTGCAAATGGCACACTAACTGCACAAGAATAGGCCATTGCCTTTCTCTTCTCATATTCTTCTTGTATTGTCTTCGCATTGCCTCATCAATTTTTCTGCAAGCTGAAATGCCATGTCCTGGTATCTTCAATAAATGAGCTTTCACTCTTGTGTAAGACCCAACAAAATCTCTTTCGCAGAGCTTGCATCGAAATCTCTTGTTTCCACCACCTCTTTCTCCAGTTTTTGCAAGTTTATCTACATGTACCCATAGTGGCCCCACATCATCAATCCAACTACAACTATCAGCAAAACTAGCAGAACTCACATGTTGGGATGAGGATCACGCAAGTCCTTTCCCTTTATCCGTTATTTTTATCCTGAAAACACAAAAAAAATACATTCAAAATTTTAAATCAATTATACAGACTGACATTATCTTGATATAAAATCACCAAAGAGGGGGATCTGCCCCTCCCCTGCCAAAAACAGAGAGCAGAGACGGGGGCTCGACCCCCTCCCCTGTCGAAAACAGAGGGAGCAGGGGGGGGGGGGGACTCAGCCCCTCCCCTGCCGACCCAATAAGAGAGCGAGAGGGGGGGGGGGGGGCTCGGTCCCTCCCCTGCTGAAAACAGAGGGAGCAGGGTGGGCTCAGCCCCTCCCCTGCCGACCCAACAAGAGAGCGAGAGGGGGGGCTTGGCCCCTCCCCTGCCGAAATCAAAGGGAGCAAGGGGGGCTCGGCGCCCCCTCCCCTGTCGACCCAACAAGAGAGCGAGAGGGGGGGGGGGGGTGCTCGGCCCCTCCCCTGCTGAAAACAGAGGGAGCAGGGGGGGCTCAACCCCTCCCCTGCCGACCCAACAAGAGAGCGAGAGGGGGGGGGCTCGACCCCTCCCCTGCCGACCCAACGAGAGAAAGAGAGGGCGTAGGGGGGCTCGACCCCTCCCTTGCCGACCCAACAAGAGCAAGAGAGGGCGCAGGGGGCCTTGACCCCTCCCCTGCCAACCCAACAAGAGCAAGAGAAGGCGCAGGCGGGGATCGGTCCCTCCCCTGCTGAAAACAGAGGGAGCAGGGGGGGCTCAGCCCCTCCCCTGCCGACCCAACAAGAGAGCGAGAGGGGGGGCTCGACCCCTCCCCTGTCGAAATCAAAGGGAGCAAGGGGGGCTCGACGCCCCCTCCCCTGCCGACCCAACAAGAGAGCGAGAGGGGGGGGGGGGGGGGGGGCTCGGCCCCTCCCCTGCTGAAAACAGAGGGAGCAGGGGGGGCTCAACCCCTCCCCTGCTGACCCAACAAGAGAGCGAGAGGGGGGCTGGGCTCCTCCCCTGTCGAAAACAAAGGGAGCAGGGGGGCTCGGCCCCTCCCCTGTCGACCCAACAAAAGAGCGAGAGGGGGGGCTCAACCCCTCCCCTGCCGACCCAACAAAAGAGCGAGAGCGGGGGCTCGGCCCCTCCTCTGCCAACCCAACAAGAGAAAGAGAGGGTGCAGGGGGGGGGGGGGGGGGGGCTCGGCCCCTCCCCTGCCGAGCCAACGAGAGAAAGAGAGGGCGCAGGGGGGCCTCGGCCCCTCCTCTGCCGACACAAGCAGAGATCGAGAGGGACGTACCTGCAACGAGGGAGAGGAGGAGCTTCGGAGGTGGCGTCGGGAGGAGAGGGTTGCGCGGGAGAGGAGAGGAGTGATTTGGGCAAAAAAAAAAAATTTGCCCTAATCAATCCTTTTCATGGGGGGGGGGGGGGGGGTTAACGTCCGAAATGTGGATGAAAATGACCCTGGGTGCGTTGACTGCACCCAGGGTCGTGTTGACCGCACCCGGTGCCGCACCCGCACCCGCGTCGCGTCTGCGGCACCTGCTTTGCCGAGTCCCTGTGACATAGCTGGTCAGTTGTGGATTGATGCATTTCTAGGTGCATTAGTAAAAGCAAGTGCACATGCTATCACTAGTTCAGGAATCGGTGGTTAGGTTTGCCTTACCTTGCATTCATTCATTGAAAAGAGAGTAAAGACGTGTTGCTGTAAACCTACTCTTCAGTTTCTTTTGTGAAGAACTTGGGCATGCCATCTGAGGTGAGGGCCGACATCTGTCCTTGGCTCAAAGAAATAAGATCATTTTCTGAATTTGAGTCTCTGATGTTGATCAAGCATATTGTTTTATGAACTGTAACCATTATCTTCAACCAACCATTTTAAGACTAAGTTTGCTGATCATCTGTCTGTTATAGTTGATGGTAACCAGGTGAGAGTCATGACTTCTTCCATGAAGATGGTGTCTTACATGTTCACTGCATGCAGGTATTATTATGGCCAATTGTGGCACCTTTTTTAATATCAGTAGGACATTACATCATGGTTCTGTCTTCTTTTACAGTAAATTGTTTCTTGTGTTTTTCTTCATGTAGCTTTGCATTGAGGTTGGTGGAATTTGGAAATTCTGTTCTACATGTGCGCTACTTTTGCCTTCTCCTGCTGATGAACTCTTTGCTGAATGTGAGAATTGAAAGTGGTTGGGTTGAATCCTTTTATGGGCTTTGCTTTAACAGTTTCATGTTCATACAGAGATGACCTATCATTGGCTAAGCCATGCTAGGTCAACCTTGTGGTGGTGGTTGTACTGGCAGCCTGCATAAAGTCGAGGTTGGGCGTGTAATTTATGTACCACCTGTCTGACCGTTATTGTGGTGCAGTAGCAATTAGGTGCCGTGATAGATCTACAACTTTAAATAGTGTTGTTTCATGGAGAAGTTAGTCTATAAGGTATTTGTTGTGATATATAAAACCAGATAGTAGTTTGTCATTTTGATTCTTCAAATAAGGCCAGATTTGTCAAAGTGCAGGTGTTTCAGTAAATTGTGTTTTGTGGAGGAAAACATCGTGTCAACCTTTTTCCTGTTTCGAAGTTGGAAAGCCTGCTAACAAGAAAATCTGTGACATGGCCTTGCCTGTTGCAGTAAGAGCACACAGTTGCAATCTGGTTTGCACCCTTTAGGATTTATATGGCTTCAAGCTGAATTCAGTCTCTCTAGGGATGTAATGGGGCTGGGTTCTAGTCAGGTTTTGCAGACCTTTTTAAAAGTTAGACCAGACCTAACCGAATTTGATTTAACTCTGGATATGACTGAAATTGTTGACCTGTATGGGTTAATGGATTCAGGTATAGGTCGGGTGGGGTATAAATGGGTCTTGTTTTTCGCAGACTAATCGAGTTTAAAAATTGGACCTAAACATGACCGATCTACAGGTTCAGGTCTCTGATTGAAATTGTAGGCCCATGTGGGTTAATGGATTCAGGATTAAATGGAGTCAGGTATGAACGGGTTATGTTTGAAACTCACTCACTTTTTAATTGGGTCAGATATGATTCTCTTACGGGATTATATATTTAACAAACTCACTATTCCAAAGTATATCAAAATTCAGAGCTGAAAAGAAACATTAGTTGAAACAGGTATGGGTACAAATCTAATTCAGGTTTGGGTCAATTGTGTTGATGGGTCATTTAAGTTTGGATTGGTTCATTTTCAGGTTGGGTATGAAATGATTTTGGTTACAAACTGGGTTCATGTTGGGGTCTGTTCAAGTACAAATTGCATAAAACCATTTGGGTTGGGTATAAGAATGCCTGTATAAACTACTTTGGGTTTATATTTTTCTTACCCCAAAATGGCTCCTCTCTGATCCAAACCCATGGGTCTATCAAGATCGTATTGGTTTTGGTCTAATTAGTTCAGGTCGAGTATGGCCGACCTGGCCAGTTGCACCCTGCTGTCTAGAGAAGTGAAATTGGAACTGGCTTCCAATTCCATATTTGATTAGTAGAAACAGATTAGGGTCCATTCCAGAAATTGAACACATGGACACTGGTGCTTGGATTTTGATGCAAATATTTCAAACGACGGTGGGTCATTGTTGTGATCACGGTTTGGGAACCAAATTACATTTTTTGCGTCTCTTGGAAATGAATCCACCAGATTCTCCAAATCCAAACTCTCTCTTTCTCTCTCTCTCTAGCCATATCTTTTTAGCGTGATTTTTTTATGGAGTCACTGTTACATAAAAAAGGAAAATAATCATAGGCTCGACAAGCTGAATATAAACAATTTTTACTCGGCTCGACTGGACTCGTATAAGCTCGTTAGGTATTAAAAAAATAATTTAGATATATTTTACATGTATTTTTTTTATAAACCTATTTCTTTCAGCTCCAAACCAATGTATTTTTTCTATAAATAAACCAGCTCAAACTCAGCTCGTTTAACTCGCACATTATGAGCTCAAACTTGGCTTGGCTTGGCTCGCCACAAGAACGAGGCAAGCTTGAACACTGCAAGCTCGGCTCGTTCAGGTCATTTACCAGCCCTACCTGTGGTTACTCCAAATGGAGTTTTGTTTCATGAATTGGATATCATCAAACCTAGTTATATTTCCAACCAATAGGTCCCTATGGTTACTCCCACAGGAGTGTTGGTATACGAATTGGATCTGATCAACCTAGTTACTTGCATATCTTACCAATAGGGTATCTCAGGTGGGTTGAATTTGGGTTATATATCCAACTGACCCAAAATCCAGACCTGATTATTTTCATTGTTTGGATTTGATAAGTTTTCCAATCCAAATCTTATAAAGGTCCAAAATTGCTTGAATCTAATTAAGTTCTTTTGCAGGTAAATCTCGATCAATTAAGAGAGCTAATCAGATCAGATTTGAGAGATGTATGATCTGTATGTTGACCTGAACTGGTCACATCCCTACCGACCAGCCACAACTTCCACAAATTGGGCATTTATGGGACCAAACTTGGTAAAGATTGTTTTTGGTCTTTTCATAACAGATTAACAGCACAGTGTCAAAATAAAATTAAGGCAGGAACAAATTTTTTAGCTGTCACAGGGATATGGGTATGACGAGATACGCGGCACAGGTTCAACTTGTAAGTTCAATTTTTTTTCAAATACTTTTAGAATTTTTAGTATTTGTATCCTTGGATCATTCTCCAAATCCAAACTCTTTCCCATCTTTCAGTTCCAAAAAACTTAGGACAAAAAGTGACTTTCAGATATTTTCATGCACTCTTGGCAAAGAGAGGATTATTTGGCCCAAGAGCTTGGTTTAACAAAGGCTATAATTTTGAGTAAAATAACAATCTCTCATGCAGGTGAAAATTATAAAATATAAAACATGAGGCTATTAAATTCTTAGAATTTCTTCACAATAAATGAAAACTAAAGCTTAGAAGCATGCATCAATGGTGCTTTCTTAAAGCTATAGTTACCCAATAAAAAGACAAACCACAGTGGGGTCTTCGACTGGGGTAAAGTCGTAGGTGCGAAGAAAAGGAGAGTCTATGATGAAGGCTAAAAATGAAAGACGACGTTAAAAACGAGTATTTTTTTATCATTCAATGAGAATCCTGTAGTTCATAGAAACTAGGGGCAATATAATCTAGAATTTCATGGTCTTATACATGGTCTTCCTTTAAGCAAGGAATTGCTTGAAAACTGGCTCGAACTATAACCTGGAATGAAAACTAACTTCCCAAGAGAGCCCATCATCATTTAGCTATTGCATTTATTTTTCTCGTTGCTGGTCATATATATAGAACCAACTTCGGGATTGGGCATAGTATGAAAGATCTTCTAGAGGCGTATATTTCTTCGGGGAGTCGATTGGGATGTGACATGCAGAAGAGAAATGCTATCCCCACTCACACCAAGACATAACTTTTACCAAAAGTTGTGTCGCCCAGAGCAAAAGGGGCATGATGACTTGACGTCATCCTAACCCACTTGTCGAGCAAGGATGAAAGTTGGCCTTGACCAATAGGGTAGATCAAGAAAATAACAGTAGCACTGATCATGTTTGCATGAATTAAACCTAACCTACTCATTTTTTTAATAGAACCAAAATGCACATGACCCAGTCTAGCATACCATAATTCGAGAGAGTCAAGCAAGTAAGTAGAAACATAAGTAGACTTATTAATCACATTCAGTTTAAACAAACTATAAAAAACAAAGACTTTACCTATTAATACATGGTCCTTTGACAATATTAAACTGTCATATTCAAACATTGTAATATCGTGTATTTTTCTATGATTTTTAAATTCAAAAAATATGAATTTTAAATTATGTATTTAATTAAAATGATAAAAATCATGGAAAATATATTAAAATATAGGTGACATCCGCTGGGTCTGGGCGTGGCCCAGATCCCACTGACACGACCTAGATGAGCCAATTATAATTTGAGAAATTTTTTGTTTTTAACCTTTACATTCGACCGAAATTCAGGCAAAAAATTAGGTGTATATCGTTACATGCGCTTCGTAATTTTGAGCACAATGGTGGCCTATTTTTTTAAAATTGGGTTGCGGTTGGCCCGAAAATCGCATTTTTAAAAAATGATCAACCACTAATTTTGTCTTTTTCTGGATTTAATCGAACTGGATCTACTCCATTTGATCTAAGTTAGTATGGATCTGGACTCAGTCCAAGATCCATATTGACTAAGATCTGGTCCAGGTAGGATCCATATGGATTTGAATATGGATTTAGATCTAGATTTGGTTTAAAATTCATTCATGGTCAATTTAAAACTTTAAAATCAATTTAAAATTTAAATTGAGTAGGTAGAGTTCTACCTGGGGTATAACTCTACTCTATGGAGACTTCCAGAGGGGGCGACACCCTCTGGAATATTATCAGAAATATTATTTAAAATAATAAATAAAATAATTAATTATAAGGATAATATCTAGAGATAATGTAGAGTTCTACATGAAGTAGAACTCTACTTAATTAAGCTTCTCTAGAGGAGGTGTCACCCTCTTGATAAAATCAAAATAGAAAAAAATAAAAAGATAAAACAAAATATTAGAAAGCTAATATAAAAATGGGTTGGTCTTGTAAGATCTCGTGTTTTCAGATCTTAGTCAATTCATGAAAATTTTGAAATTTGGCTAAGTCTGGTAAGAAAATCGTTTGAGGCTCGAGTTTTAGACCAAGGTCTTAGAGTTTGGGTTTGACCCAAGTCTCATCATCAGGGTCTAGACAAGCCAATCGAAGTGTGGCAAAGAGTGTTAATTTCAACCTTTAAATTCAAGCGAAATTCAAGCAAAATTTAGGTTATTTTCGGGCGAAATTCAGAATTTGATATTCATGTAATATATCATTGGATGCGCCTCAAAATTCTGAACGCAATGGTATTTTACTTTTTCAAATCTGAGTTCTGGTTGACCTAGAAATCATGTTTTTCTAAAATTTTAGCAGTTTGTTGAAACAAATCCGAAATTGGATCGGATTGCATCCAAGGTGTAGGATCCAAATTTTTATGGATTTGGGTCCTAGTTAGGTCCTATAAAAATCTGGAGTTGATACAAGTCTTAATCCAAATTTTTGTATGAGTATGGGTTTGGATCTTGGATCTTGGATCCGAATCCGGATCCAAATCCAAGCTCAACATTTTTATGACTTTAAATTCAGCTAGGAGCTTTAAATTGGGGTTATTAGTATAAAAAAAAGTCTCCATGGTCAACATGACCAATTTTGGGAACCTTTGAATATTTAAGAATAAGTAAATTCAAAAAAATAAATTTATTAATTTAATTATTTTTATTAATTTCGGGATTTGGGTTAAGAGGGTTTAGGGTTAACCCTCTTCCCTAATTAAAAAGGGTATAGAGGTTTCCATATCTTTTAGGATAGGAAGGTCAAAAAGTTAAACAAATGTTAATAAGTAAAGGAGTCAAAAAAAAATCTGGAAACTCCCTAAAGAGAGAGAGAACTAATTCTGGAAACTCTCTAAAGAGTTTCTAGCTATATTAGTAGAGAAAGGAGGGGGAGGGGGGCGGCAACCCTTCTCCCTCATTTTTTCACCCTAGAGAAAAAAAAGAGGGGAGAGAAGAAGAAGAGAGAGAGAGAGAGAGAGAGAGAGGAGAAAGAAAGGGAGAGTGAAGGAGGTAGAAGAAGGTTGGAGGCATCAGAGCTCAGCCCAAACGCCTTCCACAACCTCTATTCATTTTCCCCAAAAAGGTACGGGTACTCCTTCTTGAAACTAATGAGAAATCGGGTGGAGGTGGGTTTTCCATGCATCTTTTGATGGAAATCCATGGAGGAGCAGTGGATCCATGATTTCCACAGATACCCATCTTTATATTATGTATTTTCCTTGCTTTTCAACAATACATATATATATATATATATATATATATATATATATATATATATACACTAATATGTATCACATAGTGACTGCCTGGGTTTTTATGCTGTCGTTTTTGACAGCCTACACAAGTCCAAACTGGACCTGTGTGCATGATATTAGACCCAGCCGACAGGGTCGGCTGGGCTTGGTGTTTTCCCTTTTAAAAAAAAAATATATGATATTACTATTAAGCAGTTTTGTGTAATTTTTTTTATGTTGTCGTTTTTGACAACATACACAGGCCCACACTGGACCTGTGTCTATGATGTTAAGCCCAGCCAACAAGGTCGGCTGGACTGTGCATGGCTGTAACAAAAAAGAAGAAGGTGAAATCTGTTTTGTTTTTGGGGTTCGGCTGATTGGTTGGCTGGCTGGCAGCCAGCCGAGTGGCACTCGGCTGACTGCCAGCTACTGGCCGAGCCGACAAGCCCAGCCAAGTGATTGGCTGGGTGCGATGTTGATTTTCGCAGGACCGGGGCAGGCCCAGTCGACCCAGTTGATTGGGTGCTGGATTGGGGCCTTGGGCTTTGAAAAAAAAATATTTTTCTGTGTAGGTGGGGGTTTCCTGACAGCATACACAGGCCCAGACTGGGCCTGTGAATATGCTGTCAGACCCAGTCGACAGGGTCGGCTGGGCTGGGTTTGATCTTTTCACATAATATATATATATATATATATATATATATATATATATATATATATATATATATATATATATATATATATATACAGATAACCAACAAATTTTTTTGGGTTACTGTTGGCAGGCTGGCACCCAGTCGAGTAGCACTGGGCTGGCTGCCAGCATGCTGGCAGGGTGAGCCAGGCCCAACACCCAGTTGGCTGGGAGTTAGGCATGCCAATAGCAGGGTCGTGGCAGGCCCAGCTGATCCAATCGGCTGGGTACCGACTTGCGTGGTAGGTAATGTTTTACAAAAAAAAAAGTTATATATAAGAGCACATGGCTCCCCGTTCGTGGTATGCTTCCGGACAGCATACACAGTCCTTGTTTTGGGCCTGTGTATATACTGTCAGACCCAGCCGACAGGGTCGGCTGGGCTGGGCTGTTAAAAAAAAAATTTTTTTAGGGGGAATTTTTATTTCTATGTTCAATACCCTGATTCATTTTTGATAAACCCAGTGACAGCATACCCACCTTTGTATTAGTCCAATTACAAAATTTTCTCATGTTGGAAATCGTATCTTGTTAGAAACCTAATGCTGTTAGTTTATGAAAGCAGGACCGGGTTGTGTGATTAGTAAAGTTTGGAATTTTAATCTCTTGATGCATGATAAATTTTGAGAATGAGTTATGTACCTGAAATTTTGATTTCTATATATGTTAGGAGTTGAAGTGGTTCATATGTCTGTTGGAACATGCTTACACATTATTCCATGATAAGGTTTGTTTTGAGTGCTTACACATCGATGGACTTGACGTGCGTTGTGGCATATACATAAATACATGAATGCTCCTTTGTTTATCTCAATACGATTCGTGGTTAGAAGCATATGTGGCAATGATTGCATAAAGATGCATGCATGCGCATACCATGCATATGCACAAGAAAAGGGGTATAACGTGGGCAGTTCAATTTGCATATGGGAATGTCATATTTCATGTTCATTGTCAATGGATTAAATTGGTACATATATGACTGTACCTTGGAGGCATGTTGATACCACTGCATACATTACATATGGTCATGATTCTTGCATTAGTGCTTCGGTGATCAAAATGAATCATCGAGGGTTTGGTAAGCCCGAGCTGTGGAATTGTTTTCCCTTACTCATTTCAATGCATCGCAAAAATCATGTTTTATTAATATTTCAGTTTTATTGCACTGTTCTATATGTTTCCACAGGCCAGAGTCCTGTGATGGCTCTCGTGAGATAGATACAAGCTTTTATCTTTCTTTTTGCATATGATGTTGCAAAACTTAAGAAATTAATTTTTAATAAAAAGTAATAATAAAGCACAGTGTAATATACCTTCTGTGATCACCTATCTGGAGAATGGGGATCTTAGAAATCCGGTCTTGGGGAGACTGTGAGGATACAAAACTCCGTGTGCTTAATTTGGTCCCCTGAACCCGATATTGAGGTTCTTTCTCCTGGCCACGGTTTTAGGGAGAGTCCGCCACTTTACCTGGGGGGTGGTGTGTTTTGACACAACTGTTGTTTTTTTGGTACCAAGGAAGTGACACTTGTGGGCGTGGGGTGTCCCTTGTGTCCCCGACATTAGATGTGAAGGTCTAATGTTCCGAAGGTGATTCGGTCGAGGGCTAAGTTGGAACCCAGTAATAAAATACAAATTGTGTGCTAAGCTACCCTGAGAACCTAACTTGACCTCGGGGTTTGTACCCGTTTGGTGTATCTGCGGGCAACGGTAATTAAAAAGAGAAACTTAAAGTTGTATGCATTTAATAGGGCATGCATAAGGAAACAAAAGACTTAAATGGAAGATAATAAAATGATTCATGCATTGCACAAAAGTCATGCATTTTCGTGTTATGCATTAGATCATGCATACTTTAATGGTTCCCTTAATCAATACATGATGGTAAGTGTTGAATGTTTATTTCTTGTTGTATGCTGAAGTTTTATTACATGCTACTGCTTTACTGTCTTTGCATGCTTAGCAGTTATGATTGTTGCATGAATAAATTTCCAAATGCTATGAACTGTCTTGCATGTATTTCCCTCAATTGTTGCATGATATCTTATCTTAACCCTTTTGTCTCACTTGTTTCATTAAGAAGTAGTTGTGCTCAAGATTTCGATTCTGACACCCTACTTCATTGGTTTTTCGCAGGAAAAGGTGATCAGTGAAGTTGACAGCTACTGTGAGGGCGCGAGAGTCACAATGAGTTTTGACAGTTTCCTTTATGGACAGAGTGACTCTTTATTTTGGTTCTTCAGTCTTGTGTCCTTGTCACTTACTTATTTTTCATCAGTGGTTACGTTACTTTCTGTTGAGTGAAACATTGTTTTTGAGATTAGTTCTTAACTCATGAATAAAGGTATTGGTTTGTAGTATGGATGTTAATTGCAAGTTCATTTGTGGTTTATGGCTATCCAGTTGGAATTAGAACTGTGAGGACCTCGGGTCCCTGGAAAGTTTTCCGCACTGTTTTAAAAGAAAAAAAAATTTCCGTATTTTCAAAGGGGATGAGTTGGGGTCGTTACAGGTTTGGTATCAGAGCGACAATAAATACTTGTAATTTTATCGTCTTTGAGTGTTTACTTTTTATTATTGGTATGTGAGCCCTGTCCTGAAGCGTCAACAAGTTGTGACTCGTCCTCCAGAGCAGTCTTCTTCACTGGTATGGCTGTTTAATACTTTTACTTAAATTATATAAGTTCTGTGTGATTATGGTAATTATAGTTCAATGTTCTTTGGTGTGAATTTAAAAGTCTGGTGTGATTACGGGAACGATTATTGTTCGTGATCAACCCTAAGGGGGTAGTATCAATAAGAGTCTAATTTGTAGAAGGATGTGCATTGTAGATGTCTCATTATACCCGCAGAGGCGCTTCGTCTTCTACTGCTGCTCTCACAAACTGGCAAGAGCAAAGAGATTTCATGATGGAGGCCATTCATACCCTTACGGAGACTATGACGGCTCAGGCAACACAAACAGCACAGGTGCTGCAAGCGGCCCAGAACCTTCAGGCGGCACAGGCTGCACAAACGGCCCAAGCGGCACAGGCTGCACAGGCAGCTGCACAGTTAGCCGCGCAGGCAACAACTCGTGAACCTCCTGACAATATTGTTCCAAACACGGGTGGCGTTTCTTTCGAAAGGTTTCTGAAGTTGGACCCGTCTTCCTTTTCAGAAAAGGCAGACCCAGAGGCTGTCGAGAGCTGGGTCGAGGAGATTGAGAGGGTGTTTGACGTCTTACTTGTCCCTGAGGAGAGAAAGACACCTTTTGGCACGTACCGCTTGAAGGGCGATGCCAAGAATTGGTGGGACATCCTGCGAAGGATGAAGTTCACCGATTGGGATGAGATTCCTTGAGAGACGTTCAGAGAGGAGTTTATGGATGCATACTTTCCCCCTTACGCCGAGGAGCAGATGCAACAAAAGTTCCTCGATTTGACTCAGGGGAACATGAGTCTCGTGGACTACACTACCAAGTTCCGGAGCCTTGAGAAGTATAGCCCAAACCTCTTCAAGAATGAGAAGGCAAGGGCGGCTAGATTCGTGCGTGGACTGAAGGATGGGTTGCGGACTCGTGTGCTCGGGGGTCGTTCTTCTACCCTGGCCGAGGCGATCGAGTCAACCACCGTACTGACCGAGGACTGAGAACGATCCAAAGGTGGCTTTCAGAAGAAAGGTGGCAACAGAGGGGGTTCTTCAGGCGGGACCAGGAGGAACCCACCAACAGGAGGGGGGGTGCAGAACGGGAAGAGGCAGCGGACCCGTGACGGGCGACAGCAGGGCGTGCAACAGGGCCGACCTCAGCCGCGGAGACAACAGGGGAAGGCCCAGCCGGCATGTCACAGATGCGGCAAGAATCATCCACTAGGTTTTTGCCCATCATTCAAGGGGGTCTGCTATCAGTGCCAGCAGCCAGGGCACATTGTCCCCTTCTGTCCGAACAAGCCTGCGGTTCCGAGTGGACAGCCGCAGCAACCGCAGCAGCAGAGGCCTCAACAACAGCAGGGTCAGCGCAAGACCAATGGGCGGGTCTACGCAGCGACAACAACCTCCCAGGATGATCAGGCTGATCTGATCGAAGGTATATTCTTAGTTGCCGAACACTTTGCACGTGTTATGTTTGATTTGGGTGCAACACACAGCTTTATTTCTTCTTCATTTGTAAAGTTGCTTGATTTAGTTCCATCTAGCCTCAAGAGGGCTCTTGATGTGATGTCACCTATGGGTGCATCCTCTTTCTGCGGGAAGTATTTTCCATCAGTATGCGTGGTGATAGAAGGCCATGAGTTGTCCGCCGATTTGGTCATTTTGGATATGACATTTTATGATGTCATCTTGGGTATGGACTGGTTGTCCAAGCATAATGCGACCCTCCAGTGTCGGGGCAAGAAGGTAATCTTGGAGCACCCCAAATTGTCTGCATTGCCGTGTCATTCGACGAGACCGACCGATGGGGTGAGGATCGTGTCAGCTTTGAAGGTTTCCAAATACCATAAGAAGGGTTGCATGGCATTCTTGGCCAGTGTTTCTGCTCAAGACAGTCAGGCGACGCCCTTGGATCAGTTAGATGTTGTCCGCGAATTCCCGGATGTTTTTCCCGAGGAATTGCCGGGTTTGTCTTCGCATCGAGAAATTGAGTTCTCGACCGAGCTAGTGCCTGGTACGACACTAGTCTCTCGCGCTCCGTATCGCATGACACCTGCTGAGTTAGGGGAACTGAAAAAGCAGTTGTAGGAGCTTCTTGACAAAGGATTTATTAGACCGAGTGTGTCCCCTTGAGGTGCTCCGGTCCTCTTTGTTAAGAAGAAGGATGGTTCAATGCGACTTTGTATTGACTACCGCATGTTGAATCAAGTGACGGTGAAGAATAAGTACCCTTTGCCTAGGATCGATGATTTGTTTGATCAGTTGAGAAGGGTCAAGGTGTTCTCGAAAATCGATCTTCGTTCGGGATATCATCAGCTGAGGATTAAAACCGAAGATATTCCTAAGACAACGTTTAGGTCCAGATATGGGCATTATGAATTTCTAGTGATGTCCTTTGGACTTACAAATGCCCCTGCGGCATTTATAGATCTGATGAATCGGGTTTTCAAGTTGTGGCTGGATTCTTTTGTCATAGTGTTCATCGATGACATCCTGATATACTCGGAGAGTGTGGAAGATCACCGAGAGCATTTGCGACTCGTACTGCAGACACTGAGGGAACATCAGCTTTATGCTAAATTCTCAAAGTGTGAGTTTTGGATCGATAGAGTGATGTTTCTTGGTCACGTGATATCCGAGAGAGGTGTAGAGGTTGATCCAGCCAAGGTGGAAGCCGTTTTGTCATGGGAACAACCGAAGACGGTGACAGACATTAGAAGTTTCTTGGGATTGGCGGGTTATTATCGTCGATTCATTCAAGATTTCTCGCGTATAGCTGCTCCGATGACTCGGTTGTTGCAGAAAGGAATGAAGTTCGAGTGGTCCTCTCGCTACGAAGATAGTTTTCAAGAGTTAAAGAAGAGGTTGACCACAGTGTCGGTTTTGACATTGTCTTCCGGTACGGGTGGTTTTGTGGTATACAGTGATGCGTCGGGGACTGGACTGGGTTGTGTTCTTATGCAGCATGAAAAGGTCATAGCATACGCTTCCCGACAGCTAAAGGTGCATGAGAAGAATTATCCCACACATGACTTGGAGTTAGCGCCAATAGTTTACGCGCTGAAGATTTGGCGCCACTACCTTTATGGGGAAACGTTTGAGGTCATGTCCGACCACAAGAGCCTCAAATATATTTTCACCCAGAGGGACTTGAATTTGAGGCAACGTAGGTGGTTGGAATTCCTAAATGATTACGACTTCTCTATTGCTTACCATCCGGGTAAGGCGAATGTGGTGGCTGATGCACTTAGTAGAAAGGCGTCAGTCACAACAGCTAGCTTGATTGGATGCAGTTGGAATCTGGTCAAGGAGTTCGTACGATGGCAACCTTTTTCTGATGACTCCGAACGCATCCTTTATGCCGGGATGCAGGAACGACCAGAGATCATAGATCGAATTGAGGAACTCCAATCAGAAGATCCGGACTTTGAAAAGTTGTGCGAAAGTGCTCAGAAGCCAGAAGCGCAGTTTCGCCAGGAGGAGGACGAAACCATTATGTTCAGAGACCGATGGTGGGTTCCAAAAGCGTTACGGGAAGAGTTGATGAGTGAAGCTCACAGATCGAAGTATTCCGTTCACCCTGGTTCCACCAAGATGTTCAAAGATCTTCAGAGGACTTATTGGTGGAATGGGATGAAACGGGACATCGCGGAGTTCGTATCTCAGTGTCTTACTTGCCAGCAAGTGAAGATTGAACACAAGAGACCAGGTGGACTTTTGCAGCCTCTTGAGATTCCAGAATGGAAGTGGGATGATATCTCAATGGACTTCATCGTAGGGCTGCCTAAGACCCGACGACAATGAGATGCCATATGGGTGATTGTGGATCGTTTGACAAAGAGTGCTCATTTTCTTTCGATCAGGATTAGCCAAAGCTTGGAAAGCTTGGCCGATCTCTACGTAGAGGAGATTGTTAGGCTTCACGGAGTGCCTCGTTCGATAGTGTCAGATCGGGACCCGAGGTTCAAATCTCGATTCTGGCGCCAGCTTCAGAAATCCCTTGGCACTACCTTGAAGTTTAGTACTGCTTTCCATCCGCAGACAGATGGGCAGTCAGAACGAACGATTCAAACACTCGAGGATATGTTGAGAGCGTGCGCTTTGGATTGGGCAGGTGATTGGGACAAACATGTGAAGCTTGCAGAGTTTTCTTATAACAATAGCTTTCATGCTAGTATTGGTATGACCCCGTATGAAGCACTGTATGGATGACCGTGTAGATCTCCGGTTTGTTGGGATGAGGTTGGAGTGAGAGCAGTAGAGTCTTCAGAAATCGTCCAGCACTATGCGGATCAGGTGCGTTTAATTCGGCAAAGGTTGATTGCAGCTCAAAGTAGGCAAAAGAGTTATGCCGATCAGCGGCGTAGAGAGCTCAGTTTTGAGGTAGGCGATCACGTGTTTGTTCGAATCTCGCCTACGAAAAGTATCTTTCGGTTTGGAAAGAAAGGAAAGTTCAGTCCTAGGTATGTTGGACCTTTCGAAGTCCTTGGACGTGTCGGAGAGACTGCATATCGGGTAGCACTTCCTCCTCAGTTTTCGCAGATTCACGATGTTTTTCATGTCTCGATGTTAAGAAAGTACGTACCTGACCCCTCACACGTAATTCACTATGAGGCGATCGAGGTACAACCTGACTTAACTACGGACGAGAAGCCGATAGAGATTGTGGAACGCCAGGAAAGAGTACTACGCAGTAGGACGATTCCGTTCGTAAAGGTGCGTTGGCAGCATCATGGGCTAGATGAATGCACTTGGCAGCCCGAGGCAGATATGCGTCAACACTACCCTCTTTTATTTGGTACATTCTAATTTCGAGGACTGAATTCTTTTAAGGGGGTAGGGATGTAAGATCTCGTGTTTTCGGATCTTAGTCAATTCATGGAAATTTTGAAATTTGGCTAAGTCTGGTAAGAAAATCGTTTGAGGCTCGAGTTTTAGACTAAGGTCTTAGAGTTTGGGTTTGACCCAAGTCTCATAATTAGGGTCTAGACAAGCCAATCGAAGTGTGGCAAAGAGTGTTAATTTCAACCTTTAAATTCAAGCGAAATTCAAGCAAAATTCAGGTTATTTTCGAGCGAAATTCGTAATTTGATATTCATGTAATATATCATTGGATGCGCCTCGAAATTCTGAACGCAATGATATTTTACTTTTTCAAATCTGAGTTCTGGTTGGCCCAGAAATCATGTTTTTCTAAAATTTTAGCAGTTTGTTGAAACAAATCCAAAATTGGATTGAATTGCATTGCATCCAAGGTGTAGGATCCAAATTTTTATGGATTTCGGTCCTACTTAGGTCCTATAAAAATCTGGAGTTGATACAAGTCTTAATCCAAATTTTTGTATGAGTATGGGTTTGGATCTTGGATCTTGGATCCGAATCCGGATCCAAATCCAAGCTCAACATTTTTATGACTTTAAATTCAGATAGGAGCTTTAAATTGGGGTTATTAGCATAAAAAAAAGTCTCCATGGTCAACATGACCAATTTTGGGAACCTTTGAATATTTAAGAATAAGTAAATTCAAAAAAATAAATTTATTAATTTAATTATTTTTATTAATTTCGGGATTTGGGTTAAGAGGGTTTAGGGTTAACCCTCTTCCCTAATTAAAAAGGGTATAGAGGTTTTCATATCTTTTAGGATAGGAAGGTCAAAAAGTCAAACAAATGTTAATAAGTAAAGGAGTCCAAAAAAAATCTGGAAACTCCCTAAAGAGAGAGAGACCTAATTCTGGAAACTCTCTAAAGAGTTTCCAGCTATATTAGTAGAGAAAGGAGGGGGGGGGGGCGGCAACCCTTCTCCCTCATTTTTTCACCCTAGAGAAAAAAAAGAGGGGAGAGAAGAAGAAGAGAGAGAGAGAGAGAGAGAGAGAGAGAGGGGAGAAAGAAAGGGAGAGTCAAGGAGGTAGA
Source organism: Nuphar pumila (assembly GCF_984573655.1). Lineage (NCBI taxonomy): Eukaryota > Viridiplantae > Streptophyta > Magnoliopsida > Nymphaeales > Nymphaeaceae > Nuphar > Nuphar pumila. Next base: position 58,845,368 of record NC_143251.1, on the reverse strand, counting down.
AGAAGAAGGTTGGAGGCATCAGAGCTAAGCCCAAACGCCTTCCACAACCTCTATTCATTTTCCCCAAAAAGGTACGGGTACTCCTTCTTGAAACTAATGAGAAATCGGGTGGAGGTGGGGTTTCCATGCATCTTTTGATGGAAATCCATGGAGGAGCAGTGGATCCATGATTTCCACAGATACCCATCTTTATAATATGTATTTTCCTTGCTTTTCAACAATATATATATATATATATATATATATATATATATATATATATATATATATATATATATATATATATATATATATATATATATATATATATATATATATATATATATATATATATATATATATATATATAGTGACTGCCTGGGTTTTTATGCTGTCGTTTTTGACAGCCTACACAGGTCCAAACTGGACCTGTGTGCATGATATTGGACCCAGCCGACAGGGTCGGCTGGGCTGGGTGTTTTCCCCTTTAAAATATATATATATATATATGATATTACTAATAGGCAGTTTTGCGTAATTTTTTTTATGCTGTCATTTTTGACAGCATACACAAGCCCACACTGGACCTGTGTATATGCTGTTAAGCCCAGCCAACAAGGTCGGCTGGACTGGGCATGGCTGTAACAAAAAAAAAGGTGAAATCTGTTTTGTTTTTAGGGTTCGGCTGATTGATTGGCTGGCTGGCAGCCAGCCGAGTGGCACTCGGCTGACTGCCAGCTGCTGACCGACCCGACAGGCTCAGCCAAGTGATTGACTGGGTGCGGTGTTGATTTTGGCAGAACCGGGGCAGGCCCAGTCGACCTAGTTGATTGGGTGCTGGCTTGGGGCCTTGGGCTTTGAAAAAAAAATATTTTTATGTATAGGTGGGGGTTTCCTAACAGCATACACAGGACCAGACTGGGCCTGTAAATATGCTGTCAGACCTAGCCGACAGGGTCGGCTGGGCTGGGTTTGATCTTTTCATATATATATATATATATATATATATATATATATATACAGATAACCAACAGTTTTTTTTTTGGGTTACTGTTGGCAGGCTGGCACCCAGTCGAGTAGCACTGGGCTGGCTGCCAGCATGCTGGCAGGGTGAGCCAGGCCCAGCACCCAGTTGGCTGGGAGTTAGGCGTGCCAATAGCAGGGTCGTGGCAGGCCCAGCTGATCCAATCGGCTGGGTACCGACTTGCGTGGTAGGTGATGTTTTATAAAAAAAAAAGTTATATATATAAGAGCACATGGCTCCCCGTTCGTGGTATGCTTCCGGACAGCATACACAGTCCCTGTTTTGGGCCTGTGTATATACTGTCAGACCCAGCCGGCAGGGTCGGCTGGGCTGGGCTGTTAAAAAGAAAAAAAAATTTAGGGGGAATTTTTATTTCTATGTTCAATACCCTGATTCATTTTTGATAAACCCAGTGACAGCATACCCGCCTTTGTATTAGTCCAATTACAAAATTTTCTCATGTTGAAAATCGTATATTGTTAGAAACCTAATGCTATTAGTTTATGAAAGCAGGGCCGGGTTGTGTGATTAGTAAAGTTTGGAATTTTAATCTCTTGATGCATGATAAATTTTGAGAATGAGTTATATACCTGAAATTTTGATTTCCATATATGTTAGGAGTTGAAGTGGTTCATATGTCTGTTGGAACATGCTTACATATTATGCCATGATAAGGTTTGTTTTGAGTGCTTACACATCGATGGACTTGACGTGTGTTGTTACATATACATAAATACATGAATGCTCCTTTGTTCATCTCAATACGATTCATGGTTAGAAGCATATGTGGCAATGATTGCATAAAGATGCATGCATGCGAATACCATGCATATGCACAGGAAAAGGGGTATAACGTGGGCAGTTCAATTTGCATATGAGAATGTCATATTTCATGTTCATTGTCAATGGATGAAATTGGTACATATATGACTGTACCTTGGAGGCATGTTGATACCACTGCATACATTACATATGGTCATGATTCTTGCATTAGTGCTTCGGTGATCAAAATGAATCATCGAGGGTTTGGTAAGCCCGAGCTGTGGAATTGTTTTCCCTTACTCATTTCAATGCATCGCAAAAATCATGTTTTATTAATATTTCAGTTTTATTGCACTGTTCTATATGTTTCCACAGGCCAGAGTCCTGTGATGGCTCTCACGAGATAGATGCAAGCTTTTATCTTTCTTTTTACATATGATGTTGCAAAACTTAAGAAATTAATTTTTAATAAAAATTAATAATAAAGCACAGTGTAATATACCTTCTGGGATCACCCATCTGGAGAATGGGGATCTTAGAAATCCGGTCTTGGGGAGACTGTGAGGATACAAAACTCCGTGTGCTTAATTTGGTCCCCTAAACCCGATATTGAGGTTCTTTCTCCTGGCCACGGTTTTAGGGAGAGTCCGCCACTTTACTTGGGGGTGGTGTGTTTTGACACAACTGTTATTTTTTTGGTACCAAGGAAGTGGCACTTGTGGGCGTGGGGTGTCCCTTGTGTCCCCGACATTAGATGTGGATGTCTAATGTTTCGAAGGTGATTCGGTCGAGGGCTAACTTGATAACCCAGTAATAAAATACAAATTGTGTGCTAAGCTACCCTGGGAACCTAACTTGACCTCGGGGTTTGTACCCGTTTGGTGTATCCGCGGGCAACGGTAATTAAAAAGAGAAACTTAAAGTTGTATGCATTTAATAGGGCATGCATAAGGAAACAAAAGACTTAAATGGAAGATAATAAAATGATTCATGCATTGCACAAAAGTCATGCATTTTCCTGTTATGCATTAGATCATGCATACTTTAATGGTTCCCTTAATCAATACATGATGGTAAGTGTTGAATGTTTATTTCTTGTTGCATGCTGAAGTTTTATTACATGCTACTGCTTTACTGTCTTTGCATGCTTAGCAATTATGATTGTTGCATGAATAAATTCCCAAATGCTATGAACTGTCTTGCATGTATTTCCCTCAAGTGCATGATATCTTATCTTAACCCTTTATCTCACTTGTTTCATTAAGAAGTAGTTGTGCTCAGGATTTCGATTCTGACACCCTACTTCATTAGTTTTTCGCAGGAACATGTGATCAGTGAAGTCGACAGCTACTGTGAGGGCGCGGGAGTCACAATGAGTTTTGACAGTTTCCTTTGTGGACAGAGTGACTCTTTATTTTGGTTCTTTAGTCTAGTGTCCTTGTCACTTACTTATTTTTCATCAGTGGTTACGTTACTTTTTGTTGAGTGAAACACTGTTTTTGAGATTAGTTCTTAACTCATGAATAAAGGTATTGGTTAGTAGTATGGATGTTAATTGCAAGTTCATTTGTGGTTTATGGCTATCCAGTTGGAATTGGAACTGTGACGACCCCGGGTCTCTGAGAAGTTTTCCGCACTGTTTTAAAAGAAAAAAAAAATTCCACATTTTCAAAGGGGATGAGTGGGGGTCGTTACAGGTCTCCCCTCTCTCTAGAAAATCGTGTCCTAAAGAGAGAGGGAGAGAGTTAGAGAGAGCGTGAGCTAGAAAAAAAAGTGGAGAACCCAAAATCTTGTGATGAGAGAGAAAAGGAAAAGAAAAAAAAGAGAAAAAGAGAAAAGAGAAGAGAGGAAAGAAAAGAAAAAGAAAAAGAGAAGAAAATTTTATTTTCTTCATACATCCATTGATTTTCTGGTCTTTTTCTACGTTACAATTAAGGTACAAGTTTCTCTCTAAGTTCTTACGGGAAGAAATAAGTGTAAATTTGATTTTTATGTGTAAGTTTAGATGGAAAGGGAAAATTTGATTAAAAGAAAGATATATATATATATATATATATATATATATATATATATATATATATATATATATAAGTGAACATTTCATGTTTATATACGTATATATGATTATTTTTTGAGTTTTCGATTTCCTTAGATTATCAAATCTTGAAATATCTATGTTTTTGGTTTTCATAGATATCGATTTTCATGATTTGATGTGAGCATGCCATCAATTTTCTCTGCTTAAGCATATGGATGCATGTATTCAATTTTTTGTCAAATTTTTGATATGCATGTTGTCAACTTCCTTTTTAATAGTCATGCATGATGAATATATATATATATATATATTATTAACCCTGTCTATCTTGTTATGTGATGAATCTTTAGCATGTTCTGGATATATATTGATTGAGTAAGATTTGATCTTTTGTTTATTCTGATCAGGCTGTCGATATGTTGTGCATGTGCAATATGATCAGACTGTCGATATGTCGTGTATGTGCAATCTGATCATGTTGTGCATATGCAATATGATCAGATTGTTGATATGCTGTATGTGTGCAATCTGATCAGACTATCGATATGTTATGCATGTGCAATCTGATCAGATTACTGATATGTTGTGTGTGTGCAATCTGATCAGACTGTTGATATGTTGTGTATGTGCAATCTAATCAGACTGCTGATATGTGTGTGTGCAATCTGATCAGACTTGCCGATTTCTTGTTGTCATGCAAATCTAATTAGATCTGCCCCGTTTTATGTTGTACAAATCTGATCATAGTTGTCCCATTTTATGTTGCGCAAATCTACCCAGTTGTTTTATTTTGTAATTTTATCAGACATTCCGATTTATATATATGCATATGATCCTTCATTGATGATTATATTTTAGTATGTTTTGATATTATATCATATATTTTAGATTTTGTTTTGTTCATGCCTATTGCATATATATATATATATACACACACTTATGTTCAGATTTGTCAAGTATGCAAATCTGATCAGACTTGCTCAGTTTCAGTAGTCTGCAAATCTTATCAGACTTGCAGTATTTTTGTGTGAGTGCAAATTTGATCGGACTTATCAATTTTTGTGTGAGTACAAATCTGATCAGACTTGTCGATTTCGGTGTGAGTGAAAATCTGATTAGACTTGCCGACTTTTGTAAATATGCAAATCTAATAAGATCTACCTAGTGTTATCTGGTTTGCCGACTTTATTAGTAAACAAATTTGATTAGACTTGCCAAGTTTCACTTATGTGCAAATCTGATAAGACTTGCCGAGTTTTATATTAGGCCAACATGATCAGGTTTTGTCGAGTTTCATGTTTTGTAAATCTGAACAGATTTGTCGTATTCAGGTTCACATTCATTTTTGCTGCAGGCTTATGTATTTGATTATATGTTTGGTTGGTTATGCATACTTATACATTCAAATATCATGTTGAAATTGTGTATATCATATGCATGAAATTTAAAATTTTATTCCTTGTTGCATGTTTGAATGTGTTGCATGGAAACTGATCATGTTAATGTATTCTGCAAGCATCGATTGACATGTGTATGCCTTTGGTTTCATGCACATTGTGTTTGAATGTGCATTGTGGACATGTTTTGAAACGATGAGTATGTTGCATGTTCATTGAAAATTTGCAAAGATGTATAAATCACTTTTGAAATGTGTGAGTGGTCAGATATAAACCACTGTGAGCTGTGCAGGCCAGGAGCATGTATTACTCTATTTATTGTTGATTTTATTTATGCATTGCAAAATTTATTTTCTGAAAAGTTAATGTTTTTTCAAAATTAATTGCATTGTTAAATTGTGCGGGCTAGGGCCTGAAATTGGTTTTGCATATTGATTTGCAAAACAGTTCTTGTATAAAGAACTTGAAATTATTTGAAAAGGTAAAAAAGACCAAACAATGTAATTAATCTCTTCCTTGATGTCTCTTCTACAGTGTGAGAATCTTGGATGGTAGTTTTGGAAAACCGTGAGGATACTAAGACTTCGTTTGTGATTGTGCCCTTGAACTCGATATATTGGTTTACCTCCCGGCCACAGTTTTAGGGATATTCAACTACTTTGCCTCGGGGTAGTGCTGTTGACTCAACTATAGTTATTGGTATACCAAAAAAATGATGTCAATGGATATTGTTTTTTCTGATGTCCCGACATTAGATGTTGATTTCTAATGTTTCAATGGATGGTGTTGATTCCTGATATCGATCGAGGAACGAATGTGGAACTCAGTAATAAAATACAAACTGTGTGTTAAGCTACAACTATGAACCTAACTTAAACTTCAGGAATTTGTACCTGTTTTGAGTATCCACGAGTTTAAGGAAAAGTAGAAAATAAACTTGTGTGCATTTAATAGAGACATGCATGCAAAAATAACTTTGATAAATAATTTAATAAGTTATTCATGCATGTGCATTGAATAATGCATATTTAATGTTCAACATTAAATCATGCATTCATACTTATTTTGTTTCGCATGATATTTGTTATTGCATGATATTTTGTTAAATGCTTGAATGGTAAGTTGATTATGGTAAATTGTTATTATGATATTCCTCTAAAATTTATGCATAAATTTAGTTTATGTTATTTTCTTTACTGTTTGGATTTTTAGAGAAATTTGTACAAAGGACTTTAGTTCTTACTCGTTTTAATAAAATTGTTTTACATGATCAGATGCTTAGTAATGTCCGGACTAGCTGGCTAGAGACTGCGAGCCCTGTGACTGGTTTTTGGGTTCTCTGATAGGATGGCTCATTATGAGATAGGCGATTTTTACTTTCATAAATTATTTGACATTTTATTGAATTAATAAAGTTTGATTTATTCTTCATTTGATTCAGTGCCCAGTCTGGTTTGTGGTTTCGTATATTAAATATGTGAGACCCTGGATCTTTGGGTTTATTTCCGCAATTGTTTAAAAAAAACACTATTTATGTTGTATAGTCATTTCCAAACTTACGACCATGTATAGTCAGTAAAAAGGCTAATACAAGATTCTTAGTCACAATGAGTACATGATACACATTTGTAAGGAAAAGACATTTCCTGGATATGAATTGGAGTTCCACAGTCCCTTTTCCTTTAATCCTCGCAAGATGAGAGTCTCCCATGTAAACTTGAATGTCTTCTCCCATGACATTATATGTTTTAAACATACTTCAATCATGACAAGTATGAATTACTGACCCTAAATCCACATACCACCTTTTGTCTATTTAAAAAATGAAAATTGAGCTTACTACAACCACTAGGTTCTCTTCAGGAGTTTTTGCCATGGTGTCACGTCTCTTGTGATAAGAACACTCTTTCGCACAATGTCCTGATTTGCCACACACATAGCAAGAAATAATCTCACGCTTTGATTTCTTGAAATATTTGGGTTTCTTGTTTTTAGACTTCAAACTGATCTTGAACCTTGGCTTACGATTCATCATATTCACCTTGGTGCCAAGTTCTTTAACATCTTTTTTATCTTTGTGACAAGCTTATTCTTCAATCTGAAAATGCAAAAGAAATTGCTCCAAGGTGAAATCCCTATTCTTATGTTTTAATATATTACGATAATCATTATATAAATTGAAAAATTTTAAAATTATCGCAGCCACTTGGAAGGACTCATCAAGGTTCATGCCTTCTACCTTAAGTTGATGAGCCAACAATTTCATTTCATCAACTTGAGGTAGAAGTTGTTTGTCATAAAAAATTTGAAAAGTTCAAAGTCCAAAGTTCAATTGACAAGCCCTTAAGGGCCTTGCCCTCTATTGCAACTCTACACATTTTAAATCCAATGTATTTCTCAAAAATGTTCAATGTGAGTTTAAACTTATTCATAAAGCAAATTTTCCCTCCAAAATCTATTTTAAAAACAACTAGGCAAAGAGAGAGTTATTTGGCCAAAGATCTTGGTTCAACAAAGGCTATAATTTTGACCCAAAAAACATTTTGTGACAGTCACCATCTTAATCAACTGCGTCTGTGAAACTGATGCGTTCGACTCTACTTTTTCAGTGCTTGCTGAAATCTTAGTGTGGGTTCATGCCCAATGTCATCACCTTTACTACACAGATAAAAGGCCCTGCAGGGTGAATGAAGCTTTAAAGATGCACAGTGAGGGTTGTCACCCCAATGTTACATATAATACTCTCATGGATGGACTCTGTAAAGTGGGTAGGCTTAAGGATGCTGAAGCTCTGTTAGAAGAAATGGGTTCTAGGGGAATTTTCGCAGATGTAATTACTTGCAGCATCATTATAAATGGTCTTTGTGAAGATGGGCTTGTTGGTGATGCTCATGCTCTGCAAAGAGATGACTGAAAGGGATGTCTGTCCTGATGTTACCTTCACTTATAAAAGGCATAATCAAGTCCTGCATGGTGAATGAAGCCTTAGAAATGTTTGATAGGATGCACAATGAAGGCTTTCACCCTGATGTTGTCACATATAATTCTCTCATAGATGGACTCTATAAAGTAGTTAGGCATAGGGATGCTGAAGCTCTGTTAAAAGACGGGTTCTGGAGGTTTTTTTGCAAATGCGATTACTTACAACACCATTATAGATGGTCTTTATAAAGAGGGGCTTATTGGTGATGCTCATAAATGACCAAAAGGGGTTGTCGATCTTAATGTTTTTACCAGTGTTGTGAAAAGCATTGAGGCATAGAGAGGCGCTCCTCTAAAAACTGAGGCGAGGCGTAAGCCTTGAGGCGTAAAGCGTAAGCCTCAATTTTTTTTTTGAAAACTTTAAAAAATAAAAAAAAAATATCTAAAAATACAAATAAATAAAGAAATGCTTTATTGATGAAATAACAACCAATAAGAAATAGAAAATCTCAAATAAGTACTAAAAAATATGAGATTAACATATAAAAGTAACTAAAAACTGATTATATAACTGAAAAATATATGAGATTATTCTAAAAAATATGAGATTAACATATAAAAGTAACTAAAAAAATGATTACATAACTGAAAAATATATGAGATTAACCAACAAAAGATAAAATATACTAAGAAACCGATTACATAACTAGAAATTATATGAGATTAACCAACAAAAGTTAAAATATATGAGATTATTCTAAAAAATATGAGATTAACATATAAAAGTAACTAAAAAACTGATTACATAACTGGAAATTATATGAGATTAACCAACAAAAGTTAAAATATGTGAGATTAACATATAAAAGTAACTAAAAAACTGATTACATAACTGGAAAATATATGAGATTAACCAAAAAAAAGTTAAAATATACTAAGAAACTGATTACATAACTGAAATAAATGGAAAATATATAAGATTAACCTACAAAAATTAAAATATATGAGATTATTCTAAAAAATGTGAGATTAACATATAAAAGTAACTAAAAACTGATTACTTAACTGGAAAATATATGAGATTAACCAACAAAAGTTAAAATATTCTAAGAAATTGATTACATAACTGAAATAACTAAAAAATATATGAGATTAACCTACAAAAGTTAAAATATTTGAGATTATTCTAAAAAATATGAGATTAACATATAAAATTAACTAAAAAACTGATTACATAACTGAAAAATATATGAGATTAACTACCAAAAGTTAAAATATATTAAGAAACTAATTACATTACTGAAATAACTAGAAAATATACGAGATTAACCAACAAAAGTTAAAATATAGTAATATACTAATAAACTCATTACATAACTGAAATAACTGGAAAATATATGAGATTAACCTACAAAAACTTTGTTGATTATGTCTCTGAAATCTTGTTGTAAAAAAAAAATTTTGCGCCTTGAGGCACAAAGGGCCACGCCTTTTGCGCCTCAAGGCGCGTTTTTTGATAACACTGGTTTTTACCTTCAATATTTTGATTCATAGCCATTATGTTCTTGGGCAATGGGAAGAGGCCAAGTTATTGTTTTATGAGATGTTAAGTTTGGGTACCCTGCCTGACTCTGCAACATTTACTGAGATAATTGGTAGTCATTGCAAAATGAGAAGAATTGGTGATGCCATTAATGTAATGCATTTGATGCTTGAGATGGGTATAGCACCTAGTGCGGACAGCTACAATGCTCGGATGGATGGGTTTTGTAAAGAAAGGAGAATGGATGAAGCAATGCAACTAATTTTGGCATTGTGGCATGTAGAATTCTCATAAATGGGCAATGTATGTCTAGTAAAGTAAATGAAGCATTGCTAGCACATAGTTATATGTTGCGTGATGGTCATGACCCTGATGCAATGGCATGTAATTCTCTTATAGAGGGAATGTGTAAGATGGGCGGGCTGAAGAATGCCATAGATATTCTTGAACAAATGGTTTCTGGATGAAGTAGGATTAATGTGGTTACATGTAATATGATCATTAAAACTCTTTGTAAAGGAGGACTCCTTAATGAAGCTTCCAAGGTTTATGAGGAGATGGCTGGAAGAGGCTTTTGTCCAGATGTCTTTACTTTTTACCACTTTGATTCACAACTTTTGTATCCAAAAGAGAGATGAAGAAGAAAAGGAGCTATTTCATGAAATGTTAGCTCAACGAATCAAACCTGATGATGTCACCTTCAGTGCACTGTTCAGTGGTCTTTGCAAGAATGGAAGCATCGATGAGATAATTGACTACCTTGTTAAGAAGGCTGAAATGGATTGAATGAAGTTTATCACCACATGAGAAAGTGTTAGCCGTATGATCTTGTAGTTTTTCACAAGTCTTCTTTTTAAGAAAAATAAACTCACTCATACTGAAATTAGGCTCAGTACAGGTTGCAGGGTGTGATGAGATATCTTACCCATAGCAGAAAAATGAAAAAATGCAAAATGAAGAGACGCAGATCAATATGTAGAAGACAATATACTGAAGCAAACACAACAGCAAGAGAAGACGCACAATGTAAGTGGTTTGGTTGATTGCAGCCTACGTCCACTGAAGAGCTTAGCTCACTTTCTGTTATACACCTTTTGAGTACAGGGGGAAATATATAAAGCTTTTACAATAAAGGCTGGATCCTTCCTAAACAGAAGGATACTGATATGGATAGACAATAGTAAAAGGAAAAGAGGTAAAAAACGTCTAAACGTCTTTGGCAACTGAACATCTTTGGAAACTGATCTTCCCACGTCTTTGGTAACTGATCTTCCCACGATTTATGCACAACGTCTTGTGCTCATCCATATCCGTTAACACTCCCCCTCAAGTTGGAGAACAAATATCGGTTTGTCCCAACTTGTTAGTCATGTGACGATGGCTATCCCGACTTAGAGCTTTTGTAAATACGTGAGCTAATTGTTCTTTACTTTTGACATATTTGGTCTAGATTTCTTCTGAGTTGATTTTGTCTCGAACAAAATGACAATCAAGCTCAATGTGTTTGGTCCTTTCGTGGAACACTGGATTTGCCCCTATATGAATGTCGGCTTTGTTGTCACAATTAAGGATCATTGGGCTTTCGACTTGAATTCCCATATCTCTCAATAACGCCTTTATCCATATTAATTCACATGTTCCATGTGCCATAGCTCTGTATTAAGCTTCAGCACTGGATCTAGCGACCACATTTTGTTTTTCGCTTTACCAGGTGACTAAGTTTCCTCCAACAAATGTACAAAAACCAGTTGTAGACCTCCTATTATCTAAGTCTCCTGCCCAACTAGCATCGGTATATCCCATGACTTCTAGACTGTTGTTTCTTCTCATAATGATGCCCCTTCCTGGAGTGACCTTTGATATAGCGAAGAACTCTATGTGCAGCTCTTAGATGTGGCTCATGAGGCTGATGCATAAACTGACTTAGCACATTTACAACATAGGTAATATCTGGCCTTGTGACAGTTAGATAGATCAACTGCCCTACTAGTCTTTGGAAATCACTAATGTCTGTCAGAGGTTGTCCTTCTGTTTTGTTCAGCCGATGGTTAGCTTCAAGAGGGGTGTCTACTGGTTTTTCTCCCAATAAACATGTCTCTTTTAAGAGATCAAGAGAATACCTCCGTTGACAAATAAAAAATCCTTCTTCAGAATAAGCTACTTCAAGGCCAAGAAAGTACCTTAATTTACCCAGATCCTTTATTTCAAATTTATCATGTAAAATTTGTTTGGTTTGAGCTATGGCCTCTGCATCATTTCCAGTGATGATAATATCATCCATATATATTAGAACCATCACAGTTCCTGTTTCTTGAATACGAGTGAACAGAGTGTGATCTGTCTTGCTTTGATTAAATTTTTGAGCTAACAAAACTTCTCGTAACTTGAGAAACCAAGCTCTCGGAGATTGTTTCAATCCGTAGAGAGCCTTTTTTAATTTACACACCATTCCCTTTTTTGGAAGAGTAACTCCTGGCGGGGTTGCATATAAACCTCTTCATTGAGGTCTCCATTTAAGAAGGCATTCTTAACGTCCATTTGATATGTTTGCCAATGTAGATTTGCCGCAACAGACAATAGTATCCAAACAGAATTCATCTTTGCTACGGGAGCAAAGGTCTCGTTGTGGTCAATACCTTCTACTTGTGTGTAGCCCTTGGCAACGAGTCTTGCCTTATATCTCTCTATACTGCCATTACTCCTGTATTTGATTTTGTAAACTCATCTACAACCCACAAGTTTTTTTCCTTCAGGAAGATCAACAAGCTCCCATGTGTTGTTTTTTTTCAAGGCCCTTAGTTCCTCATTCATAGCACCTCTCCATTTGGAATTCTCACTAGCTTCGAGAGAGGTTTTGGGTTCCGAGTGAGTATAAACTTGTGAAACAAAGGCATAATATGAGGGTTTTAGTTTATCAAGCTCCACATAGTTTTTTATCGGATAAGTGGTTCTATCCGATCCAGAAACAAGATAAGTGAAATAATCATGGAGTCTAGCAGGGGCTTGTGAAACAAGTGTCGATCTTCTAAGAGAAACAGGAGCCGAGGTACTTGGGTGAGTAGGAGAGGTGTCTAATATAGGCTGACTCTTTGGTACCTCATCTTGGTTGTCATTATTACCAATGACAAGAGGGTTAATGTTTTCTTCCGCTTGGAAGTTGGGCAATATGATTTCGGTATCATGACTAAAGTTCTCCCCCTCACGTTTATCATCAAATAATGATGTGATAGGTGTGGAGAAGTATGGTTCTTTTTCAAAAAAATGAACATCTCGTGAGGTGTACCATGTACCAGTAGATGGATCATAACACCTGAAACCCTTTCTCACAGAGGAGTACCCAAGGAAGATGCACTTGACTACTCTAGGTGATAGTTTATCCCAGTCTTTGGATTGTATGTGCACAAAACATTTGCAACCAAAAACCCGAACGTGAGCAAGAGATACCTATTTGTTATAGAGGATCTCCACAGGTACTTTGTTATTGATGAGGCTACTTGGTAGACGATTAATAGAATAGCATGCAGTAGATATAGCTTCAACCCAGAATTCTTTAAGAACATTCATGTGAAGCATTATGGCGTGAGTCACATTTAAAATGTGACAGTTTTTCCTTTCTGCTACTCCGTTCTGCTGGGGTGTACCGGCACATGTGTTATGGGAGAATTCCTTTTTCCTTTAGAAAACTGCTCATAGCGGCATTTATAAATTCTCCTCCATTATCAATTCTGAAGGACTTTATCTTGGTGTTGAACTATGTGAGGACCATGTTATAAAATTCTGTAAAACATGTAGTAACCTCAGATTTGTGCCTAAGGAAATAAACCTATGTCATACAAGAGAAATCATCAATAAGTGTAAGAAAGTACATAAAACCGCTATGAGATTTAACAGGAGCTGGGCCTCAAACATCACTATGAATTAATTGAAAAAATTCATCAGATTATCTTTCAGACTTAGCAAAAGCAAGTCTAGTAAACTTAGAATATTCACAAGCATCACAGGATTTTGGATAAGAACAATGTAATATGCTTGGAAGACGAGTCTTTAACACACTTGTAGCTGGGTGACCTAGACGATTATGCCACAAATCAAAACTGTTATCATCACTTTGAGCAGCAAGAGCTTGTGAACCAGAGTCCAATAAGTAGAGCCCATTATGTACGGTCCCTCTACCAATCACTGCCTTCGTCACTGAATCCTGAAATTCTAAGTGGTCAGCAAAAAACACAGCAACACAATTATGACTTTTGGTGATTTTGCTAACAGATAACAACTTTGCAGGAAAGCTTGGAACATATAAGGCTTCAGTCCCAATGTTTTGATTCAAAAGGTAAACTTCACATGTTCCCAGAACAGGAGTTTCTGTACCATCGGCAATTCTGATGGGTTTCTTAATAGTAGGCCGAAAATTGCAAAGGAGTTTTTCTGTCCCGCCATGTGGTCCGTGGCTCCATTATCCACAATCCAATAATCAGAAATAACATGAGCATTCAAGGCAAGAAAATTACCTGATTTGTATTCAGTCGGCTGGGAAACAGTTAGGTTGGATTGCCCAATATTTTGAAAAAACTTGGTGAGGTCCTCCATGCTAATTGTAGCTACACTAGCCTGTTTGGTGGGTTGAGCCGGTGAGGATGCTGATCGAACTTTTGAAGGACGTCCGACGAGATCCCAGCACCTCTCACGAGTATGTCCAGCCTTTTCGCACTAAGTGCACTTCATCTTAGGTCGCTGCCGGGTAAAGGCCTGGTTTCCATCAGAACTGAGTTGTTTCTCACTGACATTAGTTTTCTGAGTAACATGTCTGTTTTCAGCCTTGCACGCCATATTTTTGTGCGTCTGGTCAGAGTTTTTAATTTTTGAATCTCGATTCATCACACGTCGTCTGGACTCTTCACGTTGGATTATTTGGCACATAGAGTTGAAAGACGAAAGCAACACCGACATAAGTATTTGGCTTCTAATAGCATCAAAATCTTCTCGAAGTCCAGCAAGTATGTTAAAAATTTTGTCTTCCTCCAAGTGGCGTTTGATCACATCTGGATCTATAGACAAGGGTTGGTGTTGGGACATTTTGTCCCACAGACCACGAAATTGTCCGAGATACACATGATATGGTTTATCACTCTGTTGAAGATGAGCAATGTCTTGCTGGATTTGATAGATCCTTGCAAGGTGATTTTGTTCACCGTAGACATCCCTTAGGCTAGTCCATATCTCTTCAGCCATTTCAAGGAAGAGAAAACCTTCTGCGATAGATGGTTCCATCGAGTTAAGGAGCCATGACATGATCAAATGATTTGCTGATTCTCATTCGTCATAATTTGGATCATCAAGAGTAGGTTGAGAGATTTTACCATTTATGTAGCCAATTTTTCCTTTGCCGCTGAGGAATAAGCTGGATGCTTTCGACCATCCAAGGTAGTTTGAGCCGTTAAGAAGAGTGGATATAATTTTCAGGGTAGGATTTTGCTCGTGGATCACCATTTTTGTAGATGGCATGTGGTTTGCAGTAGAACCATCACTACCACTGTCTCCATGGTTGGTGCTCATGATGAAACTATTCTGAAACAAAGGCTGCAGATCGATTGCTTTAATACCATGTAGAAGACAATATACTGAAGCAAACACATCAGCAAATAAGAGAAGATGCACAATGTAAGTGGTTCGGCTGATTGCAGCCTACGTCCACTGAAGAGCTTAGCTCACTTTCTGTTATACACCTTTTGAGTAAGGGGAAAATATATAAAGCTTTTACAATAAAGGCTGGATCCTTCCTAAACAGAAGGATACGGATATGGATAGACAATAGTAAAAGGAAAAGAGGTAAAAAATGTCTAAACATCTTTGGCAACTGAACGTCTTTGGAAACTGATCTTCCCACGATTTATGCACAACGTCTTGTGCTCATGCTCATCCATATCCATTAACACAATAAGCTAAAGTAGTTAGCATATTGATCTGTTATTTCCAATCCAATCAGTCGACTGGGATGGCCATTTCGTGCGTGCTTTGTTTGTGATTAACCACTTTATTTGTGCCAGAATACCCTCCGGGCGGACACGGATATCCCTGAAAATTTGCTGATTGCCAGCCAAATTAGTTTCCATGCTGTCAACACCCAAATATGCCAAATAAATTGCCATCGCTTTCTCCTTGAGTCCAGGTGGATCGCAATCAAGGGTTGCCTAGGAAAAACTAACCCGTCCCAAGGCAAATTCAGATCTCCCCAGGCCCGTTGCAACATGTATCTAATGAAATCGCAATCCCAGAAAAGGTGCTGAAGCGATTCCTCATTGCAAAGACATAATGAAACCTGCTGGCTAGTTGAATCTCACGACTCTTCAGTCTGATTTCAGTATTAATTTTTCTTTGCAATATTAACCATCCCATCAACGATCAGCTCACCACCCCACAACTATTTTTTTGGCAACCAAGGGTCTGTTGGACCAGACAGCGCTCTATAGAATGCTGCTGCAGAGAACTGTCCTTCCTGTTGTGAATAATATTTCAGCTTTCTGCTAAATGTCTTGTAATATTGTACCACCCATCCAGTTAGATTATGCAACTAAAGTTAAACAAATACCACTCTTTTCTCACTGCAAAAAGGTTGATCTCATACCTATATTTAAAATTTCTTTTGGCCCATGTACTTGTACTTGTTTTTGAGTTGTTGGATGGTGTTTGACTCTGTCACTTAGTTTGTCTTATAAATGGATGCATGACTAGGAAATTTTGGCAATTATATGTCATATCTAAAGATCAACTTAGTTCGGCAAGCTGTCACTGGGATACGCCCTTCTGGCCACTGTACCCGTGCAGAACAGATACGGTTTGAATATGGATGCGGATACGGTTCCCATATAAGGACAGGATATGGTCAAACCGTATCCAGCACGGTTTAACCATATCCAACCCACTTTTTGTCTCAACCAGAGAATATTATTTGACTAAGACTCTCATAAACCCCTATCCTTTTTTTGTATATAACTATATTTGACTATTTGACCATCATTTTTGGGCCAAACGGTTGGTCAAACACTATAGATTCAAAACTAAAAAAATTTACTCCAATGTGGATAAAGTTTGCATCTCCAACCAGACCAATTAAATCTAATGTGCTACCACCACACAATATCTATCTATATATATATATATATATATAGAGAGAGAGTAATGGGTAGGTGCTAAATCAAATATGCTAAATGAGTTTTTCAGGTTTTTTTTTGTTTTATTTTTAAATTTTGACCATACAGATGCAATCTATGTATTTGATTTTATAGGGATCAGCTCTTGAAGTGTTCAATTCTGACACATGGGTGGGTTTTTATAAGGTTCAAAAAATCAATGGTTCAAAATCTTTATAAATTTTTTAGGCTCCAAATGTCATTTTTTTTCATCAAAAACACATGATCCAGATGTAGATTCCTCTAAATCAACAATGACCAACACATTTATGTGATAGAACTGCAAAAAAAAAATACAAGAAGAGCATAAAAACCCATTTAGCACGTATCATTTAGCAACTACCCAATACTCTCTCTCTCTCTCTCTCTATATATATATATATATATATATTCCTGAACCTTATTTCATAAAAATTGTCATTCATTCGAACATGTGTTGTATCTTGGTTTTGCATCCGTATCAATGTAAGATAGTTGGAAAGTTTGTGAAAGATATTTAGTTTCAATTGTGGTTGGCACTTAATCAACCTATGTTGAACACTTTAGATTTACTTAGAACTAAGATAATTTTATTTAGAAGTTTGAGACTGTAACACCCCGATCTAGGACCTCGAGAGTTCAAGTCCGGTTGGTAATACTTTTCAGAGGGAAAGCATATAGAGTTCACACAAAGAAAAAATGGCTATTTTTTTTTTACTTTTTCTAATAAACTCGATTTCTTTCACAAAGTTCATCATTCATAATATATGAACATAATAATTACATGAGTGTTTAATGACAACAAAATAAAACTAACAAGTACTCTGCTACAAATTAGAGTAGTTGATCACGTCTTGCCTGCACTAGTGTGCATGAAACCTACCGTTGTAATTATATAGGGAGTGAGTCTACAACTCAGTAAGTAATATTTATAAGCAAATAATGATTTTAACTTACAACTATAGTGGGCTTTAAACCCTTAATTTGAGTTTAGTTTTCAACACAGCACATAAGGTTTGTATGTTTTAAATTTCTCCCTTAACTCTCTTAATCAAACACTCACTTACATCAAACTATAACACTAGGTCAGTTGTATCGGTTATAGTCGTCTATGAGCATAGCAACCCGTGTAGAACATCCCAATTATACATTGTTGATCAGACTATGAACCATATACTCTCAGTGATACTCGGATTATCAGACACTGCAGTGAAACAAGGGGGACCTCACCGGCAGCTAGCCGGGTGGTCAAGCTCAAACTCAAACTCGACATGATTCATGTTATATCCTAACCATAATGACTTTCAACCATCTATGGTTGTCTAGAGTTTTAGATATTGTGTTAATATAACCCTAAGTTATATTTTAAGTTCATTAAATTGAACCTTACTCTCAATCGCGTATTTTCCTCATTCTTCCACGAGTGCTATCATGAAATGATCACGATGGATCTTACTCTCAATCTCAGAATGACATTAGAGTTCATACTTTGTATCATACTAAGCATCCAACAAGGTAGAGTCTCTAAGTCATTAAATCACCGGTGGCCCACTCTCCATGGTGGCTGCACTCTGGTCGCGAACCAGGTAGCCCTTTCCACAAGTCGCTACTTCTAGGATTTAAGGGGTTAATCATGTTATTCTTAATATAAAATCTTAAATAATACAACCAGACTCAAGACTAATCACAATCTCATTACAACTATTCGAACATTATAACATAGATATGTTATCATAAAAATAATTTTTTTTTAATATACATGACATATCACGACTGACATGTGCATATAGTCATCTCATTGCAATAATCTCATGCATGATCATTTTATGCATATCATGTTCACACTCAAGAGCTATATTTCTAAGCATGCTAATATACAATATCAATAATAACATGCAACATAATATGGTTTGTTCATAATTAAGATTACTTATAATATCCCTTACCTTAAATATGAATATTGTACTTTGGTCATAATTGAGTCTCAAGAGACTCTAAAAAAAGAATCTGATAATCACACAAGCATGTTCATATTAATATACATACCTTCTTTAGATTTTTATAAAATTACCAAAATACTCTTTTCGAGTTGACTTATCAGACCTTGTTTTTTTTTCTTTAATTTAACCAAAATCATGGGGCAATATGATTCTCCTCAATGATACGAGTCAAACGCACCAAACCTCACTCAATTATGAGTTAAGAATGCAAAGTTATGCCCATTTTACTTAATGAGATATTGGGTACACATAAGGGTAATTTAGTCATTTCAATTCTTATGATTTGACCTGACTCATCCTAAGTTAAAACAGGTTCAGTTTGAGTTTAGAGTACTAAGTTTACTGAACCTAGTCTTGACCCATATGGGTTTTGTTTTAAAACTCAATTGGATTCTCAAAATTCATAATTAATCATAAATTAGATCTAGATCCAGTTCTAATCTGAATAAAAACCTGTTAGACTAGATCCAAACTCAGTTTTGATCTGGATCTAGAACTGATCCATCCAGCTATGAGTTGGACCCAGATCTAGTTCTAATCTGGATCCAGAACTGCTAGACATGATCTAGACTCAGTTTTGATCTAGATCCAGAATTATCAGATTGAATTCAGACCCAGTTTTGATCTAGATCCAGAACTGATCCATTCAGTTGGGTCCAAATCCATCTCTAATCTTAACCCAATCGTAGATCCAACTTTGAGAAGCATGCAACTCCTTGCAATTGATCAAACAAGTCTGCGATAATGGATATGTATTCTTTATAGTCACTGCATTCAATTCTCAATAATCTATACACATTCACAGTGATCCATCATTCTTTTTGACGACTAAAATTAGAGCACCCTAAGGAGATACCGATGATCATATAAAACCTTTCTCCAATAATTTTTATAATTGTTCATTAAGTTTCTTAAGTTCTGTAGGTCTCATCTAATAAGGGGTCTTTGATATAGGTGTTGTTCTCGGGTTGAAATCGATTTAGAACTTAATCTCTCGATCAAGGGGGAGACCTGGTAGTTTCTTCAAAAAAATGTTTGCCTATTCTTGAACTATGTCAACATCTGATATAGTGAGGTCCTCTCTGCTGTTAGTCTTTATATAAGCCAGAAATCTAATGCATCCTTCTCGAATGTATTTATTGGCCTTCAAGCATGATATGATCATTGACTTAAGTAGTTTCTTAATACCCTGATATGTAAAAGTTGGAGTTTGAAGGTTTTGAAAACTAACACATTTTTTTCTGTAATCAATAGTGGCATAGTGGTCAAACAACCAGTCCATACCTAGGACAATGTCTATGTCCTTGAAATAGAGTTTGCAATAAGTTCACAAACAACTCACGGTTCTCTATTCTCACTAAACAGTTGTTGTACACAATGTCTACTATGGTGGACTCTCTTATGGGTATTTCTATAAAGTAAGAAACATGCAATCATGAATGTGCAACTGGTAACAATTTTTCAAAGGTTAAGGTGGTAAAACCATGTGTAGCTCTAGAGTCAAACAACACATGTGTTAAAATACCAGAAATAGAGAGTGTACTTTAAACCACCCCAAGGCTAGCAAGAGCTTCTTGAAGAGCGGTCACATATGCGTGACCTAGTATTATGGGTTTCTGCTTCGGGGTGCACTATTTCTTCAGTCAGGCTGTGGGTAGTCGTTGACATAGTGACTCATCTGCTGGCAGTAAGCACTTGACATTTGTTAGGTCACACCTGCTTTGATACTTCTGAAGACCACAAGTCCTGCACGAATTGTCAAAGTCTGCCAACTTTTGAGTCTTCTACCTCTTAGCTTAATGGTCTCCTGAATTCTTGACTTGCTTACCATAGGTCTGACCTCCATAGTGCCTCTTGTGTTCTCACTGAAACTTTTTATTTTATACTGAAACTTCTTTCAAGAGGACTTAACCACATCATTGCTATTGTGTTTGGCCTTCTCTTCAGTCCTGGGCTTTTCCCTTTCTTGTGTTTTTTTTTTTGGTCCTTAACTCCCAAAATTCATACCTTAAAGTAAGGTCCACCAGCCAACTTTACTTCTTTATTTGTAATGGCCTCACTAACCTTAAAATTTTGGGCCTCTAGCCCCTCTTAAAAAGTCTACATTTCCCCTTCTCATTCACCACCAAGGACTTGGGGAAATGAGAAAGAGAGTTAAATTGGGTTGTATACTGGGCTACAATCATG
Source organism: Nuphar pumila (assembly GCF_984573655.1). NCBI lineage: Eukaryota > Viridiplantae > Streptophyta > Magnoliopsida > Nymphaeales > Nymphaeaceae > Nuphar > Nuphar pumila. The sequence goes on along the minus strand of NC_143251.1, from coordinate 58,824,350 downwards.
TCCCTTTGCTTCATCTTTCTGAATTCTTCCTCCTTCTCCACCCTTTGGCATTTCGGAAAGAATTGCATGTATAACCTCCTCACAAAGGTGGACCAAGGAAAATAAGTGTCTTGCTCTAGAGTGTTTCAGATGGTCCTCCACCAGTGTTTTGTATCGCCAGTCAGGTTCGACACCGCTATCAATACCCTCTGATCTACCAGATACTGAATGACATCTAAGGTGTTTTTTACTTGCATGAGCCAATTCTTTGTTGTGACACCATCAGGAGTGCCATAAAAAAATTGGAGATTGTATATTCTTGAATCTTTCAACCCAAGAGGTGATGCTTTAAATGATCATTTAGAGTTGTCCTTGTTGAGTTTAGGTGGTTTGCAAGAGCTCGTACATGATATGCTTTATAGTATACTCAAGAGGTATCCTCGTACTTTCTTCTCTTGAGCTTCTCATCGGTGATCCTTATGGGATGTTGTTATCATCGCAAAATTTTACTTTTGCAAGTCAAACTGACATTTGAAAAAGTTTTTAAAAATAACTCACCTCTGTTTTAAAATGCAGAATAATTCTGAAGAATGGGACTCGCCTGTCGGTACGAGGTTCAACCGTTCATGGTGCCTTTATCAGGGGTAATTGAACCAAGGATCAAGAGTGTGCTTAGCTTTGCTCAACTTGTCTAAATCGTGTTCTATTTCCTAAATGCACAAAGAATAAGGCATGTGCTATGAATTTTCTGAAAAATGCAGATTTAAAAACATGATATTTGCCTCAAAGATTGAAAATGATTGGAAATTCTTGGAAAAGATGTCACTTAGAAAATCGTGAATCATGTTGAAAGAGCACTTCTGAAGAAAGTGAAAATCGATTTCTGAAGAATCCAGAGGTTTTGTGAAAATCAATTTCTGAGAAAACCCCAATAACTTTAGAAAAATTTGATTTTTCTGAATTGGAACTTGGAAATTGAAATATATAACTTGGAAAATCAGGATTTTGAACTTAGGAAATGCTTGAAATATCATTGAAACTCAATGTTTTTGAGAAAATCAATTTATAAGTAAGACTTGAGAAAATTTTGAGAAAATTGATTTCTCTGAATTAGAATTGGGATTTGCAAATGAATGAAATGAATGAATATGGATTTGAAGGTCTTGATTTTGAGGAGTTGAGAAAAACCTTTTGTATTTTTGAAAAATGCAGTGCATTTTGAAGTTAGCCTAAGAGTGTAGGTTGAATGTGGTTAATACGAAGATCACAAATCTGGGTCTCATTCGTATTCTGACTATGGCCATAAATACGAATTCCACCGAGTTTGTCAACTCCATAAGAGCTTGTGCACGTGCCATTCGTGTAGACCATGGTGAATTTGTAAAACGTGCATGAATGATGCATTCATCAGATATTAAAATTTGCAGAATTAAACTATATGCAATGCAAATCCTAATCTAAGCAGAAATTGTAACTCTTATTCCAAATATTACATTTGATATTACATTGAATTGAATAAAGAAAAATCTTCTTCTTGAATGTTTCTGCAAAACTAGAAAAGCTTGTTAGTGAAGATATGTCAGTTTTTCTAGGTTTATCCAGCAATATCTAGAAATTGCTAGATTTTGCTAGATATAAGCCTTTTTAAATGATTCCTTTATATAAACTTAATAAAATAGGAAATAAAATTGAAGAAATAATAAAGATAAATTTTGAAAATTCGAAATTGGGGTCAAATGACCAAAATACCCCTGATAGCAAGACTCTTGCCTTGAAATTAGGGTTTTCAGAAAGATATTTCGTAAAATACAAGTTTTAAAATTCAAATAAAGATAAATTAAACCAAATATGATGTGACATGATTAAAAATATGAAAATTAAGGTTTAGAGTTTCAAAATTGAGGTCAAATAACCAAAATGCCCCTGATAGCAAGACTATGGCCTTGAAATCAGGGTTTTTTGAAATAAATTTTGGTAAAAACTTTGGGTTTAGGGTTCAAATGAAGTCAAATAAGCACAAAATTAATCATGAAGCATCCTAATATGATTCTAAACATGAACAAACCCTAAAAACAAGAACTTATACACGAAAATCAAGAAATATCACAAAAATCACAATTTTGGCAGTGTTTTTGGATCCTGCAGGTACCCTGTTTTGCAATTTGATCCATTCAAGCATCAAATGAATTCCCAATTTGATAAAAATCGACACCTACACTTGTTATCACCCTAAAACCAGATTGGAATCATAAAAACATATTTTTGACATTATTCCAATTCGAAAATTGCATTAAAACCCTAAAATAAGCTATTTTAACCCATGGTCACAGACCAGTTTGAGTGTTAGACCCGAATCAGGGGACAACTCACCATGAAAATTCTTTAAATTTTATAGAGGTAAACTAGACAGAAAAACAGAAATTTTCCTTTTTACAGATTGGAAAAACCATCTCTGATAAGGGAGAAACCTTTCCGGCAATCTGGACTTAAATATAACGAATCTAACATTGGTTAAAACAGATACTTTCGGTTGAAAATACAGAAACAAATAAAAAACTTCATCAAACATTCTTGACATTTCAGAAATAAATAGTAGACATAAAAATAATAAACTTCCTTTTTTACAGATCATGAATCAGATCTACGGTTTGAGATCTATGAGCATTACAAGTCTGATTTGGGTTTTGGTAAACCCTAACGAGTTTTAAATTTAAAATCCGACTCTCTGACAAAGGAAAAATACTGAACAGAAGCAAAAAATTATCAAAATTTCACAGTAAATATTTTACATCAACATCAACACACTGCACTTTACGGATCTTGAATCGGATATCAGATGAGAAAAAGAACACATCTGCAAGTTATGCTTGAAATTAAACAACGATTTTAATCAACAGAAATCCCAATTTGACTTTGTATTTTATTAACAGGGTTCTCAAATCCTAAAACGTCTGATTTTTTTACAGTAGTTCACTGACATATCCGTGTATCACATATAAAACAATTAGTAATTTCTAATCATTATTTCAATATAAACTAACATGCTTTTTACTGATCTGAAATTAAAATCTACAGAAATTTGAGAAACACTAAAAAAATATGATTTAACCATGAAAAACCATAAAATTTATCTAAATAGCAAAACAAAATTGATTTTGATGATGAAACACATGTAATAAACATTACTATGCTAAAAAAATAAATAAAACATAGGGAATTCATGGTTAGATTTTGATTTACCCATTAAAAGATGGATTCTACCCATTAAACGGGTGAATCATAATCTTTTTCAGGCGTTTAGCATAATAAATAAAAAATAAAACATTGTTAATGAATCAAAACGTGTAAGGCACCATCAAACATCAGCTTAACATCATCTTGAGGTCCTCACATGATTTTTTTGAAATAAAATAAAAGAAAAAGCATGCTAAAAGAGACGATAATGGTTATTTTAATGAAATAAAGTAATAAAAATGATGAAAATAATAAAATAAATTAAATAAAACCTTACCTTGGGGCTGCAACAATAGAAGAAGGAGAGGTTCTGGAGAGAAGAGAGAGACCACGAAAATTTGAGAGAAATCTAGCCTCTTTTGACCTCTTGAAGTCCCCCTTTTATAGGTTTTCAAACACTCACTTAATTAGGGTTAGTTAAGAGGTTTTTCTTTTTTTTAGGACTCTTTCTAATAAATCCACTAAGGGCAACAATTTTCCTAGAAGATTCTAACCTAAATGGACTCTAATTAATCCCTGATTAACACCTAATTAAACCCTAGAAAGTCCAAATGTGGTGCCACCTAGTGTAGACCCACATTTGGTTTTTTAAAACTTGAATTTAAAATCTTTAAAAACCAATGGTTTAAAACTTAAATAAAATAGATTTTTAAAATTGCTTTTGACTCCTCTAAACCCCTAGACTAACTAGAAAAATGACTAACCCTAGTCTAACCTTGACTTCTTCAAATGTGGCACCACCCAGAGTGAGCCCCACTTGAATTTTCAAAAACGATTTTAAAACTTGAAAACGAGAGGTTTTTCAAAAGAGATTCAAACGTAAAGTTTGAGATTGAAAGTTTTGAAATGATACAGAGTCTTGACTGAGTCAGAACTCCTCTGGATATGGCGCCAACTGAGGGGGGCCCACATCGAAGTTTTGAAAATTTGAAATAAAGACTGAAAATAGCTTTGAAAAGGGGTTAAAATCAATAAATAAAATTCAAAGGTTTGAAAATAAAGTCCTAAGCGAACTAGGACTCTAGGCTAGAGCTCTAAAACTTTAAGACTATGAGATTTTGGGATTTTAAAAGCCAAATGAAGAAGTTTTTGAAAGATTTTATCAAAACTGGTAAAAACAAGTTAAAAAATGCAGTCAGGGTTAGAGTTCTAACTCAATCGAAACTCTGAAATAGAGTCCTGAATCAACCGAGACTCTGCAAAATGACCTAATTTTCGAAAACAAATGGAAATGAATGAAAATAGAAGTGAAAACAAACTTCAGAATAGACTTCTAACTAGATTAGGACTCTGGGACAGAGTCCTGATCGAACTGAAACTCTAGATTTTTTTGGTATTTTCTGAAAAACAGATGAAAAAATTTATGAAAATAGTGAAAACAATAACAAATATTAAAACAAAACAAAGTCCTGATTCAACTAGGACTCTAAGGACAAAGTCCTAGTTGAACTAGGACTCTATGATTTTTGGATTTTCTGAGAAAACAAATGAGAGAATTTTGAAAAACAGTTGAAAACAGGATAAAATTGAAGTTTTGGTTTAGAGTCCTGATCTGATTAGGACTCTGAGAAAGAGTCTTGATTCGACCAGAACTCTAAGAATTTTGGTTTTTCTGATAAGTAAATGATGAAATTTAAACAAAAATTTTGAAAACTAGTGAAAATGAAGTGCGAAAACCAGCTTTGGATAGAGTCCTAATTTGATTAGGACTCTGGGGTAGAGTCCTGATTTTATCAGGACTCTGAGATAAAACCTCAGAATTTTGAAATTCTTTGATAAAAGTGTAACAACTTTGATAGATGGAAAGATTTTTGAAAGATTTCTCTAAAAATTAAAATCAGGATCAGAGTCCTGGTCCAACTAGGACTCTCCGAACAGAGTCCTGTTTTGACTGAAATTTTGAGTTTTGACTCATTTTGAAAGATTTGGCTAAAAACAGGTAAAAATAATGATAAAAGACAGAGTCCTAATTCGACTGAAACTCTGAAGAAGAGTCCTAATCCGACTAGGATTCTTGAAGAAGAGTCCTAATCCAACTAGGACTCTAGGATGTTGGCTAAAACAGAAGATTTTGAAAGGTTTTCTCCAAAACCGGTAAAAAAAGGTAGTAAAAGATAGAGTTCTGATCCCACCGGGATTCTGGAAAAAGAGTTCTGATCCAACTAGGACTCTAAGATTTTGGCCAAAACGGAGGAAACAGACAAGGGATATGACCATGACTGGTTTAAAATCAGAATGGTGTTTTAAAAAGGTTCAAAAAGATTCAAACAGATGAAAATACAGAGTCCTGATTCAACTAGGACTCTAAAATTTTTGAGATTTTTGATAAATGAAGGAATCTAGAAGCGACACCACCTAAATGGTTCTCATCTAAGAATTGAAATCAGTTGAAAAATGAGTTTAAAATGAATCCAGATTATTTTATGAGAAAAACACCTCAAAATATAAGGTCCTGGGGGTTGGCAAATGACATAATATTGATTAAAAACCCAGGTTTTAAAATTGATTTTGAAAGAAAAGTTTTAAAACTCGAATCTGGATTAAATATTTTGAAAATAGGAGTGCTGGATGTCGAAAATGAGATGTAATGACATGCAATGCTATGCAAAATGCATGCAATGATATGCAATGACACATGAAATATATAAACACTGGATGAGGGTGAAAATTTGGGGTGTTTACAGATGTCCATACTATCCTCTTCATTAGTGCATGAAGCATGTCTCTTAAGAGTAAGGAAAGATGAAGGTGCTCTCTGCGCTGGTGCACCTCCTAAGGTGCGAGATGATGAGGGATCCCTCTGTGATGGTCCGCCAATGCGCTTTCTATCATAAGTCATTGCATCAAGCTACACCATCTCTCGTCTGGTAGCTAAAGTGTCTTTAGACAGATAGGACGTTCCCCTATGAGTAGCCATATTTGTTGCATTGAAATCATCACGTAATGGATTTATCATTATTTGAGTCAGTTAGATTATATTTGCATAAAATTTTATCACATGCATGAATTTATGATACTCATTTAGTCAAGAATATTTTATTTCATTAAGAACATCCCAATACACATAAAGAAAATAAAACTAGACAAAACAAGAGAATTGAACTAAGACCAAATAAAGCTAAACATTCTTAGATGCAACATCATTTCACTCTTCAATTCATCTGAAACTTGTTTCTCTCCCTAAATTCCTTTGTGTTTGTTGAAGGTAAGGCACAGAAAGATCACTCAAATTGTATGTGGGCAAAGCGGGAGTATAAATAGGTGAGGTGGGGGTAATAGTGGGATCTTCAAGCATAGGAAGGGCACACATATTGTATGGGGGCAAAGCGAGAGTGTAGGTAGGAGTGGCAGGGGTAAGAGTGGGATCTTCATCCCACGAACTTCCTGATGTTGTCTATCTCTATGCTAGTCTTGGATTGCTTCTATTAACTTGTTCAGTGTGGCATGCTGCCTCTACGGCCTGAATTGCCATCCTCTTGGTTACTTCAGCAAGAAACTCCACGACCATATTTGAAACTCCTCGATTGACTACGCACATGGCAGCCACATAGTTGGTCCTAGACATATGTCATCTCCATGCACTAGCCATCCTGGACCCTTCTTGAGACGCATAATTTGCACTCGGAGATGCTCTCCTTTTGACTCCTCCTCGAGCCGCTATCCAGTCCCTCATCGTTCACCCATGCACTGACCAAACTCTCTAACGGTGGAAATGGTGAGTCCCTCGCCCATAAGGCCGTGGCTGTGGCCCGTAGGACTGTGGTTATCGCCCCTGAGTAGTGTTGGGGTGTGATCATTGCAAAATTTTTCCTCTTGTTCCCTCTTTTTGCTTCTCTTTCTCTTTCTAGCCTCTATTCCCTTTTTGAAGAGGAATAAAATACAGAAAAGAAGAGAGAATGAAAAGAGAAAGAAAGAAGAAGAACTCTTTTGCAAAGGTCTCACTTGACCTTAATTTTGAAAATGTTTTAAAATTACTCGCCTTCATTTTTGAAAATTTACGGGAAAATGGAGAGACGGGATTTGCTCGTCGGTACGAGGTTCGACCGTTCCTGGCGCCTTTACCAGGGGTAATCGAACCAAGGATCGAACTTATGCCTTTTTCTTTGCCTAAATAATGTTTAAGAAATTATTTTAAGTCTAAAATGCACAAAAAATCATGATTGTGCAATGCAAATGAAAAGATGTATGCTTTTAAGAAGAATAATTTTAAAACCTTTGGATTTATTCAAGTGATTTTTTAAATAAATTTGAAGATACTTGGAGAAATGATTCAAATGATTGAAATTGATTTGAAAAAGTTAGATTTTGAATCTAACTTAGAACTTGGAACAATGGATCTGGAAGAAAAAACTTTAAAATTCTAAGTCTTGGAATAATCAGAGTTTGAAAATTAAATTTTGGATGAAGAGAAAAGGAGAATTGGAATTCGAATTTAGAATTTTGAAATAAGAATGAAATTTCAAAGTCAAGATGAACTTTGAATTTGGATCGATTTTGAAAAGGGATCTTTGGTTTTGAGTTTTGAATTCAGAACCTAAAATAGGAATTTTTTATTTGAAAATTGAATTTAGACTTGGAGAAATAGATTTAAAAGTGGTTTTAGAAAATAGAACTTGAAATTAGAATCTTGAAATCCAGATGAGATTTGAGAATGAAAAAGAGTTTGGAATTGAAAATCAAATTGAAAAATGGGATTGGATTTGAAAATCTGAATCCAAGATGGAATTGGATTTGAAATTTGGAATCCTGAATTAAATTGGATTTGAAAATCTGAATCCAAGGTGAAATTGGATTTGAAAATCTGGAATCTTAGATGGAGTTGGATTTGAAATCTAGAATCCTAGATGGAATTGGATCTCAACAGCCACACCAAAATCTGTGATCATTACAAAATTTTTCCTCTTTGTTTTCTCTTTTCTTTCTCTTTGCCTTTCTAGCCTCTATTTCCTTTTTTAGGGGGAATAAAAGATAGAAAATAAAAGAAGAGAGAGGAACTTTTTTGCAAAGGTTTCACTTGACCTTAATTTTGAAAATATTTTAAAAATCCTCCATTTTTGAAAATTTGCGGGAAAGAATGGAGGATTTTGGGGACCCCTGCACCTCCTGTTTTATAACAGGAGGCCGTTAGGCTTTTTACAAAGGAGGTCACTCTTTTTCTTGAGTTTTTTCAGAAAGGTGGCTCCCTATGTTTTTGAAATTTTTCAAAAAGGGGGCTCTTTTATAAATTCTTTTTCAAAAGGGGTGGTTAAAAGCCATTTTTTTCAATTTCCTTTTTCTATTTTTGATTTTTTTTGTTCTTTTTCTTTACATTTTCTATATTTTTTTTGTATTTTAGAGATAAAAACTATAAAACTAAGGGATTTTTAAACTATTTTTGTAAAAATTAAAAATATTTACAAAAAAGGGGGTTTTCTGAGAATTCAATGTCATTCTTTGGAGATTTCTTCAGAAAACGGCTTTGAATCCAAGGTTTTTGAGAAAATATTTGAGTTTTGGACCTCAAAATTAGAAATACAGAGAAGTGGATCCAAACGAATACCGGATGGACTGTCTGAGCCATTTAGAAACTATTTTTGGTATTTTTATAATTTCAATTTGAAAATTGGATAAAGAGGCTCGGATTTAAATTTTGATATTGGATCCGGATCCGAAATTGAGTCATATATAAAAAATGGATTTGATTCTAATAAAATCTGTGGAATAAACTGAAATTTTGATCAAAACTGACTCAATTATTCAAAAAATGGGGCCAGAAGCAAAAAGGAAATTTTTATAAAATTTTAAAAAATTTGGGGTGTACACATATGCCCCTCTTTGCTACTAAGTCGGTTGAAAGCCGAGCTTAGTGGCAAAGAAAACACTCTAAATTTTAAAAAATGCCCCAGTCAACAAACCTGAACTGGGTGTGGAAGAATTTGATTTTGAAAACATTATTCTCAGGTCTAGCACCTTATCCTGAATGACTTTGGGGAGATGAAATCCTCGAAAATGATATAACTAGATAACAGAAAATGAGGAAATCATGATGGGACTTCGAATGAAGATCTCAGAATGGTGAAAATGAGAATTTCATGAGGCCTCATGACTGAGACAAGATGAGCTTTTTGGATTGATTCAGGTTTAGCCCTTAACTTGGATGGGACGAAGATATATCAAGATGAATTTCAAGTTCTACCCTTACCTGAATGGGAAAGGAATACATGAGGACCTTGATGGGACATTTTTGAGAAAAATGCCTGGTGAGATGAAGCTCAAGTATGATCCTTTCTGGATATGAAGGGTATGAATTCTACGATGGGGAAACTATGCTGGGATTGAGAGAACTTCCTCGTCGAAATGAGGAACCTTGTCAGAATGAGGCTCAGATTTAACCTAAACCTGAACGGAAGATACCTCATGGGGAAACGAGGTTCAGGCTTAACCCTTATCTTGAAATGGACAATACCTTAAGAAGCGAGGTTCAGGCTTAACCCTTAACCTGAAAGGGACGATACCTCGAGGAGCGAGGTTCAGGCTTAATCCTTATCCTGAAAGGGACGACCATACAGAATTCTTGAACGAAGAAACCATGATGGGACCTTTGGAGTTTGGACGAACAAATCTGAGAGGGGTTTGCGAAAGGAAGAAAGGGGGTTCCCTAAAGCTTGGAAAATGGATGATCTTGGGCGTCTTATTGCTAAGACTAAATCAACTTTTAAAACGGGTGGCCTTTCATAGAAAGTTTAGGTTTTAACCCTTATCCTGAGTGGGTGGTACTTCGAGAAGCGAGGTTCAGGCTTAACCCTTAACCTAAAAGGGACGACCATACCGAATCCTCGAATGAAAAAACCATGATGGGACCTTTAGAGTTTGGATGAATAAATCCGAGACGGGTTTGCAAAGGATGAAAATGGGGTCCCTAAAGCTGGAAAAGGGATTGATCTTGGCGTCTTATTACTGAGACTAAAATAGCTTTTAAAACAGATGACCTTTCACAGAAAGTTCAGATTTTAACTCTTATCCTGAGCAGGTGGTACCTCGAGGAGCGAGGTTCAGGCTTAACCCTTAACCTAAAGGGGACAACCATACGGAATCCTCGAACAAAGAAACCATGATGGGACCTTCGAAGTTTGGACGAACAAATCTGAGAGGGGTTTGCAAAAGGATGAAAATGGGGGTCCCTAAAGTTGGAAAAGGGATTGATTTTGGCGTCTCATTGTTGAGACTGAACTAGCTTTTAAAATAGATGACCTTTGCGATTCAGGTTTTAGCCCTTATCTTGAGCGGGATGATATCTCGAAGAGTGAGGTTCAAGCTTAACCCTTAACTTGAAGGGGACGATACCTCGAGGAGCGAGGTAACATATTTAATCCTTAGCCTGAATGGATACAGAATCCTCAAAGAGTGAGAAAATTGTGATGGGACCTCTGAATTTTGCATAACAAATCCAAGAGAGGTTTGCAAAAGGAGAAAAATGAGGGTCCCTAAAGCTTGAAAAGGGATTGTTCTTGGGCGTCTCATTGCTGAGACTGAATAACTTTTAAAATAGATGACCTCTTATAGAAAGTTCAGGTTTAACCCTTATCCTGAGCGGGAACTGTCTATGGTGGGATAGTGGGGAACACAGGGAAGTGTGTGAATCCGAGAGTCTAGGCACGCAGATCAAACAGAAGGGAAAGACTTTTCAGTCCTAATGAGGGACAACGTCAGGATATGTCAAAATGAACATCAAGTTTTTGCTTCATGTTGGGATAACCAGAAAATATTATCAATAAGATGCCAAAAATTGTAGTTGATTTAGAATGATTGAACTGTGCCCATATATATGAAAGCATTACCCCTTTCTACCTACAGTATTAACTCCAATTGGGCTAACTCCGTAGAATCAAGAATCAAATTCAAATTTGTTGATGTTGAGTTTCTTCAAGAAAGATATCAATTTCCTTGATATGAAAAGAGAGGAAATATTCTTAGCTTTATAAATGCAATTGAATAGAAAGATATTGATAGAAGAATTTCACATAGAAAAAGATGATTCTTGGCAGTTTGATATCTGAGTTTTACTCATGATGATCTTTTTAGCACTTTTTTTGAGACATTGAGCTTTCTTGGGGTTCAGGGAGAAGTTTATTACATCATCCTTCATTTTGGAGATGTCCTGACTTTTCTTTTTTTTTCTAGGAAGGGTACGTCACAAACTCCTTTATCTTGGAGATGCTCCGATCCATCTTTTTCTCAGGAATTATACTGATGATATTGTTTCTTGGGTTGATAATCTTTTGATGATAGCAAAAATCAAATATCCTTTAAGGTTTGTCGTGAGGTTCATTGCATCCGCCTTCATCTTGACGGTGATCTAAACTTTCCCTAGAAGGATCTGTCACAAACTCCTTCATCTCGGAGATGATCCAAATCTTCTTTGGCCCCTGGGGTCTAAACTCATCCACCAGCCTTCAACTCGACGATGATTGAGAGATCCCTTTTGCAGATATTTGATTGCAGCTTAAATGACTGAGGAGATATGGATCAAGTGAATTCTTTTTATCGTTCAGGATATTTTCACTACCTTACTGCCAGAAGAATGGTCTTTAAGAATGTACCATAGCTATGATCAATATCAATTCACTTATGGCTTTTTAACATCATTGAATTTTCCTTTGTCGATCATATCGAAGATTTTTCTTCATCCTCTTAGTTGACCAACAGAAAAAAACTTAAATTCTCTTATTTTTTCGTAAAAGTCTTGTCCTATTGGAAACAATACTGAAGGTAGTTCGAGGTAATTCTTTGTGCAATAAAAGCTTTTGAGATCAACAACTGTTTTTGGTAGCAAATTGGCAAAATGTTTTAGAAATCTTTAATGAAAGGAATTGTTTGACATCGAATCGACACATTCGTGATAAAATTCTTCTTTTTTTTCCCCAAAAAGTGAGACTCAGGCTTGGCTCTTACCTGAATGGGAAATAGGAAATACTCCACTCTTCCCTAAAGAGGAGGTGTTTGCAAAATGAAACTTTCAAAGAGAAATTAAGTTTTCGTCAAAACTCCTTATCTCTAGGCTTATCTTAAGGAAAGACAACCGAAAATGAGGTTGAAAAAGTATCACAGAGGAACGAGTCCATCACACTCTCCCTAGAAGAGGGTCCTCTGTGAAGGGGGTGGCCAAAATGAGAATTTGGGGGCCACAAAAGGAAACGGGCTTCCGTTGAAGCTCTCCCTAGAAAAGGGTTCCTTTGTGTAAAAATTGGGTTGTTGTTTTGCAAATAGTTCGCAAAGAAACGAGTCCCTTCAAACTCTCCCTGGAAAAGGGTTCTTGCGAACGGTAAAATGATTGCATGTGAAAGGAACGAGCTCCATCGAGCTCTCCCTAGAAGAGGGTCCTTCGTAAGAGAAAATGATTGATTTTTGATAGAATGGTAACCCGAAGGTTGGAATTGAGATTTAGAGCTTGAATTGTTGATGAGCGGTTAGTGCAAAGACTGAACCTGGGGGGCTAACTGATCAGTCAGCAAGACACTAGCATGAGCGCTAGATGTACCAGTACGAGCATTGGGTTTTGAAAATATACCAGTATGAGCACTGGATTTTGAAAATGCACCAGTATGAGCACTGAATTTTTGAAGATGCACTAGTACGAGCACTGGATTTTGAAAATACACCAGTATGAGCACTGGATTTTGAAATGTACCAGTATGAGCACTGGATTTTGAAAACACACCAGTATGAGCACTGAATTTTTGAAAATGTACCAGTACAAGCACTGGATTTTGAAAATGCACCAGTACAATCATTGGATTTTGAAAACACACCAGTACGAGCATTGGATTTTTCAACTGAGAGTTGAAAAGGAGACCGACATTCTAAAGACATTCAAAAATCGAAGCGAAAATAATTATCGGGGTTTCAGAATTATCTCTTATCATGAAGGAAAAAAGAAAATACCTCGATGAACGAGGTTCAGATTTGTCCCTTAACCTGAGGGGGATCAAAAATCTGAGTCGGAACCCAGATTTTCAACAGAAGAATAGTTCAACTCGAGCATTGGATCTGAGAGGGTAGTCCGAGTCAGAACCCGCAACTCCAACAAAAGGGATTTAAAAGGAAAACCCAAGTTTAGAACTTGAATTTTCAACAAAACGATTGGTCCAACACGAGCATTGGATCCAAAAGAAAGTCTGAGTCAGAACTCAGAACTTCAGAAAATAGAAGATTAAGGGAAAACCAGAGTCCAAAACTTAAATTTTCAAAGGAAAAATTTGGTCCAATACGAGCATTGGATCAAAAGGAGAAATCTGAGTCGAAATCTGGAACTTCAAAAAAAAGGAGAAAAGGGAAAACCCCGAGTTTAGAACTTGGATTTTTAAAAAGAAACGATTGATCCAATACGAGCATCGGATCCAAAAAGAAGCCCGAGTCGAAACTCGAAACTTCAAAAATAGAAGGATAAAAATGAAAAACCCGAGTCGAAATCCGGATCTTCAAAATAAAAGATAAAAGGAAAATCCGAGTTTGCAAACTTGAATTTTCAACGCAACATTTTGGTCCAATACGAGCATTGGGTCCAAATGAAAGCTCGAGTCAAAACTTGAAACTTTAAAAATAGAATATAAAAATGAGACCCAAGTCAGAACCCAGATCTTTAAAAAGAAAATATAGGGAAAACCCGAGTTTTAACATTCAGATTTTCAAAGCAACGATCGGCCCAACATGAGCGTTAGATCTGAAAGGAAGTCCGAGTCAGAACTCGGGACTCCAGAAATATAAGATAAAATGAGACCCGAGTCGGAACTGGGACCTTTAAAAAGAAAATAAAGGGAAAACCTGAATTTTAGCACTCAAAATTTTAAAGCAACGATCGGTCCAACACGAGCATTAGATCCAAAAGGAAGTTCGAGTTAGAACTCGGGACTCCAAAAATATAAGATAAAATGAGACCCGAGTCGGAACCCGGCTCTTTAAAAAGAAAATAAAGAGAAAACCCAAGTTTTAGCACTCGGATTTTTAAAGCAATGGTCAATCCAACACGTGCGTTAGATCCGAAAGGAAGTCCGAGTCGAAACTTGGGACTCCAGAAATATAAGATAAAATGAGACCTCAGTTGGAACCCGGATCTTTAAAAATAAAATAAAAGGAAAACCCGAGTTTTAGCACTCAGATTTTTAAAGCAACGGTTGGTCCAACACGAGCGTTAGATCTGAAAGGAAGTCCGAGTTGAAACTCGGGACTCCAGAAGTAGAATATAAAAAATGTGACCCGAGTCGAAACCCGGATCTTTAAAAAAAAAATAAAGAGAAAACCCGAGTTTTAGCGCTCGGATTTTCAAAGCAACGATCGGTCCAACATGAGCGTTAGATCCGAAAGGAAGTCTGAGTCAAAACTCGGGACTCCAGAAATATAATATAAAAAATGAGACCCGAGTCAAAACCCAGATCTTTAAAAAGAAAATAAAGGGAAAACCCGAGTTTTAGCGCTCGGATTTTCAAAGCAACGATCGGTCTAACACGAGCGTTAGATCTGAAAGGAAGTCCAAGTCGAAACTCGAAACTCCAAAAATAGAAGGTAAAAATGAGACCCAAGTTGGATCCCAGATCTTTAAAAAGAAAAAGGAAATAAAAACAAAAACCTGAGTCGAAACTCAGATGGGAAGGAAATAATTCCAACCCGAAAGTCAGATTCTGGAGGGATCGACAAAAGTTATGAATTGACTCCGACGATCAGGACAAAGATGAAGGATTTATTCAAGAATCTTGGCCCAAGATGGTCTAAGATTTGAATTATTTATGACGGCTTCAGGATTATCCCTTATCCTGAAGATGAATAGAATAAAGAATTAATAAAATCAACAAAATTGATGAAAGTTGATAAAGAATCAAAAGAATTGATAAAAATTGATAAAAAATCAATAAAAATTGATAACAATTGAAGAATAAAACTTTGATAAAGAATTGACAAAGAATCAATAAAATTAATAAAATTGACAATAAAAATTGATAGAGGTTGACAAAAGATTTGGCGAAAAATTGGTAGAAATTTGAGAAAAAATTGATGATGAAAGACTTCAAGATTATCTCTTATCTTGAAGGAAGAAGGACCTCATAGGACGAGGTTCAGTTTTATCCCTTAACCTGAAAGGGGAAAATAATACCTCAAAGGTCAAGGTTCAGGTTTATCCCTTAACCTGAAAGGAAAAAAGAATACCTCGAAGGCCAAAGTTCAGGTTTATCCCTTAACCTGAAAGGGAAAAAGAATACCTCGAAGGTCGAGGTTCAGGTTTATCCCTTAACCTGAAAGGAAAAAAGAATACCTTGAAGGACAAGGTTCAGGTTTATCCCTTAACCTGAAAGAGAAAAAGAATACCTCGAAGGACGAGATTCAAGTTTATCCTATAACCTGAAAGGGAAAGACAGGAATAAAGATTGACAAAAATTTAATAAAATTGATGAAAATTTGATAAAGATGGATAAAAATTGATAAAAATTAAGAAAAGAAAGAATTTGTTTGATCTTGCCTGCACATGGGATCTTTAAAGTGAGAGGAGAATGTTCATTTGAAAGACAAGTGAGAAATCATTTTTGGGAAGAGGATTAACTACGAGGTTGATTTTGAAGATTGATCAACGCGAGAGTTGATTTTTGAAGAAAAATCAACACGAGGGTTGATTTTGAAGAGAGATCAACATGAGGGTTGATTTTTGAAGACAATGGTTCGAAACCAATTTTAGAAAAGAAGATCAACACAAGGGTTGACTTTTGAAGACAATGGTTCAGAACCTATTTTGAAAAAGAAGATCAACACAGGGTTGATTTTTTGAAGATAATGGTTCAAAACTAATTTTGGAAAAGAAGATCAACACAAGGGTTGACTTTTGAAGACAATGGTTCGAAACCTATTTTGAAAAAAAAAGATCAACACAAGGGTTGATTTTTGAAGACAATGGTTCGAAACTAATTTCGAAAAAAAAGATCAACATAAGGGTTGACTTTTAAAGACAATGGTTCGAAACCTATTTTGACAAAGAAGATCAACACAAGGGTTGATTTTTTGAAGACAATGGTTCAAAACCAATTTTAGAAAAGAAGATCAACACATGGGTTGATTTTTGAAGACAATGGTTCGAAACCTATTTTGAAAAAGAAGATCAACACAAGGGTTGATTTTTTTGAAGGCAATGGTTCGAAACCAATTTTGGAAAAGAAGATCAACACGAGGGTTGATTTGAAAAAAGATTGGACAAAAATATTGAACCCTCGGCGATCATGACGAAAATTTTGCAGAAATTCTCAAAATTTCACAATTTCGGAAAAAACCCTCATAGGTAATTTCATTTATCTAGTGGATGATGTCGGGATTGTCCCTCATCTTGAAAAGAATAGGAATTTAATGCAGCTTAGTAGAAGCTGATGGCAAAGAAGATTCTTGAAATGAAAATATTATTTTAAAAAGGTGCCCCAATGTAGCAAAAGAAAGAAGTATTGGACATTAAAGATACGAAGAAAAATTGACAGTTCATTTATAAGCAAAGCTGATAACAAAAGACTGCATATTTAAAAGCACTTGACCAAAGGTCACAAAAAGATTGGGGTTGACCTGCCCCTACAAGGTGACTGGCAAAAAGAGAAGAAAGCATAAAACTTTGGCATCATCAATTTTCTAAGTGGTCTGGGAAAGGCTTGGTCAAGATGGCCAGCTCGTCTTCTTCTTCGTCTTCAACAAGGAGACTCTTGTTAATGCGGTTCTGAACAATATTTTTGAAGATAAAACAATGATTGATGTCATGCCCCACTGCCTAATGAAACTTGCAAAACAGATTCATGAACCTTCCCATGATTGCGGGAGGATTCGTGGTCTTTGGGAGCTTCACTAATCCCTTAGTCAGCATGAATTCAAGGGCTTCTTTGAGCGTTTGTTTAAGAGGAGTGAACGCACGATCATTACTCCAACCTTCGCGCTTTATCTTTTCCTTTTGATCTTTTCCTTTTGTGAAAAGTTGGACTGAGACAGCTTGTCATTCTATTTGGAAGACTTTTCCTTTTAAGCTGCATTGTGGTTCTTGCTACCCTTACTGTTACTGTCACCAGAGTTGGCGAAGAACGTGACATTTGTCTTCTTTTTTGGATCCTGACTGTTCTTGATGAGGGTGATGCCTTCGTAGACTTCGTTTTTCATTCCTGTCTTGAGTCATTCGGCTCGTTCAATCAACTTAATGAAGGATTTTGCTGGAGAAGTGGAGATGAGACTCCTCAGAGGTTGGGAAAAGTTATTGAGGATTATCTGCAGCGCGTGCTCCTCTGGAATGATGACCTTCATCTTGTTACAGGTGCTTCTCCACCTGTGAATGAACTCTCCTACTTTCTCATTCCCATTTTGTTTCAGATTATACACATGGTTGAGAGTGGGTGAGGCATCGACATTGAACATGAAGCACTCGATGAACAAATTTACTACCTTATCGAACTCTCGTAGTTCGATAAGATTGATATGGTTTGCATACCACCTTGTTGTTGTACCTTCCAGGCTACGGAGGAAGCAGATAAACAAAGCCCTATTGTCTTTCCTGAAGTAACTGCATTCTACGTAGAACGTGGCCAAGTGGGCTTTTGGATTGCCCGTTCCATCAAACTGGATAAATTTACGGGGGAGATTCTCTAGATTATCATCCCTTTCTAGGCCATCGTAGAAGTCCTCGCCAGTATAGGTCTGCTTGCCCTTACTCTTGGCTTGAATGTCTTTTACTGATCGAGTTACTTCCCTCAGCTGCTTGCGCGTCGGATCCTCTGCTGGGATCTCATACTTGGGCTTGTTCAGTGATTCGGGCTCTTCAGCTATTTTCATGGACTGTTGCAGAGGGTTCTGAATGAACACAAGTTGTTCTTCTTCTGAGTTTTCTTTTGATTCTTCCTCTACTAATTTTGTGCCCTCAGAAGTGTTGTCTGGCTAAACCTTCTTTCTGATGATTCTTACTTACTTTCTCACAGCCCTCTTCTTGAGTTTGTTTTTAGGAGATGCTTTCTTCGAACTGACCTCAGCTTGTTCTGACACCATCTTAGCCATCATTTTCTGAAACAAACTGTAGATAATTGGATCAACATCATCTCCTTTGTCATGGCTCTGTCCTCTAGATTGAAATTCCACTAGAGGGGGGTGAATAGTGAAATTCGATACAGATCGATAAAATAAAAATTAAAGACAATAAGGCACAACACAATAAACACAGAAATTTATACTGGTTTAGTCGAGTTACTGACCTACATCCAGTCCCCAAGTAAAACACTTGAGCCTTTCACTATAAAATCCGTGTTACGGGATAAATAGTACAACACCCTCTTCCTCAAAGGTCTACTTTTCTCAACAGAGAATGAAACCACCATTTTCCTCAGAGGTCTACTTCTCTCAATTGAAAAGAGAAACACCCTCTTTCACAGAGGTCTACTTCTCTCAACAGAGAAGGGAAACGCCCTCTTTCACAGAGGTCTACTTCTCTTAACAGAGAAGGGATACAGTAGATAACAGAAAGTTACAACACTTTCCTAAAGAACCTTCGGAATGATATGCAGAGTATGAATGCACGTATGAAGATTCTCAGAATGTTTTCTCTTTTGAAAAATAGGCAGAGTAATCTCTCAGGAGAAAAAAATGTTCTTTTCTTTTTCACACACAGTTGATTCTTTCGTCAGAGAGCTTTTCTTGTCTTTTTCTCTTTCTTTTTCTAAGCTCTTTTTCAATGTATCGAGTAGGAGTTTTTCTCTTTGAAAGCTCACATGTGTCTTGTGAAATATTATTTGTTTGTATATATATAGGTCTTTAAAATTAGTCGTTGCTTTTTGAAATAATTGTCCTTTTGAGATGTGAGGTGTCAGGTCATCTCAAAACATATTTTTATGAAAGAGTGTGTGAAATAATATGTGTACTATATTACTTTTTTAAAAAGTCGTCATTCCATAAATTTAATATTTGAGGTACACTATACGTTGTTTGTAATTAAAAATAAGATTTAATTTGTAATGGGTCTTTTCTCAAAATAAATGCTTTGTAGTACATTGAATGTTGAAGTGTAATTTATAATGTAATTTGTCTTTACTCAATTTAATGATTTGTAGTATATTAATAGTTTTCTTATAAGTCGTCACTTTTTTGGTTTAATTGCATGTAAGTACAATAAATGTTTGTTAAGTACTTTACTTTATAAGTGGTCATTTCTCAAATGCTTTTTGAAGTGCCATTTAATGCTTACAAAAAGAATGATGACTTTAAATATAAGTCGACATTCTTGAGTGTGGATTTTAGTATTAAATAAATAAAAGGTCATTTTCAAACTTAATTGTCTTGTTAAACAATAAGTAGTTGTGTATAAAATAATATTTGTTTTCTCAAATCGTCAATTCAAGATGAACGGTTGTGTATTATGAGTTAATGCATTTTGTCTTTTTCTTTCATAAAAGCTTTTGAAATCATTAGCTTTTATATATTTTCAAGTTGTCTTTTTCATAAATGCTTGTAGAAAGTACAATGATTTGTTTCAAAAAGGTGTTTTTGAAATGCTACAATATACATAACGTATCCTTTTATGAAAGCTTAACTTTTTGTAAATAAATGGCTTGTATGATTTTAAAGCATATAGTTTAATATGAAATATGCATGCTTCTAAAGGTTCTGTTACATATGACTCTAAAGAAGAAGAAAAATCTTCATCTTGAAGTAGCCGATCTTCTTGGATAATCTTTATGAGTGTATGGCCCATCAAGCTTTTTCTTCAGAGTAGTATGATTGCATCAAATAGTTGCACTTGATGAGGTTGTCTCCATTCTTCTTAGGTGAAATAACCTTGCATCAAATACTCGTTAAATACATGACACATCATATCCAGTCATAATATAACATATTCAGTTTCATGGATGAAAGCATATCATATTTATCATATCGCATGAAAGCATATCATATATTTATCATATCGCATGAAAGCATATCATATATTTATCATGTATCATATGACAACATATCATATTTATTATGTATCATCAAAATATAGTTTCTCAACATTCTCTTGCTTTTTGATGATGACAATATATGCTCCCCTGTCAATGATCCATATGCATAATGATAATTTGAATATGATATCATACATAAAAAATGCATAAGACGATAGTATATAAAAAAAATATAAGTAAAAGTTTAAGTTCAAGAAATCGAAAATTTCTCCTACATAGGAGAGATAGGTTTTTCTCCCCCTTTGTCATTGACAAAAAGGAGGGAACAGAGTAGGAAAGTTAATATTACAGACCAAAAAAAATATAGTTCATTCGGAATCAGACGAGGGATGAAATTTGCTTAGGAGAGCATCTTGGCCAATCTTCAGTGAGTGAAAGGCTTGCTGCAGAGAGGCTTGATTCTTCAGTAGGAGATCCTGTGTGTTCTGGACATCTACGAGAGCAGAGAATATATAAAGTTCAGATGTCGGAGCAGGATTTGCCTCACCAGAGCCTTTGTCGTCAGTATGTTGTGGGGGTGACCCTTCTTCGGAGAAGTAGGTATCATCAAACGCATGTGTAGAATAGCAGACACCGTCATTGTGAAGTGGCACATTGAAGTATTGAAGAATGGGAGTGATAAAACATCTAAATGGAAGTGAACGAAAGATACGAAAATTAATCATGTTGTTAAAAATGATGCTCGACCAGTTGATGGGGAAGGAACAAAAAATCACATAGATTAAAGAGAGAGATTTTGTTTGGCACGAATCCCTTGGACGATTGTTTGGGAAAGACATTGTGCGATAGGATTTGTGACAAAAGCTGAGCATGAGGTTTCAGATTGCTCATGTGCCACGAAAAGTGGGTGGATCGTGTAGAGTGAAGTACCTTTTTAAACATAGTACGATCGATAGGTACTATGTTTGGGAAATCGATGTCATAGGATGGAAGGTTCAGAATGCATCCTAACGAGTGAATGTCAAAGGAGATGATTTTACCATGAACCATGGTGGTGACAGTAGTTTGATCATGAGTTACCAAGAGGTTGGTATAAAAAATCTTGATGAGATTGGGATAATATGACGCAGTGTTTGACGATCCTAAAATTGGAACAAAGTCTTGTAGGGAAGTTTCAAGATCAAAGGAGGTGAAGTCTTCGAAGTGGACTAACCTACCTGTTTGGATGGGAAGAGAGCTTACGAAGTTGTAGTTGTGAATGAGATATGGATATCTTAGTTCTGAAGATTCAATCATGTTGACATCATCAGAGAAGGATTTGGAAGAGGAGGCCATGGCAAGTAACTTGAGAAAATAAGAAATAAACATGGAGAGGATGTAAGTTGATAGAATGTTTTCGAATAGGTGATGAATTCATGAAGAGTGAATCAGTTTATTAAATAGAAGGATGAAGTTTATTTTAATAACAATTTGATGCTTTGTGAATGACAATTGAAGTGAATAAAATTTGGATTTTAGCTTGGTGCATTATTCGTGAATGTCTATTTATGGAGAGTGAATAGTATATCTTAAGGCACTCGTGAATGAGAGATCACATCACTCTTTGGAAGAGTGTGTGGATGAGAATTTATTATATTATGTTAGATGACAAAAAAAATAGTTTCAAAAATTATTTTTTATTATAAGGAAAACTGGATATAGGAGAGTCCATTGAATTGAGAGAGTAGTCATGGTTTGAGAATGGTGTGCTCTTTGGAACAAGCTTTTTATGTGTGATAAGGATGGACAAGATAGAAGGGATGAATAGAAACAAAGAAGTGTATTGCACGATGTAAATAATGGCCCACAGATTTTGAAGAATCCGATTATAGAGGTGATGAGACATAAAGAGTCTTGGAATGAGTAAAATAAAATATATCGTGAGAAGAGATGAATATAAGAATGCTATAAAGTGATAGAATAATGTGAAATAGAAAGTTGAATAATGGCCTAATAAGACAAACAACAAGTTGGTATATCATGGGTCAAAATATTTGATTTAATTTAAAGGAGATAGACTCAATTTTTGTAAGGGAAGCTTTGAGAAAAAGACAAAAGAGAGTTATGAGAGAATGTTATGATATCTTATTTAATGTAAAAGTGGGTTTTATAGATAGGCGTAAAAGGCGATAGGTCATCATGTGATGTGTACGTGAATATGAGAATGACTCACTTTGACTTGGAATAATGGTAAAAGAGATGAAGAGACACGAAAAGTTACAAAAAAAATGACAAGAATACATAATAGATAAAAAGAATAAGAATAGACAAGAAAGAGTCGGATTAAAAAAATAACTAAAATATATAAATGTTAAACAAAAATATAAAATATTGCGAGGTTTTATCTAAGTAAAAATACAAATAAGTGTGATTAATTATAAGTCACTTAGTTTACAAATTCCTAGTTCTCTTTTAATTCGTATAAAGTCTTCATTTTTTAAAGGTTTAGTAAAGATATCTGCTAATTGTTGATTAGTGGGTATAAATTCAAGTTTGATTATGTTGTTTAAAACTTGTTCTCTTAAGAAGTGGTGTCTAATTTGAATGTGTTTTGTTCATGAGTGAAGAATAGGATTTTTAGATAAATTGATTGCACTTGTATTATCACACAAAATAGTTGTGTTTTCAAAATTTAAACCAAAGTCTTTTAATGTCTGTTTCATCCAAATGACTTGTGTACATGCTAGGCTTGCAACAATATATTCAGCTTCAGTAGTTGATAATGATACACAATTTTGTTTCTTACTAAACCATGAAACTAGTGAGTGCTCTAGCATATGACATGTTCCACTTGTGCTTTTTCTGTCAGATTTACTACCAGCAAAATCAGCATCACTGTACGAGATTAAATCAAATGTAGAAGATTTTGAATAAAATAACCCAAAATCAACAGTTCTTTTTAGATATCTCATTATTCTTTTTACAGCTTTAAGATGTGATTCCTTTGGATTTGATTGAAATCTAGCACACAAGCACACACTGAACATGATATTTGGACGGCTAACAGTTAAATATAATAGTGATCCTATCGTACCTCTGAATAATTTTGTATCCGCAGTCTTACCATCTTCATCTTTGTCCAGTACAATGGTTGTGCTCATAGGAGTATTCTTTGAAGCAGTTGAGTTCATGTTGAACCTCTTCATAAGTTCATGAGCATATTTAGACTGATTGATGAAGACTCCATCCTTGGTTTGCTTAATATGCAGACCAAGAAAGTAGGTGAGTTCTCCCATCATACTCATTTCAAATTCTTTCTGTATGGACTTAGAAAAGTCTTCACAAAGACCATTGTTAGTAGATCCAAAGATGATATCGTCCACATATATTTGAACGATTAAGGTATGATCATCCACTAGTTTTACAAATAAAGTTGAGTCTGCTTTGCCTAAAAAAAAAACAATTTTTAATAGACAAGTTTTAAATCTATCATACCATGCACGAGGAGCTTGTTTTAAACCATATAAAGCACGTTTTAGTTTAAAAACATGGTCAGGAAATTGTTCGTTTTCAAAACCTGGAGGTTGTTTTACATAAACTTCTTTATTTATAAAACCATTTAGAAAAGCACTTTTAACATCCATTTGATATAGTTTGAAATCCATATAGCTTGCATATGTCAAAAACATTCTTATGGATTCAAGTCTAGCAACCAGAGCAAATGTTTAATCAAAATCAATACCTTCCTCCTGATTGTATCCTTGAGCCACTAGCCTTGCACTGTTTCTTATAACATTACTGGATTCATCCAGCTTGTTTCTGAAGATCCATCTTGTCCCAATGATTTGATGATCTTTTGGTCTTGGTACAAGATCCCACACATCATTTCTTTGGAACTGGTTAAGTTCTTCAGTCATGGCTAGCATCCAGAACTCATCAATGATGGCTTCATCAATCTTCTTAGGTTCAAGTTGAGAAATGAACGCCATATTTGCAATACGTTCCAGCTGAGCTCTTGTTTGAACCCCCTTGGTCAGGTCTCCCAAAATTTGCTTTTGAGGATGATATCTGATTTTAGCAAATGTTCTTTGATGATCATCTTCATTAGATTTAGCTGTGTTATCTAAGAAAAAATGTGTACTATCAAGATCATCATCGTTAGTCTGCTTATGAACAGATTGAACAACATATTCATAAAAACGGACATGCATAGATTTTTCAATAGTATTAGTACTCTTATTAAAAACTCTGTATGCTTTACTATGACTTGAATATCCTAAGAATATGCCTTCAACAGATTTAGCATCAAATTTATCAAGGCTATCTTTTGTGTTTAGGATAAAGCATTTGCAGCCAAAGACTTTGAAGTAGTCTATTCTCGAAGTTCGGTCATAGAATACTTCATAGGGAGTTTTATTTAATAAGGGCCTGATAAGAACTCTATTTGAGATATAGCATGTAGTGTTAACAGCTTCAACCCAAAAATATTTAACAAGATTATTATGTTGAAGCATAGTTCTAGTAGATTCTTGAAGGGTTCTATTCTTTCTTTCTACTACACCATTTTAAGGTGCAACTCTAGGAGGCAAAGTTATGAGAGATACCATGCAAGTTACAAAAATTTACAAAAAGATCATTATCAAATTCTCCTCCATGGTGACTACGAATTTTAATAATTATAGAAGATTTTTCATTTTGTAACTTTTTACATAAAATTTCAAATTCACAAAACGTATCACTTTTATTTTTCAAAAATATTACCCAAGTGAATCTTGAATAATCATCAACAATGACAAAAGCATATTTATTATAATTAAGACTAGCTACCCTAGAATGACCAAAAAGATCCAAGTGGAGAAGCTCTAAAAGTCTTTTACTTGACACAATATTTTTTTATTTGAAAGATGATTTTGACAATTTGCCTAATTGACAAGCATTACAAAAATAGTCTTTTTTAAATGATATTTTAGGTAACCCACGTACCAAGTTATTTTTAGCTAATTTAGACATATATTTAGAGTTAACATGTCCCATTCTTATATGCCATAAATTTTGAGAGTCATTATTAGCTATAAGACAGTGTTCAGTAATATTCTCTAGGTGTAATTCATATATATTATTTTTTCTTATACCTTTTAAAATAATATTTTCGTTGGTGTCTGTTATGAGGCATACATCATGTTTGAAGCTAACATTATATCCTGTGTCACACATTTGACTTATACTTAAGAGGTTATGTTTTAAACCTTTAACAAGGAGAACGTCTTTAATAAGAGGTTTATCGATGTTACTAATGTTGTCAATCCCAATTATTAATCATTTGTTGTTATCTCCAAAGGTGACAATTCCTCCTTCTTTATGATGAAAAACAACAAAAAGATCCGGATGTTCTGTCATATGCTTTGAACATCCACTGTCTAGTATTCATCTGTTCTTCTTTTTCAATGACTGCAATAGATCAAGTAAAACTTCTTTTTGGTACCCGATCGGGTCCCTTTTTTGTTAGACTTTAGAACCCATATCCATTTTGATTTGGGTTTGTCTACAGACTTAGAGGAGTACATGGTATTAAAATTGAAGTTGTAATACTTTTGCTTAGGTTCAGCAGAACCTTTGACAAATGCAGTCTTTTGATTCATACAAGAAGGTCTATTTAGACGAGAGTAACCAATACCATTCTTGTAAAAAGAGAATTTTTGAGAGGATAGGAGTTTGTCCAGGTTCTCTTTCCCTTTGGTAAACTTGAAAACCGTTTTCATAAGGTTTTCAGTTTTGCTTTTTAATTCTGAAATTTCTACTTGAAGATTTTTAGTCTTGGAACTAGTAGAACTGATTTCAGATGTAAGAATAAAATTTTTCTTTTTCAACTCAGAATTTTCAATACTGAGTTTATCATTTTTCTGGGAAAGCTCTAAATTCTCGGATTTTAAAATTTTGCTTTTGAGAATCATTTTCCTAGATTCTTCAAAAAGTTCTTGAAATGCATTTAGAAGTTCTTCAATAGAAAAATCAGAAGATTCACTTACAGAGCTTTCTTCTGCCATGAAGCACATATTTGCAGTTTTAGCTTCATCGTTACTTGACTCTTCACTGGTAGATGGTTCTGAATCATCCCATTGAGCATGTAGAGCCTTTTTCTTGAAGAACCTTTTCTTTGGTTCCTCGATTTTGGATTTTTTTTTCAGAAGAGGACAGTCATGTCTTACGTGACCTGGCTTATTGCATTGATAGCACATGGTATCTTCCTTAGAGTCTTTCTTTTCCTTGTGCTTATTTGATAGCCTGTTCTTTCTCATAAAGCGCTGAAATTTCTGAGTAAGCAGCGCAATTTCAGATTCCTTTTCTGAGTCCTCATTCTCAGAAATGGCTGGGAAGGCTAGATTTTTCTTCGTAGGTTATTCCTCTTCCCTTCTTTCTTTCATATGAACTTTATAGGCCATGAGATTGCCTATTAAGTCAACCAGAGTAAGCTTGGATAGATCTTGGGCTTCTTCAATAGTTGTGGTCTTTTTCTCCCAGTCAGTTGTAAGTGATCTCAAGATCTTTTTCACCTTATCAGTCTAGGAATAGGTTTCTCCCCGAGATTTAAGATCATTGGTGATGTTGGTGAATCTGGTAAACATCTCTGTGATGGACTCATCTTTATTTATTTTGAATAGCTTATATTTTCGAACCAGAGATGAGATCTTAGCTTCTTTTACTCTGTTAGTGCCTTCATGGATAACCTTCAGAGAGTGCCAAATATCATATGCAGATTCACAGACTGATATTCTATTAAATTCATTTTGATCAATGGCGCAATACAAAGCATTCATAGCCTTTGTATTTAGGTTTGCCATCTTCTTTTCTTCATCAGACCATAAACTATAGTCTGAAGATGGGGACGTGTATGGACATTCAACAATTTTCCATACAGCAAAGTCTATGGATTTTAGGAATATGGCCATCCTGCATTTCCAATATCCATAGTTGGTGCCATTGAAGAACGGAGGGTGAAATGCGTGTTGACCTTCGATGTCATCAGCATAAGAGGTTGATGTCATTTGTGCTGAAAGACTTGTTATGTCGAAACCAGCAAAACCTGCACTGATACCAAATGAAATTCCACTAGAGGGGGGGGGGTGAATAGTGAAATTCGATACAGATCGATAAAATAAAAATTAAGGACAATAAGGCACAACACAATAAACATAAAATTTATACTGGTTTGGTCGAGTTACTGACCTATATCCAGTCCTCAAGTAAAATACTTGAGCCTTTCACTATAAAATCCGTGTTACGGGATAAATAGTACAACACCCTCTTCTTCAGAGGTCTACTTCTCTCAACAGAGAAGGAAAACACCCTCTTCCTCAGAGGTCTACTTTTCTCAACAGAGAAAGGAAACACCCTCTTTCACAGATGTCTACTTCTCTCAACAGACAAGGGAAACACCCTCTTTCACAAAGGTCTACTTCTCTCAACAGAGAAGGGATACAATGGATAATAGAAAGTTACAACACTTTTCTAAAGAACCTTCAGAATGATATGCAGAATATGAATGCACGTATGAAGATTCTCAAAATGTTCTCTCTTTTGAAAAATAGGCAGAGTAATCTCTCAGGAGAACAAAAATGTTCTTTTCTTTTTCACACACAGTTGATTCTTTTGTTAGAGAGCTTTTCTTGTCTTTTTCTCTTTCTTTTTCTAAGCTCTTTTTCAGTGTATCGAGTAGGAGTTTTTCTCTTTGAAAGCTCACATGTGTCTTGTGAAATATTATTTTGTTTGTATATATATAGGTCGTTAAAATTAGTCGTTGCTTTTTTAAATAATTATCCTTTCGAGATGTGAGGTGTCAGGTTATCTCAAAACATATTTTTATGAAAGAGTGTGTGAAATGATACGTGTACTATATTACTTTTTTAAAAAGTCATCATTCCATAAATTTAATATTTGAGGTACACTATACGTTGTTTGTAATTAAAAATGAGATTTAATTTGTAATGGGTCTTTTCTCAAAATAAATGCTTTGTAGTACATTGAACGTTGAAGTGTAATTTATAATGTAATTTGTCTTTACTCAATTTAATGATTTGTAGTACATTAATAGTTTTCTTACAAGTCGTCACTTCTTTGGTTAAATGCATGTAAGTACAATAAATGTTTGTTAAGTACTTTACTTTATAAGTGGTCATTTCTCAAATGCTTTTTGAAGTGTCATTTAATGCTTACAAAAAGAATGATGACTTTAAATATAAGTGGACATTCTTGAGTGTAGATTTTAGTATTAAATAAACAAAAGGTCATTTTCAAACTTAATTGTCTTGTTAAACAATAAGTAGTTGTGCATAAAATAATATTTGTTTTCTCAAATCGTCAATTCAAGATGAACGATTGTTATTATGAGTTAATGCATTTTGTCTTTTTCTTTCATAAAAGCTTTTGAAATCATTAGCTTTTATATATTTTCAAGTTGTTTTTTTCATAAATGCTTGTAGAAAGTACAATGATTTGTTTCAAAAGGGTGTTTTTTGAAATGTTACAATATACATAACGTATCCTTTTATGAAAGCTTAACTTTTTGTAAATAAATGGCTTGTATGATTTTAAAGCATATAGTTTAATATGAAATATGCATGCTTCTAAAGGTTCTGTTACATATGACTCTAAAGAAGAAGAAAAATCTTCATCTTGAAGTAGTCGATCTTCTTGGATAATCTTTACGAGTGTATGGCCCATCAAGCTTTTTATTTAGAGTAGTATGATTGCATCAAATAGTTGCATTTGATCAGGTTGTCTCCATTCTTTTTAGGTGAAATAACCTTGCATCAAATACTCGTTAAATACATGACACATCATATCTAGTCATAATATAACATATTCAGTTTCATGGATGAAAGTATATCATATTTATCATATCGCATGAAAGCATATCATATATTTATCATGTATCATATGACAACGTATCATATTTATTATGTATCATCAAAATATAGTTTCTCAACATAGATGACCTAGGAGAGTTCATTCCTTCTATTTTACTGTCACTACACTGCTGAAAAGTCCCCTTTTCTGTCCTCGTCTGAACCATATTGAATACCAATATTTTCTGTAGAGTAAATGGAGGGTTTATACTGAAGAATTTTTGGGAGAAATTTTTGACAAGAGAAGGAATCAGGTTAATAGATTTGAAAATGATATCCCATTACTAGGGATTGAGTCATCACAGAATTTGTGACAATTGTGTTGTTACTCCGTGGGGAGGATAAACAAGTGAAAATATGAAGAACGGATGTTATTTTGAAAAAGGATATCTCTTGACAAAAACGACTTTATTAAAAAAAGGGCGAAAGAATTCTTGGAATAGAATCACAAGATACGTTAGAAAAATAGGAGGAAAAAGGAGTTTGGAAATAGATGGCAAAGATTTAAAATTTGAAAAATTACAGGAAGGATCGAAAGAATTGAAGAAATCAGAAGAAGAAAAGAAAATTACACTTGGGTTTTAAAAACAAAGAGGAAATTTTGAATAATATACCCAGGGTCTTTGAAAAAATATAAGAAAATATAATAAATAAATATCACAGAATCACAGTTGTACAAACAAGGATGCACAAACAGCACTCCCTAAAGCTGACTCTAAATGCAATATTTGAAATGGCTGGTAGGACCTTAATCCTAACTCTAAGATTTATATCATCTGATTCCGATCAAGATACACTGATATACTCAAGTCGAAACTCGAAGTACATGGCATAAAAATATTTCTCTGGTTCTAAGGTAATGGCTTCCCAACATCCTTGAGCACCTACCAATATACTTCAGACTATGGCCCTTAAGTACGTGGTAGGGGGTGGTAATCCAAATGAGTGATCCAGTTGTGAGGCTCTCTCCCAAACTATGGTTCAGTGAGACAGCCCAGCAACGTGAAGACCGGAACAATATAGGTAGGGGTGTTTTTGAAAGCATGTTCAACATACAATAAAACCAGATAGCTCTAATGCAAGTCTTAAAGAGATAGAATTTAAATGAAGAGAAGCATACACTTGCATACATTGTTTGCATCCAATTCCTAGAATTGAGGAGAGTTGTATTTCAGACCTAAGTCTAAGTGAGCATGCAATAATCTCCTCAATATGGTCCTACCAAACCATACTTAAATCCTATATGCTTTATGTCAGCTGGGACAGAGTCTAGGCTCTTAAGGTTTGCATGAAAATGAAGTTGACATTTGAAGAATAAAGACTTAGACAATATCAAAGCAAAGCAAAAGGCACAAATTTGACCAGATGAAGACGAGTCCCATCTCGGTCACCAAATCTGTGATCATTGCAAAATTTTTCCTCTTTGTTCCCTCTTTTTCTTCTCTTTACCTTTCTAGCCTCTATTCCTTTTTTGAGGGAGAATAAAAGATAGAAAAGAAGAGAGAAAATAAAAGAAAAGAAGAGAGAGGAACTCTTTTGCAAATGTCTCACTTGACCTTAATTTTGAAAATATTTTGAAATTACTCACCTCCGTTTTTGAAAATTTATGGGAAAGAATGGAGGATTTTCGGGGACCCCTACGCCTCCTATTTTATAATAGGAGGCTGTTAGGATTTTTACAAGGGAGGTCCCTCTTTTTCTTGAGTTTTTTCAGAAAGGTGGCTCCCTATGTTTTCAAAAGTTTTCAAAATTTTTCAAAAAGGGGGCTCTTTTACAAATTCTTTTTCAAAAGGGGTGGTTAAAAGTCATTTTTTTCGATTTTCTTTTTCTATTTTTTATTTTTTTTGTTTTTTTTCTTTACATTTTCTATATTTTTTTTGTATTTTTGAGATAAAAACTATAAAACTAAAGGATTTTAAAACTGTTTTTATAAAAATTAAAAATATTTACAAAAAGGAGGGTTTTATGAGAATTCGAGGTCATTCTTTGGAGATTTCTTCAGAAAATAGGTTTGGATCCAAGGTTTTTGAGAAAATATTCGAGTTTTGGACCTAAAATTTAGAAATACAGAGCAGTAAATCCAAACGGATACCGAATGGACTGTCTGAGCCATTCAGAAACTATTTTTGGTATTTTTATAATTTCAATTTAAAAATTGGATAACGAAGCACAGATTTGGATTTTGATACTAGATCCGGATCCCAAATTGATTCTGATATATATAATGAATTTGATTTCAATAAAATCTGAGGAATAAACTAAAATTTTGATCAAAACTGACTCAATTATTCAGAAAATGGGGCATTCTGTCGGTACAAATCTCTTTCCCCAGCTATGATATAGATCGGTGGGGGTTGTGGTGTTAACTCTCACACAATTTGAGTCATGTTTGCTATGACTCCAGTAGCCATCAACATTGCAGTGACAAATTCTTCTCTCCCTATGACTGACAGCTCATAAGCTCCTTGCGCCTTAGGGTCTCAATGATTATCGCACTCGCTAGCCATTCCTAATCATAAAACAACCTAATCACTATCATATTTTTAGCGAGCAAAGAATTATACTATATTTGGTGTCATTGAACTTATTATGAATTATATACCTTTTGTCTAAACCTGGCTCTGATACCACTTTATAACACTTTGATTTGGGACCTCGAGAGTCCAAGTCGAATTGGTATTACTTCCTAGAGGAAAAGCATACAGAGTTCACACAGAAAACTGGCTAAAAATGTTTTACTTTTTTTAATAAACTCGATTTCTTTCATAAAGTTTATCATTCATAACATATGAACATAATAATTACATGAGTGTTCAATGACAGAAAAATAAAAACTAACAAGTACTCTGCTACAAATTAGAGTAGTTGATCACGTCCTACGTGCGCTACTGTGTGTAGAACCTACAGTTGTAATTAAACAGAGAGTGAGTCTACAACTGAGTAAATAATATTTATAAGCAAATAATGAGTTTAACTTACAACTATAGTGGACTCTAAGCTCCTAATCAGAGTTTAGTTTTCAACACACCACACAAGGTTTGTATGTTTTAAATTTCTCTCTTATCTCTCTCAATCAAATACTCACTGACACCAAACTATAATACTAGGTCGGCTATACCGATCATAGTCGTCTATGGACGTAGCAACCCCCGTAGAATATCCCAATTGTATATTTTTTGTCAGACTATGAACCATACACTCTCAGTGACACTCGGATTACTAGGCACTGTAGTGAAACAACAAGAGAGACCTCACTGGTAGCTAGCTGGGTGGTCAGGCTCAAACTCAAACTCGGCATGGTTCATGCTATATCCTAACCTTAATGACTTTCAACCATCCATGGTTGTCTAGAGTTTCAGATATTGTCTTAATATAACCCTAAGTCATATTTTAAGTTCATTAAATTGAACCTTACTCTCAAGCTCGTGTTTCCCTCATTTTTCCATGAATGCTATCGTAAAATAATCATGATGGATCTTACTCTCAATCTCAGAATGATATTAGGGTTTACACTTTGTATCATACTAAGCATGCAACGAGGTAGAGTCTCTACGTCATTAAATCACCAACGACCCACTCTACATGGTGGTTGCGCTCTAACCACGAACCAGGTAGCCCTTTCCACAGGTAGCTACTTCCAGGATTTAAGGGGTTAAGCATGCTAATCTCAATATAAAATCTCAAATGACACAACCAAATTCAAAGAACTCAAGGCTAATCACAATCTCATCACAATTATTTGAAGATTATAACATAGATATGTTTTCATAAAAGGAATCTCTTTCTAATATCCATGGCATATCACGACTAATGTATGCATATAGTCATCTTATTGCAATAATCTTATGCATGATCATTTTATGCATATCATGTTCACACTCAAGCGCTACATTTCTAAACATGCTAATATACAACATCAATAATAACATGCAATAAAATATGGTTTGTTCTCAACTAAGATTACTTATAATGTCCCTTACCTAGAATATGAATATTGTACTCTGGTCACAATCTAGTCTCAAGAGGCTCTAACAACAGAATGTGATAATCACACAAGCATGTTCATATTAATATATATACTTTCTTTAGATTATTATAAAATTACCAAAATACCCTCTCAAGTTGAATCATCAGATCTTTGACCAAAACTATAAGACAAAAAGATTTTCCTCTACAATACGAGTCTAATGCACCAATCCTCACTTAATTCTGAGTTTGGAGTGCAAAGTTATGCCCATTTTACTTGATCGAATATGGGGTACACAAAAAGGTAATTTGGTCATTTTAATTTTTATGATTTAACCTAACTCATCCTAAGTCAAAACATATTCGATCTAAGTTTAGAGCACTAGGTTTACTAAACCTAGTTTCGAACCATCTGGGTTTTGTTTAAAAACTCAATTGGATTCTCAAAATTCATAATTAATCACAAACTGGATCTAGATCTTGTTCTGATCTTGATCCAAAATTGTCAGAATCGATCTAGACTCAGTTTTGATCTGGATTCAGAACTGATCTATCCAGCTATGAGTTGGATCTGGATCCAACTCAGATCTGAATCCAAAATTGTCAGATTAAATCCAGACCTAGTTCTGATCTAGTGTAAAAACTGAGATTTTATCTTGATAATTAAAATAAATAAATGATGAATTATCGATGCATTCATGACTATAATCGTGAATTCTTAAATTTCTTGATTCTCTTGATTTTCTTAATTTTGATTAATTATGAATATTTGTCTCAGGTTATGAAGATTATTTCAAGAATAATTGAAAAAGCTAAAATATGTGGACTAAACAAGAAAGTAAACGATTTTAGATTATTAGTTTTGGATTTGGATCTAATCTTATTGGATTGAACCCATAATGTCAGACGCTTTGAACAACATCATTGTTGTTTTGATAGAATTTGTGGTCGATCAATAGCTCACCTATTAAATTAAATTCAACCTTGATGTTCCTCATTTTAAAAGCAATGAAATCGACTATCTACATGCCCAAATTGGTGTTGATTTGATCATTTTTTCATCAACCAAAGTTTATGCCTAATTACAGGTCAAAAATTAAGGTTTTTAGATATCAACTAAATTTTCTTGTCAAGTCATGTACGTACAATTAAATATAAGACTACCACGATGATCTACGTTTCTAGGGCTATCAAATTGACTATTTAAATGTCTAATTTTGATGAGTCTTTGGGTCTGTACACCTCCCGAAAGGTTACCATGTCACTAGAGCTCAAGCAAGGGTAAAAAGTCTTCACTTTTCTTTTATAGCTTAAGTAATTTTGAAATTTAATGAATTAGGTCTCATAATTTATTTTTTTATTTTATTAATAAAATAAATTAATAAATATTAACTTCTTATATTAAAGATAAAATACTTGTCTAAGCCCATCTATAAATAGAGGTCCTCATGAGAAAGATTAATAAGGTAACAGTTATCTTAATATGATGTGTCTGAAGATTTAACTAAAAAATCAGTTTATAAAATTGATTTCAAAAATCAATATTTTTCTATTGTTTTTACTCACCTAATAATAATATAAGGATTTTATTATGTTGATGCTTTAACTTCAAACCTTATTCTATAGAGCTATTAAACGTCGGTGTATGCGCAAGCTGACTCCCTAAAGCTTGATTCGATTAAGGCGAGGCCACTGATGAAAAACTTAGTTTAATGATTTTTGTTATGTAATGGTTCAATCTGATTCTTTAATGAATGGTTCCATACTAGTCTGGTACTAGGAGGTTAAGACACGCTCGTGCTTGCGCTCAAACGAGCCATCTAGTACTTGGTACAGTTGGAACGAGTCTGTTTATGAGAGCATTACATTATTGCATTTTAGGAAAAAAATAAAGAAAAGAAAAGAATAGATTCAACCTTATAAAAAAATTGGTATTTTTGGTCAAAAATCGTTCAGGCTGTTACATTTGGATCCAGAACTGACAGATTGAATCCATACCCAGTTCTGTTCTAGATCCAGAAGTGATTCATTCAGTTGGATCCAGATCCAACTTTGATCTAGATCTAACTCTAATCTAGATCCATCATTGATTTGAACTAGATCTAGTTCTACTATGAACCAAATCTAGTTCTTATCTGAATTTAGATTTGTCAAACAGGATCCAAACCCAATTTTTTGTCTTGATCCAATTCAACTTAGATCGGTCCAGAATGACTGGATCAAATTGGACCCAGATTCGATCTGGTCTAGATCAAACCAGATCCAAGTAGGGAAATGAGACCTTGTCAAACCCGACTCGTTCTGATTCGATCATAACTGGTTCAGTCAACTGGGTCGAGTCTGAAACAGTTGACTAGATTCAGTCTAGATTGAACCAATTGAGTCAGTCTTGGTCAGACTCGACCCAGTCTAGATTCACACCCAGACCGATTCGGTCTGACTGAGTCGGTCTGATTCGGTACGACTGAGTCAGACCGATTCGGTTGACCTTGATACGGTTAATTTTTTTTTCTTTTACTTGGTTCGGTCTGGGTGCGACTTAGACTACCTTGTTCAGTCTAGGTCACACACAGACTGACCCAACCCCTTCCCAACTCTTCTTCCTCTCTGCTGCAGAGGGGCCGGCAACCAGAGTCTGCCCTCTCGGTCTCTCTGTCTCTCTCTCTCTTGGCAACAAGGCCAACAACCATGGCTGCCAACTTTGTTGTTTAATTTTTTTTCTGCAACTTGCCAGCATCCATGGCTATCGATCAAAAAAGGAGAAGAAGAGGATGCATACCTGCAGTGGTTGCAAGCGACGAGCTTTCGATAACTCTCTCCCCCTCTCTTTACAACTCCATTTCTCGTTTTTCTTTTTTCTTTTCTTTCCACACTCTCTCTCGCTCTTTGTGTATCGAGGGGGGCAGAAGGGCGTACCATGAGAGCTCTTTATAGAGCTCTCACGGTGGGTGAGGATAACCCACATAGGGTTTATCATCCTCCTCCTCCCTCCTCCCTCCCCACCCCCCACCCCCTCTTTTATAGTGATTGAGGGAGACGGTTGAGGAACCTGTTAGATTTTAGGCAGCGGAAGCGTACCTGAATCCATGTCGATGATCACGATGTGTTGCCTTGTATGTGACAGACGATAATCTAGTTCATACGACCAAGATTCATGCAGTAGAAAAATCACGATCCACAATAGATCATGTGAGTACAAAGCCTTCTCTACGCTGTCTTTTTTCCCTCTTATTCTCGATGATGATGGGTCTCTTCAAGAAATATTAGACAGCCCAGAGGGACTAAGACTCCTCCTCTTTATATTGGGTCTACCCTTCAAGACTCAAAAAGAAAATCCATTTCTTTACCCGACTTGAATTGTAAAATGCTCTCAAAGGTTGGGTCTAAATGAAAATAAATCCAACATTATTTTTACTTTAGTTTATGCTACCTTAATGAAAATTCTAACAATCTCCCACTTGGCATAATATAAAATAAAATAACTGTAAGTATATCCAAAATACAACATTGGATCATAAAAGAAGTTACATTCTAATGCACTCTAATAAACATACCCAACAATATGTATTTACAATTCATCATTCATACTTACTTTAAGAAAACTTATTGATATAGATCATGGTGGTTTTATACATCAAATGATATATTCCCTTCCATGCATCATACTATCAACAAATTCACTTAAATAAGTCTTATATGGTAAAGAATATAAACAGTCTCACTTTAATGTCAATATGACAAAATCTTCTATTTCACACATGAATGTTAACAAATAAAATAGAAAAAGGTAAACAATCATCCATTATGAGATCTCAAATGTATCAATTACATCATCAATTATCCCATGAAATAAGACACATACTCATTACATGTCCTGAGAAGACTTTAGATGCCAAGGCTTTAGTCATGGGGTCAGCAATCATGTTAGAGCCACTGACAAAACTAATTTATACAAGATGATTATGAATTCTTTCTTATACAGAAAGGTACTTAATATCAATATGCTTGTTAGCACTAGTAGACTTATTATAATTGGAGAAAAATACTGCAGAAGAATTGTCATAATGTAAACTTAATGGTTTGGAGATGGAATCCACAACTTTAAGTGCAGTGATAAACTTCTTTAACCATAATGCATGTGAGGATTCTTCATGACAACCAATAAATTTGGCTTCCATAGTAGAGGTAGCCACAATATGTTGTTTAGAGCTTTTCCATGAAACTTCCCCACCCGCAAGCAAGAAAATACATCTCGATGTGGATTTTCTACTATCCAAACAACCAGCAAAGTCTGTATCTGTATAACCAATCACTTCCAAGTGATCGGTATTGCCATAAGTGAGCTTAAAATCTTTAGTTCCTTGAAGGTATCTCATTATTTTCTTTACTGCTTTCCAATGTTCTATTCCTGGATTGCTTTGATATCTCGCAAGTAATCCCAGAGCAAAACTATTATCAGGATGTGTGCAAACTTGAGCATACATTATGCTTCCAAGGGCGACAACATATGAAATAGTCTTCATTTTCTGCTTCTCAATCTCATTTTGTGAACATTGATGGAAACTAAATTTATGACCTTTAAAGATTGGCACTTCACATGATGAACAACTCAACATGTTAAACCTTTCTAGGATCTTAGCATTATAGCCTCTTTGAGATAAACCAAGCAGTCTTTTAGTTCTATCACGATGGATTTCAATGCCAATAACACATGATGCATTCCCCATATCTTTCATATCGAAATGATTGGAAAGAAAATTCTTAGTCTCACTTAGAAGACTCAAATCATTTGTAGCAAGTAATATATCATCCATATATAGAATCATAAATATAAACTTGCTCCCATTGACCTTTAGGTATATACATTGATCAGCATTGTTCTCACTAAACCCAAAAGACAAAGCGACTTCATTAAATTTCAAGTACCACTGACGAGAAGCTTGTTTAAGCCCATATATGGATTTCTTTAATTTGCATACTAAATTTTCATTTCCTTTCATTTCAAAACCTTCAAGTTTCATTATGTATACTTCTTCATCTAGATCTCCAGAAAGGCTATTTTTACATCCATTTGATGTAACTCTAAATCATAGTAAGCCACTAATGCCATGATAATTCTAAATGAATCCTTTTGAGAAACAAGAGAAAATGTTTATCTATAATCAATGCCTTCCTTTTGAGTGAATCATTTTGCTACAAGTCTGGCCTTGTACCTTTCTATATTACCTTTGGGATCACGTTTGGTCTTGAAAATTCATTTACAACTAACTGGTTTATATCCCTTAGGTAATGTAATAAGTTCCTAGACTTCATTCTTTTGCATGGATTTAATCTCCTCATTCATGGCATTCAACCATAAATCAAATTTTTTACTTTTAGTGGCTTCTATAAATAAGAATGGATCATTATCAGTACCAACATCATAATTACGCTCTTGTAAATATATAATATAGTCATCTGAAATAGCAGGTCTCCTAACCCTTTGAGACCTTCTAGGTGTAGGAGTATGGACTATATTATCAGTATTGTCATGCATGTTATCTTGCAGTGGTACATGATCAACATCAACCTCTATAGTGGGTAATGTGATATGGTCTGACTGTTGATCTATCATATCATGATCAATGGGTTCAAACCTCACATCTGTCATAGAGGTAGAAGGTAAAGGATCCCTAACTTCCTTAAATTCCACATTGTGTGGAATGCTACACATACTCCTACTATTTTTATCATTCTCAATAAACTTAGCAATGCCAGTTTCAACAATCTTAATGGTGTGTGATGGACTATAAAATCTATAACCTTTTGACCCTTTTGGATACCCAATAAAACAACAAGTAATAGTTTTTGGGTCCAATTTATTTTCTTGTGGATTATATAATCTAGCCTATGGTTGACAACCCCAAATATGCATATGCCTTAAGCTGAGTTTCCTTCCTTTCCATAACTCAAAAGGAGTTTTGGTAACAACCTTACTAGGAACTCAGTTTAGGATATACATAGCAGTTTTTAAAGCCACATTCCATAAATTTAAGGGTAAAGATGAATTGCTCATCATACTCCTCACCATGTCCATGAGAGTACGATTTTGCCTTTTAGCCACACCATTTTGTTGAGGTTGTCCTGGAATAGTGTATTGAGGTTTTATGCCCTTCTCTTCAAGGAATCTAGCAAAAGGTCCAGGAATACGACCCAATTGACCATGTCTACCATAATATTCTCCACCCTTGTCAGATCTCACAATTTTGATTTTCTTATTAAATTTATTTTCTACCAAGTCTTTGTAAATTTTAAACATTTTCAAAGACTCAGATTTTTCATGCAATAAGAAAATAAAATCATAACGTGAAAAATCATCAATGAATATGATAAAGTATTGCTCTCCACTTATACATTGTGGAAATGGACCACAAAATGTCGGTGTGAACCAATTCTAAGACTTCTTCACGTCTACAACCTTGTTTATTTTGAGCCTTGGTTTATTTTCCTTTTATACAATCAATGCAAGTGTCAAAATCAGTGAAATCAAGATTAGGTAATATTTCATTTTTCACCAATCTTAACATTCTTGCTTTCGATATGTGACCCAATCTTTTATGCCATAGCATAGAGGAACTCTCATCAATCAAGCAACGCTTCACACCAATATTTACATTCAAAGTAGAAACATTATTAGAGAATGAGCAATCTGCATTTAATTTATAAAGATCATCACATAAAGTTTCAGTACCTACTAAAATAGAATTCTTAAACAAACTAAACTTTAAGTTCCCAAAATTGACTGAATAACCCATTACATCAAGTTTTGATAAGGAAATCAAATTCCTAGATACTGATGGAACATAAAATACATTATGAAAATCTAAATAATATCCAGTATCAAGACAAAGCCTACAAGTCCCTATAGCCTTGACTTTAGATTTGGTCAGATTGCCCATTAAGATTGAGGATTCACTCTCGTTTGGTTTTCTGTTGGAAAGGAATGTTTGCAAAGAATTTGTAACATGAATAGCTGCACCAGAATCAATCCACCAAGAATCAGAGGATACATTCATAAAATTGGTTTCAAAACAAACACATAAATGAGAATTACCTCTTTTCTCAAACCAATTTTTGTGCTTTAGACAGTCTACCTTAAAGTGTCCCTTCTTATGACAAAAGTGACATCTGTCATCTAGCTTTCTTTCCTCTTGACCTTTCTTTAGTTGGAATTTCTTTTATTTTCTTTTTTGAGACTTATAGTACTTTGATGATGAAGCTAAATTGACAACCAGTGATCCTTCATGTTTCAATCTCTCTTCCTCTTGCACACACATGGATATCAATTCATTCAATGTCCATGTTTCCTTATGTGTGTTGTAAGATATTTTAAACTGTGAAAATTGTGATGGAAGAGAGTTGAGTATAAACATAACTAGAAAAGATTCAGAGATTTTCATCCCCAATGCTTTAAGTTTCCCAGCTATGTGAGACATTTTCATAATGTGCTTTCACACTCCACTAGTACCATCATATTTCATGGAGGTCAATTTATTAGTGAGCATTCCTGCCACTGCTTTGTACGATCCACTAAACTGTTGTTTAATGGAATCAAGATATTCTTTAGCATTCTCATTATCAGGAATAGAACCCCTGATATTCTTTGCTATCGAACTCTTGATTATCATTAAGGACAATCTATTAGAATGCTTTCACCTTTCAAATTTGACTTTTTCTTCATATGTACTGTTATCAGCAGTGTCATTAGGTTTTTCAGTTCGTAGAGCTAAATCAAGATCTAAACAACCCAATGTGATGAGGAGCTGCTCATTCCAATCATTATAATTTGATCCATTCAGTGCAGGAACATGAGATAAATGAGAATGCAGGGAAGCCGAAGTCATAGCTAAACAATCAAAGTTAAGCTCACAAAGATATCTCTCATTTGGGATAAGATTCTTCGTGTTAAGCATTTTTCAATCGATTATTAAATTTCAAGTGATACATCGAATTATAGTTACCTTTGGGCAAAACTACAATTCAACACACTCTAATGCAATTTTTATTTCAAGAGAAATATCCAAAATTTTCTAAAATTAACAACCTTATATATTAACACATTCTAGACCCTTTGAGGCAACTAGAATAGTGAAAATAAAATAGGATTGGTAAATATAAAATTGTTGACAATTAATATTCATAAATATTTCACGCACCTTTAAATAAAATAAGAGCATGAATATTTAGTCCAAATCTTGATCCAATTATGAGATCCATTAATTATGACTTTAAGTCTTTAATTGGACACCATTTTCATTCATGCTAAGATTGATGTAAGGATCCAGTTAAAACACGACCCGGATCTACCTCATAACACAACATTTCATGAATACGGTTAGTAATGGTAAGTAGGGAAGTCATAAAGACATGAAGGCAAAATAGTCAATCATGAGGAGGTAAAACAGTTAATCCCAATAAAGTAGGGCAATGCAGTTTCCTCTTTATTTCCCTCTCTACATGTATACGGTAATTGAGGGAGTGGAAGAAAAAAAAAGCGTCTAACTGGCTGATGTCATCATTTATAACTGAAGCAATGCAGTTATCATCAATGGATGGCAGCCATCACCTGACCCTCTTTACATGACCATGGTGAAGGTTCTTTAATGGTGGTCACAGAGAGGTCAGAATGGGTTTCAAGCCCAATATATCCTTTTGGATCTAACTTAGATCATGACAACATCGCTCATGCGATCAATTGAGCAGAACGATGGCAACTCTAATGGTTGTATATTGATATTTAAATAACTTAAATACAACCCTTGCAGCCAATTCAACAAGGCTAGCATACTAAAAAAAAAGTGATTCACAGTAAATGAACTGTGAATATTTCATTCAACAAGATCGATTCACAGTAAATACGATTAAAAGAAAAACAATCGATTTTAATTCATTATAATCAATGGCTATAATCATTCGATCATCTTAAACAAGAAGATCATCAACATGAGCCAAGATACTAACTTGGCTTTGATACCATTTGATAGATTTCGGGCAGTGAAATCGTACCTGAATCTATGTCGATGATCACGATGTGCTGCCTTGTATGTGACAGACGATAATCCAGTTCATACAACCAAGATTCACACAATAGGAAAATCACGATCCACGATAGATCGTGTGAGTACAAAGCCTTCTCTACGCTGTCTTTTCTCTCTTATTCTTGATGATGATGGGTCTCTTCAAGAAATATTAGACAGCCCAGAGGTACTAAGACTCCTTCTCTTTATATTGGGTCTACCTATCAAGACCCAAAATGGAAATCTATTTCTTTACCCGACTTGAATTTTAAAATGCTCTCAAAGGTTTGGTCTAAATGAAAATAGATCCAATATTATTTTTACTTTATTTTATGCCACCTTAAAGAAAATTCTAGTCAGGTGGTTTTACATAGACTCTCTGTAAGATCTGCTACGATCTGAACCTGTGTTGTATCCCATTTCCGTATCCATGTCCATGTGACATAGTTGGCACGTTTGTGAAAGATATTTAGTTTCAATTGTGGTTGGCACTTTATCAACCTATGCTGAAACCCACATTGCATGCAGTTTTTCTACTGCATTTGGTTAACTATTCAAAGTTTTGGAAATCCATACTGTGAGAT
The DNA here is from genome assembly GCF_984573655.1 of Nuphar pumila. Taxonomy (NCBI): domain Eukaryota; kingdom Viridiplantae; phylum Streptophyta; class Magnoliopsida; order Nymphaeales; family Nymphaeaceae; genus Nuphar; species Nuphar pumila. The sequence goes on along the minus strand of NC_143251.1, from coordinate 58,781,745 downwards.
GGACACTTCAGATTTACTTGGAACTAAGATAATTTTATTTAGAAGGTTTAGACCCTCTGTAAGATCTGATTGTTCTGTTCAAGAGTATCAATCTGTGGATCACATTCTCATTACATGCCTTCTTACGTCAAGGAGTTGCTAGATGTAGTTCATTGATTCACCGTGTTCCTATATTTTCAGAACTTTGCCTGATGTTTCAAGATGTTCTATTGAAGCTGTTGATATATCATAACTGATGTTTGTAGCCATTGATTTCTTTGTTGAAGTATCAATATCACTCTTAATAATTCTTGGTCTTCTACTAATGTGTTCGTTCCATGTTTGTATTACCTTACTGATTGTGAGGAGAGGGTGGTGTATGTTCGCCCCCGATGATTCACTGAATCCCACGTCTGTGTTCGGGACTTTGAATGAGCACCACGTATACAAGCACATGGGGCTCGTATTCCCATGTATGTTGACATAACTTTGCATCGGACTCTGGTGTTGTTGCAAAGACTTAAGTACCCTTTCTTGCTATTCTTCTCATAAAGTGATGGTTTGAGAAAATGACAAAAATGCCCTTTATTCAAAAAAGAAAAAACAAACAGTTCAAAAAAAGGACAAACATGTCCTCCATCCAGAAAGTCGAGGATGATGTTGACTCTTCAAAGTCTTCTTCTTCTTTCTCTGTTCAAAAAAAGGACAAACATGTCCTCCATCCAAAAAGTCGAGGATGATGTTGACTCTTCAAAGTCTTCTTCTTCTTTCTCCGTAAAACACTGTAAAACCCCCTCTCTCTCTCTCTAGAGAAGAAATCAAGGGAGGCAAAGAGTTCTCTTTGGAGAAGGCCATGAACATCAACCCTCTCACTCTCTCTCCCTTCTCTCTCTACTTTTGTGCACATCCAACAGACGATCCTACATTGCTCCATCGCCATCTTCTTCTTCTTCTTTCTCCGTAAAACACTGTAAAACCCCCTCTCTCTCTCTCTAGAGAAGAAATCAAGGGAGGCAAAGAGTTCTCTCTGGAGAAGGCCATGAACATCAACCATCTCACTCTCTCTCCCTTCTCTCTCTACTTCTGTGCACATCCAACAGACAATCCTACATTGCTCCATCGCCATCTTCTTCTTCTTCCTTCTCCGTAAAACACTGTAAAACCCTCTCTCTCTCTGGAGAAGAAATCAAGGGAGGTAAAGAGTTCCCCCTGGAGAAGACCATGAACATCAACCCTCTCACTCTCTCTCCCTTCTCTCTCTACTTATGTGCCTGATTTAGAGTTTTTGCCCTTACAAAAGGGGGTCCGGGGGCTCCCCCACGGCGCGGATCCTCCGGACCCCCCTCCTGTAAGGGCAAAAACTCTAAATCAGGCTCCACAACGAATCAAGTTGAACGATGCTACCCACGCTGGGACGAGCCCCCAAACCCTCCTCCTATAAGGGCAAAAACTCTAAATCAAGCTCCACAATGAATCAAGTTGAATGATGCTATCCACGCTGGGAGGAGCCCCCAAACCCTCCTCATATAAGGGCAAAAACTCTGAATCAGACTCCACAACTCATCAAGTTGAATGATGCTACCCACGCTGGGAGGAGCCCTCAGACCCCCCTTTCTGTAAGGGTAAAAACTCTGAATCAGACTCCACAACTCTTCAAGTTGAATGATGCTACCCACATTGGGAGGAGCCCCCAGACCCCTCTCCTGTAAGGGCAAAAACTCTGAATCAGGCTCCACAACGAATCAAGTTGAATGATGCTACCCACGCTGGGAGGAGCCCCCAAACCCTCCTCCTGTAAGGGTAAAAACTCTGAATCAGGATCTACAACTCATTTAGTTGAATGATGCTACCCACGCTGGGAGGAGCCCCCAAACCCTCCTTCTGTAAGGGTAAAAACTCTGAATCAGGCTCCACAACAGTCAATGTACAGGTTAGCCGGTGCTTGATGGAGCAATGTAAGATCTTTTGTTGGATGTGCATAGAAGCAAAAATAGAAGGGAGAGAGAGAGAGTGAGAGGGTTGATGTTCATGGCCTCCTCCAGGGGAGATTTCTTTCTCAGATAATCCTGCAGTGCAGAGACTGGGTCTTAAATAATCATCTTCGGGGCACTTAAGTCTTTACAACCACTCCTTTTCAAGAATCGTCATTTTTTTTGGCACCAATGGAGGAGAGGGTACTTAAGTCTTTGCAATCGCATCAAACTCCAATGTTAATTAATGCTGACAAACATGGGAATACGAGACGCACATGCTTACATACGTGGTGCTCTTTGGGACCCCCGAACATGAGATGTAGCTAACTGCCCTGTTCGGGGGGGGGGGGACATATAACCTGCTTTGGATTGTGAGCAGTTTCTGACTTTTGGAAAAGAATCATCTGCAAAATTGGCATTGACTTGATGGCATCACATATTATTCATTCTCATGAACCAAAAGCTGAAGCTAATAGAAGGTTCCCTCTTGGTGAAAGTCTCCCTTGAATTGATTGAAAACGATATGTTCTTAGAGGGAATTTTGTTGTTTATTTGTTGGTGACTGAGGCTTCTCCTTTTGTAATTCTTCTGCACCTATGTAACATAGACACGACAGTATAGCTATGGTACCCGTGTGACACTTTATGACACTTGTGCGGTACAGGATGCAGTGCCGGTATGCCCTGGGTCAGGTCCAGCCTAAACCTGACCCAACTCAAATTTCTCTCTCTCTCTCTCTCTCTCTCTCTCTGCAACTACGAACTGAAAACGAGAGGGAGAGAGGGGGTAAACTAGGGGACGAGAGAGAGGGTAAACCAGAGGGGTGGGGGGAAAGAGAGATAGGGTTGCCTACCTCCTCCCTTCTCCTTCATTCGTATACACAGAGAGAGAGAGAGAGAGAGTAGTGGGTATGGGTCCTCCTCCATCTTTAAAGAGAGAGAGAGAGAGAGAGAGAGAGGGGCCGGGTTACAAAGTACCCCTTCCATTTATAATAAACACACATGCACATATTTTTTAAAACACTTTTTTTTAATTTCACTTTACCCCTTATTTAAAAAAAAAAAATTCAAACACACACACAAAATTTCATTTAAAAATACTCCTTTTAAAAAATTTCAAAAACACAAAATTTCATTTAAAAATACCCCTTCTTTTAAAAAAACTCTAAACACACAAAAAAAAAACTTTAAAAAATATTACACACACACACACACACACACACACACATATATATATATATATATATATATGTCCCCGTACCCACATTTTTTGAACTTGCCATGTTGTATCCGTACCCATGTGACATAGTTCTGCACTAATAAAATATGCATATTTGGTAAACAACTGTGTGATTTTCAGCTCATTGTTCACTGGATGATGTAGGATAATTTTTTTATATCATATAATCTTCTTTATTGTTCTCATGTTTCTTCGAAGTGGCTTTGCCAGTACCATGACCATGTTTACCAATTATCCACACCGATCACCGAACCATCACCCCATTAGTTGCTACTTCACTCTCAGCCACCTTTTAACTGCAACCAGTAGCGCCAGCACCACCATGTCAAGCAACATACTCATTGTAAACATGTCTACTGCCTCCATTGCCACCCATTGGTTTATCCAACCAGATATGCACAAACATCTATTGCAAGTTGGAGATATTTAGTCTCTATTTACTTTTGTTCTCTGCCCTGTGCAAATGATGCCAACTTGTGATAATCTTTGGTTAACACACTGTAGATGGTAAAACTATAGTTTAGTTAGTCCATTAATGTTACTGCACAACCCATATCTAGAAATGCTTTGCAACAACTAAAAATACCTTTTAGTGTTTATGTTAGTCTCTACCCGATACTGATCCCTGAACATAGAAACGGGGCATACTATTACAGATTTGATTAGCTAATCAGGTTGGACCCATAAGATCCTACTTGATGGGTCCATTCCTGGTTTGGTAAAACCACTACATTGACTAATTTCTAAAAGATACTGTAAATGCTTACATAAAGTCTGCCTTTTGGGATTTGATTACCAAGCTCCTTAAGTGGATAGAGAGTCGAATAGTCTCTTTTTAAGAAAAGAGAACCAGGTCCGGTCCAGCTCAGTCCTAAGGACAATTGAACATCTCAATTGTCCCAATAAGGTTCAAGAGTTTCCAGAAGACTTCTCTCATTTAGCGTCCTATGTTGGTAAGAGTTTGTTCTTAAAGAAATGAAGATTGTTGAATATCTTCTCTACGTTTTGTGCTAATTAAGCACTTTATGTTTCCTTGTAACTCTTTTGAAAAGATTTATATAGTGAGATCAGGACTCTCTCTCTCTCTCTCTCTCTCCGGACTATGAGAGAGAGAGAGAGAGAGAGATAGAGAGAGTTCTTCGTGGATGTAGGCATTCAATTGGCCAAACCACGTTAAACAGCTTATTTCTCTGTCTGTGGCTGTTTTTGGTGTGATTACCGTTAGATACCTTTTCAGCTCTTTCTTTGATCCTGTCGTTTTCTGCATTAGTGAGTGCCTGTTGTGTGTCGTCCAGCATCCATCATGTCGTCTTCAGGTTCCAACTCATCTTCAAGTGTTACGTGCATTATTTCATCTAATGCCATCACCCAGTGGAATGTCTTTTTTGTTTTGATAAAATTGGATCAAACCAATAGAACCAGTCATGTTCAATCAAGACCTTTTAAATTACGTTGATGGGTCAATTTACTGTTCAAGGTAATTCTAATGTCCCCAATCCAAATTTTCATCTACGGAAAAGAGCTGATCAGCACGCTACATAGCCTATCCTAAGCCAAATAATTCAGCACACTACTGCAAAATATGCCTGGCTAGCTCTTGAGAAGTCATGCTTCTCAATCCAATTTATGGATTCTCAAACTTAAGAAGGATATTCAGACCATTAGAATGGAGGATAAATGTATCGTTGACTATCTCAACCATGCTAAATTCTTTGCCTATTCATTATGTGTTGTAAATAAGGAAGTTCCTGATCAAAAGCTTGTTTTGCATACGCTTAATGGTCTCTGCTGAATATGGATCGGTCATCACTACGATTTTTACTCGAGACCATCTCCCAAATTTTTTCAAGCTTACAAATAAAAAAAAAGAGGTTGCAGATGTTAAACAGGCAATCTCAACACTTACCACTGCTTTCTTTTTTCAAAGAGGTAGAGGACGTGGGAACAATAACCAGGTCGTCAGGAAGAGATGGAAATAATTTCATAAATAATGGTCAAGGTGATGGTTCTTCCAGTTAGAATCAAAGTGGACAAATGATATTTCAGTTTTGTGATCATAGGAATCACATGACACGTCAAGCTATGATATCACTAAAGTGTTTGTCTTTGCGATGATGAGTTGTGTTGTCTCTTCGCAAGAGTCTCCGTGATACCCAGACACGTGCCATGTCATATGACAATTAAAGATCAATCCATGCAAGGAAAGGCAAATTATCAAGGAATTGACTTTGTGATGGTCGGCAATGGCGTCACTCTTCCCATAGCCAACTCTAGTAATATTCATCACTTCTCATGACAAATCCTTTATTTTAAAGAATGCCCTTCATGTTTCTCAGGTAAAATGAAATCTGTTGTGGGTACTAAGATTTACTAGAGATAATACTTTGAGTTTTACCCACGTTTGTTGTTAAGGACTTGCAGAAAAGGACCACTCTTCAAAAAGGGCTGAGTAAAGGTGGGTTGTAATGTTTGAACAAACGAAGGTAGAGGAGGATATGTTTGAGCTTACGTGGAAAGTAGGAGATTAGGAGATACTTCAAGGCATTGGCATTATCGACTGGGTCATCTGACATTTAAGAGACTTGATATATTTTTTATAAAAAAAAAATACTGCTTGTGATGGATTTGATTTAAGTACTTGTTCAAGTTGCTTAGTTGGTAAAAATGCATAGTTTGCCGTTTGAAGCCCCTTGCACATCTAGAGAAGGGTTTAAATATTAGTTATTGATTGTCAATGACTTTTTTATATTTTTGTGTATCTTTCCATTAGTTAGGAAGTCAGACACCTTAACGTGTTTTGAGGTTTTTATATCCATTGTCCAAAAGTAGCTTGGCCATGAAATAAAAAAAAATCATAGTAATAATGGAAGAGAATTTCTTAGCAATGCTTTTAATGAGTTTCTCAATAGGGATGGGATCAAACAAACCATTGGACGATGGCTCTATGTACCACAGCTTAGTAAGTGGTTTGCAATAAGTAACATTGTCCAGGGTAGATATTTCTTTTGTTGTTAACAAGGCTTGCCAATTCAAGCATCAACCAACCCAAGATCACCGGACTCATGTCAAAAGAATTGTACGGTATCTGTTATCGTCGCAAAAATTTTTCCTTCCCTGTGGGAGAGAGGGGAAACCTTCTTGTTATCGTCGCAAAAATTTTCCCGTCTTCCCTTCCCTGCGGAAGAGAGAGGAAAATGCTTTCGCGATTCAAACTTGACCGGATTTTGGAAATTTGTTTTGAAATACTCGCCTCCGTTTTGAAAATTGCGAGAAAATCCATGGGATGGGGCTCGACCTGTCGGTATGAGGTTCGACCGTTCCTACCGCCTTTAACAGGGGTAATCGAACCAAGGACCAAAATTGTGCTTGACATAGTTAAATCATCAAAATTGTGTTCTATCCTAAATGCACAGAGAATTCAGGCATGTGCTATGAGATTTTGTAAAAATGTAATTTAGAAAAATATGATGTATGCTTAGAAAACATTTGGAGTTGAAAAGCATTTCTCAGGAAAAAGAATGGAAATCAATCTCTCAGGAAACTCAGATGAAAGAATTGGGAAATCATTAGAAAGTTTATGAAGTTTTGGGAAATAATGAATGGATGAAAATCCTGAAAAAATGGAGAAGGTTCTTGAAAAAAAAGATGAATATTGGAAAAAGAAAATATTTATCAAGAAAACTCTGACTTTGAAAATTTTCTTAGGAAAATGATTGAAATTCATTGGAAAATTCTTTGGAGATGGAAATTCCAAACTTAGGAAATTGAAATCTTGAGAATCTTGTCTTTGAAATATCTGAAAATCAACTTTGATTCTTGAGAAAGATGAGAAATTCCTTTTTGAAAATGAATCTTAAGAAAATAACATTTTCAGGGAAAATCACGGGAAAACTTTGACTTGGGAAATCCAATCTTCGAGAATCTTCATGGTTTCTTGAGGAATCGATTTTTCAAAGAATGAAATTTTCTTGAGAAAATCATGAGAAAAGCAGATAATGCCATGATGCAGATGATTTGAATGAATGAATGCACTTTGAAAAGATTTTCTAAGAAATTTGTTGGAAAATGTGTATTAAGCCAAAGTAAATCCTTCACATATTCTGACTGTGGCCATGAATATGTTCAGAGTTTATTTGAGTTAATTCACAATATTTTGAAAAAATAGAAATATGATGTGCATTTTTAAGATAGCCTAAGAGTGTAGGCTCAATGTGACTGGTAGAAAGATGATAAATCTGGGTCTCGTCCATATTCCAACTAGGGCCGTAAATATGGACTCCACCAAGTTCATCAACTTTCTAAGAGTTGGTGCACGTGCCATTCGTGTACATCCATGGTGATTTTGCAAAATGAAATATATGAATCATAGAATCAGGATATTGCAGGAATCAAACTACATGAGATGCATCCTAATCTAAGCAGAAAAAGTAAATATTATTCCAAGTTTGATTATTACATCTCTGACATAAAATAAAAAATAAAAAAAATACATAGTGTAAAAGAATCAGCATCCTCCAGATTTCCTGCAAAATGAGAATTAGTACAAGGAAGTGATACACAAGATACCCAAGGAAATGGGTTTATATAGAACATGTACAACTAAAATATACATGGTTATATCTAAATGCTTGAATTTATACTAAATGACAAGGGATAATGAAGATGTATTTACAAAAAGAAAAAGAAAAAGAAAAATATCCACATAAATACTTGTATGTGAAGACAAGTGTACATGAAGATATACATATATATATATAGGTATATATACATATAATGAGAAAATATACATAGTAATTGGAATTCTATATGTAATGGGTAAAATCAGAAAATACAGGGTATATACAGTTTTTGTAGGTGATTTCACGAAGCCGTAATTCTCAAATTATAACATATTTTACAATAGAATTGGGTATGGAGCTTCCCTATATATCAATAACAAAGCATGCAAAAGATGGTTCATAAAGCCTGAATGGATATTAAAATATTCATCCATGAACATGGCTCATTTTCAAGACTACACATCTGTAGAAAAGGGAATGTTTCCAACATTTGCATCCGTACCAGCTCTACCACTAACCAAGGACAAGTTAATATCTGTAATATATATTGAATGAGATCCTGAGATAAATTCTCAATTGCAGAAATATCAATGGTCCCCATGCTACAAAATTTTTTCCACTAGCTAGCTGTTGGCAATGCTAGAAACATTACAATGATATTTTACAAGATGTATAAAGAATTATATCAGCTGGAAACTCTCCAAAGCAAAATGGCAATGGGTTGTTATAGATCTGGATGCACAAGGGAAGTAGTGCCAACTAACGGCACAGTAATCCTACAACAAATAAGAGGTTAGCAAGGTAGACAGGATGATGAATATATTACAGGAAGTAAGACATTCCAGTAAAAAGAATTTTGCAGGAAATAAGACAGGATGATGAATTTATTACAGGAAAATCAATGGAAAATGAAAACAGCAAATGTGGTAATTAAAACTGGAAAATTGATAAAAAAGGAAAACAGCGAATGTGATTAACTAAAACTGGAAACAGGGAATGATAAGTCAATATGATGAATCACAAACAAACAGACAAACATGCTAGAAAATGCAGAATGAAATGTATAAAGCTAAAAAAAATCAGAGATTCAGACATCAATTAGTGCAAAAGAGGAAATTCAATCTATATGATTCATTGAAACAGAATTTTATTGGTAAATTGAAATGTAACAATAAACTCAAACAATGTTGAAACAGCTAATACAGGAAATCAAAGGCATGAGCCACATAAAAATTAAAATAACAAATCAGAAAAAAAACACACAAAGAATCCTAAAAACCAGGAAATAACAACTACAACCTTCGATCTAATTTTATTTTTTTCATTTTTCTGTTGCTAGACTGAAAGGGGAAGGCAGCCTGCTGAACCTCTGCTGCGGCTGGGCTGAAGGTAGATGGGCGGCAGTTGGCTAAAGGTAACGTGAATGAGCTGATGGCTGGACTGAAGGAAAGGGGCGACCTGCTATCTGGAATTTCCTGCGTCAGATGACCTGTAGGCTGCAGAAGAAGGAGCAGCAACCTTTGAAAACGCTGGATGGAGGAAACGACTGCCCACAAGGGAAAAGCTCCACCCCTTCAGGAAATTGCCTGCAATCAGAACCAAAGAAGAAACGTAGTCCCCCTCCTCCACGGCAGAGAAACTCCTGCAATAAGCCAGCAAATCCAAAAATCTCTCGGTTTCCCCTTTTTTTTTTTGGCTGAAGGAACAAAATTCTCTAAGCCTTGTGACTCCCCTGCGATAAGAACGAAAAACCCTCAATCGGCCCCCCTTTTCCTTTCAATAGGGTCTCCCTTTTAAAGATTTTCCTTAGGTTTTTCCCAAAAAAAACGCAGATTTTGGGGCGTTACCCCAGGTTTTGAAATCGTTTGAAATCTCAAAATGAATTCAAACTTTTGAAAATTTTGAAAATGTCGCCCTTTGAGAGGGGACGACTTTTGGCTTTTTGAAAAATTTTGGTTTATTTTACCTAATGTTTTAGGTAAAAGGAAATTTATTTATTTTTTTATAGAAATTCGGCTGTGCCATTTAAGGTTGCTTCCTTAAAAAAAAATTATGTAAGCAAATCAATAAAAAGAAAAAAATGAATGGTGAAATAAATGAGAGGCTTTTATGGAAATGCCACCTCAACCCACTTTTAAAATCCTTTTGAAAACTAAAGTTTTATTTTGTTTTGGCAAATCTTTTATTTTCAAGTGGGGTGCCACATGTGTGTGGGCCCACTAACTAAAATAAATAAATAACATTAAGAAGAAGAATTTGCAAATTGGTGCGATCTTCGGGTGGGTCCCGCTTGAAAATAAGAAACTTACCTGGGAATCTGAGTATGATGCTAGTTTAAAGGCGGGTCCCGCTCCCTTTATTTGAAAATAAAAAGCAGAAGAAATAACTTTTTTTTTGGAATTTTTATAATACGAGATAAAACTTTGTTTGTTTTCAAGAATTTGAAAAAAATTGGTTTTTCAGGGCAAAAAAAATATGGATAAAGAAAATACATAAATTTTGTAAAGAGATTTAAAATCTTTTTGCAAAAAGTTTTGAGATAAAATCTTTAAAATCAATATCCAAATATCCAGATTGTTTTCCTCAGAAAAACTTTTGTAATTCAAAGTCCTGGGGGGTAAAATGGGAAAGATTGACAATTTTGAAAACCCAGGGTTTTGAAAAGAGTTAAAACTCGAATCGAATCTGGATTGAGAATTTTTGAAATCGAGAGTTTCTGGACCTCGAAATGACATGTTGTGCAGTGAAATGATATGAAATGTTCATGCAATGCTATGCAAAGACATGTTTCAAGAAATGCTACTCTGAGCCAATACTTGGAAATTCTAGCTTTTTGTCCAGAAAAAGATTTTGAAAAATTGCAGTTTGAAGATGTCTCTGAACCTAAATATAGAAATTTTGAGGCTCAAGAATGAAATTTTAGACTTTCTGCAAGGTTCAATCTCAGAAAATGACCATTTTTCCCTTCATTGATTCCGGAGAACTGAAATGTGTTGATTAATAGAGATATCAGGAAGGTGAGTGAAAATTTGGGGTGTTTACAGCTGAGTCAAACTCGACCAAAGTTTGAAAATTGTTTTTGAAAAACTCACCTCCGTTTTGAAAATAGCGAGAAAATCCATAGGATGGGGCTCGCCTGTCGATACGGGGTTCGACCGTTCCTATCGCCTTTAACAGAGGTAGTCAAACCAAGGATCAAAGAGTGCTTAGCTTATCTAGATTATCAAAATTGATGTTCTATCCTAGATGCACAAAGAATTCAGGCATGTGCTATGAGATTTTACAAACTGCACATTAGAAACTATAATGTATGCTTCTGAAGATATCTTGAAAAAATGATGGAAAGTGTTTCTGAGTAAAGAAAGGAAAATCGATTTCCTAGAGAAACCCTGATAAAAAGATTTTGATTGAAAATAATCTTGAGAAATTCTGAGGGTTTTAAGAAAATTGATTTCTTTGTCTTGGGAAAATACCATCTGAAGAGTTAGACATTGGATTTGGAAAGTGAATGAAGACTCCTTGGAAAATGGGGGAATTTTGAGAAACTCTAAATATAAGAAAACAAATAGCTTTGAAAGAAAGCATCTTTAGAGAATCCCACTTTGAAAATTGCTTTTAACTTTAGAAAATTACTGAAAATTCATTAAAAATCTTTTTGAGAAGGGAAAATTTAATCCTTAGAAAATTTGAAATTCTGAGAATACCAGCTTTGAGGATTTGAAAATCGATTTTGGATTTCAGAGAATTGTTGAAAAATCTTGGAAAAACACCTTTTAAGAATGAAGAATTTAAATTCCATGAAAGTTTTAAAGAAAATCCAGGGTATCCTTGAGAAAAACAAAAGAATATGCATAAAAATCTATGATGCAAATTACTTAAATAGATGAATGCACTTTTATTAGGAAAATTTTGAGAAACTCATTGGAAAATGGGCATTTTGGAGTTAAATCAAGGTGAATCCTTCACATATTTCGACTATGGCCGTAAATATGTTTGGAATTTAACTGATTTAAATCCAAAACATTTTGTAAGATGTGGAGTATGCTATGATTTCTGAAAGTAGTCTAATAGTGTAGGCTCAGTGTGGCTAATAGGAAGATGCTGAATCTAGGTCATGTTCATATTCCGACTATGGCCGTAAATGTAGACTCCACCAAGTTTATCAACTCCCTAAGAGTTCGTGCACGTGTCATTCATGTTCATCCATAGTGGTTTTCAAAGTAAAATGCATGATTCACATATCAGGATATTATGAAAAAATAAACTATATGATATGCATCCTACTCTAAGCATAAAAGTAACTCTTATTCCAATATTTGTTTTACATTTACATTGCTGAAATAAAAAGAATGAAGTAAGAAATTCAACTCCTTCTCTCGAATATCCCTGCAAAACTAGAAATTGGGTTAGTGTAGATATGTAGGTTTTTCTAGAATTTTCCAATAATATCCAAAAATTATCGGATTTATCTTAATATAAACCCAATCTTATGCCTCATTGTGATCATTGCAAAATTTTTCCTCTTGTATTCATCTTTTCCTTCTCTTTTTCCTTTCTAGCCTCTATTCCCTTTTTGAAGGGGAAAATAAAAGATAGAAAATAAGAGAAAACAGAAAAGAAAGAAGAGAGAGGAACTCTTTTGCAAAGGTCTCACTTGACCTTAATTTTGAAAAATATTTTGAAATTACTCGCCTCCATTTTTAAAAATTTGTAGGAAAATGGAGAGACGGGATTCGCTCATCGGTACGAGGTTCGACCATTCCTGACGCCTTTACAAAGGGTAATCGAACCAAGGATCGAATTTATATCTTTTTGCTTTGCTAAAATATTATTTAAGAATTTATTCTAAGTTTAAAATGCACAAAGAATCATTCTTGTGAAATGCAAATGCAAGGATGTATGCTTTTAACAAAATAGTTTAGAAGTTTTTGGGATTTTCCAAGTGATTCTGAAATAAATTTAATAATGGAGTGAAGAAATGATTCAAAGGTTTGAATTTGGTTTGAAAAAGTTAGATTTTGAATCTAACTTAGAATTTGACATAGATCTGGAAGAAGAGACTTGAAAATTTCAAGTCTTTGGAATAATCAGAGTTGGAAAATGGATTTTGTTTTGAAGAAATAAGGAGAAAAGGAGATTTTTGGAACTTAAGATAGAATTTTGAGAAAAAAATAAAGTTTGAAAGTCAAAATGGACTTTGAATTTGAATGAATCAATTCTTAAAAGGAAATTCTTAATTTCAGAACCTGAAGTAGGAATTGAATTTAGATTTAGACTTTGAGAAATAGTTTTGAAAATGGTTTTGAAAATAGGAATTGAAAATGAAACTGGATTTGAAGTTTGGAATCCAAGACGAAGTTGAATCCAAAATCTGGAATCCTAAATGGAATTGGATCTGAAGTCTAGAATCCAAGATGGAATTGAATCCAAAATCTGGAATCCTAAATGGAATTGGATCCGAAGTCTGGAATCCAAGAAGGAATTGAATCCGAGATTTGGAATCCTAAATGGAATTAGATCTGAAGTCTAGAATACTAGATGGGATTAGAAGATGGATCTGGATTCTGGGAAATCTTGATGAGATCTGAAGATGGATTTTGATTTGAGAAATCCTGATTGAATTTGAAATGGAATTGGATTTTAAAAGTCCAAATGGGATTTCAAAGATGGATCTGGATTTTGGAAATCTAGATTTGAATTTAAAAGTGGGCTTTAAACTTAGGGAAAATCAAATTTTGAGATTCAGAATCAATCTCAAAACCTTGATTTTGAATTGAGAATCAGGACTCAATCTTTAGACAGAACTTTAGAGATTTTGAAAAATAAAGGATAAACTTGATTTTAAACCTAAATCTTGAAATCAGAAGATGAATCTGGAAATTTCAAAGTTTAAATTGAACTTTGAAATACGATCTGGGATATGGAATTGAATTTAAAATTGAATCCTGAAAATGAAAATGAATTTGAATTTTCAAAGTTGAATTGAACTTGGAAATTGGATTTTTGAATTGGAAATTGAAGTGAATTCGAAATTTCAAAGTCAAATTGGACTTTGAAATTGAATTTTGAATTTTGAAATGAGATAGAATTGAGAAGATGAGTTTGAATTTATAAATAAGAATTGATTTGATAAATGAAGAAGGTATTTGAAGAATTTATCTCAAAATCACTTGGATTTTAAAAGAATTTTGAAAATATGATGTAGTTCTATCCTAAATGATGAATGAATTAAAAGAATTTGAAATTGGATTTTGAAAAACATATTTCATTCTTTAAATGAATTGAAATAAGATTAAAGATATAATATATTTCTGACTATGGTCATAAAATGTATTATATAATAATCATATTTAAATTCAAGTGAAGAATAAGACACATTTTGGTGTCTTTATAGAGTTTAAAATGAAATTAACTCTCAATATATCCTCACTATGACCATTGATATATATCTTGAGTTAATTTTAAGTTAAACTCTCATAAAGGAAGAAAATAAAAAATATGATGATTTTTTTTAAAAGATATCCAGTGTGGATCTAGTGTTATTTCATAAAAGATGAAAACCATAAGTTTTGTTCACACCTTGACTATGGCCATTGATGCAAATCGTCAACTTAGGATTTAATCACCTTTTATTAGTATGGTGCACATGTCATTCGTGAATTTTTGAAATAAAAGAGAAAATGATATGAAAACAACTAATTCTAGAAGATATGCATGCTCATACATTCTAATCTAGTGCAAGAAATGTAAATTCTCATTACAATCTGGCTATTACATCATTTAATGGACTTTAGAGTTACATTAATCTTAAAAGGGAAAATAACACTCTTTACACATTTCCTGCAAAATTCAAATTTAATACAAAGTAGAAATGCACATAGAAAGGAAATAACACCTTATATACAAGACAATGGGATATTCATATGTCTAAATGAAGAATGCACATGCGATGCATAGGGCTAAGTACATGCATATGAGAGTGGTTTTTAGTGAGATTTGTAAAGAAAATATATTGGCATATGCTGAGGTTTTATGCATAAGGGAATGTGAGAGTGTTAGTGCAGTGTAATGCATGATAATGCACAGGTGACAGGGTCTGTGTGATGAGGTGTGGCAATGCACAAGATATGGTGAGTGTGTGAGAACAGTGAAAGGAGAAGGTTTATGATATGCTATACTAAATTACAACAAGAATTTGATGTGAGGGAGGTGTAAAATGTGTTATATAGTGATGCTACAAAAGCATAGAAGGCTATAGCAGCCTTAGGGCTGCTGTACTATTGAAGCACAGGAAGCCACAGTGGGTGAAACAGGGAGTGAGTGCTATGAGTGGAAAATGCGCCAGGGGTTGTACACAAGTGACAATACAGATGACTATGCAGGTGTGGCAGTGAAGAAAGCAGGTGCAATAGTGAATACAACAAGTGGTGCTGTGAAAATGATAAGTGATGTATTGTGAATGTGGCAAGTGATAGGCATGTGATATGTTGTGTAACTCTTAAGTGATATCCAATGAAAACATCAAATATTATCAAATGACATCAGGTGGCATCAAATGATTGATATAAAACTGGAAGCATAGGTAAGTGGAAGAGTTGGGGACTAGCAAGGAAAGAGAAAAGGAAAAGAGAAAAGAAAAAATCATGGTTATAAGGATGGCCATTACTAAAATTGTTGAGGCTTGGAAAATAGGAAGGAAATAAAAAGAAAAGAATTCAATTAACAGGTTTGCTGGAAGATGTAAGGAGTCTGAGGATTACAGAGCATAGAAAATGAATGGATGGGAAGCAAGGAAAATGACAACCATAGAATCTAAGAGGTGCAGAAACTTCAGTCATCTACTTAGACAACAAAGCTAATATACAGTAACAACTCAGTGAAAACTTAGTAAGAACATAAAATTGAAAGATGAAACCTATTAAACCAGAAGCTGACATTGACTAACTCTATGCAACAATTATATCTACATTACATTTCAGCTAAACTGCCAAACAAATCTTGAAACTCCAGTTTGGTTCCCTATCAAGGCAACCTATGTAAAGCCAGCAAAAATCATCATCATTCTCTGCTATGTACAGACCACAACAAACTAACATGAATCTATTCCTATGATGATGAGGGGTTTATTTACAGAAATTAGGGAAATCCCTTTGATGACTTAATCATCATGGAGATCAAGATTGAGAATGAGCCTCAAATCTTCCCTCGCAGAAAACCACTCCCAGACAAAGAAGAATGAGAATCCCTACAGGGCGACGGAGGGGCAGATGGTACTGTGAAAAGTGTATATGTGCTGCAGGTGATAGAGGATACTTGAGATGTGGGAAACCCTGCAAACGGTTGAAGTGTAACACCCTTTTGACCTCTTCTAGTCAGATTCATAAGGTAGCAGAACAGACGCTGCAGGACCAAATGCTTGTGGGGCACTTGGAAGTTCCACATCAAGATCCATCAGAAGATCAGTAGGGGGATGCAACGGTCACAGACACTGCAACCTTTCTAGCAAGTTTCAAGTTAAGAACACCATATAATATATGACCATTGCATCAAATGAACAGTCAGATGATTGTTTGTATTTTGGTACAGAAGAACTAAGGCCAGAGATATTTTCGGCAACATGAGGAGAAACAGGTGTGGGTGAGCATACAGGTAAATATGCAGATGTGTTGGTGCAAAGGTATTGTGCATGTGTAAGTGGGAGTTTGAGTGATGTGTGCTAGTGAGTGCACAGCAGTGAACGTGTGCAAGTGTTTGAAGTTACAAAACAAAATGCTTTGTAATGAAGTGTTGCCAAAGATACTTGCTGCAGAACGAGATGTTATATTCATTTGGCATTAAGGCGATCAACCCTGCAAATCCCACCCAAAGAAGAATCTGAAATTCCCTCACAATACAGATGATGTTTGCAGCAGATTCATTGCCTTTGAAGGCCGTGACTGAGAGTAAAAGAGATTACCTTTTCTATGCCCCCCCCCCTTTTTTTGTTTCACCCTCAATTATGTGGACCTTGCTGCTTTTGGCCAAATATCTAAGACTATCAAGATAAGTTGCATTTTTGCTGATCTGAAGTAAAATCCTGCGATATATAAGTTGTTGGCCAATGCATAATCATCTTCAAAACACCTATCACTACGTCTTGCTGAAGCAAACTGAACCTGAGGGTTCTTTGTAACCCTAAAACAATTAATCCAGGGTTCATAAAAAAAATGGATTCAAGCAGTAGACCTATAAGCAATTTATGTGCTTCACGATAAACAGGAGAAGATTCACTTATTTCAAAGTCTTCTTCAACAAATTTCTCTCATTTTATGGTTCAAGCTCATACCCAATGTAGATCTGCATTCATTAGAATGTATACAACTGAAAGTATACATAAATTCTATTCAATACTGTCATTTTTTTTAAGTCAGACAACGCCAATTTAAAGTATGGGTCCTGGAAAAAAATAGCTCCACTGCTTGTTGTTTGGGTGGGAAGAACCTGTAGTGTATGCTTCCAATCCCAAAGGGGAATCAACGAATTATGCAGACAATCTAAATACAGAGGTATGACTGTAAATTCTAAGGTAAATGGAAATGCAGTGGGGTCTGGAACACAGACGTGAATTAAAACAAGGGATAATGCACACATGAACAATTCAGCAAACGGTGATGGGGAGATGAAAGTAGGAATGAACTGTATAAATCGATGGATTGAACAGACAAAGCATCCATAAATCACTAAGCAGAATATGATGAAATAATATGATTACTGAATGATGAAATCAAATGGGGGAAAGAGACTCTAAATCATCAACAAGTGATGATTTAAAATTTTTCCCAATAATCCTAGAGATCATTTTACGATAAACAGAAGAACATTTAGACCCAAAAAAAAAATAATGAGCCGTATACCAAAGGTGGTGCAAAATACATGTCATTGGCATGAATTAAGTTATTTTCAACAGCAATTGATTACAAAGATATAATAGCAAGATGGAAAGAGAACATCGGATGCATATGTTGTAATGATCTGAATGCTACGAGAAAAAATAAAATAAAATAGGAAAATGAATGACGATACACTGGATGACGATGGCGGGCAATGCTAACAAAAATGCAGTAGGGGCCGAGACCAATAGATTGGGTGCTGCTATAGGGAATATCAAGCATGAACAGAAGTCCACTTATGCGTAAGCAAAGGAATTCTATACTAAATTGCAAAACAACAACAAAAGAAATGTAGGAATATGGGAGTTCCATCGATATTGCACCTGTAAGTTGAGGCTGCTATAAGCAGTTCGACATTACAGAGAGTGTTTCAACGAAATAAAAAGTAAAAAAAAAAAAGAAAAAGAAAGAACAAGGAAACAAAATAACTAAGAAAAGAGGAGGGGTACTCACCGTAAGTCGATCGAGAGGGAGTGGGATCTCTTTTGTGCGCCCTGCAGACTCGATCGAGCTCTTAAAAGGAGGAAGAAGCAAGAAGAAAGGGGGAAGAAAAAAAAAAGGAAATGACAAGGGGGGAGAAGAACTATGGCGAGGTGGAGGATGGATAGGCAAGAGACCAATTATCCAAGAGAGGAGCGGATGCCTGTTTATATAGGCAGAAGCAACGATCCAGAGAGATCGAGAGAGAGAGAGAGAGCGGGAGAGAGTGATGGAGAGAGAGCGAGAGCGAGAGAGAGCGACCTTTGCAATCCCTTTGCAACAGAAAGCCGTTAGAGGCTTTTTCAAAGCACGTCCTTCAAATTTTCAAAACAAAGGCTCTTTTTTTAAGGTTTTTCAAAAAAAGTGGCTTTTAACAAAAGGGGCTTTCGAGCTATTTTCTTTTTGTATTTTCTTTTTTTCATTTTGATTTTTGTTCTTTTTCTTTGTAATTTATGTATTTTTTGGGTGTTTTTGAAATAAAACTCTGAAAACTAAATGATTTTAAACTAATTTTGCGAAATTCAAAAATATTTACAAAAGAAGGGTTTTCTGAGAATTCAGGTTTGATTTTTTGAAATTTCTTCAGAAAATGGGTTTGGATCCGAGTTTTGAGGAAATATTAGAGTTTTGAACCTCAAATCGAGAAATATAGAGCAGTGGATCCAAATAGACACCGGATGGACTGTCTGAGCCTTTCAAAAACTATTTTTGGTATTTTTATAAATTTGGTTTTAAAAATTAGATAACGGGGGCTCTGATTTAGATTTTGATATTAGATTCGGATCCGAAATTGAGTCAGATGCATAAAATGGATTTGATTCCAGTAAAATCCAAGAAATAAAACTGCAATTTTGATAGAAATTGACTCAATTAATCAGAAAATGGGGGCCAGGGGCAAAAAGGAAATATTTATAAAATTTTGAAAAATTTGGGGTGTTCACACTCCTTGATATGCATATGATTTGAAATAATAAAAATGTTAGAAAATGGGGTAATAAAGATTTGAAATTTAGAATTGTGGTCAAAATGACCAAAATGCCCCTAATAATGAGGTTATACCTTTTGAAATTAGGGTTTTTGAAGGGATTTTGATAAAATTTGGTAGTTTTGAAATTCAAATTGAACCCAATGATGAGATATGATGACATGATACTAAACATGATGGGACTATAAAATCGGGAACAACATCAAAATTTTGGCCGAAATGGTGAATTTCACTTTTTTTTCGCCTGGATCACGGTTCTGCGGGAACCTTGTTTTGATGATATGGTTAAACCGACTATCAAATGACCTTCAAATCATGCCAAATTCGACATGGAACATCCCTTCACTCTTAGGAACACAATAAAATGGAAAAATGCATGAAATGATATTATCTAAATGCAAAGTTTTACCCTAAATCCTAAAATATGCAAATTTTGCCTATGGTCATGAACCAAATATGGTATTTAACACGATAACGAAGCAATCCACCATAGAAATGTTTGATATTTTTCAGGCTACTGAAAGACATGAAAATGAACAACTTTGGTTTCTACAACCCCAGGATTTGACCTATAATGAGTTCGGTAGCAGGGATCTAATTCTGATAGGCATGAAGTTAGTAAGATCCGCTATAAAACAGATAAAAAATAATTATATGCCACTAAAATTTCTGAGATTTTAAGGAAAAACGCCTAACATGCATATGAACAACTTTTATGTTTATAGTTTTGGCATTTGACTTGCTGAAAAAAAAATTAAATATGATAAGAAGTACAAAAATCAGAGAGATAGGTATAAGCACCGAAACTAAAGATTGACTTTAAAATTACAGAAAGGATATTAACTCTGTTCTAAAAATTGTGAAAATTCAGACTCAAATAGTGGGCATTCGAAGAAGAAACTTCCTTTTTTACAGACCTAGATTTCAAGCTAAACATAGGGAGAAACAGTCGACTCAAGTTGATCCAGAGTCTCAGAAACTCGTATCTGGCTCTGATACGCATTCTGTAGTCTTAGATTTTTGATAGGCAGTAAAATATTTCGTCAAAATCAGATAAAATCAAATTAAATACTAGATTCAATTCCGAGACTACTGTATTTTTCGAATCAGGAATAGAATCTTCCATTAGGCAGATCTTGAGTTTACAAATCATGATCCAACACTCTTAGCGTTTTTTGGTTCTTAAAACCCGATTCAGTATTTCAGACATTTGGTAAAGCAAATAATTCCAAATGTTTCTAAATTTTTTAAAGTGTATCAGGGACGTCAGTTTGCATATTATACGATTTTTTGGGGATTTTTGAAATAAAAAATAGACATGAAATGATGAGTAGACCAACGGCTAAAATCAAACTATCACAGAACTTAAAATGAAAACTAACAATACAATAATACATGCATGATATGCTAGAAACCATACTAGTAGGATGCATTTAATATAAAAATCATAATGATGATGGTGATATGATGCAGATGAATCAAGGAGGCATCCATTTCTTATGATGTCCACCTTCGAAAGGGGGGGAGGGGTCGGTCCATTGGTTTGGACGAATCACCCTTCTACTTGGTTCTTAGAAGACAGACTTACTTGGTGAGTTCGCATTGTTCATCAATCCATTTTCATCTAGATTTACATTCATGCTCACAGTCGTTGTTCTTGAGAGATCCACATTTCTTTACAAAATAGGGAACTATCAAAAGGGAGTAGCATTTACCTTGGTATTAGCGATGGTAGTGGAGGGCTATCCTTGACTGCCAGGTTGAAGGAAGGCGAATAGAGATTGATCCAGCAATGCTGGGCTGCTCCTTGGTAGTTCCACTTCTCTTCGGTACATTGCTTGGAGGAGATGGTTGTCGGTATGAGTGGTGATGGAGATGATGCTTCAATCGATATGGTTGGGGCAATGGAGAAGGTGATGGCATCGGATGGAGATCGGTGGTAGGGTGATAGCTGCAAAAATGAAGGTTAAAGGACTAGGCGTGAAGGAGGCTAAGGATCAGAGAGAGAGAGAGTAGGGAATCTAGAGGGGCGGCAAGTGAGTTTTCCAAAAGGGAGATCATTTTTCCTCTTTCTCTTTTTGTTATTTTTTCTAGAGGTCGGCTAGGTCCTCTTAAAAAAAGGTGGTTGAAGGTTAGGAAAAAGCCAAAAGCTAGTTTGCTTTTCATAACTTTTAGGAAGGGTCTAGGGACAATTTGTATTTTGAACTTCTTGCTTTTCTGAAGAGGCTCCCAATGTGGCACCACCTCAAGGTGTGGCCCCACTTTTTTATTTGATAAAATGAGAAAAACAAAAATAAAATAGGAAGAGGGCTCTGGAGAGGCACCACCTCAGCGGGGGGGGGGGGGGGGGGGCGAGTTTGCTTTTTTAAAAATTTTGAACTTCTGGTTTTGCTTTTCCTAAAAACAAGCTAAAGAAGTCTACTTTTGGGGGGGATTTCAAATGTGGCGCCAACTAAGGCCACTTTTGTTATTAAAAGGTGAAAATCAAAGGGCAAATTGATCAAAGATATAGGGTGGTGCCACCTCAGTGGGGCAGTTTTTGCTTTTTGGAAATTTTTGAATTTTTGTTTGCTTTTTCTAAAACCTAGCTGAAAATTAGCTATCTTCAAGGAAAAACCAAGGTGGTGCCATCTCAAGATGGGCCCTATATTGTTCTTCTAAAAGAATTAATAAAAAAAAAATGTTTTTGGAGGGGTGCCACCTCTGAGGGGGGGGGGGCTCCTCTTTTTTAGGAATTTTGAAAAAGCTAAAAAGTAAAACCTAGATTTTTAAAAGGAGAGCCAATGTGGCGATTTTGCTTTTTGAAAACTTTTTCCAAAACCTAGCTGATTTCAAGGGAGTTCAATTGAGGCACCACCTTGTGATCATCGCAAAAATTTTCCTCTCTTGTGGTTTCTCTCTCTTCCTTCTCTTTTTCTTTTCCAACCTCTATTTTCCTCCTTTTTGAAGGAAGAGAAATAAAAGAAAAAAAAGAGAGAGAGAAGAGAAAAGAAAGAAAGAAAGAGAAAAGAGGAACTATTTTGCGCGGTCTCACTTGACCTTAATTTGAAAATATTTAGCAAATAACTCGCCTCCGTTTTGAAAATTTGCGGGAAAATGGAAAGACGGGATTCGCTCATCGGTACGAGGTTTGATCGTTCTTGGCGCCTTTACCAGGGGTAATCGAACCAAGGATCGAATCTATGCCTTTTGCTTTGCCTAAATATCATCTAAGAATTTATCTTAAAGATCTAAATGCATAAAGAATCATGCTTGTGCAATGTAAAGATGTATGCTATTTTGAAAAATATGTTTTTGAAAATTTCCAAGTGTTCTAAGATGAACTTGGTAAGGGAGTGAAGAAATGTTTGAATCTAACTTTAGAACTTGAGATAGATCAGAGAAGTTCTAAGGCTTTAAAGCAAATCCGAGTTAGAAGAATAAATCTTGATTTTGGGAAAGAGAATGATTTGAAGGTGAGATAAAAGGAAAAAGAAAGGAAATTTCAAAATCTGAAATGGACTTTGAATTTCGGACTTGAATTTAGAAAAGGAAATGAATACTTGAGATGGAATTAAATTTAGATTTTGAAGTTTGAAATTGGAATGGGCTGAGAAAAATCGAATGGTATTTAAGAATAGAAATGGATTTAAGAAATTCAGATTAGATCCGAAAATGGAATTGAAATCTAGAATTTGGAATTGGATTTCGGATCCTAATGGTATCTGAGATTTTGGAATCCAAAATGGACTTGGGTTCTGGATCCTAAAATGGAGTGGATCTAAAGTCTGAGATCCAAATGTAGAATTGGGTTCTGGATCCTAGAATGGATTTGGATCTGAAGTCTAGGATCCCAAGTAGAATTGGGTTCTGGATCCTAGAATGGATTTTGAATCTGAATCTGAGATCCAAAAAAAGTGGAGATTTGTACTTGGAAATCTGGACCCTAAGATGGATTTTGGATCTGAAGTCTGAGATCCAAATGTGAAATTGGATTCTGGGTCCAAAAGGAGAATTGGATCTGAAGTCTGAGATCCGATATGAATGTTGAATCCTGGATTCTAAAATGGATTTGGAGTTAAATTCAGAAGATGAATCAAGAACTTCCAAGTTTTGAATTGAACTTCGAAAATGAGATTTAGAATTTGAATCTTGAATATATATAAATGAATTTCAAAGTCACATTGGATTTGAATTTGGAATTTTTAGAAAATGAATCAAGAATCTCAAAGTTAAATTGAACTTTGAGTTTGGTTTGGAGTTTTAAATATAAACTGAACTTGGAATTTCAAAGTCAAATTGAACTTTGAAATCTGATTCGAATTTGAATATAAAATGAATTTGAGATCTCAAAGTCAAATTGGACTTTGAAATTGAAATCTACATCTTTGAAATAAAAGAATGAATAAAAATTAGAGATTGAAGAAGGATAATTGAGATCACTTGGATTTTTGAAAAGAATTTCGAAAATACGATGCAGTTCTATCCTAAATGATGAATGAATTTAAATTTCGAATTTGGATAAAAATTGTATTTCATTCTTTACATGAATTGAAATAAGATTGAAAAAAATATAATACATCCTTGACTATGGTCATTGAATGTATTATATAATAATCTATATTTAAATTCAGGTGAAGAATAAAACATATTTTGTGCTTTTATAGAGTTTAAAATGAAATTAACTCTCAATATACCCTGACTATGGCCATTGATATATATTTTGAGCCAATTTTAAGTTAAACTCTAATAAAAGAAGGAAATATTTTGAAAACATGATGATTTTTTGAAGAGGATCCAGTATGGATCCAATGTTATTTTATAAAAGATAAAAATCCTAAGTCTTGTTTACATCCCGACTATGGCCGTTGATGTAAATCATTAACTTAGGATTAATTTACCTCTTACGAAATGGTGCACGTGCCATTCGTGTAGCCATTTGTGAGAATTTGAGAAATAAAGGCAAAAATGCATGAAAAACAAGTAATTCATGATATTTACAATGCTCATTCATTCTATCTAAAACAAGAAATGTGAATTCTCATTAAGATCTAACTATTACATAAAATTTAAATTTATAACTCTAAGTAATGATCTTTTCCATGTATTCCCTGCAAAACCGGGTTATTACAAGATATGCTAAGAATGTGAATGTCTCTATTTAAGCTTAACCCCTAGTGAAAGATGCACATATAATATCTAAATATCAAGCTATTCTTTATACAGGTGTATATGAGGATATTATATCAGAGCCATTGGGTATCCCTACATGAACCAACTTGGCATACATTCATGCTAGAGTTATAATGCAATTTGGAAAGAAAAAAAATGTACATACCTGTATTGCTGGAGTTAGATGGTGCCTTATGAAGAGTAGGGCCAAGTCGAATGGCCTCATCACATTCCTTACAAGCTTCTTCAAGCAAAGCATCTTTTGAAAACAAGATAATGGGTTGATATCATCAGCAATTTCTAAGTCAAGATCTTCTTTCTATATAATCCTTATATCCGATTTTTTTTTTTAGCAATGCCTCTGAAGATGTATTCCAACATTCGATTTAGTTCTCTCTGTAACTTGCTTTGAAGGTGATCGGCTTTCTTCAGTCAAGTGGGAGAAAAACCAGAGAGATCGGAAGAAAAGAAGAAGAAGAAGAGGAGAAGGGAAGGAGAAAGGAATGAGGAAAGAAGAAAAATCGAGATGGATGGAAAAACGGATTAAAAGGATAGAGGAAGGTGCGGAGGTGAAGCAGCGGTGGATTGAAGAAGAAGATGCCAATGGAGAGGTGAAGAAGCGACCCCGTTTAGGGTTTCTTGAATCCCCTTTTAAGGAAGAAGAAGGTTTGAGAAGCCGTCGGTTGGAGATGAACGAAGGAGGGGGATTTCGGTGGGTTTGTTGGAGATGGGCGGCGACTAAGAGAGGCGATGGGGAAGTTGAAGATTGGTGGTTCCCCCTCGAGGATGAGGGATCGAAGGGTTGGAGAAGGAAGGTCAGGCCATGGAGGAGAGAGAGAGGCGGCTGAGGTGAAGGAAGGAAGATGGCCAGAGTTTAGGGTTTTCAAAACCCTAACTCGACTTTTTAAACGAAAATAAGGTTTTTCCACGGAAGGGCTTCTTTAAAAAGTTTTCTCTAAAACGTGTTTCTAAAAACCATTTTGCAATTTTCTTCATTTATTTTTTATTTTTTTTGTTCTTTTCTGAGTATTTTTATTTTTTTGTATTTTTGGAATGAAAATCTGAGAAAACAAAGATTAAACCCTAATTTTTTTTGTATTTTTCTAAAAAGAATATTTACAAAAGTATTTTTCTGAGAATTTCAGACCATTTCGAGAAAATGTCTTCAAAAAAAGAGGGTTTGGACCCAAGTTTTAAGAAAATGTTCGAGTTTTTGATACTTGAATCGAGAAATATAACATGATAAATCCAAACGGATGTCGGATGGACTGTCCAAGCTATTTTTGGTATTTTCTTAAAAATTGGACAATGAGACTCAATTTCTGGATCTGGACAATGGATCCGGATCCAAAATCAATTTAAACATATAAAATGAATTTAATTTCAGTAAAACTTGAGAAATGAACTGAGATTTAGATTTAAAAGTGGATTAATTGCTCAGAAAATGATATCAGGGCAAAAAAGGAATATTTAAAAGATTTTGAAAATTTTGGGGTGTTCACACACCTCAAGGTGGGCTCCACATGGTTTTGAACAAAGCCAAATGGCAAAAACTGTCTTAGGGTGGCACCACCTCAGAGAAGGGCAGCTTCTACTTTTTAGGATTTTTCAAAAAGCTTAAGCAAAACACCTAATTCTAAAGAAGGGCTAATGTGGTGCCACCTCAGGGTGGATCCCACATTGCCTTTTTATTGGTTGGAATTCAAAAATAAAGATTAAAAAGGGAAACACAAGATTTAAAACTTCTTTTTGGCATTTTCATAAAATCCTAAACTAATTGGTAATTACAAAATAATACCTGACCTAATTGCAAAAATTTCTAAAAGAAGGTGCTTTCCAAAGCACTTTTATGAAAATGTTTTGAAATTGTTGATAAGAGGGGTGAATAAAGAGGTTTTATGAAATTCAAAGCCTTTTTGCAAAAAATTAGAATAAAAATTCTAGGTTCAGAGACTTGTCCCCTCCTTCAGACAGAGTTAGTCCAGTTGACCAAATTTGAAAATCGATATTAAAATTTCATCCAGATTGTTTTTCAGAGAAAACATTTTGAAATTCAGAGTCCTGGGGGTAATATGGTAAAAGATGGTAATTTTGAAGACTCAGAGGTTAAAAATTGATTTCAAAATAGTTTGAAATTCAAATCTGGTTTGAGAATTTTAAAATCACGAGTTCTGGACCTCGAAATGACATGCTATGCAGTGATATGATATGAATTGTTGTGCAATGATATGCAAAGACATGTCTCAGAAAAATACAATTCTGAACCCGATATTGGAGATTCCAGTCTTCTGCTATGAATAAGACTTTAAGAATTCATGATTGAGATTGAAGATTTGAGCCAAAACAGAGAAGTTTTGATAATCGTGGATGAAATTTGGACTTTTGCAGGGTCCAGTCTCAGAAATTGACCATTTTGACCTCAAAAGATTTCGGAGGACAGGCTGGGATGATTGCTTGGAAGTGTCGGGGAGGTGAGTGAAAATTTGGGGTGTTTACAGATGCCCCTCTTTGCTACTAAGCCGGTTCAGGACCGAGCATAGTGGCAAAGAAAAACACACCAAATTTGGGCTATATATAAAAATGCCTCAGTTAGAAGGATCTGACTGGGTATGAGGAAATTGGCCCGGATGAAGATGGTAGTTATGGCATGAAGAATGAAGAAGAAAGGTTCACTCTGCGAGAGTGAAGTTCAGGTTTTTCCCTTAACCTAGATGAGACGAAAATACCTCGTATGGAACGAAGCTCAGGTTTGACCCTTAACCTGATCGGGAAATGAAATACCTCATCAGAATGAGGCTCAGGTTTTTATTCTTAACCTGATCAGGTGGAAAGAATGGAATCCTTGCAAGAAGAGACCATGATGGAACCTTCGGATTTCGCACCATAAGTCTGATAAGGGTTTCGCAAAAGGAAGAAAATGGGGGTCTCTAAAGCTTGAAAAGGGATTGATCTTGGGCGTCTCATTGCGGAGACTGAATCACCTTTTGAAATTGATTGCCTTTTGCTAGAGAACGATTGTTGGTTCGACCTCGAACCAAAATGAGACTTCCTATGGCAGGACAGTTGGGAACACAGAGAAGTGTGCAAATCCGATAGCCTGGGCACTCGGATTATAAAAAGAAGGGAAGGAATCTTGAAAACTCCCGTTATCAAGTCCTAAAGAGGGATTGAAATGGTGTCAAATCAAACCTCGAGCTCTCGCTTCTTGCCAAGATAGCCAGAAAATGTTGTCAAAATGTTGGAAATTATTGTTGATTCAAAGGAATTGAAAATGATGCACATTGGTGAGAAAATATTTCCTCTTTTCTACCTGAAGTATTACCTCCAACTGGACTTAACTTCGTAGAATTAAGATTCGAATTCAAATTATTTACAATTGACTTTCTTCAAGGAAGATATCAATTTTCTTGATATAAGCAGGAAAGAAAGAATTAACATCGTGAAAGCAAATGATGAAAGAATATTGATAATAGAATTTCACAAAATTAAAGAAGATTCTTGACAGATTCAGTAGTTTGATATCCTGGGATTCTTTTCTCATGATGATCTTTCTGCACTTTTTGGAGCTCTCTTGGATTTCTGGGGAGTTTATTGCATCATTCTTCATGTTGGGAAGTATCCATCACAAACTCCTTCAACTTGGAGATGTTTCGAGCCTTCTTTGTTTCAGGACATATACTGATCGTTTTGGCTTATTGGTTGCAGATCTCTTGATGGTAGCGGAAATTAAATATCTTTTAGGGATTTTTGGGAGGTTCATTGCATCCGCCTTCAACTTGATGGTGCTCTAAACTTTCCCTGGAAGGATCCGTCACAAACTCCTTCATCTCAGAGATGATCCAAATCTTCTTTGGCCCCGGGGGTCTAACTCGCATATTCATCTTCAACTTGATGACAATTGAGAGATCCCTTTTGCAGATATTTAATCGCAGCTTAGGTGATTTGAGGAGATATGGATTGGGTGAATTCCCTCTTTTTTCTATCGCTCAAGATATTTCAATTGTCTCATTTTTACAAGAATGATCTTTAAAGATGTGTCATAGATATGATCAATATCAATCGCTTATGGCTTTGCAGCAATATTGAATCTTCTTTGCTTGGCCATATCGAGGATTTATTCTTCATCCCTTTGGTTAACCAATAGAAAAGAATTTGAATTTTGAATCCTTCTTCGCAAAAGCTTCGCTCTTTTGAAAGTAATGCTGGAGGTAAACTGAGGTAAAGATTTGTGCACTGAAGATTTTGAAACCAACAAGTGTTTGGTGACAAATTGACTAAATGTTCTTGGAATCCTTGGTGAAAGTGAGCATTTGGAGTTCGACTTAACGCTTCTATGACAAAAATTCCCTTCTCCTTTCCCCAAAGGAGAAGGTTTCGGCTTAGCCCTTATCTGAATGGGAAGTGAGAAATACTCTTCTTTTCCCTGAAGAGGAGGTGTTTGCAAAACGAATTTTCAAAGAGAAATTAAGCTTTTGTCAAAGCTCTCTAATGTTAGACTTATCTTATGGAAAGAGGGCCAAAAGAAGTGAGCTCGATAGTTGGGTCATGTGGGAGCGAGTTCATCACACTCTTCCTAAAAAGAGGGTCCTTCATGACGAAATGGCCTAGTATGAAAATTGGGGGGCCACAAGGAAAGCGAGTCTCCATCGAGTCTCTACCTATAAAAAGGGTTCCTTATGTGAAATTGGAAGATTGTTTTGCAAATGGTTCACAAAGACACGAGTCCAATCTACTCTCCCTCAAAAGGGGCTAAGTGAACAAAGAGTGATAGCATGCGAAAAGAACGAGCTCCCTCAAACTCTCCCTATAATAAGGGTCTCTCGCAAGAGAAAATGATTTGAAATTGATATTGAGCCAATTGGCGGAATGAATCCGACGTAAAGGTCGAACCATGCATGACCATGATCGACGAATGCGGCCCATGGGCCAGAATGATTGAGATAGAATTGATAACCTGAAGGTTTGGAATTGGCTGACCTGGTGGTCAAAATTTGGAACTGGTTGACTTGAGGGTCGAAATTGAGAATTGGCTGACCCAAAGGTCGAAATTGGAAATTTGAAATTTGGTGGACCCAAAAATAAGGAAATTGGATTTTGATGAGAGTTTGGTACGAAGAATAAACCTAAAAGGTCAACTAATGCGATTGATGGGATACTAACACGAGGGTTAGATTTTGGGAAAGTACTAGTACGAGCACTGGATTTCGCAGACATACCAACACAAGCACTAGATTTTGGAAATGTACCAGTACGAGCAATGGATTTTGAAAAATGTACCAGTACGAGCATTGGATTTTAAAATATACCAGTACGAGCACTGGATTTTGGAAATGTACCAGTACAAGCACTGGATTTTGAAAAATGTACTAGTACGAGCACTGGATTTTGAAAAATGTACTCGCGTAAGAACACTGAGTTTTAAAATATATACCAATACAAGCACTGAATTTTGAAAATATGCCAGTGCTAATGATCGACTGACGATCTTGCGACATTTTGAGAATTGTGATGGAAAAGATTGCCGAGTTTTCGGGGTTGACCCTTACCCTTAACATTGATCAATGTACTTGAAATGCAAATAAATATGAGTAAATGCAAATGGATGTAAATTAATGCAAGTTAATGCTCATGGGTGTACCTGTATGCAAAATGAGAGGTTTGTTTATCCTGCCTGCATATAGGACATTTTTGGATAGTGATAAAAATTTAAAAATGCCTCAGTATAACTAGGAGAGAGAATTTTGATCATTATTGAAGGGAAATTTACAAAAGGAAGAATACGTATTTCAAGCATAGAACCTTTTCAAATGTCTGGCATTGATGGGATCTGGCAATTCTACCCCATCAACAATGATGAACCGATATGAATTGTGAGGTAACGCTTCCTTGACGACATAGGGGCCTTCCTAATTTGGTGACCATTTTCCACCGGAACGGTGCTTGAGATAAGTTGTGGATCGGAGTACTAGATCATTGACTCTGAATCTCCTTTCTATAACGAATTTGGCGTACTGTCGAGCTATCCTTTGATGGTAGGACTGAGTGTGCTCCGCTGCTTTTAGCCTTCTTTCATCGAGCAAATCGAGTTGTACCAATCGTTGTTGCTAGTATTGATCAAGAGGTAATTCAAGAAGTGATGCAAACTTCAGAGCGGGTTTCTGAACATGCAGGGACAATACTACTTATGTTCCATAGACAAGTTCTGATGGAGTAGCATTTGTTGGAGTCTGAATGGTAGTTCGATACGCCCACAACGCATCGTGGATCTTTTCATGTCAGTCGCGGCTTGTTTCCACTGTTCGCTCCAAGATATGAATTAAAATCTTATTGGTGGCTTCTGCCTGACCATTCCCTTGAGGATAGTAAGGAACGAAAAAATTATGATGAATCTTGAACTTTGAGCAGAAAGATTTCATTCTTTTGTTCTTGAAGTGACTACCATTGTCTGATATGATGTCATGTGGTATGCCAAAGCGACAAAGGATACTTTTGTGGATGAATGAGACCACATGTCGACCTTCTACTGTGTGTAGGGTGACAGCTTCTACCCATTTAGTGAAGTATTCTGTTGCAGCAAGGAAATACTTGTGGTTGTTTGATGCAGAAGGAGTGATGGGACCTACAACGTCGAAAGCCCACATAGAAAATGGCCATGGAGATACAACAGATTGCAAGTATGTTGCTGGTGCATGGATAGTAGGTGCGTGCATCTGACACTACACACATTTTTTTACAAAACGATAGCAATCCTGCTGCATAGTCTTTCAGTAGTACCCTGCTCGGATGATCTATTTAACAAGAGTTTGGTAGCCGACGTGGCCACCGTAAATGCCTTCGTGTGCTTCCTGCACAACTTCTTGGGCTTTATCTTCGTCTAAACATCTGGAATACTCAGAATTGAATCTGCGATGATAGAGGACATTTGCAAGAATGAAATAGTGAGTAGACATTCGCTGAATTGCTCGTTGTTCTTTCTTTGAAAGCTTTGGCGGAAATTCACCAGTCTCTATAAAATTTTTGATAGTGTAATACCAAGGCTTCTTCTTTTGCTCAACCTGGTTGATCTGTTCTGTTGGGATAAAGGCAGGCTGATCAAGTCTGCCAATTTCGAAGGAGCGACATGATTCTCCATTTTTGAATGACATAATGGAGCCTAGATTGACTAAGCTATCTGCAACCTGATTGAAGTCTCTCTTGATATGAAAAAGCTGAAACTCTTCAAAACTGCTGGCAAGAGCAGAGACAATCTTTGAATAGGGAAGCAGTTTTTGATCTTTGACTTGCCATTCTGCTTAAACTTGATTGACGACGAGCAATGAGTCGCCGTAAGCATGCACTTTCTTGACATTGAAGTTTTGTAAAATTTTCAGGCCTTGTATCAGAGCTTCGTACTCAGCCATATTGTGAGTGCATGAAAAATCGAGCTTGAGGGAAAAGGGAATCATCTCTTTCTTAGGAGTGATTAATAAGATCCCAGTGCCTATTCCTGCCATATTTTTGGAACCATCGAAGAATAAACTCCATACTTGCGATTGCTGAATATTGCAAATTTGTTCATCAGGGAAGTCATCTTCTGCTTTTACTTTGTCTACTAAAGGAAAATCAGCTAGTTGATCCGCAATTGTTTGGCCTTTGATTGATTGCTGAGAGACATATTCTAAGTCATATTGCATTAGTAGGAATTGCCACTTGGTGATCTGTCCGCTGAGGAAGGGTTGCTCGAGAATATACTTGAGAGGATTTAGTTTTGACAGAATCTTAACTTCAGATGCCAGCAAGTAGTGTCTCAATTACATCCAGACTAAGGCTAAGCAGGCCTTTTCTATTTGAGAATATTTCTTCTCATAGTCGATGAAAGTCTTACTCACATAATAGATGGTATGCTCGATCAGGCTACCTTTTTTATATTGTGTCAGGAATCCACCGCAGATAACTTGATTAACTGAAATGTATAGCAAAAGGGGTTTTCCCAATTCTGGCGGTTTCAAGACAGGAGGATTAAGAAGATATTTCTTGATATGTTTGAACGATTGCTAGCACTCTGGTCCCCATTCAAACTTCAATCCTTTTCTGAGTAGATGATTAAAAGGTTCGCATCTCATGGCCAATAAATCGTCAGATTGATTGCATACGTCCTTGAAGGCTACGCAACTCTTTGAGATTAGTCGGAGGCGGCATGTTGATGATGGCTTTAGCCTTAGCGGGATCTACTTTATGCCTTTCTTGCTGACTAAAAAACCTAGCAGTTTGCCTGACTCAACTCCGAAAATACATTTTTGGGAGTTAAGTCTCAGCTTGTAAAGAATGGGCCGCTTAAACATTTGATCAAGAGCTTCAATGTGATCTTCTTCCTCTTTGGACTTTACGAGGATATCATCGACATATGCATCCATGATTTTGTGCATCTGGTTATGAAAAATGATGGCCATTGCTCGTTGATATGTTGCTCTAGCATTTTTTAGCACAAACGGCATGACGGTATGACAAAAGGTTCCCCATGGGGTGGTGAAAGATGTCTTGGACTGGTCGCGAGCGGCCAACTTAATCTGATTGTATCTGGAATATTCATCCATAAAAGAGAACATGGCATGTCCTACCGTGTTATTGATCAAAAGATTGATGTTTGGAAGTGGATAATCATCTTTTAGAGTGGCCTTGTTGAGGTCTCTGAAATCTATGCAAATTCTCACTTTGCCATTCTTCTTGGGAACAATGATGATATTGGCTAGCCAGTCTAGGTAGTCAATAGTTCGAATGAACCCTGCTTTGAGTAGGTCTTTCAGCCCTTCCTTGACTTGCTGCTCCACTCGGGAATCCATTTTTCTTAATTTCTGCTTGACTAGCTTGATATCTGGCTTCAAGATGAGGCGATGCTTGACCAATTTTGGATCCAAGCCTGGCATGTCCTCATAAATCCATGCAAATACCTCCTTATGTTGTTTGAGAAAACTAGTGAGCCTTTCCTTTTCTGTTGAGCTCAAACTGGTGTCAATTTTGAGGGTCTTGGGATTTTCCTCTGAACCAATGTTGATATCTTCAGTCGGATCTTGGACCAAAGCTGATGGTTCATCCTATTTCTGGACTGAGGCGAACTCTGGTAATTCTTGAAGAGATGGATCGAATTCCACAAGTTCTTCTGACTGCATTATAGCCTTGTTGTCCTCTGTTCTGGCTTTGACTCAGTGAATTACTGTTGATCTTGGAAAAGCCTTCGGGTTGAGAATGAGCCTCTTAATTGATTGAGATGACATTCTGAAAATTGGAGAAGTTTTTATTCATGGAAAATTGCCAATCATGAGATAAGTCGCATAGTGTTTAGAAAAATTAAGAAAATACGTGAAATGACAATAAGATTATAAAGATTGATGGTAGAGAGATGGCATCTAGATAGACGAAGAAAAATTGGACTTTTATTGAATTGAGTTGATCAAATGACAATGGAAATGACAAATGATATTTCTAATGTGCTTCTTTGATGAAAATAGTCTTCTTCTGTGATCTTTTTTTGGAGAAGCCCAATCCTGCTCTGTGAGGATGATGCTCTGGGATCACTGGTTCAATACGTTCATCTTCGCTTTTGCCCACACGTTTAAAAGGTTGGTACCCATGTTTCAGTAGCAGATCGAATCCTTTCTTAGCTTTCATAAAATGGGGAAACAGCGAATGATCTCTGAGAGTATTGTAATTGAGCCGACCTCTGATACTGAGGACCCCTTCATTGGGTCATGGCTATCGTATGCAGTGATGGTGCTGATGCTTGAAGTATCTTTGGACCCTTTCCGAGACTGATTTCTTCTTTCTCCCTAATGCTAGGGATATATGTGGTAAATGTGGGTCTTTGCGAAAGGAGAAAGGAAATGGGGTTCCCTAAAGCTTTAAAAAAAGGGTGAACTTGGGAGTCTCCTTGTTGAGACTGAATCAACTTTTAAAATTGATGACCTCTCGCAGGAAATACAGGTTTGATCCTTAACCTGAGTGGGAACAACCATACGGATTTCTCGAAACCGTGATGGGACAGGAGAGATACTTCAACTGAATGGGGTAACTCTTCTGAAAATGAAAAATGAGGAGATGTGAGACAAAAATGAATGATGAATAAGGTAACAGGAGGCGAATCTTTCGATGGGGGTGAAAGATGAATAAGGCGAACCTTTTATCAAGGAGATGAATCTCTTGACAAGGCAAAAAGATGGAATAGGGAAAATCCTTTGGACAGGAGAAGGTAAAAGCGAAATATGAAGATGGTGATGAAGATGGCAATAAAATATGAAGATATGAAGATGGCAATAGTAAGGAGAAGGCGAAATGTGAAATATGAAGAAGGCAATCCTTTTGGTAAGGAGAAGGCAAAATGTAAAATATGAAGAAGGCAATCCTTTTAACAAGGAGAAGGCAAAATGTAAGATATGAAGAAGGCAATCCTTTTAACAAGGAGAAGGCAAGTCTCTCGACAAAGCGAAAGACGAGGAAGGCGATCATTTAATCAAGGAGAAAGGCAAATCTTTTGACAACACAAAAGACGGGGAAGGCGATCCTTTTATCAAGGAGAAGGCGAGTCTCTCGACAAAGCGAAAGATGAAGAAGGTAATCCTTTAATCATGGAGAAGGCGAGTCTCTCGACAAAGCAAAAGACGGGGAAGGCAATCCTGTAATCAAGGAGAAGGCGAGTCTCTCGACAAAGCGAAAGACGGAGAATGTAAACAACTCTAGATTGCATCCAAATAGATATCGAATATTTATTTCATTCTTAGAATATCTAGAAAATTTTGCCAATAAGATAAATTTATAGTTGACTTCAACGCTTGAAAATGTGCACATGTGTGAAAAGATATTCCCTCTTTTACCTAGAGTATTTCTTCCATCGAGGTTAACTCCTTGGTTTTAAGAGTCAAATTTAAAATTTTAGCGCTGATGATTTTCTTCAAGGAAGCTACCCATTTCCCTGATATGAGAAGAGAAGAAATATTCTTAATTTCATAAAAACAAGTAGTGAAAGGATATTGATAAAATAATTTCGCATAAGAAAAGACGACTTCTGGCAATTTAGGCAGTTTGATATCCGGGTGTTTTCCCGTGATCATCTTTTTGCACTCCTTTTGAGTCATTGGGCTTTTCGGGTTTTTTACATCATCCTTCATTTTGGAGATGTCTTGACTTTTCTCTCTTTTTCAGGGAAGGGTACGTCACAAACTCCTTCATCTCGGAGATGCTCCGATCCTTCTTTTTCTCAGAGATTATATATGATATTGGCTTAAAGGTCTTTAGATGATAGCTGAAATCAAATATCATTTAGGGTTTGTCGGTAGGTTCATCACACTTGCCTTCATCTCGACGGTGATCTGAACTTTCTCTGGAAGGATCCTTCACAAACTCCTTCATCTCGGTAGATGATCCAAATCTTCTTTGGCCCCGGGGATCTGCTCGCCTATTCGCCTTCATCTTGACGACAATTGAGAGATCCCTTTTGCAGATATTTGATTGCAGCTTTAAAATGGATAAGGAGATATGGATTCAGTGGATTCTTTTTATCGTTGAGGATATTTCCATTGCCTAATTGCCAGAAAGTCATTTTAAAACATGTGTCATAACTATGATCAATATCAATTCGCTTCCGGATTTTCAATGTCATCGAATATTTATTTCACTAATCATACCGAGGATATTTCTTTCATCCTTTTGGTTGATCAACAGGAAAAAGATTTGAATTTTACCTCTTTTTCGCAAAAAGTTTCACCTTTTATGAAGAAAATACTAGAGGTAATTCGAGGTAATTCTTTTGTGCAATAAGAATATTGGAATCAACAAATACTTTTAGCAATTTGACAAATTTTTCATGAATTCTTTGTGAAATAATCACTCAATATAGATTTTGATACGACCTTTAGTTGCAATTTATGATTTTGGATATTCTGACCAGTAAACTGAGATATTTCATTTAACGACCAGCGAAGGAGCTAGAACCTTTCATTTAACGACCAGTAAAAACTGGGACCTTTCATTTAACGACCAGCGAAGTAGCTGAGACATTTTATTTAACGACCAGCGAAGTAGCTGGGACATTTCATTTAACGACCAGCGAAGTAGCTGGAACATTTCATTTAACGACCAGCGAAGTAGCTGAGACATTTCATTTAACGACTAGTGAAGTAGCTGGGACTTTTCATTTAATGACCAGCGAAGTAGCTGGGACATTTCATTTAACGACCAGCGAAGTAGCTGGGACATTTCATTTAACGACCAGCAAAGTAGTTGGGACTTTTCATTTAATCATTTAACGACCAGCAAAGTAGCTGGGACATTTCATTTAATCATTTAACGACCAGCGAAGTAGCTGGGATATTTCATTTAACGACCAACGAAGTAGCTGGGACTTTTCATTTAATCATTTAACGGCCAGCGAAGTAGCTGGGACTTTTCATTTAATCATTTAACGACCAGCGAAGTAGCTGGGACTTTTCATTTAATCATTCAACGGCCAGCAAAGTAGCTGGGACATTTCATTTAATCATTTAACGACCAGCGAAGTAGTTGCGACTTTTCATTTAATCATTTAACGACCAGCGAAGTAGCTGGGACTTTTCATTTAATCATTTAACGACCAGCGAAGTAGCTGGGACTTTTCATTTAATCATTTAACGACCAGCGAAGTAGCTGGGACTTTTCATTTAATCATTTAATGACCATCGAAGTAGCTGAGACATTTCATTTAATCATTTAACGACCAGCGAAGTAGCTGGTACTTTTCATTTAATCATTTTAACGACCAGCAAAGTAGCTGGGACTTTTCATTTAATCATTTAACTACCAGCGAAGTAGCTGGGACATTTCATTTAGTCATTTAACGACCAGCGAAGTAGCTGGGACATTTCATTTAGTCATTTAACGACCAGCGAAGTAGCTGAGACATTTCATTTAATCATTTAACGACCAACGAAGTAGCTGGGATATTTCATTTAACGACCAGCGAAGTAGCTGGGACTTTTCATTTAATCATTTAATGACTAGCGAAGTAGCTGGGACTTTTCATTTAATCATTTAACGACCAGCGAAGTAGCTGGGACTTTTCATTTAATCATTTAACGACCAGTGAAGTAGCTGGGACTTTTCATTTAATCATTTAACGACCAGTGAAGTAGCTGGGACTTTTCATTTAATCATTCAACGGCCAGCAAAGTAGCTGGGACATTTCATTTAATCATTTAACGACCAACGAAGTAGCTGCGACTTTTCATTTAATCATTTAACGACCAGCGAAGTAGCTGGGACTTTTCATTTAATCATTTAACGACCAGCGAAGTAGCTGGGACATTTCATTTAACGACCTTTGATTTAAGATTGAGACTTTTGAAAGACAACTCGTACGAGGACTGAACTTGATCTTTAGATTTGAAAACTTTAGCAAAATAACCAGTGCGAGCACCGGGTTTTTCCATCTGAGAGTCGGGAAGGAGACCAACATTCTTAAAATTTTTGAGGATTGGAGCATGAATGATTGTCGAAGTTTCAAGATTATCCCTTATCCTGAAGGGGAAATGGAATAGTCATTTGATGAGAATTTAGGAAAAAAATGATTCAGGTTTATCCCTTAACCTGAAGGGGAAATAGAAGATTTTGTGACGAGTTAACTTTGAAACTTGAATTTAGAAGGGATATGACAAGATTTAGAATTAATGATCTACGATTTAGATGGACCAGGTATGCGGTCCAATTTTCAGGATTAAACCCTTATCCTGACGAGGAATATAGAAAGAATAAACTTTGAGAAAACAGAAGGATATAGAACTTTGAAAAAAATGTAGAACATTTGAGGAAATTGATTTATTTTTGTAAAAAGAATTCTCACAGGTAGCATGGTTGCCCCTATGAGTGATCTCGGGATTATCCCTAATCCTGAATGGGAAAAAGAATTTAAGGAATCTTAATAAAGAGAAATTGATATAAATTTAGAAAATCAATGAAGGTTGACAAAACTTGTATTTACAAAAGAATCCTCATAGGTAGTGTTATTGCTCCTACGAGGGGTCTCAGGATTTTCCCTTATCCTGAATGGGAAAAAGAATTTAAAGAATTTTAATAAAGAGAAATTGATATAAATTTAGAAAATCAATGAAGGTTGACGAAACTTGTATTTACAAAAGAATCCTCATAGGTAGCGTTATTGCTCCTACGAGGGGTCTCAGGATTTTCCCTTATACTGAATGGGAAAAAGAATAGAATTTGAAGAGAAATTGATATAAATTTAGAAATAAATAAAGATCGATAAAACTTGTATTTGCAAAAAGAATTCTCACAGGTAGCATTGTTGCCCCTACGAGAAGTCTCAGGATTATCCCTTATCCTGAATGGGAAAAAGAATTTAAGGAATTTAAATGAAAAAAAAAATGATATAAATTTAGAAAATCAAATGAAGGTTTACGAAACTTGTATTTACAAAAGAATCCTCATAGGTAGCGTTATTGCTCCTACGAGGGGTCTCAGGATTTTCCCTTATCCTGAATGGGAAAAGAATAGAATTTAAGAAAATTTAGTGAAGGCAAATTGATATAAATCTAGAAAATCAATAAAGATTGGCAAAACTTGTATTTACAAAAGAATTCTCATAGGTAGCGTTATTGCCCCTACAAGAGGTCTCAGGATTATCCCTTATCCTGAATGGGAACACCTCAGACAACGAGGGTCAGGTTTATCCCTTAACCTGAGCGGGAATACCTCGGACAACGAGGGTCAGGTTTATCCCTTAACCTGAAAGGGTACACCTCGGACAACGAGGGTGAGGTTTATCCCTTAACCTAATGGAAAACACCTCGGACAACGAGGGTCAGGTTTATCCCTTAACCTGAAAAGGTAATGGATTTGATGAAATTTAATAGAATTGAAGAAAACTTGATAAAATTGATGTAAACTTGATAAAAAAATATGAATAAAATGAATGAAACTGATAAAGATATCCAAATTAACTAAAATTTATAAGATTTAAGAAAAAAAGGAGTTTTTCTGATCCTGCCTGCATATGGGATCTTGAAAGGAAAAAATGTTTATTTAAAAGACAAGTGAGAAATCATTTTGGGGGAAAAAAATCCACCACAAGAAGAATGATCAGTGCGAGGATCTAATCCTTCAAATCAAAACATGAGAGATCATCATGAGGGTTATATTTTTAAAAACAATGGTTTTGAAAACCTGTTTTTGAAGAAGAAGATCAACAATAGATCTGATTTCTAAAAATAACAGTTCGAAATTGATAATAAGATCAATACAAGGGTTGATTTTTGAGGATAATGTTAAAAAAACCAATCTTGGAAGATAAGACCAACACAGGGGTTGATCTTTGAATATAATGATTTAAAACCCATTTTTGGAAGATAAGACCAATGCAAGGATTGATCTTTGAATATGATGATTTATAACCCGTTTTGGAAGATAAGATCAATGCAAGGGTTGATCTTTGAACATAACGATTTGACAAATCACTTTTGGAAAATATGATCAACACAAGATTTGAGATCTATTTTTGGAAGATAAGACCAACACAAGGGTTGATCCTTCAATGTAATGGTTCAAAAATATATTTTGGAAAACATGATCAACACGAGGGTTGATTTTTGACAAAGCTTTGGACCAAAGAATATTTGAACTCTTTGGTCATAACGAAGACTTTTTGAAATTTCATGATTTTTGAAAAGCCCTCATAGGTAATATCATTTCTCTCATGAATGATGTCAGGATTGTCTCGCATTCTGAAAAGAACAGGAATTTAAATGTCGCAGTATGACAAAGGGAAAAAAAAAACATTGGATATAAAAGATATAAAGGAAATTGACATTTCATTTGATAAGCAAAGGTTTGATAACAACTGAATATTTACAAGAACTTAAAAAGGAAAAGACTCATAGAAGACTGGGTTGACTAGCCCCTACAAGACAACTGACAAAAAGAGACGAAAGCAAACAAAAAACTTTGGCTTTATTAATTCTTCGAGTGGTCCGGGAATGGCTCTGTCAGGACTGCTGGCTGCTTTTCTTCCTCGTCCTCTATCAGCTCACTTCTGTCAATGCAGTCTTGTATCATGTGCTTGAGGACGAAGCAGTGCTCTGTGTCGTGCCCCGTTGCCCTGTGGTATTTGCAAAATTGGTCCTTGAATTTTTTGAAGATTACGGGAGGATCTGCGATTTTAAGGAGTTTGATCATCCCGTGCTTCAAAAGGTAATCCATAATTACTTCTAAACTCTGTGATAACGAAGTAAAGACTCGATCTTTCTCCCACTTGATATACTTGGGCTTCTCTTGAAGATCACCCTTTTGCTGAAGGCCAATTGGAAGCGGTTTGTCATTGTTCTTATAAGATCTCTCCTTCTGCCCCTTATTCTGATCTATTCTTGGGCCACTGCCACTGTTGTTCTTGTTTTCTTTGCTGCTGCTGCCAAGATTATTGCAGGAGGCATCAACTGAATGAGTGAACTACGCCTTCTTCTTCTGGTCTTGGATATTCTTGACTAAAGGCGTGCCCTCGTAAACTCCGCTTTCTATTCCTGCTTCGAGCCATTCAGCTCGCTCAATCAACTTGATGAAGGATTTCGTCGGGAAAGTGGCGATGAGGCTCCTTATGGGCTGAGAGAAATTGTTGAGGATCACCTACAATGTGGGTTCCTCTGGAATGGGTACCTTCATCTTATTACAGGTGCTTCTCCTCCTGTGAATGAAATCACCTGCACTTTCAGTCTCTCCTTGCTTCAGGTTGTAAAGATGATTTAATGTAGGTGAGTCTTCAGTGTTGAATAAGAAGCGCTCGAAGAACACATTTACTACCTTATCGAACTCTCGTAGTTCGATAGGATTCACGTGGTCAGCATACCACCTGGCTGCTACACCCTCCAGACTGCGGGGGAAGCAAATAAACAACGCTCTGTTGTCTTTTCTGAAACGGTTGCATTCTACATAAAATGTGGCTAAGTGGGCTTTGGAATTGCCAGTTCCATCAAACTTGAGAAATTTACGAGGAAGGTTCTCCAGGTTATCATCCCCATCTAGACCATCGTAAAAATCTTCGCCGATGTAAGTCTGCTTGCCTTTACCCTTGGCTTGAATGTCTTTAATTGCTCGATTCATCTCCTTCATCTGCTTGCTCATCAAGTCCTCTGCTGGATCCCCAGACTTGGGCTTGTTGACGGATTCGGGCTCTTCTGCAGCTATTTTGACGGACTGCCTTGGAGGATTCTGTTTGTAGACAATCTGCTCTTCTTCTTCTGATTCTTCCTCGACTGACTCTGATTCCTCAGAAGTAGTGTTTGACTGTACCTTCTTCCTGATGATTCGGATTTGCTTTTTTAAAGGCTTCTTTCTCAGCTTGCTTTTAGGAACTGCCTCTTTCAGCTTGGCCTCGGCTTGTTCCGACATCATCCTCGCCATCATCTTTTGGAACATATCATGCATAGCGGGGTCGATGTCATCTTTCTTGTTCTAACCCTGTCCCCTGACTGATTTAGGAGAGCTCATCCCTTCTGCCTCACTATCGCTGAGTTGAGGAACTGTTTCTTTTCCCGCTCTTGTCTGAACCATTTTTTAATATGAGTGCTCTCTATAGAGGAAAGAGGAGGTTTTTAGACCAAAGAAACTTTTTTGAAGAAGTTTTGACAAGAGGAAGGATTTAGGTTGAAATCTAAAAAAAAAATGTATCCCATTACTAGGGATTGAGTCGTCACAAAATTTATGACAATTGCGTTGTTTACTCTACGAGGGAGAGTAACCAATTAAAAATATGAAAAAGAAAATATTATTTTGAAAAGGATATCTCCTGGCGGAAAGAGATTTTTATGAAAATATAAACAAGAATATAAAAATAGAAGAAAATAAAAGAAAAAATGGAATTTGAGAATAAATGGTAAGTATTTAAAATTTGAAGAACTTGCAGGCAGGATCAGAAGAATTTTGAAGAAATTTAGAAAAAGAGAAAGGAAAATACACCTGGGTTTTTAGAAACAAAAAGGAAAATTTTGAAATATATAACCAGGGTTTTGGAAAATATAAGGAAGATATAAAATATCATACAATCACAGATATACAAGCAAGGATGCGCAAACAGCACTCCCTAAAGCTGACTCTATATGCAATATTTGAAATGACTGATAGGACCTTAATCCTAACTCTAAGATTTATATCATCTGATTCCAATCAAGGTACGCCAATATACTCAAGCCGAAGCTCGAAGTACGTGGCATATAAAGATATCTCTTCGGTTCTAAGGTAATGGTTTCCCAACATCCTTCAGCACCTACCGATATACCTCGAACTATGGCCCTTAGGTACGTGGTAGGGGGGCGCGAACCCAAATAAGTGGTCCAGTTGTGAGGCTCTCTCCCGAACTATGGTTCAGTGAGACAACCCAGCAACGTGAAGACCGGGACAATATATGTAGGGATGTTTTCAAAA
Source organism: Nuphar pumila (assembly GCF_984573655.1). NCBI lineage: Eukaryota > Viridiplantae > Streptophyta > Magnoliopsida > Nymphaeales > Nymphaeaceae > Nuphar > Nuphar pumila. Next base: position 58,739,024 of record NC_143251.1, on the reverse strand, counting down.
TATGATCAACATGCAATAAAATCATAAGGCTCTAATGCAAGTCCTAAAGAGATAGATTTAAATAAAGAGAAGCATACACTTGCATACATTGTTTGCATTCAATCCCTAAAATTGAGGAGAGTTGTATTTAAAACCTAAGTCTAATGTGAGCATGGAATAATCTCCTCAATATGGTCCTACCAAACCATACTTAGATCCTATATGCAAATAATGTCAGCTTAGGACAGAGTCTAGGCTCCTAAGGTTTGCATGTAAATGAAGCTGACATAGAAGAATAAAGACTTAGAGAATATTAGAGCAAAGAAAAGGCATAATTCGACCAGACGGAGACGTGTCCCATCTCGGTCGCCAAAACTGTGATCATCGCAAAAATTTTCCTCTTGTGGTTTCTCTCTTCCTTCTCTTTTCCTTTTCTAGCCCCTATTTTCCTCCTTTTTGAAGGAAGAAGAATAAAAGATAGAAAAGAAAGAGAGAAGAGAAGAGAAAAGAAAGAGAGAGAGAAGAGGAACTCTTTTGCGGGGTTTCACTTGAACTTGATTTGAAAATATTTAGCAAATAACTCACCTCCGTTTTGAAAATTTGCGGGAAAATGGAGAGAAGGGATTCGCTCGTCGGTACGAGGTTCGACTGTTCCTGGCGCCTTTACCAGGGGTAATCGAACCAAGAATCGAATTTATGTCTTTTTGCTTTTCCTAAATATTACCCAAGAATTTATTCTAACTCTAAATGCACAAAGAATCATGCTTGTGCAATGCAAGGATGTATGCTCTTTTTGAAAGATGTTTTGAAAATTTTCCAAGTATTCTGAGATGAATTTGGTAAGGGAATGAAGAGATGATTGATGAATGGTAAAATCTTAACTTAGAACCTGAGATAGATCAGAGAAGTTCTAAGTCTTTGAAGTAATTTAGATTTTTGGAAGAATAGATCTTGGCTTTGAGAAAAGAATGATTTGAAGCTTTGAAAATAAAAGGAAATGAAGTTTCAAAGTCAGAAATGGACTTTGATTTTTGAATTTGAATTTAAAAATGAATACTTGAGATGGAATTGAATTTAGATTTTGAAGTTTTGAATTTTAGAATGGATCCGAGAAATATCAAATGGTATTTAAAAAAATAGAAATGAATTTAGGAAGTCAGATGAAAAAAAGGATTTAGATTTGAGATTTGGAAATGAAGTGGATTTGGATTTGAAAGTTGGAATTTTGAAAAATAGAATTGGGTTCGAAAGTTGGAATTGAAAATAGAATTTGATTTGAAATTTGGAACTTAAATTCGAAGTCTGGATCTTAAGATGGATTTGGATTTAAAATCTGATATCCAAAATAGAATGGGATTCTGGATCCTAAAATGGAATTGGATCTGAAGTCTAAGATCCAATGTAGAATTGGATTCTGGACCCTAAAATGGAATTGGATCTGAAGTTTGAGATCCAAAGTAGAGTTGGATTCTAGACCCTAAAATGGAATTAGATCTGACGTCTTAGATTCGATATAGAATTGGGTTATGGATCCTAGAATGGAGTGGATCTGAAGTTTGAGATCCAAAAATAGAACTGGGTTCTGGATCCTAGAATGAATTTTGGATCTGAAGTCTGTGATCCAAGGTAAAATTGGACTCTAGATCCCAAGATGGATTTGGATCTGAAGTCTGAGATCCGATATGAATGTTGAATCCTGGATCCTAAAATGTATTTGGAGTTTGTTAAATTCAGAAGATGAATCAGGAATTTCTAAGTTTGAATTGAACTTGAAAAATGAGATTTTGAATTTGAATACACAAATGAATTTCAAAGTCAAATTGGACTTTGAATTTGGGGTTTGAATTTGGAATTTAGAAGATGAATCAAGAATCTCAAAGTTAAATTGAACTTTGAGTTGGATTGGAGTTTTTGAATAAATTTTGGAATTTCAAAGTCAAATTTGATTTTTTTGAAATCTGATTTGAATTTGAATATAAAATGAATTTGAAATCTCAAAGTTAAATTGAACTTCGAGATTTGAAAATGAAATAGAATTTGAAAATTGAAAGGATGAATTGGTTTTGATAAGGATTGAAGATAGATTTGAGGAAAATATTTACATTACTTGGAGTTTTTGAAAAGGAAATTTTGGAAATATGATGCAATTCTATCATAAATGATGAATGAATTTAAATTTTTGAAATTGGATTTTGAAAAGCTATTTCATTCTTTAAATGAATTAAAATAAGATTGAAGATATAATACATCCTTGACTATGGTCATTGAATATATTATATAATAATCTATATTTAAATTCAAGAGAAGAATAAAATACATTTGGTGCTTTTATAGAATTTAAAATGAAATTAACTCTCAATATACCCTGACTATGGCCATTGGTATATATTTTGAGTTAATTTTAAGTTAAATTCTGATAAAAGGAGAAAATATTTAAGGAAAATATGATGAATTTTGGAAACGGATCCAGTATGGATCCAGTGTTATTTCGTAAAAGATAAAAATACTAAGTCTTGTTTACATCCCGACTATGGCCGTTAATGTAAATCATCAACTTAGGATTAATTTACCTCTTACGAAATTGTGCACGTGCCATTCGTGGTCCCATTTGTGAGATTTTGCAATAAAATAGTATGAAACAAGCAATTTATGATATTGGTATACTCATACATTCTAATCTAGAGCAAAGAATGTAAATTCTCATTGATATCTAACTATTACAACTTGGGTTTGAATTGAAATGATAAAATTCCTAACTTTAGGAAGGAAATTGACAATCTCTAAGCTTTCCTGCAAAACAAAGTCAGTATGAGGCAAGAATGGAAGGATATGAAAATACCATATTTAAAGATTCTACACATATATATAATGTATAAGTACGCCTAAACTAATGAAAGATCTCTACATGAGGACGAAATGCTTCATATGGCTAAGGTAGTGAGTGCTGGGATATATAGGTGTTGGAAGATGTGGAATGTGAGTGGAAGGATGAAGGTACATGAAGTGAAGTGGGAATATCATTATTGTATAGATGCAGCAGTGTATGAAGAACAGGGTGCTGTGTAAGTGCTGGAGGGTGTAGTTGTTGTATACAGGGAAAGATGAAGGTGCAACAAGAAATATAGCAGTGAAGTGCAGATGCGCATTGCATTTGTGTACAACAGGTAGATAATGTTGGAAGTGATAGATAGTGCAGTAACACACGATACAGGTGGTGTTGTAAGTGGTTGCTTGTGAAGGGTGATATGCTACAGGTGGGTGATAGCAAGGGATTACACCATCTCCTTAGCTGCTATGCCTTGAATATGCAGGAGGTCATAGCATGTGCAATGGGGTTGTTATGTAGCAGGTGATGCGCTGAAGATATGTGAAAAAGTGAGTGAAGCCACAGCTGGTGGCAAGGGGATGTCATGCAACAGGTGCCGCAGGGTGGACTGTAAATATGAAGTAGGGCGTGAAGCTGGAGTGAGGTAGTAAATGATGCTATGAGAGGCTGGTGCACAAGGATGGAGTGTAGATGTCGCCATGAAGACAACAAGTAGAATATGCGACTGTAGGTGGAGATGCACTGGAGGTAGAATGGATGCAGTGGGGAAGTATAGTGCAATGTAGGGATTGTATGATGAAGAGAGTGTTGATACGTGGCAAGGAAACGTGACAAAATGCAGGTGGCGTGAGTTGCAAAGGTTTGTGACATGTGTAATGATGCTACACTACGACATGAGCTGCAAAGGGGTACTGTTACGATGAACAGTACCATTTGCAGGAAATGCAGATGGATGACGACTATGGAGAAAGTGGACAGTGTAGCAACTAATGAAAATGAGAATGTAGTATGGTGAAGTAGGTATTAGCAGTATGCACCAATATGCAGATGGAGCAATATAGAGGATTACAACAATGATCAGTGGAATGAAGATAGCATGTGTTATCACGATGCAATGATGCTATATATAATATGTTTACAGGGGATGGTATTGGAGTAAAATGGTCATAGCAGGTTGATATGCTGATAATGAGATGTAACAGGAAGTTGTAATGACAGCAATGAGATACAAAGAACCCAGCATCTTGCACATAAGGATCTCCCAACGATAGTTATTGTTACTGTAACCGCAGTAGCAATCGCTGTAGCATGCTACCGGTGCTTCGATGTCTGGATCTACACTTGATTCAGCTACAGTCACCTTAACAAATTGATGTTTCATCAAAGACAAAGCTTCTTTCTTTGCTTCACAAATCCAGGAAACTCACAACATCTTACAGAGAGTCCCCAGGGCAGTTCTCCAAACACATTCAGGAGGCCAGTTCCAATAAACAAAATTGATATCAAATGTAATAACACTAAACTTCACAGCAGGACTTGTGTTTAAAGAGTCCAGCAAACCCATTTTCTTTTGAACTAGTGATATCCGTGAAGAGGGGATAACAAAGTTTTCACAGACAAACTGGATGCTATGCAACATCGTCATTTTCTTTAGAAGTATGAGAATTTCCATTGTTTCTCACAATGGTTGGGACACAATTTTTCCTGACAGCAAAAGGGATACCAAACCAACGTTTTGCACCATGATAAGTAGCAAAAACCTGAGTAAGAAACACTTACCTTTATAGCCGACCCCACTTTTTACAATGCACCCACCGTGAATTCAGCAACCTTCACATCTTTCATCAAATTAAGAGAACACCATAGACAAAAAAAAAGTATGATGCCCAGGAGGGTCAAATGGTGGGACCACAGTAAATCACGAGCTGCTAAATGAGTGAGGATATTCATAGAAGATAGCAGAGTATTTTTAAACAAAAATACAGAGAGAAAATCAGATTAACATAATGAATGGAGGTATAGCACTGAGTTAAATATGGGCTAAAATTTGATGTTGGAAGACCCATTAAATGGAATGTATTGCAATATTAAAAAGAAATGAAAAGGATGATAATCGTTATATTAAAACAGAAGATTAATTTTGCAGAGATTGGAAAGGAATCGAAAGAAGATTCAAAATGAAAAAGAGAAAAAAAAATGAAATTAAGAAATACAACAACACGATAGAGATCTAGATATGAACAAGGAATCGAAATCAGAAAGAAAACAAAATTAGGCTATAAACGGAGAATTGAAAATCAAAGGGGAATCAAAATTTAAAAGGAGAAGTTCAAATAAACTCAGGCCTAAATTGTGATCCAAGTGAGAAGCCGGTGGATATTAAATCTGAATAATATAAAGAGGATACATAATAGAAAGAAAGAAAAAAAAATCGATGGTGGGGAAGAAGCATCAATTGTATAAAAAAAAGAGGGGAAAAGCATTCAAGAGTCAAATTGATAACATTAAGTTAATTTAAAACAAAAGGAATGTAGGAATGTAATCATTCCCTTGATATTGCAAGTATGCAGGTCGATACTGCTTATATGCAGATCGACACTGCAAATTGTGCATATAAAATAAAATAAAAAAAACTATTGACGCTATCTTCAGCAAAAAAAAAACTAAGAAGAACATTTCATGGAAATTTATAGCGTATCAATGAAAAGGGGCGGAATGGTTCTTACCTTGGATCAATAGAGATTGAGAGGAGATAGAAATCCTTTTAGTCTGGATGTCCGAAAGATTGGTCGTTTGTGGCCTTGCCTATTGCCTGGAGTTCTTGGGGCTGGATCAGCTTCCTTCAGGCGATGGGAAAGAAGAACCAGGGAGGAAGAGAAAAGGAACAACTCGAAGGGAATAAGAAGCGCAAATGGAGGGGTAGAAGACGGATGATAATGGAGAGGCAGGAGACGGATCCCCCTCCTCTCGCGTGCTCCCCTTTTTAAAGAAGAAGAGGAGCTTTCGAGAGAGAGGTTGTTGGTTGAAGATGAGAGGTTGAGGGAGAAGAAGTTGTTTCAAGATGGAGGGTAGGACTGAGAGGGGAAGTGTGCGGGAAAGAGGCCGTTGCCTCTTTTCCAATTTTCCAAAAGAAGGCCCCCTTGAAAGAACTTTTGTAAAAAAAATGGTTCAAAAGGAGGTTTTTGGCAAAAATTCAATTTTTCAAGTTTTAAAACCATTTGCTTTCCTCAATTTTTTTGATTTTTGTATCGTTTTTCCATTTTTTTGTATTTTTGTAATAAAAAACTAAGATTTTAAACAAAGTTTAAACACTAAATTTTTGTATTTTTCTGAGAAATATTTACAAAAAATGTTTTTCTGAGAATTTCAGGTTATTTCGGGGAAATTTCTTCAGAAGAAAGGGTTTGGACCCGAGTTTTGAGAAAATGTTCGAGTTTTAAAACTCAAATCGAGGAATACAACGCAATGGATCCAAACAGATGTCGGATGGACTGTCCGAGTTATTTAAAAACTATTTTTAGTATTTTCTGTAATTTAAATTTAAAATTCGGACAATGAGACTTTGATCTGGACAATGGATCCTGATCCGAAATCAATTTAAACATATAGAATGAATTTAATTTCAGTAAAACTTGAGAAATGAACTGGAATTTAGATTTAAAAATGACTCATTTGCTCAAAAAATGAAATTAGGGGCAAGAAGGGAATATTTAAAAGATTTTGAAAATTTTGGGGTGTTCACAGTGGGTCTGGGGATCATAGGTTGCGGAAGCCTTTCTTCTGGATCTTTTCCCAATACAGTTGTGATCATTCCGCCTTTCGACCACTTGATGCATTGGTGCAGAGTAGAAGGTACTGCATTCGCATTGTAGATCCAAGTCCTTCCAAGCAGCAGATTGTAGGTAGGCGGTACATTAACCACATGAAAGATGACTGAATGGACTATGTAATTGATGAAGACCTCCAGGAATATCTTTCCTCTGGCCGTTTGTCCATGGTTATCAAATCCGTAGATAATGATAGGATCCTAAATGTACTCCTCTTCCTTAATGCCAAGTGGCTTGGCGGTCATCTCTGGACATATGTTGAGGCTACTTCCTCCATCGACTAGTATATGAGGTACAATCATCCCCCTTGTTCGGACGACAATGTACAACGCGTTATTGTGAAAATGCGTGAGGCTTTGGCAAATCTTCATCTAAAAATGTGATCGGCGCATTAGTCATGGCTTGATTGACAATTTGGGCCATGTCTTCTGGAGTTGTATTGGGCTTTACTTTGATTTTTCTCAGCAGATTGTCCAGTACTTGTTGGTGCTTGTAGGAAGCTTGGGCCAAGTCCAGAATTGAGACATTGGATGAAGCGGTCAACGGCTTTTGAGTCGACGTCTCTCCTTTTTTTTGGTATGGACTTGATGAAATGTTTAGGGAATCCGGGAATCCCTCTTGCTACCTCAGGGGATGCCCTTGCAGGTTCTGCGGATACTTTCAACTTGCCAAAGGCTGAAATGAGGTCAATTTTCTTGTTGTTGGGTGGCACTTGTCGTAGCACTAAAACTTGATGTTGAGCTCGCAAATCTTGACTGGAACACGACTTAATGTGTTCTTGCGGCTGAAAAGTTTGTTCTGTAATCATCACTGTAGCATGCTGAGGAAAAGGCTGCTTCAGTATGTTCATTTTTTCTTCTTCATCTCCTTTCACTAGGAGATTCTTGTCAATGTAGTCCTGAATGTTGTTCTTAAGTACAAAATAATTTTCAGTATTGTGTCCCACTGTTCGATGGAACTTGCAAAATTGGTCCTTTAGTCTTCCCATGGGCACAGGGGGATCAACCAACCTAGGCAACTTGATCATTTCTTTTGACAACATATACTTGAGCACGTCCTCGAGTGATTGGTCAAGGGGAGTAAACTTTTTGTCATAACTCCACCCTTCATGCTTGGTCTCCTCACGCAGTTTTGGTCCTTGGTCCTGCTGAGGAAGCTTGTTGTATTGGAGAGCGAGCTTTCCTTTCTGATCACCCTTGGTATTTGCATTGCCTGCGCCATAGCAGTAGTCTTTCTTCTGCCCCTTGTGATGATTATGCTTGTTGTTATTGTTGGCAGAATAAGTGAAATGAGCCTTCTTTTTTGGCTCATTCTGGTGGTTGTTCTTGGTAAATGTGAAGCCTTCATAGACTCTATTCTCCACACTTAGTTCGAGTCATTCGGCTCGTTCGGTCAACTCAATGAAAGTTCTCGATGGTGAAGTGGAGATTAAACCTCTTAGAGGCTGCGAGAAATTATTGAGGATCAGGGACAAAGCATGTCTCTCTGATATGGGGTCCCTCATTTTGTTGCAAGCTGACCTCCATCGGTGAATGAAATCCCTTGCTTTCTCGTCTTCTCTCTGTCTGAGGTTTCAGAGATGACTCAATGTCGAGAGCGCCTCCGTGTTGAACAGAAATCGCCCAATGAACAAATTCACCACCTTATCAAATTCCTTTAACTCGATGGGATTTATGTGTTCCGCATACCATTTTGCAGCGGTTCCTTCTAGGTTGCGGGGAAAGCAAAGGAATAGTACTCTGTTGTCTCTCTTGAACCTGGAGCATTTGGCGAAAAACATGGCAAGATGGGCCTTAGGGTCATCGGAACCGTCGAATTTGATGAATTTTCTCGAAAAATTTTCAAGATTATCGCCCCCTTCTAAGACATCGTAGAAGTCTTCGCTGGTGAAGACCTTCTTGCCCTTGTCATGGGATTGTAGATCCTTGACTACTCTAGCCATCTCCTTCAATTGCGCTTGCAGTGGGTCTTCTATTGCTTGACCCTTTGATCTGCGAGTTGCTTCCTGAATAATCTCGCATTCTTCATTGGTATCCTTTGTTAATTCCTCTTCATCTGAAGTGTCCTCCGGTTGAACACGTTTCCTGGAAATTCTTACTGGTTTTTTGTCTTTTCGATCTTTGACTCTCTGATTGAATGGATTCTTCCCTGAGCTGGTGCTGGTGCTGGCCTGCTCACTCATCTTTTTCATCATTTTCTGGAACATGCATACATCTGGGGATCTATTCCATTATCCTCTTGTTGGCCTTGACTCCTGACGAATTTGGGGGAGTCCATTTCTCCTTCTGAGGCTGACGAGTAGATAATGCGCTGAGATGATGTTGTCTTTCTTCTTGACCTTGTCTGAACCATCAAATGTTGATGAATGCCCTCTGCAGGGCAAAGACCTCGTTAGATTCTGAGGAAAATTTTTTGATTTTGAAAAAAAAGTATTTGCTGAAAATATGGTGGATAGTTGGAAGAGTATCCCATTGAGCTGTTGCGGGAGTCACGACAATTGTGTTGCCATTCTTTGCGAGGATGAACAACTGAAGACATGTGAGGTCATCAAACCATAGTGGAAAGACAGGGAATTTATTGAAAAAAATATCATTTCATTGATGATGAATTTTAACAAAGAGGAGGCAGACAAACAATTTTCCACCATTCATAATAGTCGACAGACACTTTAGGACCAGGAAAGAGAGTAAGAGTAACAAAGAAGTCTCAGCCGTAGCGGGCAGAATGATATGCTTCAGACCATTGTGCGGATGTGAGGTCGAATTCTGCCATAATCTCTGATAGTAACCGAGCTTCTATATACTGTTGTCTCTGAGAAAACTATCAAACGCATCGCTCTGGCTGATAGTAAGTGCAGAAGAAAGGTCCCAGTAGCTTGAATCGCTTGCCATAAGCATACGTGTATCTGGGAGGAGATAATTGTCGATCAAAGTAGTCTCACACGACTTCCTCTTCTTGAATATTGTCGATCATGGATCGATACTGTGCTACAGGAAGGAGCTATTAACCATTGTATCTAAAAGAACTTGTTCGGGTTAGAACATGCTGGAAGAACCAAGAATGAAGTGGGTACGTGTATCCTTCGACTAGAATGGACTCTCCGAGTGTGAAACGAGTCAACCCTCTGTACAGGAAGGCTAGTGTTGCCATGGCTATAGAAAGACGGCTGGTCTGTCGACTTCCCCATCTTTGCAAGAGTTGGACTATCCTGATGTCCACGTAGTTCTGCCCGTCTGGGAAGAAGGCCAGTCCTACGGTGCATAGAACCATTGTGTTCTGAATTCTTTCTCGAGTTGTTCTTGACAGTGAGTTGACTTCAGCAAAGGTCCTGTATTGACGATATAGTTCAAGCAAATCAACATATTCATTCCCGTCCATCTGAATCAGAGGCCAAGATCGATGGTCTGTCAAGCGAGCTAGAGCGTCTCGGGAGTCCAAACCCTTGACATTAATCAAAAACTGTTGCTCCAATAGATCTCCTGGTTGACCAGTTGGTTCCGGTAATCCCATGATCTCTGAAAATTCGTCCATCAACAGGGTCATCTCCCCCCATGGGAACTAGAAGGTACAGGTACGAGGGTTCCATCGCTCCGCCATTGCATTAACTGTCAGCTTCCCCACTGCAGATGCCAATTCCAATCTGTGCTCGCTCAAATGGTCCAGGAACATTTGAGAAATGCTTTTGAGCCACGAATAGTACCACTGAGAAATGAAGGATCTGGTGCTAAGGGCTCGATGTTCAGGATGACCTTGTCGCACCTCGTAGGAGATGTGACCTTCAGAAAAGATAGGGTCTAGCTGACTGGATGTCATTAGACTGAAAGGTGGAGGAAAATTCAGAATTAGACTTAGGAAAATATGGAAGTTTTGAAAACTTACAGGTAGGATAGAAATGAGATGGAAATTCAAGGTCCAGAAGAAAGGTAAGAAAAGAAAGTCACCTGGACTTTTTGAGGAAAATAAGAGATTTTAAGAAAATCGTTCAGGGTTTTGAGGAAATAAGAGAAATATTTTAAAAAATGAGGGTATTTGAAAAAATCATCTAACATTTTGAGGAAAATCAAATATAATAAGGATAAAGGGAATGTAAATAAAATACAGACAATCACATCCTGCACAATCATTTATGTGCACAAAGCACTCCCTAAGAGGCTGACTCTAAATGCATTATTTTGAAAACAATTGTAGGACCCTAATCCTAACTCTAGGCTCAGATCATCTTTGTCCAATCCAGTTATGCCGATATACTCGAGTCGAGACTCGAAGTACGTGGCATAAAATTTCAACTCTGGTTCTAAGCTTGTGTTTTCCAACATCCTTGAGCGCCTACTGATATACTTCGGACTATGGCCCTTAGTATGTGGTAGAGGGGCATCAACCTAAATAAGTGGCCCAGTTGTGAGACTTTATCCCAAACTATGGTTCTGGAAGAAAGCCCAGCAACGTGAAGACTGGGTAATGATAGGTAAAGGGGGTTTGAAAAAATGATCACATGCAATAAATAAAAGGCTCTAAAACCTAGAGAAATAGAAATTTGAAAATCTTTGAAGAAGCATACATTGTTTGCATTCAGATCCTAAATTGAGGAGGATTATATGAGACCTAAGTCTATGTGAGCATGAAAATATCTCCTCAATATGGTCCTACCAAACCATGCCCAGTCTATATGCAGTTTATGTCAAATGGGTCAGAATCTAGGCTCCTAGGTTCACATGATATCAAAATTAAAAGGCTGACATTTTCAGAACACGATTTTGATGATTTAGCTAAGCCAAGCACATAATTGATCAGACGAGGACAAGTCTCATCATGGCCGCCAAACCTGTTATCGTCGCAAAATTTTTCTCTTCCCTGCGGGAGAGAGGGGAAACCTTCCGCGAGTCAAACTCGACCAAAGTTTGAAAATTGTTTTTAAAAAACTCACCTCCGTTTTGAAAATAGCGAAAAAATCCATAAGATGGGGCTCGCCTTTCGGTACGAGATTCAACCATTCATGTCGCCTTTAACAGGGGTAGTCGAACCAAGGATCAAAGAGTGCTTAGCTTAGCTAGATTATCAAAATTAATGTTCTATCCTAGATGCGTAGAGAATTCAGGCATGTGCTATGAGATTTTACAAACTGTACATTGGAAACTATGCTGTATGCTTCTGAAGATATCTTGGAAAAATGATGGAAAGTGTTTCTGAGTAAAGAAGGGGAAATCGATTTCCTAGAGAAACCCTGGTAAAAGGATTTTGATTGAAAATAATGTTAAGAAATTATTAGGGTTTTAAGAAACTCGATTTCTTTATCTTGGGGAAATACCATCTGAAGAGTCAAACATTGGATTTGGAAAGTGAATGAAGACTCCTTGGAAAATGGGGGAATTTTGAAAAACTCTAAATATAAGAAAATAAATAACTTTGAAAGAAAGCATCTTTAGAGAATCCCACTTTGAAAATCGATTTTGACTTTAGAAAATTACTGGAAATTCATGAGAAATTTTTTTGAGAAGGGAAAATCTAATCCTTGAAAAAAATACAATTTTGAGAATACCAGCTTTGAGGATTTAAAAATTGATTTTGGATTTCAGAGAATTGTTGAGAAATCTTGGAAAAACACCTTTTGAGAATGAAGAATTTAAATTTAAGGAAAGTTTTAAAGAAAATCCAGGGTATTCTTGAGAAATCGATTTTTTTTAAAATGGGAATTTCTTGAGAAAAACAAAAGAATATGCATAAAAATCCATGATGCAGATTACTTAAATGGATGAATACACTTTTATGAAGCTATTTAGGAAATTTTTGAGAAACTCATTGGAAAATGTGCATTTTGGAGTTAAATCAAGGTGAATCCTTCACATATTCCGACTATGGCCATAAATATGTTTGGAATTTAACTAATTTAAATCCAAAACATTTTGTAAGATGTGGAATATACTATAATTTCTGAAAGTAGTCTAATAGTGTAGGCTCAGTGTAGCTAATAGGAAGATGTTGAATCTAGGTCTCGTCCATATTTTGACTATGGCCGTAAATATGGACTCCATCGAGTTCATCAACTCCCTAAGAGTTGGTGCACGTGTCATTCATGTTCATCCATAGTGGTTTTCAAAGGAAAATGCACGATTCACATATCAGGATATTACAGAAAAATAAACTATATGATATGACTCATATTCTAAGCATAAAAGTAACTCTTATTCCAATATTTGTTTTATATTTACATTGCTGAAATAAAAAGAATGAAGTAAGAAATTCAACTCCTCTCGAATATCCCTGCAAAACTAGAAGTTGGGTTAGTGTAGATATGTAGGTTTTTCCAGAATTTTCCGATAATATCCAGAAATTATCGGATTTATCTGGATATAAACCCAATCTTATGCCTCCTTGATATGCATAGGATTTGAAATCATGAAAATGTTAGAAAATGGGATAATAAAGATTTGAAATTCAGAATTATGATCAAAATGACCAAAATGCCCCTAATAACGAGGTTATAGCTTTTGAAATTAAGGTTTTTAAAGGGATTTTGATAAAAATTGGGAGTTTTGAAATTCAAATTGGACCCAATGATGATGAAATGAATGATGAGATATGATGACATGCTTCTAAACATGATGTGACTATAAAATCGGGAACAACATCAAAATTTTGGCCGAAATGGTGAATTTCACTTGTTTTTCGCCTGGATTAGGGTCCTGCGGGAACCCTGTTTTGATGATACGGTTAAACTGACTATCAAATGACCTTTAAATCATGCCAAAATCAACATGGAACATTCCTTTACTCTTAGGAACAGAATAGAATGGGAAAATGCATGAAATAATATCATCTAAATGCAAACTTTCACATAAAATCCTAAAATATAAAAATTGTGCCTGCGGTCGTGAACCAAATATGGTATTTAACACGATAACGAAGCAATCAACCATAGAAATGTCTAATATTTTGCAAGATGCTGAAAGACATGAAAATGAACAACTTTGGCTTTTACAACCTCGAGATTTGACCTATAATGAGTTCGGTAGCAGGGATCTAATTCTGATAGGCATGAAGTTAACAGGATCCGCTATAAAAACAAATAAAAAATAATAATATGCCACTAAAATTTTTGAGATTTTAAGAGAACATGCCTAACATGCATATGAACAACTTTCATGTTACAGTTTTGGCATTTGATTTGCTGACATAAAAATTTAAATATGATGAGAAGTACATAAATCAGAGAGACAGGTATAAGCACCGAAACTGAAGACTGACTTTAAAATTATAGAAAAACTATTAAGTCTGTTCTAAAAATTGTGAAAATTCAAACTCAAACAGTAGACATTCCGAGCAGAAAATTCCTCTTTTACAGACCCATATTTCAAGCTAAACCCAGGGAGCAACAGTCGACTCAAGTTGATCTAGAGTCTCAGGAACTCGTATCTGGCTCTGACACGCATTCTGTAGTCTCATATTTTTGACAGGCAGTAAAATACTTCGTAAAACTCTGATAAAATCAGATTAAATACTAGATTCAACTCCAAGACTACTGCATTTTTTGGATTAGGAATCGAATCTCCCATTATGGAGATCTTGATTTTACAAATCGGGATCCAACACTCTTAGTGTTTTTTGGGTCTTAAAACCCGATTCAGTATTTCGAACATTTGGTAAAGCAAATACTTCCAAATGTTTCTGAAATTTTTAAAGTGTGTCAGAGACGTCTGTTTGCATATCATACAATTTTTTGGGGATTTTTGGAATAAAAAATAAACACGAAATGACGAGTAGACCGACGGCTAAAATCAGACTATCACAGAACTTAAAATGAAAACTAACAAAACAATAATACATGCATGATATGCTAGAAACTATACTAATAAGATACATTTAATACGAAAATCATAATGATGATCTTGATATGATGCAGATGAATCAAGGAGGCATCCATTTCTTTTGATGTCCACCTTCAAAAATGGGGGGGGGGGGGGGGGGGGAGTCGGTCTATTGGTTTGGACGAATCATCCTTCTACTTGGTTCTTGGAAGATAGACTTACTCGATGAGTTCACATTGTTCATGAATCCATTTTCATCTGGATTTGCATTCATGCTCACAGTCGTTGTTCTTGAGAGATTTGCATTTCTTTACAAAATAGGGAACTATCAAAAGGGAGTAGCATTTACCTTGGTATTAGCGATGGTACTAGAAGGCTATCCTTGACTGGCAGGTTGAAGGAAGGCGAATGGAGATCGATTCAGCAATGCTGGGCTGCTCCTTGGTAGTTCCACTGCTCTTCGGTACCTTGCTTGAAGGAGATGGTTGCCGGTATGAGTGGTGTTGGAGATGATGCTTCAATCGATATGGTTGGGGCAATGGAGAAGGTGATGGCACCGAATGGAGATCGGTGGTAGGGTGATAGCTGCAAAAATGGAGGTTAAAGGACTAGGCGTGAAGGAGGCTAAGGATCAGAGAGAGAGAGTAGGGAATCCAGAGGGGCGGCAAGTGAGTTTTCCAAAAGGGAGATCCTTGTTCCTCTTTCTCTTTTTTTTTTCTAGAGGTCGGATAGGTCCTCTTAAAAAGAGGTGGTTGAAGGCTAGGAAAAAGCCAAAAGCCAGTTTGCTTTTCCTAACTTTTAGGAAGGGTTTGGGGACAATTTGAATTTTGAACTTCTTGCTTTTCTGAAGAGACTCCCAATGTGGCGCCACCTCAAGGTGTGGCCCCACTTTTTTTATTTGATAAAATGAGAAAAATGAAAATAAAATAGGAAGAGGGCTCTAGAGAGGCGCCACCTCAGGGGGGGCAAGTTTGCTTTTTAAAAATTTTGAACTTCTGGTTTTGCTTTTCCTAAAAACTAGCTAAAGAAGTCTACTTTTGGGGGGGGATTTCAAATGTGGTGCCAGCTAGGGCCACTTTTGTTATTAAAAGGTGAAAATAAAAGGGGAAAATGATCAAAGATATAGGGTAGTGCCACCTCAATGGGGCAGTTTTTGCTTTTTTGGAAATTTTTGAATTTTTGTTTGCTTTTTCTAAAACCTAGCTAAAAATTAGCTATCTTCAAGGAAAAACCAAGGTGGCGCCATCTCAAGATGGGCCCTATATTGTTCCTCTAAAATAATTAATAAAAAAAAAATGGAGGGGTGCCAACTCAGAGGGGGGGTGGCTCCTCTTTTTTAGGAATTTTGAAAAAGCTAAAAAGTAAAACCTAGATTTTTAAAAGGAGAGCCAATGTGGCGATTTTGCTTTTTGAAAACTTTTTTCAAAACCTAACTGATTTCAAGGGAGTTCAATTGGGACGCCACCTTAGGGTGGGCTCCACATGGTTTTGAACAAAGCCAAATGGCAAAAACTGTCTTAGGGTGGCGCCACCTCAGAGGGGGGCGGCTCCTACTTTTTAGGATTTTTCAAAAAGCTTAAGCAAAACACCTAATTCTAAAGAAGGGCTAATGTGGCGCCACCTCAGGGTGGATCCCACATTGCCTTTTTATTGGTTGGAATTCAAAAATAAAGACTAAAAGGGGAAAAGCAAGATTTAAAACTTCTTTTTGCCATTTTCATAAAATCCTAAACTAATTGGCAATTACAAAATAATACCTGACCTAATTGCGAAAATTTCTAAAAGAATGTGATTTCCAAAGCACTTTTATGAAAATGTTTTGAAATTGTTGATAAGAGGGGTGAATAAAGAGGTTTTATGAAATTCAAAGCCTTTTTGCAAAAATTTAGAATAGAAATTCTAGGTTCAGAGACTTGTCCCCTCCTTCAGACAGAGTTGGTCCAGTTGACAAAATTTGAAATTTGATATTAAAATTTCATCCAGATTGTTTTTCGGAGAAAACATTTTGAAATTCAGAGTCTTGGGGGTAATATGGGAAAAAATGGTAATTTTGAAGACCCAGGGGTTGGAAATTGATTTCAAAATAGTTTGAAATTCAAATCTGGTTTGAGAATTTTAAAATCATGAGTTTTGGACCTCGAAATGACATGCTATGCAGTGATATAATATGAATTGTTGTGCAATGATATGCAAATACATGTCTCAGAAAATGCAATTCTGAACCCGACATTGGAGATTCCAGTCTCCTGCTTTGAATAAGACTTTAAGAATTCGCGACTGAGATTGAAGATTTGAGCCAAAACAGAGAAGTTTTGAGAATCATGGATGAAATTTGGACTTTTGCAGGGTCCAGGCTCAGAAATTGACCATTTTGTCGGCGGAAGATTTTGGAGGACAGGCTGGGGTGATTGCTTGGAAGTGTCGGGGAGGTGAGTGAAAATTTGGGGTGTTTACAGTATCTCAAGGAAACAATCAACTATGTGTTAAACATCAGCAAGTCCAATTATCTAAGGCTCCCAGCATATTCAAACACCAACTAGGTTGGTTGTCCAGATGACAAAAGATCTACAAGGGGATATGTGACCATGATGGGTCAGATGTGTTGTCTTGGTGCTCTAACAAACAACATATTGTTGCAAAATCAAGTACAAAGGCCGAATATAAAGCCTTGGCTGGTGCAGTCTCTCAATTGATATGGTTGAAAATGTTACTGAAAGAGTCGGGAGTCTATACAAATAAGAGACTTGTGTCGCGGTATGACAATTTGGGGGTGACTTGCTTAGTTGCAAATCCAGTCTTCCATACACAAAGATGGCATATTGAAATTGATTTTCACTTTGTTCGTGAGAAAATATAAAGTAAAATTGAAGTAAAATCCATTCATTCAAATGAGCGTGTAGCAAATATTTTCACTAAACATCTTTCTGGCCCAAGATTCAGTTTTGCTCGATCTCTTGAATATGAAAATTGGCTTGAGGGAGCGTGTTAAGCAACGATAACCAGGTCCAGATCTGAACCCAGGTCGGGTCTAGCTCAGTCCTAATAACAATTGAACATCTCAAGAGTCTTGATAAGGTTCAAGAGTTTCCAGAAGACTCCTCTCATTAGGCATTCTATGTTGATTAGAGTTTGTTCTTGGAGAAGCTGAAGATTGTTGAATATCTTCTCTACGTTTTGTGTTAATTAAGCACTTTATGTTTCCTTCTAATTCTTTTGAAAAGATTTATATAATGAGATCAGGGCTTTCTCACTCTCTCTCTGGACTGATGAAGATAGAGAGTCTTCTTCGTGGGCGTAGGCACTCAATTGCTTGTTTGTGTGTGTGGATGTTTTTGGTTCAGCGTTCTTGGTGTGTGATTGCCGTTAGATACCTTTTCATCTCTTTGGTCTACCTTAGATCTTTTTGAAAAAATAGTTAATGTCATTCGGTCTCTTCTACCTTTTTATTATAGTGAAAGTAGGTATGGTGCGAGGTAATCCCAAGGCACTTGCTTCGGAGCTACAAGCTTTGCTCGTACGCAAAGAAAAAAACAATTCAGGCTTTGCGAGTGATTTTTTGAAGTTGTTTAGCTTGCTTTGCTCATTCCACTATAGAGCTTGGCCTTCCGCTATGCAAGGATTTCTTTATAGGGTGATCGAACCTCGGAGTTCTTTTAGCCGAGCATTTCACCCTCTAGAAATGTTGTCTTGGAATGAGCCGTGCCATGCACTGTTTATCTACCACTTTTATTGGAAGGTAGCATCATCGAGTAGATGGTCTCAATGAATACAGAATTGAGCTTCACTGATCCGGTCAATAGAACAATTGGGCTAACCACAGCTGTTACAAGCTTCAGCATCAACTTCAACCTATGTTACAAGGACACGCCATTTTGGCCATGTCCCTTGGTGGCAGGGATGGACACGGATTTGTGCAGCCATTATTTTAATATTTTTATTACTTTTTATTAATATTTCAACAAAATGAATTTTTGAACATTAAAATATCAAAGTGATTTTTTAGTAATTAAATTTTTTGAAAAAACACATTTCCTCGTGTCCTATTTTGGAAAGACCATTTCCACCTTGGAAGTTTAACCATGATGCATGTCCACGCATCCTCGTATTGTTGTGAGTAAAATATAGCAAACTTGAAACTTTCTTTGATGCAATGAATTGCTTAGATGAACACAATTTCCCATACAACTTTTCATCTGTGGATCCAGGTTATGCTATTAGTCAATTTTAGTGTCAGCATTTTCATTTAAATTGTGGACTAAAGATTGACATCTTCTGAGCTGAAAGTATGGTTGGACAACCAAGCCTGAACTGATTAACTGAAGGAAATATCGTGTCTTATAGTCTTTAACCTATAACTATATAGATCAATATTGTCGGAATCTGTTTTCAAAAAAGCTTGAATCAGATCAATTTAAATTGGTCTGTTTAAAAAGCCATTTTTCTTTAATTTAAAATATCAGAAAACTTACATATGAGCTTATTCAAACCCATTCAGGCCATATCAGGTCAATTCAACCCAATACAGCTGAATCGGACGATTTTATAGGGGGTCTGAAATGGACCCTGAATCCATCGAAAAGGGGACAATTTGATTTGATGTTGATAACATTGATATAAATTCAAATACTTCATGGAGTAATAACAATGCGCACCAAGAAGAACAATTAGCACATTTGACACAGGCAAACGAAAGACCATCGAATCTAACACTATAATTCAATGGAAAAATTGACAAGAATAAAAGAGAACAGAAAAACCTAACTAATCCTAAGAAGCAGATTTACAAGCATTACAAAAAAAAACACAAATATATGCTGCAAAGTTTCCATTTCTGCCAAATTTTCCTGGCAGTAAGTTATGCAGTTGATGTGTCTTCTGATCTTTGGTCGCCATCTGCTGTTGCTTGGACTTGAGCAGCATATTGCAAGTTCCACAAGACATCTTCTATGGATGGCCGTGCAGATGGATCTGACAATAGACACTTATTTGTTATTGACATTACAATTGACAGTGATTCTTGAGCAGAACTGCATAGCACCAGTGGATCCACTATGCACTTCTGCTCATCCTGGCTGCTGAATGATGAGGCCTGAAAAAGTTGAAAGATTTCATTTTGAGCTACAAAGAATTCAAAAGAATAATAAATTAAAAAGGGATTTCATATACAATATTTCGCTACATGCATTTATGTATGTATATATAAGTATATGTAAACACACACACACACATATAGAGAGAGAGAGAGAGGGAGAGAGCAATGTGCAGCTCCTAAACAGTCTTGTCTCCTAAACTGTCCTAATTCAAAGGGACAAAGTTTAGGGTGTGCTTAATCCGAATTTTTAGATGTATTCAATATAACTTAGTAGAAACCATATGTTAGATTAGGCATTCCTCATGTTAACTTTAAATATATATTTAGAGCGATTGAAATTTGACAGCTCATATTACACTAATACTTGGTGAAATAAAAATCAAGGTTTTTTATCGAATCGATTCGATCCAAAGCATGGTTTTTAGTGAATAAGCAATGATGAACACATCTACATGTTAGGATTAAGCGAAAAACATGGGAAACTATGTTTTTTAAAAATGTTTAGAACGGTTTAGGACATAAACTGTTTAGGAGCTAGAGAGAGAGAGAGGTGTGGCCACTAGAATATGAGAACTAGATTATGAATTGAGAATTTCATGGGTTTTTCTTTCTTTTTTTTTAATCTCACGATATGAATGTAATCTACATGCATGGTTTTAAAAGGACCGGCTCTTGAATCATTTGATTGCAAAGAAGATTTTGTAAGGCATAGTCACCTGTATCGTTCAAGGTAATTTCTTGGCAAGGGGTTTCCTCAGAGAGATTTTCAACAAGTGGTTTTTCTCAGGAAAGTCTCGGGAGTTTTAAAAATTTTAAAAATA
Organism: Nuphar pumila; assembly: GCF_984573655.1. Taxonomy (NCBI): domain Eukaryota; kingdom Viridiplantae; phylum Streptophyta; class Magnoliopsida; order Nymphaeales; family Nymphaeaceae; genus Nuphar; species Nuphar pumila. The sequence continues at coordinate 58,718,676 of NC_143251.1, read as the reverse complement.
TAAACGTACTAAGAAACATAAGAAAAATAGGTTTTGTATCATTTTCTTGAAAAATTTTAAGGAAATAATTGTAAAAAGTTTTAAAATACAAAAAAAAATACAAAATTGGGTTTAAATTTTTTTTAAATATCATGATAATTTCGTGATATTTTATTTCTGGTTTTGAAAATATCTTGATATTTTGGTGATATTATTGGCTGACCTGAATTTTCCGATGATATAGCAATATTTTCAAAATATCATCGATATCGTCACTGATTCAAGCTTCCAAAAGCCTTTTTTGTTGAAAAAGCAAAATCCAATAGTCGATTCCTAGCAAATGGACCACACTGAACACATCTGTAGGGTAAGATTTGCAAAAGAAGCATCAGAAATGCTTAGTTCGCACACTAGTTCTCATATTCTAGTGGCCCATATATATATATATATATATATATATATATATATATATATATATATATATATATATATATATATATATATATATATATATATATATATATTAAATTGCATTTTCAATTATAAAATTATAAATTTTCATGTTTTTAAGTTCTTTTTTTTACTTGGATAATTTTGGACTTAGTCAAAGTTGACCAATCAAAATTGTACCAAAATGGTCAGGTGCAGGTTGACCATACTGACATGTGTTGACCTGCACCCAACAGTGTCGGGTGCTGCACCTGCACCCGCACCCACAAGATGCTTTGGAAGTGCAAAAGCATCCATGTTACATAGGTCTTGCAAGTTGACATTCCAATAGTCTTTAAAAATAACCAAAAAAAAAGAACAAAAACACAAGTACGAGGCAAGAACAATTTATGCAGTTTGATGCATAGTCACCAATATCGCTGCTGTTCTAAAAATAAAAATACCGCAATGTTAACATTTTTTTCGCAACTGAAAAATATTGTGAGATTTTCATATATATATATATATATATATATATATATATATATATATATATATATATTGTAACACTATCACGTCATTTAAAAAAACAATTATTTTATACATTTTATGTCTAATTTTGAGTTTTTGTTTCTTTTATATTCTATAAAAACTTTTCTATTTGTTTATATTTTCACAAGAAAAATCTTACTAAAACCTATTTTTTTATATTTTTGTTATTCTTTATATGTTTTTCAACCTTTAAAACTGCTGAGACTTTCCCAAGAAGAACCAAATCCTATGTTGATGAGGCAACAAGAATCATCTTCTACACTATTCAAAAAAGTCAAGCAAGATAACCAAAAGGTAACAAAGGCTCTCTGAGGTCTTACAAGAGAAGTTCCAAAACCGAAGTTGAGCAAGATAACAAAATGGTAAAAAAAGTTCTACATGGTCCTGAAATAGAAATCCGATAACTCTAAATTCTCATTCAACAAAACCAAAGCCTCTTTCACTCTCTTAAGGAACCCCAGATTGGAATGATCAGCCCCACCCTCTCTTCCTCACCTATTTATAGGTCATTTTGTCTTCCCTTTTAAAAGGCGGAATATCATAGTGGGTTTCCTCTTTAATTTTATTGCAAAGGGATACTCTCCCCAGAAACAAGGATTCAAATAATCCTTCCTAGACTTAGTAAGGTAACAATGAAAAAACAAGAGGATGAAGGCATAAAGGGAATATGTTAAAATAAAGACCTATAAATTGCATCAGCATTGCTTAATTTGTTTAAAAATGTATTAATAGATAGTATTACTCATTAGAACCAAGTATCTTACTCATAAGATCAGCTCGTTTTGCATAATAAATGGATGACATTTTTTAAAAAACACTCATTGTGACCTACCATCTATTCATGCAAACACGACACTACGATTTGCACAAAAATACAAAGTTATAAAAGTATAAAATGCATAAAATCTTATCACAGTCAAGAATCTTCTCAAACATTAGTAACATGATATTGTACAACCTTTTGCATCAAATAGAAAAGAAGTCAACATACCATTTCACTAAGAAGGCCTGATTCTTCTCTTTGAAAAGTGGTAGATCCTACAAGTGTTTCCAATAATATGAAACCAAAGCTATAAACATCGTCCTCCAGATCAAGAGCCCGCCTGAGAAATTGAACAAGTTCAATAACTAATTCATGTAAGAAGCTCGAAGAATTAACAGATGAAAATCTAAAAATATGACCATGAAAATTTTTGCAATATCACATCCACAAAGAAATTAATGAGGATACTGGAATAGGAAACAAGAAGAAAATGAAAATAATAGAATGTGAACCAACAGGATCTATTTCACATACAGATAGACCATTATAACAAAATTCTGTGGTATGTGAAGTAACATTTTTTTCCATGTTTAACCTGTGGAAACTCCCACCGGCACAGAGACAAAGTCGTCGTGTAACACTTGTGCATTTTATCGGCTAAATAAACTTGAATCTCATATCCATAAGCTGGTACGAGGATATTCTCATTGTTTTGTTTTATATTTTTTTTTGGATATCGGATATCCTGTTTGGATCTTCGATGTCGGATCCCTAATATACTATTCGGATCTTCGATATTGGATACCGATGAATATCTAATAGTAGATTTTAATTTTTGGTTTGGATCCTTGATATTGGATCTTCGATATCATGGTTAGATTTGATATTGGATCCAAAACGTATCATGTGGATCCACGAATTTTTAATTGGATCTTAAATGGGAAAAACCTTATATAGGATCCATAGTAGTTTATTTTGGATCCATATTAATCTACTGAAGGTGTGATCTCCAAATCTATGCCCGAAAGGTTTGGATCCAAATTATTTTATTTGAATCTTGGACATCGAAACTTTGCTAGTTGATGTGGATTTTATATCAAAAGCGTAAGAGTCCAATTAAAATTTTATGTTGGATCCATAATAATTTATCTGGATCCATAGTTTCAAATCATGGTAATAAAGAGAAAAAAAATTGGATCCTTGGATGGATTCGGATAGCCCAAAGTTTGGACCATAACGTAAATGGATCGCGCGGGTCACGTGTGGGGGTGATCCAAACTCAAAAACATATTACACGTTAAAATACATCATGCGTTAAAAAAAAAGGTGGGGGGGGGGGGGGGGGACAACACGTAAACCCTAAAGAGGGTTTACTCTTAAAAGGGGGGAAAAAGGAGGGCTGCGTGAAAACCCCATTCACGCAGCTGGGGAAGGGAAGAGGGGGTAACCGACCCACCTCTCTCCCACGATCCCCTCTCCTCTTTCCATTTTTTTTTTCAATCTCCTCCTCTCTCGCCCAACCATAAAGACTCTCCTCTTCTCCCTCTCGTTACACCTCTTCTTCTTCTATCTTCCTTCTTCATGTCTAAACAGAAAGGGGGGGCTCACACGAGCATGGCAGCAAGGGGACCTCTTGGATTCACGATGGCTGAAAGAGGGAATAAAAAAAAAATTGGGGATTTGCGATTCTGAGGTAGGGTCTCTATGATTTTGTGGTGTTGTGCTTTGTTTCAAGGATTGTGTAATGGAAGATCGACACCCAACTCATGTGGGATTGGGTTGGGTGTGTGATCTATCTATTTTAGGGGTAAGCACGTTTTCTATTAAAGGAAATCTGAGAATCCCTAATCAGATTAGGCAGCTGGTTGTTAATAATCACGAAATGGACTAAGATGTTACGGGTAAAAATTTGATTTTTGTGTTCGTGAATGCTTATAGATTTAAACCCATGAGCGTTAATTTATGTCATGTTATAGATTTCTTATAGCTTTCATTTGGTATCCAAATAGTAGTATCCAGATAACAATCTAATTACCTCGTATCCACCAAGTTAAGAATTTTACTAATTTACAAGTTGATAATATAAAGCATCTGAAATACAACCTACATATATCTCTCTAGTGTCTCCACTAGTTGTGAACCTAACTCTTCTAAATGTTTTTTAATTATCTTATCCCGTGGGTACACACGGGCATAGGTGACCATCTCAAAAGAGAATGTTCGGGGGTATATTATTTCAGGTAATTTATTAACCCGAACATTTTAACGGAGACTGAATCCCCAAGGGAGCGACCAATAGCCGAGAGAATCTCCCAAGGGCTCAACTCAAATCAGGATGCATCCCTAACTTCTGCAGAAGATGTGGAACTACCACCTAGGACACATAGGTAGTCCTGGTCCCTAACTCCGAGGACGGGGACCCACGAGCCGCTTCCCGCTCGACACCAAACACAAGTCCTCGGAGTCTTGTACCACCCACCCTCTCCAAGGTAGGTCTCAACTTTGTAATTGGGTTTCATTAATTTATTTATTTTCCCGAAGTTTAGAACATTTCCACAACTGTCATAGCATTAACCCCATTCTTAGTAATACACACACACTCAAACATTGAGACCAAATCTCCTTGTCATGTGATATGTTCATTGTTCACCATAAATTAGACATGAGTACCCATCATAGGTGGCTATCCTATAAGTATGACCCAATTTCTCTGTTAACAGAAATATCATGTATCTTGTTTGTTAACAGAAATGTCAATTAAGCTACTGTGAAATTTGGTGGTAATCTACGTTGTAATGACACTTGTTCAATATAAAATGCACTTGAACACTGAATTAGTGCAGAAATATAACATTTCATACATAGGTTGCAGTAGCTTATCGAACAAATTTTTCAAGAAAACAATTAGTACAATTAGCAAAGGTTACTTCTTCATCCAGATTTAATAATCAGTCATAAACTATTTAAGATGAGAGGTAATAATGGCTCCAAATGTACCAATATTCAGATCACTCAGAGACTGACATAATTCACTACATATGGCTAAAATAAACTGACGGAATTAGCCACTAAGGAATATGAAAATAAACTCATTTTGAAGCTACCTTTGCATGTCAACAGGAGATCAACATCTTCAGCAAATCGAAAATAAAAGATTGGATACAATCAGACATAGTACAAAAAAATAATGTCGAAACAGTATCAAGCAGTCTGTGTTGACATGATGCCCATACAACTAGTCAATCAAGAAAGGGTGTTGGCGCAGTGTATAATATATTTAAATATATATTTCACCCAGCCCTGCCGATATTTGAAACTATCATTACTTTTGGATTCTCAAGAACAACAGGTGAAGCGAAAAGAAAGATGTATACAATGACTTGTCATTACCGCTTGGTTATCATTTGTAGGTAGATGAACAAGTAAACGTAGACAAGTATAGAAAAAAAAACAATCGGATACAAGATCAAGAAATGCTATTCATCACAAAGTCAACTATGAGTAAGAAGAATCAATCTGACCGAGAAAAGAAAGCAAATCCTATCAAGCAATTGAATAGGATCAAACCAAACCCCCAGAACGCTATGAATTTGAAAATTTAGGGTTTATCAAGAAAACCCCCAAATCGATTTGATTTGGGGATTTACGGTTTATCAAGAAAACCCCCAAATCGATTTGATTTGGGGATTTATGGTTTAGGAAGAAAACCCCCAAATCGATTTGATTTGGAGATTTAGGTTTTAGGATTAAGCACGTAAACATCTGCCCTTCTCAAAGCTATCGTTAGCCTTACAGGTAACCCCAAGCCACGGTATTGGATTTTCAGACAACCAAGAAAGAATTGGAATCTCGTACATCCGATAATAATCGGGATTTCCCTTGACCGACCCAACCCCAACCCGATTCAGTCCACACCCAACAAGATCAAAGACATAATCATACCATAATCGTTATCAATGCCTGCTGTGAGAAGAACGTCGACGATGGCGACAGCAGGTGGTCGAGGTACCTCTAACAATGGTGACTCCACCGACATGCGCAGAATCTTCAAAGAGGAAGAAAGAGGGAGATAAGAGACTGGAAAATCAAAACAAAAGTTGTTTGAGACCTTCCTCACCTTCCTCTTGTACAGCGGCGACCCCCTGTTTCCGATGAACCGGAGGAGCCGATTTCCCTCCCCTCCCCCGATCTTGTGATATGCACTCTTGGGCAAGAATCGTGCCCTAGGCACGATTCTTATACTTGAATTTTAATAAAAAGGGGAACGGGTCCGGGTCCGAACCCAATAACCCACCATACCGGATCCACTCTAAAGTGGATCTGGGTCTGTAATAGGTTACGAACCCATTCAAACCGATGAATTTTAAAGTGGATCCATTGACGTGGGTTCGAAATGACACCACTTGGCAAATCCTTAAGTGGATCTATTTGGGTCCATGGTGAATTTGACCCGACCCATATAATTCGTACCTTACTGCCTACTGCATTTGGATCCAATGAAGGGATCCAAGACCCAAACCTCCCTATTTTTTTTTTGTAGTTATTACAGTCTAGCAGACCAGAGCATGTAGAATGGAGCGGCGGTTAGAAAAAACCTATCGTGCCCATTCGACCCACTGACTTTATCAAAAGAGAGGATGGATGGTACAAAACTCTGATGGACAGACCATTAATGGCTATTTTGGGCAAAAGACTCAGCTTCCCCCGTCATCATAGTGAAGAGAAATGGGCTATAAAAGATAGCTTTCAGGCCACTTCTACAGAAGTTTGGATGCATCCACGGGCCACCTATGCCTTTGGGATTTACTCTCTTGGTTATTGGTCGTCCCTTAGGAGCGGACTCAGTTAGTCACCCGGGGTATCGTAAAACACGGCATAATAAACCCCCGGACTGGTCTCGGTTGTTTCTATGTTTCGTGCCTTGCACGTACCCGACTGACCAGCTAATATCGAAACATAAGTTAAACTATTCACATTATTTGAGATGTGCATGCTGTGACATGACTTGTATGCTAGTTGCAATATGATACATGTGACTTGCTTTACTACTTGGTTGAACTATTCGTACTTGCTGCAATGTAGCACTTGTTGGCTTGAGTCTCTTATAACGAATGTAACTGTTTGTCTTATAAGTATTAAAATATATGTATCAATATATATATATATATGCATTTCTTCAAATACAACATAATACTCAATAGGGGTATTATGGTCATTTCACACAGTACCTGATAGGGGTACTTGTTTTTCTTCTTTTTTTATTTTCTATATTTATTTTATTTCTTTTTTTATTTTCTTCTTTTTAAGCCACTTAAGGGGGCCCACCATACAGTCGTTGGGGGCTCTCAACGACTCTATTGGGAGCCCCCAAGTGGTCCCTTGAGTGTATAAATAGGGGTACTCCCCCTTGTGTTCTTTCATGCTTTAGTGAGCTCCTCCTTAATAAAAAGAGTATTTATTTTATGTGTGTAGCCTTGTTACAAGGCCTTTCGTATTATTCCCTAGTGGATTTTTTCTTTGTGCCTTTGTGCTAAGTCCATTGTTGGACACTATGAATGCATTTGCATTCTTGATTCTTCTGCATACTTCATTACATGGTATCAGAACCATCTGATTCTTCCAAGGTGAAATCTTGTCTCTTTCTCTACTTCTTTTATATATTCTTTTATTGAAGCAATGGAGACCAAGATCGACCTATCATTCAAGCTCAATGGAAAAATATACATGATGTGGGCATCTGCAATGAAAAATAATCTCAAAGGAAAGAAGCTTTGGGGTTATGTAATGGGGATCGTTCCAGAACCTCAACTTAAGCTCACAAAGAAGGAAGGAGATCAAGAAAAAGATCTTAAGGGAGATGCTCGCCTCAAAGTAATAGAAGACCATCAACGTCAAGTGGAAGATCGAAAGAGCAACCATGCAAAAATCCTAGCATGGTTTATGAATAATGTTGAACTTAAGGTAGGTGCAAATATTGCAAAATTTGGTCAAGCCAATGAAGCTTGGTTTTTTATGAAGGGTATGTATACCCAAAAAGATCTTGCAAGAGTCTATTTTTTGCAAGAGAAAGTTAGAACTACAAAACAAAAGGATATGAGCATCCAAGATTACTATAGTGCTCTAAACCCTTTGTGGGATGAATTGACTCTTTTAGAGTCTAAATGGGTGGCTATGGAGGATGTTGAGCTTAGACAAAAACAAATAGAACAAGATAAATTGTTTCAATTTTTATTTGGGCTTCGTCCTGAATTTGAACAAGTGAGATCCTCACTCTTTCATAGATCCACTCTTCCTCCATTAGAGGATGTAATTGCCGAAATTACTCAAGAAGAGACTCGACATGGCATGAGTAAAAGCATGGATGAATTTTTTGCCGTATCTAAACCCGACAATCATGTTAAAATATACAAGCCACCTCATTTTGGAAAACAAGAGAATGGTGGAAGAAAGATGATTATATGTCATCATTGTTATGAGCTGGGACATATCAAACTCGCATACCCAAAATTAAATGGGACTTTCAAGCCTAAGGTGGCTTCCGTTGAGGAATCCTCCACTAAAAAAGATGAAGGGCAAAAACGGGGATCTCAAGGGCACTCTTGGTCAAATATCCATGGCTCTCAAACAAATCTTAAAGGCTACTACCTCCACCTTCGGTGCCGCCATTGCCTCTTCGTCACCTCCCGGTACGTATTCTTGGATTTTAGATTTCGGAGCTTCTTTTTCACATGACTCTCCATAAAAATGCTTTAACCAACGTATGCACCAATTCAAAAATATCTTGTGTCTCTACGGCTGATGGAACTTTTCTCAAAATAAATGGCATTGGAACTTTAGATCCTAAAAATTTTCAAAACTTTTTTGTTCCAAAAGTAAGAATAGTTCTTAAACTAAATCTCAACATTTTTTCCGTTTCCCAAATTGCCGACCATGGATGTGAAATATCTTTCTCATCTCAAGGGTGCTTTGTGCAGGATCTCCAGTCCGGAAAGCGGATTGGGCAAGGCTATAGAAAGAGAGATCTTTACTACATGGATCACTTGACACTCCCTACAAAATCTTTTTGTACTTATGTCCAAGATAAAAGTATTGAAACTTGGCATAAAAGACTTGGACATCCAAGTTATTCTAAAATGTATCTTTTTTCTTTTGGAAACAAGTTTTGTAAAGAAAAAGATATCAAATGCAAAGATTGTATTTTTGGAAAAATGAAGTTTATTCCATTTCCTACAAGAACCTTTATTTCAACTAGACCTTTTGAATTGGTGCATTCTGATGTATGGGGACCATCTCTGGCTCTATCTAAAGGTGGTTATTCATATTATATGACCTTTATTGATGATTATACTAGATATGTATGGATTATTTTCTTAACCTTAAATCGGAAGTCTTTACTTTTTTTAAAGAATTTTGTGCAAAAATTCAAAATCAATTTCAAAGTCACATATTCATTCATAGATTCGACTCTGGAGGAGAATACCTATCAAATGAATTTCAAACTTATTTAAATCAGCATGGTATTTGCCATCAAAGATCATGTCCAAGAACTCCACAACAAAACAGTCTAGCGGAAAGAAAATATAGGCATATCTTAAAAATCACTATATCATTACTTATTTCTAAAAATATTCCTAAAATTTTTTGGGCCGAAGCCGTGTTAACCTCCACTTAATCAATCGAATGCCATCTTCAAAATTAAATAATATCTCTCCTTATGAAAAACTTTTTAAAATTACACATGATTTCAATCGTCTTCGTATTTTTTGATGTAAATGCTTTGTTCTTTTACATAAAAGAGATAAATTATCACCAAAGGCAATTGAATGTGTATTCTTGAGATATGGTGAAAATCAAAAGGGATATAGATGTTTTGATTATAAAAACAATAAGTTATATGTCTCAAAAGATATGACATTTTTAGAAGATGAGAACGGATTTGAAATATTAGATAAACAAAATGAAATTGAATATATGTTTTTTAATGATCTTTTAGAAGATACAAATGATGAAACTTTAAGTCATTCGAAAATATTAGAAAACACAGATAATAGTGAAGATGCATATAATATTGAAATATCACCAACTAATGGTGACAATCTACATGTTTACACCTGGCGTGAGCAAGAGAAACCTATTAGTGCTTTAGAAAAATTCTTGCGACTTAATAAACCTCTAGAAGAAACTTCCCTTAGGTGCTCCTCTAGAGAGTCAATTACACCTAATAGGTTTGTTTCATATGAATCTCTCTCACCAAATTATAGAGCTTGTCTAATAGCCTTATATTCATACTATGAGCCTTCTCATTATAATCAAGCAAAAAATATATCGCATTGGATTAAAGCAATGAGGGTAGAACTAGATGCCTTAAAGAAGGCTAAAACTTGGAAATTAGTTCAACTTCCTCCAAATAAAAAAGTTATTGGATGTCGTTGGGTTTATAAAATTAAGACAAAAAGTGATAGTTCCTTAGAACGATATAAAGCAAGATTAGTGGCTAAGGGATACTCACAAGAATACGACATTGACTATGAGGAGACTTTTGCTCCTGTTGCTCGAATGACTAGTGTTTGAACCCTAATTGTTGTAGCATCATCTAAGAAATGGCCTATATTTCAATTAAATGTTAAAAATATCTTCCTTAATGGTTAATTAAACGAAGAAGTATATATGGACCCTCCGTCGGGAATTACTCTTGAACAAGGTCAAACCCTTAAATTATTAAAAGCTTTATATGGTCTTAAACAAGCCCCTAAGGCTTGGTATGATAGATTTAGTACTATCATCTGAAAGTTGGGATTTTGTTCTTGTTATACTAACACTGCTCTCTTTGTTAAAAGTGCAGGTAATAGTATTGTTATTCTTTTACTTTATGTTGATGATATGATCATCACAGGCCATGATAAAAGTCGTATTATTGATGTTAAAAATATGTTAAAAGATAACTTTGATATGTCTGATTTAGGTTTTCTCAGATATTTTCTTGGCATTGAAGTTACATACTCTCCCCGAGGGTATATATTATCACAGATGAAGTTTGTTGCAGATATATGTTTCAAATATGAAATTTCGGATGACAAAAAGGTGGAGACTCCAAAGGTTATCAAAGGATGGGGTTCTACTGGATGATCCTACACCCTACAGACGACTCATTAGATCTCTCACCTATCTGACCATCACCAGGCCAGACATCACTCACGATGTTCACTCTGCCAGCCAATTCCAGCATGCTCCTACAACTGTGCATATGAGTGTCATGCTTCGGATTATCTACATCAAAAACACTCTAACTAAAGGGCTATTTTTATCTTCACTCTCTTCATTAAATTTGCTTGCATATACTGATGCTGACTGAGGAGGAAACCCAAATGATAGAATCTCAACTACTGGTTTTTGTGTCTTTTTAGGAGATTCACTAATTGCTTGGAGATGCAAGAAACAACAGAAAGTCTCCTTATTATCTACTGAGGCTGAATACCGGGCTATGGCAACTATTACAATGGAACTTGTGTGGCTTCGAAGTCCTCTTCAAGATATGAGAGTTGAAATTTTCGATGTCTCAAAGCTTTGTTGTGACAACAAAAGTGTCATCTATATTGCCAGCAATCACACCTTCCATGAGCAGACCAAACATATAGAAATGGACTGTCACTATGTTCGTGATGAGTATCTCCGTGGGACAATTACACTGCTATACGTCATATCTGAATATCAGCTCACAGACTTTTTTACTAAAGCACTTCCTGCTCCTAGCTTCTTGTTTCTCCTTGGCAAACTTTTGGTCATCTCCCCGTAAAGTTTAAGGGGGGTGTTAATATATATATATATATATATATATATATATATATATATATTTCTTCAAATACGCCATAATACTCGATAGGGGTATTATGGTCATTTCACACAGTACCCGATAGGGGTACTTGTTTTTCTTTTTTATTTTCTATATTTATTTTATTTCTTCCTTTTTTATTTTCTTCTCTTAAGCCACTTAAGGGGGCCCACTATAGAGTCATTGGGGGCTCCCAACGACTCGATTGGGAGCCCCCAAGTGGTCCCTTGAGTGTATAAATAGGGGTACTCCCCCTTGTGTTCTTTCATGCTTTGGTGAGCTCATCTTTAATAAAAAGAGTATTTATTTTATGTGTGTAGCCTTGTTACAAGGCCTTTCATATTATTCTTAGTGGATTTCTTCTTTGTGCCTTTGTGCTAAGTTCATTGTTGGACATTATGAATGCATTTGCATTCTTGATTCTTCCGTATACTTCATTATAATAAGTTGCCTACATCCTGTAATTAATATAACTGTTGTCGTGTGATTGCTTACCGCGTATAGCTTATAAACTGCTTGTTATGCAATTGCTTGCACCTTATGATTAATGTATTTGCTGTCGTGAAATCATGTATGTCTTGTGTTGAATGAACTCTTACCTTGTGATAGTTGATAGCTCACTTAATTTTATAATTAATTGCACACATTGAAAACATTTATTTGTTTGCATACTCAATTGTTCATGTTAGAAATACGTATTCATCTGCATAGTCTTTTGTCCATACTAGAAATAACTCATTTTTTGTTATAATTGCTTATTTCAGTTCTATATTGTCTCACTTGTGCATCTGCCAATTTTTTGTGAAACTGACCAATTTTATGGGCAAGTGATGTTTCGGACTATGATGGCACGATGTCGTGATGAGATCAAGATGAGACTTTTCCCTAACGTTTCACTCCTGAGGACATTTCGATAAATTTGTATAAAGGTTTTCCTAAAAATCTCTCATTTGTACAAGTCTTAAACTATTAAAAAGTTGCATTTTTATAATCTATTTGATTTCTTAAATGTATGAAGTTTCAAATCTGTTGTGAAAGAAAGTTTGCACTGTAATACACCCAAGGTCCATTGACTTGCTTTTCCAAACACTATTTTCCGCTGAATTACTATTTAAAAACTCTGATAAACGGATGATTTCAAAGTTTTCGAACTTTTTACAAAAAGTTACAAGTCCTGCATTTTGGGGAGTTACATTATCTTTTAATCATTTAAAAGATGCAGGATCGACACGGATCATCTTTCATCCAATATATCGCAGCATCAGCATGTTGTGCATGCCTTGCGATATTAGCAATGGTACAGGTTTCTCAGCAGAAACCCCCACCCAAACTCATGCCCATGCCCTTAAACAGGGTTATCTGAGTTGTATCGGAGACGCAAACATAAGTAGCAAACACACTACTCCCAAATATGTTGATTTTAGAGTGTAATAACATGAATTTTATCAGATAAATAAACTTGAATTTCATATTCAGAAGCTGCTACAAGGATACTTTCATTGTTTTAATTTTTATATCTAATTGGATCTCGGATGTCCTATTCGGATCTTCGATGACGAATCCTTAAAATACTATTTGGATCTTCGATAATTGGATCCAGATAAATACCTAATAGTAGATTTTAATTTTTGGTTCGGATCCTTGATATTGGAACTCAATATCATGGTTATTATTGATATTGAATCCAAAACTTATTATGTGGATCTGCGAATTTATAATCAGATCTTAAAGGAGAAAACTTTATATAGGATCCATAATAGTTTATTTTGGAGCCATATTCATCTACTGAAGGTTTGGATCCAAATTACATCATTTGGATCCATAGTTTCAATCGTGTAATAAAGAGAAAATTTTCGAATCCAGGATCCATAAGGGATCCATATATAAACGTACGTATAATATATATATATATATATATTGGGGAAGAAACAATAATAATAATAGAAATATAATAGCAAATATATTAAATATACCTTAATGGTTGGATCCATACGGATCCAACCTGCGGATCTGAATTCTAGGAGAATCTGTGGTCTCACGCTGCAAGTGAACCTCAGATCCAACTCACGGTTGGATCCCGGGTCTCGGTCTTGGATCCGGACCCGGACTATGCCCCACGTACATACGGTAAGTAAAGAAAAAAAAATATGTAATATAAGGCAACCTGATACGGGTTGCCAGATAAAACAAAGCTAGTTAGGGTTCAGAGTGAACCCTAGCCCTCGTAAGGGGAAATCGCAAAGGGGCTGGGGGAAGGGGTAGCACAGCCGCAAGGGTGGGGGTAACAGCCCTTCCCTTTTGGGGGCCACCCTCCTACAAATCCCCTCTTCTCTCTCTTCCTCTCACTCTCCTCTCCTATCTGTTTCTGTCTTCTCGCTCTCTCACCTCTCATCTCTCTCTTCCTCTATGGTGATCTTGCGCACGTTGGTAGAGTACCGTCGTCGGCAAGCCTCCCAACCATCTGCTGCTGCCATCGCCTGCAACCGGAGTCATCGGCGACCTCCCCAACCGCGACCACCACCTTCTCTTCGCAGGAACAGGTAGGTTTTCTTGTTCTTTTTCTTCTTTGGGGTATTCTGTGTGTCGAGCATGGGGAGTGGGTTGCCGGATTCCAAAGAAAGAAGAGGGAGGGGTGTCGATGCCGAAAACCCTAGGTTGCTGCACTAGGGATTTCCGATGAACCCCTAATCCCAAAATCCCAAATCAACAATTTGGGGGTTTCAGTATGCTTGTAATAAAGGGAGTTTCAATTTCAAAAAAAAAATGGATCAAGTATTAGATTCAGAATCTTGAAAAAAAAATGGGTTCCCGATGGCTACGACCTCATATTTTGGGGGTTCTTGCATAACCCTAACCTAAAAATCTCAAATCCAATCGATTTGGGGGTTTCCTTGCATAACCCTAACCTGCAGAATCCCCAAATCAAATCGATCTGGGGTTTTGGCTGAGGTATTGGATAGCCCCAGCCGTGGGGTTTCTGATTTTTTTGAAATGGATAACCCCAGGTTTGGGGATTTCCTATTTTTGTACTCGATAAACCAAATACGGAAGGGAGGCTTGATTCTTGGTTGTACATTGTAATACATTTTAGGATTACTTAGTTATGTTAGTCACTATTTTAATGCATAAATTGTTAAGACGTGAAGGGATGCATAAATAATAGTAATTCTTTTATAATAGTAATTCTTTTAGTAGCAGGTTAGTAGAACATAGTATGTTATGTGATGGGCTGTTAGCCGATCCTTTGAGTCTGCTTCATTTAATATTACATAGCATTGTTTATGAAACCCCTGTTATGCTAATTTGAGTCTGGTTATTTTAGTAAAACCTAACCTGTTTATCTCCCTGATTTGGTGTTATTTCGCTAATTAGCCCATCCTTTGAGTCTGTTTCATTTAATATTATATAGCATGGTTTATGTAACTCCTGTTATACTAACTTGAGTATGTTTAATTCAGTAGAACTTAACATGTTCAGATTAATCCCTTTTAACTGATTGGTGTCTGTTTCACTTAGTGAAACATAGCAGGTTTACGTTCCTGATTCACCGCATGCGTTTGATTCATTTAGTAAAACATACCATGAATTTTTGTTAGCTAAATGGAATATGGTTCTTTCTTTGTTTTCCTGCGTAACACAGCATGCTGTAGGATACTTAGTCTGTACAGTAAGTGGCTGATCAGATTGCTATTGCACAAGCTGTATACTAGCTAAACTGAAATGTTAAAAAATACTTAGTTCATATGGCCGAACAAAGTCTAGTTGGTTTTATTGTGTTCTTACGTAACTCAGCATGCTATATGGTACTTAATTATTCGATAAAATACAGTGTAATGGCTGAGGGATCCAAGTTTTGTTTTAAGAATTACAGTATGTTAGCCAATGATACCTAGTCATCACTTCACTTGTGCACTGAATTTTCTGTGTTTGTATAACTGAAATAGGCTGAATGGGTTTACAGATTCTGTTATTTTTGGCTTAGATTCCACATAAAATCCCAAGTTCTATTACACTCCAACTTCTACCTTAGATCAGGAGGAGTTGTACATCAGTGAAGTCAGTGGAATCATAAACTAATGATCGAACACATGCATTAACTGCCTTTCGTAAGAAAATGTATGATTTGACTTGCTTGTATGCAACATGTTAATTGTGTTTGAGGAATGAGGTTGTTATATTGGTTACAAACATCTGATGGTACACTTAGTGACATGTGGATATGTTTTTTGCCTAAAGGGGGCAATATGAATGGATTACCCGATATGGGTATTTGGGCTATTAGCCTGTGTGTTATGGCAATAAAAGTGATGAAAACGTAATTGTAATTGTTGCGTGCCTGACTGGTTTAAAGGCACTGAGGCATTCGTGCTTGACTGGTTTAAAGGTACAGGAGCACTTTGAGTGGGTTCGTGCAATCAATATGAAAAGAAAAATTACGATGTATGTGTACCTTGGTAAAATGACTAAGGTTGGAAACTTACTACTATAGTAGCAGGAGGTAGTTGAGGAAAGGCCCCCGTACTTTGGGAAAATAATTAAATGAAAAAATTAACCCACTCAGATTCGAGCTTACCTTGGAGAGGGTAGGTGGTACAAAACTCCAAGGACATGTGTTTAACTGTTTCGAGCTAAAGTGACTCATTGGTCCCCAATCCTCGGAGTTAGGGGGACCCGAACTACCAATATGTCTTAGGTGGTAGTCTTTGTTCTTCTGCAGAAGTTAAAGATGCATCTTGTTTTGGTTTTGGCCTTTTGGAGGTTCTCTCGGTCACTAGCCGCTCCTTTAGGATTTACAGTTTCAGTTAGAACGTTCGGGTTAATAAAACACCCATGAATAATAAACCCCTGAATGTTCTCTTTCGTTACGGGTGATTCGGCCTGCGTGTACCTGTGGGATAAATAAAGATAAACATTAATTAGAACACTTTAGGTATCACACTGAGTAGGATTGTTGGAACTTATAATTCAAAGTTCAATATTTCTTTCTAAATGTATTTCTTTACTTGCAGCATACTTTAGAAATTGTAACATGTGAGATATTTGAATCATGTTGATGTGTAGCTAAATGTTATCCATGCTAATGTTGTGATTGTTGGTTAAATGATATACATGTTATTGTTGTTGAATAGTTTCTTTATTTGATCCTGTATATGCTGAAAATCACGCACGACACCCACATCACATACTTGACACATGATATACCTGCAAAAAAAGTTGCAGGAATTTCTACTTAGACAGTTGTAGTCTAATTCCTATAAATTTATCATTTTTTAGGTGAAGAATAGAGTTTATGAGCGACTGCGAGATGAAGCTTCGATCGAGACTTTGGATTTACTGTTCCCGGAATATTTTGGTTTTCTTTTAATTAATAAAACATGTTATGGAACTCTTATGTTATTATTCATTTGATAATGAAATGAAATAAATGATTTGGTTTGCTCTCCACTGTAATGTTCCGGAATGCTTAACCCCTAATATTACTTGTTTCCGCTGATATAAAAAAAAAAACTCAAAAAATCTGGGTTATAATTTTGGGGGGTTACAGGGAGACTTGGATGTTATTTCTCAAAAAAGGATCTCAAACTTTACTTTGCAAAACTGTATATTTGGAATATTGGACTCACGAATAGAAATCCTTTTATTAAGAATTTTAGCGCTCACGCGCAAACCCGCATCTTTTGAAAAAGAGCATAATTAGAATATGTCGAACCACACATCTTATTTTGAACATGATTTATCTTACAAACTGTGAGTATAACACTGTGCAACTCGAACGAAGCGAGATTGCCACGGATCTCTCATTCGTTTATCGCAGTTGCGCGTACATCGTGATACTGGTCTCGATAAACGGGGATAAGGGTTTTTCAAAAGAGCCACTCCAAAACACAAGTTCGTGCCCCTCATCAGGGTCATCCGAGTTGTATTGGATACACAAACAGAAATGGTAATGCATATCTCCCAAATACTTCGATTCGGGAGACCGGGTTGTAACCGTGCAACAACGACTTTCAAAACCTGCTTAACAAGACCACGCATTTGGAAACATGAATTCGCTTTAGGAATTCATTTTTTAAAACAAAAATGCATGTGTGACTCGTATCATTTCAAAACAAATGAGCGATATAGGATACACTTCAGACTGTACTTACGCAAATATAAGTTAGCAAGGAAATGTGAGCTCGTACACAAAGCAGTGCGACGATAAGGTGCAAGCAAAATCCTTAAAGGGCGAAAATGCGCATTGGGCGCAGGAGTGTGTAAGCAGTGCGCGAGGTACGAAATTGTACCTTGGCCAAATAGACATAACAGGAATTGAAAGCATAAGCAAAGCTCGAGGTACAAAACTCAGCTTAAATAAATGTGTAAAGCAATGCACGAGGTATGGAATCGCACCTCAACTAAATAAAGGTGTAAGCTGGTAAATGCAAAAGAGCAAATAGCGTGGGCACTAAAGCGCGACGGCGAAAACAAATGACAGTAAGTGATGCTTGATCCGCGAATCTGCATGTCAAGCTAAATAGATGCGTAAAGCAAATAAGCCTGTACACTAAAGCGCGACGGCGAAAGTAAAGAACAGGAAGCAATGTTTGATACGCAAAATCGTGTATCAAACTAAATAAATTGCATAAGCAAATAGATTGTGCACTGTAGCGCGGCGGCCAAAAGTAAATGACAGAAAGTAAAAAGGACAAGGATCGCAAAATTGCGTCCTTGAGTTAAAAGCGTGTGTATATAATATATATATATATATATATATATATATATATTTGTTTTAATTCACTTTTTAAATTATTTAACTTAGTTTCGTTCGTCCAAAGTCCATTAGGCAACTTTCCCCTACCTTGAGGGTTTCGGGGTTGCGCTTGCCTTTGTGGGTAAGTAACGAAGGACTCGGGCCGCGGGGCACGAGCGAGATCCATCGCGCGAGCTGCGAAAGTAAAAACACTTAGTATGACATAAGGAAAAAGGAAACAAAGCAATAGAGAGGGAAGGGGTAGGGGTGTAGTCCATGCCCGCAAACCTGACAACAAATAAAAAGGGAGGGGGCAGGGGCGCAACCCCTACCCATTGTCCAGTCTACAAAAGTAGGGGGCGGCAGGAGAGGGGAAGAGAGATGGGGTGGGTTCGGATGCCAGGTCAAGCCTAGCTCCATCCGAACTGAAGGAGAGGTGGGCTCAGCTACCTGGTCGAGCTCGGTCTTACCCCAAAAGAGAGAGAACGAGAGCAGGGAGGGGGCACCCCTCCTTGGCTAAAAGAAGCAGGGGATGTGCACCCTCCTCTGCAGATCCCAAGTGGCAGGGAAAGGAATGCGCCCTCCTAGGTGCCAAAGAGAGCAGGGAAGCCCGCCCCTGCGAAACCCAACAGAGAGAGAGTGAGGGGGGGGGGGTGCTCGGCACCCTCCCGATTGGCAAAATCAGAGCCACCATCCATGGTGGCTCTGGTCTGCCGACCAAAAAAAAAGAGAGACGAGGAGGAGGCAAGAAGAAGAGAGAGGGAGTGGGAAACTCACCTTAGAGGGGGGGCATCGCTGGCATAAAGAGGTCCGACGGGGCCCTACCAACGCGTCGGGGAAGGAAGACACGAGGTAAGAGGGGGCTCGGGGTCGGGGAGAGAGAAACGCAGGCGAGAGGGAGAGAGAGCACTGAGGGAGAGAGGGAGTGGCCGACAAGGGTTGCCGACGTCGGGTGGCGGTCAGCTCCAGCAGCTGAAGAGAGTCAAAGGGGAGAGGGGGAGTGTCGGGCGAACGACGTGAGAGAGAGAGAGCGGGGGCACAGGGTTTCTCGAATGAGAAACTCTTTCCCCCCTGCATGCTTTAAGTAAGCACGAGGGAGGGCATCGGGTCCAGGTCGGATCCGCCCCAGGTCCAACATACATTTTTTTTTTGAAATATCATGGGTTTTACATTGGATCTAGTCCGATCCAAATCCGAACCCGGCCCGTCAAGGTGGTCCTTTTTTGAAAAATTGCGACTTTCGAGCCAATCGTAGCCCGAATTCAGAAAAGTAAAATATCATTACGCTCAGAATTTTGAGACACATGTAACGATATATAACTCAAATTTCGCCTCTGAAATTTGTTCGAATTTAACCTAAATTTTACTTGAATTTTGCTTGAATTTAAAGGTTGAAAATAGAACTCTTTATCACCTTTTGATTTACTCATCTCGACCTTGTCGATCAGACCTGGACCAAGCCCAGACTCAAAGAACATCGGCCTAAAATCAAGATTCTACCGATTTTCTTTTATACTTAGCCAAATTTTCAAAAATCTCAAATTTAACTAAGTGTGAAAAATACATGATCTTACATAAATAATCATATCCTCTTTGTTGGATCAATTAAATTCTTGCATTGTAGTCGTTGTTTGGAATTCGTTTTATAATTTAGTGTAGGTTCTTCACTTAATATCTAATTATTCATTAATAGTACATAAATGATGCATCTTTATTTTTTGTTTTTTTATTTGGTCAATTTTTTAATATTTTTTTTGTGAAGCTTACGCTTTACGCCTCGCTGTGCCTCAACGCTATTCACAACATTGGTTTCAACTAAGACTTGTAGCCTAGGTTTTAACCATAGACACAGTGTGATGGTCATCAAGGTTTGAAAACCACAGAATGTTGGGCAGGGATCACTTGAACTGAACTGAAAATGATGTTGGTAAGATCATAAATTTGGACCACAGGTTGCAGTTTTCTGCCCAAAGTAGGGAATCCAGTAAGTATAATTTTAACAAGTTCTTATTCACAAGATGAGTGGATTTACGAGCTAAAAATTGTGTTTCATTTGAAGTACAGGAATACACAGTTCAGAATTAACTTTTAATGAGTGCTCACCTTGCAGAAGACCTGCTATCCGCCAGGGCTGACTTGCAGTCATCTGCCCTTGCCTAAAGACAATACAAACAAATGTTATTTGATTCATGAAATTCTCACTACCAAATAATATACACTGGTGAAATTCCAGAACCTGAAAATGCATTAAATAGGCTATGCAGCCCAACATACCTGAAGTTTTTCAAGTTCTTCTGTAAAGATAGACAAGCCATAGTCACTCAGTTTTGAAATACCATGCTCATCAATCAAAATATTTTTAGATTTCAATTGATTGTGGAAAAAACCAGGAATTATTCCTGTATGAAGAAAGTGTACAGCCTTTGCCACTCCAATGAGAACAGCCAACCTCTCAGACCACTTGAGTGATTTTTCTGAATTGTCTGCACACAAGTGTTAGTAGCAACAAAGGGGATCTACCACATTTGAAAAAACAAACAAATGAATGCTGTTGTAGGCCACTAGTAATAGGTTAGTAAGTCATACCAGAAACATGTGCCTGGAGATTCCCATTAGGTATGTACTCATAAACAAGAAAAACCCTGTTAACATAGGACTCATCTGGAGCACCATCAATGCAGTGACCAAGAAGGCAAACTAAGTGGGGATGGCGAAGCTTTGAAAGCAGATCAAGGCGAAGCTTAAGGTTTCGAATTTGGTATTTCTTAAACAATGTAAAACATCGTATGGCAACATATGTACCATTCTCCAATCTTCCTTTGTATACCTGAAGGAAAAGAAAGGGATGCATTAGGCAGTGACACTCTGAATTCAGAATCAGCTAAAAGGGACTAATGAGCTAGAAACCCTCGCTCATTGTGTTCATTATCGATATAAACAGAAGACAAACAGTATTTTTAATCTGGTATTTAATAAAATCCATCCTGTCTCATAGAATACCAATCCTAGGTTCAAAAAGACACCATCCATAAGCTTACATGAAACAGGAAAGTCAACACAAGTGGCAAAAGTATCATATGACCTTTTATCTTCTCTGGAGGCAAGAACCTTTAAATAAACAATCATTACTACCAAAGAAAAGAGAAAAATGCCTTACTGCAGTGTCTTCCCCAAAAACATGGATATGATCTATAGCTTTCAAATCTATCACAGCATGTCCAAAGAACATTATTGCAGTTCAGAAGGTTTTGATTAAAATTTCTCAATTTGACTTTGACCCACAAGTTAAAGCAACCCATGGCCACCCTAGTATCAACACAATTCCAAAATTAAGTTCAGCCATGGCATATGATTCATTGAGAAGCTTATGAGCAATCTGCAATGCAAATCTCATGAATCATTATCCTGAGAGTGTAGATGAGTCTATCAAGATATCGAGGCCATGTATGGCCAAAAGTGATACTGATACTTTGCATTGAGAAGAAATTGATGATTTCTTGTTTAAGGATCTGGTGAACACAATCACCATGAGCAGAAATGCTCACTCATACATGCAAATGCTTCACATCTAGGCCCTTAGTTGTCAGTGTAGATGAGTCTATGAAGGCAGTCTGTTATTTATTTATCTATACTTGTAAAGTTTTATTCTACCTAAAAAACCTACTTGAAGTTCATCAGTCAGACCTTGTTTGTAACTTTGTATAGTTTTAAGCAGAGTTGTAAGTCGAGGAAGCGGGAAGCGTAGCGAACCAGGAATCGTTTCGAAAGTGAGAAGAGAAGCAAACCGGAAGCAACATAGGAATCGAACCGGAATCAGTGGGAAAACAAATATGAAAGCGACTTAGAATTCGATTGGGAAATGAAAGAAAAGCGAATAGGAATCAAACAAGAAACGAAAATGTAATTATACTTTTATTAATTTACCAAAATATAAAATTTATGTTATCATTGACAAAATAAAACATGAGTAGAGAACATTAAAAGTTGATCTATTAAGTGCAACAATTTAACAAATGCATCTTTGTCCCGGACCGAGTTTGGAATGGGGCATGAGCAGTGCAGAGCTCTACTGAGTGGAAAATGCATCGAGTGTAAGAACGTGCGGTATGCGTCAGCTTGATCGGTGACGTGCGGTGGTAGCATGGCATGCGATAGGCAACGATATCGTCGTTAGTGCATTGTTGTATGGCGGCACAGACGTGGAGCGTTGTTTGGCTAAGCAGTGCCAGCGGACCAGAGGGTGTTGCCTTTGGAGAGTTGCTTAAGAACCTCTCAACTTGCGGTGTCCCACGCGAGGCGATTGGACGCACGGGGGTGCGTGTGGGTTAGAAGTAATTTCCCCAAGAGTCACACTAGGTGATTCCAACCGAGTAAAGATACTCGGGGCTAGGCAAGAGAGAGCCTATGCTCCAGCGAATGAGTTTGGGTGGTGCCCTTCGCTATGGCATGAAATCATCAACTGGTCTTCGGACTGGGGGTCGAAAGACTCGGATCCTTCAGTGGCGAGGTTTCAACTCGCTTGCGCATGGAGCTGCGATGTGCTCCATGGCATTCTAAGTTAAGGCAGGTTGGTGCCCTTCTCGAAAGTGCTTAGTTGGTATGGGACGACTATGCACAAAGTGGCATTGATAACATAGAACGCATTTGAAGATGCGCTTGAAGAGCTTCCGCTAGGCAGCTGTGCGCGGGGTAGCGCACAGGGCCAATATTCTGATTCAACACATTGAAAGTGTTGGTGAGTGGCTTGTGGCCGTTAGTCTGGCCATATTGGCTAGGCTAGCATGTTACAGGTTGCGAGTTATTCTATGCCCGTGGCAAAAGTGGCTATAAGATAGCGATTAGAAGGCTTGTGACGGTAAGGAGGACCGTTGCGCTGCATGGGCTTATTGAGCGAAAATTAGCCCGTGACAATTGGCATCAGAGCAGATCGATATCTTGAGCAAGATACACTCAAAAAGAAAAGGTTCACGGAGACCTTGTTATTCATGTGCGACAATGAAAGGAACAAAGATGGTTTATTCTTGCGATACAAAATTGCGTAACTGAAGATTGGTGAATCGAATCGTTGAAGCAAAGTAGTGGTTGGATGGTATGGGACATCTTTACCACAATATTCTGAAGCGTAAGGTTGCTGTTCAGTTGTCGGCTAAGGGAACGCAGATAAATCAAAAAGATTCTCACCAGTTGTGCGTTAGGCTCACAGGTGGAGCATAGCGTTTGCCTTGTGCATGCAGAGAATGCACGTTGGATTCGGCTGGAAGGATTTGCACCTTTGGGTTGGGGAGACTTGATAAAACTTGTGCTCTCTCCCAAGCTTGTGGGTTAGCGGAGTGCCCACGTTGAGCAAAGATGCTCGTCAGTTTGGTCCCTTAAATTGAAAGTTCCCTGAGAAGTGTGTGTGCGGAAAGAGTTGTTGTTCTTAGATCGTTGATCCCTGCGGAAATTCTCTGCTGACTCTAGAAGAGAGTTGCAGCATGCGGGCTTCGGGAGGGGAGCAGCAGCATTGGGCCGAAGGTGCCTATGGGAGGAGGAGGCAGCAGCATTGGGCCGAAGGTGCCTATGGGAGGAGGAGGCAGCAGCATTGGGCCGAAGGTGCCTATGTGAGGAGGACGAGTACCACGAAGACACTCTGAAGGATCGCATTGGGTTAATGCTCCAGCAAAGCATTCCCCACTTGAGGACTCAGATGGATCATCGAAAAACCGTAAATGTTGTGCTAAAGGGATAGAGATCTCTGCGGTACACATTGGTGGTTATTTTTCTCGGAGAGGATCACAAAGGGCTAAAAGTGCCCTTGCTGAGGTTGGAAAGCAACCCAGCCATGAGCTTAATGACGACAAGCTTGTCGTGCAGGTAAGGATGCCCTGCTTGAGTTGGAACTACACTGGGGTTCCACGAGCATGGAAGGCTCGTTGCGAGAAAGCGGAAGACTGTTGTCTAAGCGATCAGAGATGTGCTAAGGTATGGGACTTGGCATATTAAAGATTGTGGAGATGGTGGATGGACACCAGAACAGGTTGAGCTGGATGAAAAAGAAGTTAGCCAAAAGTTAACACAAAAGGGAACTGGCAAATCAAGCTAACTGCGTTCTTACCTACACCAACATTATCGAGGACGTATAATGGCTTGGGTGGGGGAGCATGTCCCGGGCCGAGTTTGGAATGGGGCATGAGCAGTGCGGAGCTCTACTGAGTGGAAAATGCATCGAGTGTAAGAACGCGCGGTATGCGTCAGCTTGATCGGTGACGTGTGGTGGTAGCATGGCATGCGATAGGCAACGATATCGTCGTTAGTGCATTGTTGTATAGCGGCACAGACGTGGAGCGTTGTTTGGCTAAAAAGTGCCAGCAGACCAGAGGGTGTTTCCTTTGGAGAGTTGCTTAAAAACCTCTAAACTTGCGGTGTCCCACGCGAGGCGATTGGACGCACGGGGGTGCATGTGGGTTAGGAGTAATTCCCCCAAGAGTCACACTAGGTGATTCCAACCGAGTAAAGATACTCAGAGCTAGGAAAGAGAGAGCCTATGCGCCAGCGAATGAGTTTGGGTGGTGCTCTTCGCTATGTCATGAAATCATCAACTGGTCTTCGGACTGGGGGTCGAAAGACTCGAATCCTTCAGTGGCGAGTTTTCAACTCGCTTGCGCATGGAGCTGCGATGTGCTACATGGCATTCCAAGTTAAGGCAGGTTGGTGCCCTTCTCGGAAGTGCTTAGTTGGTATGGGACGACTATGCACAAAGTGGCATTGATAAACATAGAACGCATTTGAAGATGCGCTTGAAGAGCTTCTGCTAGGCAGCTGTGCGCGGGGTAACGCACAGGGTCAATATTCTGATTCAGCATATTGAAAGTGTTGGTGAGTGGCTTGTGGCCGTTAGTCTGGCCATATTGGCTAGGCTAGCGTGTTATAGGTTGCGAGCTATTCTATGCCCGTGGCAAAAGTGGCTATGAGATAACGATTACAAGGCTTGTGACGGTAAGGAGTACCGTTGCGCCGCATGGGCTTATTGAGCGAAAATTAGCCCGTGACATCTTGTTGCAAGCATTTAATAATTAATACATTAAGAAAAATTCATAATTCATAATTCATATTCCTGTTGCAACTAATTAACAAATGCATCTTGTTGCAAGTATTTAATAAATAATACATTAAGAAAAAATCATAAGTCGTATTCTTATTGCAACCATTTAACAAATGCATCCTATTGAAAGCATTTAATAAATACTACATCAAGAAAAAATTATAATTCATATTCTTGTTGTAACCATTTAACAAATGCATCATGTTGCAAGCATTTAATAAAAAATACAACAAGAACAATTCATGATTCATATTCTTGTTGCAATCATTTAGCAAATGCATCTTGTTGCAAGCATTTAATAAATAATACATCAAGAACAATCCATAATTCATATTCCCGTTGCAAGCATTTAATAAATAATACATCAAGAAAACTAATAAAGTTGATTAAGAAGCGTACCTTTTTTAAGAAATTAGACACATTGAGCGAGAGAGATAGAAAAAAGAACAAGCGAGAGGGAGTGAGACACAATGAAAGAAAGAGAGTAGAGACAGAGTGAGCG
The DNA here is from genome assembly GCF_984573655.1 of Nuphar pumila. Taxonomy (NCBI): domain Eukaryota; kingdom Viridiplantae; phylum Streptophyta; class Magnoliopsida; order Nymphaeales; family Nymphaeaceae; genus Nuphar; species Nuphar pumila. The sequence goes on along the minus strand of NC_143251.1, from coordinate 58,692,808 downwards.
AGAGAGAGAGAGAAAGAGATAATGACAAACAAAAAGAGAGTGAGCGAGAGAGACAACAGACAACAAGAGAGAGTGAGACACAGAGAGCGAGAGACGGAGAGAGGGAGGGAGGGAGAGAGCGAACGAGAGAGAGGGAGAGTCAGAGAGAGACATATCGAGTGAAAGTGAGGGGGAGAGAGAGTCGGAGCGAGAGATATAGAGAGAGAGAGAGAGGGAGAACAGGAGAGAGTGAGAGACAGAGAGAGCGACAAACGGAGAGAGAGAGGGAGAGGGAGAAACATACCTAAAGAAGCCCATGGTGGTCACCGAAGCACACTAGAGGTCGCCGGAGAGGGAAGGAGCGAGCGAGAGAGAGGGTAGGGTTTGGGAGTCGAAAACCACCCAAACCCTTAGTTTTTTTTATATTTCACAAGATTTTCAATTACCATTTTACCCTTTTAAAAGAGACTCTTTTTTATTTTTTTGGTAAAAAAAAATCAAAGGCTAAAATTATCTTGACCTTAAAAAAAGTAAAGTTACTTCCCGATATTGAGAAGTGAGCTTCCTTTTAATAGGAAGTGTGCTTCCCAAATAAAATAGGTGCTTCCCCATGCGTTTCGGAAGCACCACGTTTCGTGCTTCCGAAGTGCACTTCCCGACTCCTATAGGTACTTCCGGTAACCCTGGTTTTAAGTCTAGAATATTTGTCCATGAAAAATCAAAAGTTCATACATCATTACGAACAATAACAAAAGGAAATTCTCATCTTTGACAACATCATTTAGCATCCTGAAATGAGTTGCAGGTATAAAGCTTGAAAAAAAAGTGTCGGACACGTGCCAGGCACATGTCGGGGTTTGGTCCGTTGTGTCGGGCCCGGATCCGAGTCCGAACCGGACCCGAGCTTGACCCGACCCCGGTTTCTCGAACATTTGAGTGACTGCATCTTTAAAAAGATGCAAGCTCAGTCGAGCGAGGGGTAAAACCCCTCACCACTCTCTCTCCTCTGCTCTGCCTCCCGCCTTTGTCCCGTGTGCTGCAGGAAGCTGACGACTGAAGCCGTCGGCGGCCTCCGAGCTCCAGCAACCCACCGCTTCCTCCCCTTCCTCTACAGCCACCGACGATCGTGTCGGTGACCTTCACCCGCGATAACCCTCGCCTGACACCGTCTCTCTTCCCCTTTTTGTCTCCCCGTCTCTCCCGTGCTGTCGTCGGCAATCGGAGCTGCTGACGACCAACCCTGTTCGGCCTCCTCCTCCATGTGTCTGGCAGACACTCCAACGGCCCTGTTACCCTTGTCCTCTTGCCTCTTCGATTCGACAGAGGAGCCCCCGACGTCGGAGCTCCCTCTGCTTATTAGAGGCTGCACACCGATAACCCCGAGAGCCTCCTCTCCTTCCTTCGTCCCTTCTTGCCCATTAAAGAAGGTCTCGTCACTGCCATCGCCTTCGCCTGAGTCGTCCTTGGACTCCTTTGTCATCACGGTCTTCTCAGGTAAAACCCTCCCCTCTTCTTCTTCTCCTTTGTGAGGGATTGACCGACAGGGGGGCTAAGCCCCCTGTCGTCGCCTCTTGTCAGCAGGGGATTACCCCCCTTGCCTTCCTTTTGGAATCGGTCGACAGGGGGGCTGAGCCCCCTGTCGTCGCCTCTCGTCGGCAGGGGGTTACCCCCAGCCTTCCTTTTGGAGTCGGTCGACAGGGGGGCTGAGCCCCCTGTCGTCGACAGGGAGTTACCCCCCCCCCCTTGCCTTCCTTTTTGGAGTCGACCGACAGGGGGGCTGAGCCCTCTGTCATCGCCTCTCGTCGGCAAGGGGCCCACCCCTGTCGCTTTCTTTTTCGGCAGGGGGCTCTGTTCCCCCTATCCTTCTTGTGTTTGCCTGCAGGGGGTGAAGCTCCCCCTGTATTTGTGTCCCGACAGGGGGCGAGGCCCCTTGCTTGTTGTTTCCCGGTAGGGGGAGAAGCTCCCCCTGGCCTCTGTTGTTCCTCGGCAGGAGCCGAAGCCCCCTGCTCTCCTGTTGCTTCCCGACAGGGGGTTCTGCCCCCCTGCTTCCTGCGTTTTGCAGGCAGGGGGCGAAGCTCCCCCTGCCTCTTTTGGTTTCCAGTAGGGGGCGAAGCCCCCTTGCCTTCTTCCTGTTTTCGAGCAGGGGGCAAAGCCCCCTGCACCTTGTTCTTCGGCAAGGGGCTTTTCCCCCTGCCTTGATCTTGTTGTCGGCAGGGGCAGAGCCCCTGCCTATCTCGTTTCCAGCAGAGGTTGCGCCCCCTGTCCTGTTTCCTGTTGAGGCAGGTTCGGAAGGGAGCCTTTGCTCCCTCCCTGCCTTTTCTGTCTCTGCCTCTGTGGCTTTTTACCAGGCAAAGGTGAGGCCCTTGCCTCCTGCATCCTCGCGGGCAGGGTGCAGTGTCTGTGCCCCTGCCTCTGCATTTCTGGCAATATAGGAGCAGGCCTCCCTGTCCCTGCTCGTGTGGCTGGGGGCTAAGCCCTTAGCCCTCTCTGTTGTTCGGGCATGCAAGGAGGAAGGCTCCCTACCTCTGCCACTGTTTACTGTCGGTGGTCAGCAAGGCTCTGTCAGGAGGCCATTACTGCTCCAGCAGGTAGGGAACCTAAGACTCCATGCCTTGCTGCCTCTGTTGTTTTTCTGCAGGGAGCTGAGCTCCTTGCCTACCCTCATGTTTGGGGTCCAGTACCACTGCAGGTCTTATCGGACCCGCTTCTTGTTCGTATTATGGCATATTACTAATGTTCTAAGCATCGCAGGTTGAACGGTGGATCCAGCTTGCCTTAGTGGCTCGAGCTCGTGCTTACCTACACCGCAGGCGTACGAAGACCCGCAACCCCTCAAGGTAGAGGATTCTTGCGTAAAAGGACAATGAACTGATAAATCCTAAAATAAAGAAATATAACTAAAAATGAAAGAGGATGATACATGTATACGTATAAAATATATATGCATGTCTTTTAATTCAAGGACGTGATTTCGCGATCCTTGTCCTCTTTACTTTTCTTGCACTTTACTTTCCTGTTTGCCGCCGCGCTATATGTGCCCAAGCTTTTAATTCATGTCTTTACATTTTATGTTTTTTAATTTCAGGACATGGTTTCGCAAACTTGGTCCTTTTTAATTCTTGCATTTTACTTTCCTTTTTGTCGTCGCGCTATATGTGCCCAGGCTCTTTACTTGCAGTCTTTTCTGTTCCTACTTTACTTCCATGATGCGGTTTCGCAATGCTGGTCCTTTTTTACGTTCTCTCACTTTACTTTCTGCATTTACTTTTTTTGCACCTCGCTTTATGCGCCATGGCTTTCCTTCTTACTTTTGATCTTCGTACCTTACTTTCCTGTTGCTGTCGTGCTTGCTTTTGCACTTACTTTTTTGTGTGTTCATCTTTACTTTGTTGCTGCACTTCGTGTATATGCTTTGCTCGTGCATGTGTTGTTTTGTCCTTTGTTGTGTGCTCTTGTATTTTACTTGCTTATGCTCTTCGTTTAATCGAGGTACGACTCCATACCTCGCGAGTCATCTTTTACACTTGCTTAGTTAGGGTACGATTTTGTACCTCATGAGTTGCTTACGTATTTGTCTACTTATATGTTTCGATGGTCGAGGTATGATGTCATACCTCGTGTGTGGCTCAAGCATTTTACCCTCGAGGTGCAGCTTCGCACATCGAGTCTTGTTCTTTGTTTTGCCACTACACTATAATGTGCATGAGTTTGCCCCTTGTCAGTTGGCACTCCTTGAGTGCAACTTTGAGTGTATAGTATATATCGTTTTGCTTCTTTGTTTTAAAGGTCACGACGCACACCTATGCACTTTGGTTCTCTAAAAATGATGGTTCTTAGGTGTAAACTTATTTTCAAAATGTATAGCTTTGTAAAGCAGATTTCGAAAGCCTTTTGCAAGATAGCGGTTGGATCTCCCAAATCAATGTATATGGGAGAAGTGAGTTATAACTTTAGTTCGCGCATTCGATACGATTTGGATAACCATGTTTAGGGGCATGCGCACGAGTTAGGCAAAGGTTCTACTAAGGAACCTGTTAGATCATTGTCGCATCACCACTGATGCGAGACCTAGTTACTAGGCCTTCTGGTCAAACTAAGATAGTAGCGTCTTTCCTTTCTTCGCAAAAGTATTGTTAATGGATTTCTTCTGCGAAATCCATGCTCCTCCCCTTGTAGTCGTACTCTTAGTCATGTACGATATGTTTGGACTACAAAGAGCAGGATGAGAGGTCTGTAGTAACCTTGAAACGTGTATTAACACTTTAAGGAAATCATGTAATGCTGATGTTCGCCTAATAGGCAAGATGCTCGTGACTGTCTAAAGGACCTGAGCGTGATAAGTTGGAACTTGAATGAGTTCACTATGAACTTCTGTAAAGTAGATGTGTTGGGGGATTTTATGCGAGAGATCTTTACCCCTCTCATCGTGGTTGTACTTTTGAACAGGTATGTTGCGTACTGCGGTGAGTAGGATGAGAGGTGTGTCGTTGCCTCGAACGCGCAATGGCGCGTGTAATTCACATAATGATAATTATGCGCCTTCACAGGCAAGATGCTCGAGTGGGTCGAAAGACCAGAGCATGTAGAATGGGACGGCGATTAAGAAACCCTCGTCGTACCCGTTTGATATGGTTCATCAAGAGAGAGAATGGATGGTACAAAACTCTGATAGACAAGCCATTAATGGCTATTACGGGCAAACGTCTGGCTTCCCCAGTCATCGGAGGTAGGGAAAATGAGGGCTACCATAAGTATCCTAGGTGGTAGTCGTCTGGCACTTCTGCAGAAGCTGAATGCATCCATAGGCCTTGTTTGCCTTTGGGGACTTACTTTCTTGGCCACTGGCCATCTCCTTAAGAGCAGACTTAGTCAGTCATTCGGGGTATAATAAAATACATAACATAATGGACCCCTGAATCTGTTAAAATGTAAAACTGTACATATATGTATATATAATAATATTATATTATTATATATATATAAATACATTTTTAATTTCTTTCTTTTCTGTATTTTTTTTCCTTTATTTTTATTTTTTGTCTTTATGTCATCTAGTTCAGTTTGAACTAGAATGACGGTTGCTAGTCAAGTCCTGTCCAGACTTGACTAGCAATAGAGTTGTTGGACTGACACAGTCCAACAGCTCTTAATAGAGTTGTTGGACTGACACATTCCAACAGCTCTAAATAGAGCTGTTGGACTGTGCCCAACAGCTCTATTGAGTCCTCTTTCAGCTGTGTATATAAAGGGGTGCAGCCCCTCTTGTATTTCACTCCAATGCTTCTTAAGCAATTGGTTTTTCATATCAATAAAGAATACATTTTTATTTTTATTTTGTTTCCAGTTATACCCTTTTTAAGGGTTATGCTTTAGTGTCATTCTTGACACTTGCTCTTGTTAATCAAAGCTCGTGTTTCGAAGATCCCCATTTCATTTCATGGTATCAGAGCCGCGGAAGTACTAAATCTTGAGGAAAAGCTGCCTCGGTTTCCGTGCCCGTTTGCAAAAGTGTTCGCCACTTGAAGAGAAGTGTTTTATCACTTCATTGGAGAAGATTTCACATCTTGTTGTATTTTTTTTTTTTTCTTTCTTTCTCATTTTCCTTCTTGTTTCTCTTCTATCCCTATTCTTTCTCTCCTTGTAATCGATGGATGACAATGATAAAGTCACCATCATGCCTATGAAACTAAGCGATACGAACTATGTAACATGGGCTTCAATCATGAAGCACCATATATGGGGAAAAGGCTTATGGGGGATTGTGGATGGTTCCGATTCGGAACCTAAGCTATCTCTTACTAAAAAGGAGGGAGATAAAGACGTCCCTCTATCGGAAGAAGAGAAAATCAAGGCTATTGCCTCATACGAGAAGAAATGGAAAGAATGGAGAATATCTCATGCAAAGATAATGTCATGGCTTATCAATAGCGTTGACATTAAAAAATGCTCAAGTCTTGCCAAATTTGATCATGCCGATAAGGCATGGGAATACCTTAAGAATATGTATTCCCTTAAAGATATTGCACACGTGTGCAACCTCCAAGAAAAAGTTCGAATGATGACACAAGGAGACAAAACTATTCGTGAATATTACAATGGGTTGTCCGAACTTTGGGAAGAACTTTCCCTTTTAGAACCAAAGTGGCATTGTGCCGAAGACATCGAGCTTCGTCAGAAACAACTCGATGTTGAACATTTTTACCAGTTTATCACTGGATTAAGGCCGGAATTTGAAACCACTAAATCGGCCCTACTTCACCGGGGAAAAATTTCTTCTATTGTGGAAACTATTGAAGAGTTAACAATGGAAGAAAATCGTCTCCGGAAAGGTTCTTTAAAAATTGAAGATGATTCCGTTTTAGCCGTGTCTAGACCAGGGAATCATGTTCGATCATATAGGCCTCCTCACTTTAACCGACAAAATGGTGACTATGATAAGAAGAAAGTTATTTGTCATCACTGTCATGAACCGGGACACTAAAGGCCACAATGTCCCAAACTTAAGGAGCTGAGAGAAAAAAGAGCTGCAATTGCTGGATCGGAGCCCAAAGATCAGGATGCACCAGTTTCCCTGGCCCAACTAATGGAGATCCTTCAGCCTCTCATCAAAGGTGCCTCTTCCTCATCTGAAGCTTCAACCGGCGCAGCAGCCTCATCTTTTTCTGATTTAGGTAAAATTTCTTGGCTTCTTGACTCTGGTGCATCTTTTCATATGACCCCAAATAATCAAAGTCTATCCAAATGTGTTAAAAATAAAACAAGTGTGTCAAAGGTCTTTAATGCTGATGGGACTTCTCTTGAAATAGAAGGAATAGGAGATTTTGAAAAAATTTATAAAACAAAAAAAATTTTTATTCCAGAAATTAGACATGTTCCCAAATTAAATTTAAATCTTTTATCTGTATCTCAAATTTCTGATTATGGGTGTAATATTTCTTTTTCTTCTCATGGTTGTTGGGTACAGGATCGCCAGTCAGGCAAGCTGATTGGGGAAGGCCATAGAGAAGGAGGACTCTATTACATGGATTTTTTGGAAATGCCGAAGAAAGCTTTTTGTTATAATATTCAAAAAATAGAGTTGGAACTGTGGCATAAGAGACTTGGTCACCCACATATAGCCAAAATCCAACATTTTCCAAATCTAGGAAAATTTTGTAACTCTAAATCATTTGATTGTAAAGATTGTATTCTCGGCAAAATGAAAAGATTACCATTTCAGAACAGAACCTTTTTCTCTTCAAGACCACTTGAATTAATACACTCGGATGTTTGGGGTCCTGCACCAGTAATTTCTAAAGGAGGATTTGTTTACTATGTTATTTTTGTCGATGATTTCTCCCGACATACGTGGATGTACTTTCTCAAACATAAGTCTGAAGTATTTTCATACTTTCAAACTTTTCATAATATGGTTAAAAACAAATTTCAAAATGATATTACTATTTTTCGCACAGATTCAGGGGGAGAGTTTTTATCCACAGATTTTCAAAATTATCTTAAATTGCATGGCATCACACATCAAAGATCTTGTCCTTATACACCTCAACAAAATGGACTGGCAGAACGAAAACATCGCCATATTATAGAAACCACTAGAACTTTATTAATAGCAAATCAAGTCCCTAAAGACTTTTGGGCAGAAGCTGCCTTAACTGCCACCTATCTCATTAATAGGATGCCATCTTCTTCGTTACAAAATATCACTCCCATTGAAAAACTTATGAACATTTCTCCAGACTACTCTAGATTAAGAATATTTGGGTGCAAATGTTTCATATTTACTGACAAAAATGATAAACTTTCCCCTCGTGCGATTCCCTGTGCCTTTTTAGGATATGCTGAAAACCAGAAAGGTTATAGATGTTTTGACTTCAAAAATAATAAACTATATGTGTCTAGAAATGTTTCCTTTCTTGAAAAGGAGAGCTTCTTTGATTTTAGAAAATTAAAAGACGTCACTGAGTACTCCTTTTTGCTAGATCTAACATCAACATCTGATGAATATGACCTTGATTGTAACTTTGATGACGATCCAAGAATTATTGATCTTAATGTTGAAAATGAAGAAGTTCATAGAGATACTAGTATTCAATATTCCAGGCGACAAGAGTCTAATACTCCATGTGCACTTGAGAAATATTCTAACATTCCAACTAGACAATCATCCCGAATCTCGAGGCCTCCAGAAAAGTTTGTATCATACGAGTCTTTCTCACCCACATATAGGGCAATTATTGCATTAATTCACTCATATGAAGAACCATCCACATATTTTCAAGCAAAAAATGATATCAAATGGATAGAAGCCATGAAAGTTGAATTAGATGCACTTGAAAAGGCTTCTACATGGAATATTCAAGATCTTCCTCCAGGGAAGAAAACTATAGGATGTCGATGGGTTTATAAAATTAAAACCAAGAGTGATGGTACTCTTGAAAGATATAAAGCCCGTTTAGTAGCCAAAGGTTATGCCCAAGAATATGGGATTGATTATGAAGAAACCTTTGCTCCGGTGGCTCGTATGACTACTGTCCGAACCTTAATTGCCTTAGCTTCTATCAAAAAATGGTCTATTTTTCAAATGGATGTCAAAAATGCTTTTTTAAATGGAAAGCTAGTTGAAGAAGTATATATGGAACCCCCTCCTGGTCTAAGTATTCCTAAGGGTAAAGTCCTTCGCTTAGAAAAAGCTCTTTATGGACTTAAACAAGCACCAAAAGCTTGGTATGATAGGTTTAGTCGTGTTATGATTGATATTGGTTTTCAATTCTGTTTAACTGACACTGCTTTGTTTATTAAGAATTCTGATGGAGGAATCATTGTGCTTCTTCTTTATGTGGATGATATGATCATCACCGGAAGCGATAAACAGGGAGTTGAAACAATCAAAACACTTCTTAAATCTCATTTTGAAATGACTGATTTGGGCTTGTTGAGATATTTTTTAGGCATTGAAGTTGCTTATTCTCCTAGAGGATATTTATTATCTCAGACTAAATTTGCTTTTGATATTGTTTTCAGGTCTGGTATTACTGATGATAAGAAAGTTGACACTCCAGAAGTTGTTAATGTTAAAATGAAGATTGATGATGGAGAACTTCTTGCAGACCCTACTCCTTACAGACAGCTTGTCGGGGCACTTTCCTATCTATCCATTACCAGACCAGATATAGCACATGCTGTTCATACAGCAAGTCAATTTCAACATGCTCCTACTTCTGTTCATATGGGAGCAGTCATGCGTATTATCAGATACATCAAGTCCTCTCTTTCACGAGGACTTTTCTTATCTTCCTCCTCTTCTCTTGATTTAATTGCATATACTGATGCTGATTGGGGAGGTGATCCCAATAACAGACACTCAACCACTGGCTTTTGTGTCTTTTTAGGGGAATCATTAATCTCGTGGAGGTGTAAAAAGCAGCAGAAGGTATCTCTCTCATCCACCGAAGCTGAATACAGAGCCATGGCAACCACGACCATGGAAGTAGTTTGGCTCCGACGACTGCTTGCTGACATGGGAGTTGAAGCAACAAAGGCTTCACAAATGTGTTGTGACAACAAAAGTGCGATCTACATTGCCAGTAACAGAACATTCCACGAACGCACCAAACACATCGAAATGGATTGTCACTACGTCAGAGAGGAATATCTACACGGGATAATTGATCTGCCATATGTCACTTCAGAATATCAGTTAGCAGACCTCTTTACAAAGCCTCTCGCTGCTCCCCGATTTCACTTTCTCTTAGACAAACTTTCGCTCATTGTACCGTAAGTTTGAGGAGGAGTGTTAAAATGTAAAACTGTACATATATGTATATATAATAATATTATATTATTATATATATATATAAATACATTTTTAATTTCTTTCTTTTCTGTATTTTTTTTCCTTTATTTTTATTTTTTGTCTTTATGTCATCTAGTTCAGTTTGAACTAGAATGACTGTTGCTAGTCAAGTCCTGTCCAGACTTGACTAGCAATAGAGCTGTTGGACTGACACAGTCCAACAGCTCTTAATAGAGCTGTTGGACTGACACATTCCAACAGCTCTAAATAGAGCTGTTGGACTGTGCCCAACAACTCTATTGAGTCCTCTTTCAGCTGTGTATATAAAGGGGTGCAGCCCCTCTTGTATTTCACTCCAATGCTTCTTAAGCAATTGGTTTTTCATATCAATAAAGAATACATTTTTATTTTTATTTTGTTTCCAGTTATACCCTTTTTAAGGGTTATGCTTTAGTGTCATTCTTGACACTTGCTCTTGTTAATCAAAGCTCGTGTTTCGAAGATCCCCATTTCATTTCAGAATCGATCTCGGTTGTTTCTACGTTTCATGCCTTATGCGTACCCATAATGGCCAGCTCATAATGAGAACAAGATATAACTTACACACATGATTATGAGATATGTGTGCTGTGACGTGAATTGATTGCTGGTTAGCTCGGTAGTTTGGTACGCTACTCGTTGAGCTATACACGCCTATCGAGGCGTTACTTTAATTGGTTAAATTGCTTACGCAGTTCTTTGCTAAGTAATAACAAGCTTCTCATACAAGTCAATTGTTTATAATACTAGCATTATGCGAGTCGTTACATATTGTGATATAACTGTTGTCGTATGATTGTTTATCATGTGTAGCTTATAAATTGCTTGTGATGCAATAGCTTATGCCTTACGATTTAACTAGTTACTTGTCGATGGACTGAACCATCTAATGGTAATTGTATGTATTGCGAGCATTGTTATGAATGCTTGTCTTATGCAGTTGCTTTGTTTGTCTGTTGGATAGAGTTAGTCACTCTTCACCTATAGTATCAGTTGAATCGCTATAATTGCTTGTTTAGCACTATGGTCCTTACTGCTCTTGTATTTAGCTGTTTGCTTTACTAGAGTTTTGCTTACTCCACAATACGTTTGGTCAGATCTGCTAGTCTTGCTTTTCCTGCTTGATCTAGCGAATGACTTGCTTATTGCAGCATTTGTACCTTCTTGTCTTTTGCACCCCTACTAGTTTATTGTGAGACTGACCCATTTCATGGGCAGGTGGTGATCAGGTTGATACAACTTGCGATGACACGATGACGTGATGAGTTCAAGGCGAGACCCTTTCCCTGACGTTACGCTCCTAAGGATATTTTGGTAAATATAGTATAGAGTTTATTTGAAAGCATCTCTTTTGATTAAAACTTTGGATTACTAAAACTGTATTACCAAAACTTTGTTCTTCTTTTCATTTCAATAAAATATATATTCGAGTTGCAAAACGGTTTGTAAAAAGAAGTTTGTGCTGTAATGCGCTCAAGGTCTAGGAACTTGCTATTTCAAACATGATTTTTCGCTGAACTTCTGTTTCAAACTCTGATAAGTAATCGATTTCAAAGCTTTCAACATTTTTCATAAAAGGTTTCAAGTCCAGGATTTTGGAGCGTTACAGCAGATCCATGGACAAAATGCACATTCCTTACTTGGAAACACACACAGTGATGCTGAAACATACTTATCCACAATATTTTTTTGCCTATGCATGTGGATCAGTTGAAGTTGCTTGAACCTATTCTATTGTGATAGCTCATCAGTAGATCATACCAACTTAAGCATAGGATTTTGGGTCTTGATGGGTGTCACTCCACAGCTTGGCTATCAAAAGAAAAGTGTATACACTGGAGTCTATTCTACAAGTTACATTTGGGGAGTTAATCTCTTTCTGTATAAAATTATCAAACACCCGTGGTAGTGACAGTTAATTCATCACGTACCAAGTCATTTTGTATTTGTTTGAGGTATGAATTTGTTGTAGCACTTGTTAATGTCCTGAAAGATAACAGTTTTCATACATACACATGTACATACATATTCATGTGTATATATGTATGTAGGTATGCATTATGCACATGCACACTGAGGGACTTTTTAGGCTTTATTTTCTGTAAAAGCAACTCAATCAATAGAAATTTGTTTGCCAAAATGATGTCAAATGAGTATCAAGTCAATAACATCCAACAGCAAAGCTTCAAAATTTCATGTATAATGACTAATAGTACCAAAGGGAAGTGATAATCAGCAGCCTAAAACAAGGTGAAAGTTCAACTGGCATCTCACTGCTTATAAAAGCACAGTTTTACAATTTAAATTTTTCACATGTACCTTTCCAAAGGAGTTTTTGCCCATATATGTGGATTGACTGAAGTTGCTTGTGGCCTCTTCTAGCTCCGCTACTGTAAACTGTCTGTAAATTGGCAAACCTTGTGTCCCCAACTTCATTGTTTGAATATATCCTGACAATGACAAAGTGAGCCAAGGGATTAGTATGCTTAATGCTTCCAACAAAAGGGAAAAAAACAACATATGGTAGAATTGCTACAAGAATGAGTAATCCTTAGTAATTCATCCTCTAGTGATGCCATACAATGTCAAAAATCAGGAAAGATATTGTAGTTGACTCTCGTGTAGGAAATTTTTGCCACACAGCTAACACCTCCTATCATCTATCCATTGTGCAACCAGCGTCATCTAAGGAACCTCCATTGTGGAATGGGTTACCCATTTGGCTCATTTTATCTTATTTATACCTTTGGTTTGTGTTCTCGATCTATAAGTTTATATATTATCATTGATAAAATTGGAAAATTTCACATACATATTATGTCCATGAATTCCCTCTTTTTTATTATTTTACACTCAATGTTAGGAACCTTATGCTTTCATTCCTAAATGTGTATATTCTATCAACTTTGATGACGAAACTTGCAGATATGTTTGGAGTTCTTAAGAGAAATTTTCCAAATTTACCAATGCACTTTTAAATTTCTTCACTAACCGTATCCAGTTTAACACAAAGTTCTAAAATCATATTTTGGGAAGAAAAAGACAACTTTTTTGCAAACTGTCCCAAAAAATACCATTGTACAACTAGAATATGATCTAACTTTTCCCTTTTCTCGAGTTAAAAGTAAAGTTTCACTAGAAACAGAAAAGCGTATCCAGATGTAAATAATGGTCTTAACGCATTAAAACTCTTATTATTATGCCCTTTCCAAATCAGCTGGAAACAAGCCACAAAGACCAAACCTGTCCCAGAATTAACCCTAATCCAAGTGTGCATTCCCAATATGGTTTATCACTACTTGCTACAAGAAAAGGCAAACTTGTTCTTGTCAGAAATATCAACCTGCAAGAGTTAAAGATGAGGTAAAGAGAGAAGAGAGAAGTCGGCGGCAATAGAGTTTTCCCTTTTCTCTTGTTATTTATAAGTGTGGTACAGGGTATAACATTACACAACTAATAAAATTAAATTACAAACATGTCACCGCCCATGCATCCCGAGGTGGATCCTTGAAATGTGGTGCGGGTCGGATCCATGATCCAAACTAACAGCCTCCCTCAAGTTGAGTATGGTCTTTGATCATGCTCAACTTGTCTTTGAGTGCCCAAAACTGATGAGTGGATAATCCCTTGGTAAAGATGTCAGCAACTTGCATATCTGACCGAACATATGCATGTTCAATTTCTTTTTCTTCCACCTTTTGTCTAACAAAGTGTTGATCGATCTCGATGTGCTTCGTGCGACAATGAAGGATGGGATTGAAGGCAATATTAATAGCACTCTGATTATCGCAAAGAAGCATAGAGGACGAGATCGGTTCTTGTAATTCTTGCAGTAGGTGTCTCACCCATGTAACATCGGTTGTTCCTGCTGCCATTGCACGATACTCGGCTTCAGTACTAGATCGCGCCACTGCCTTTTGCTTCTTGCTACTCTATGTTACAATATTATTGTCGATAAGAATGCAATACCCCGAAACTGATCTGCGCTCGTCAGGATCACCATCCCAGTCCGCGTCTGTGTAGGTGAATAGTCGATGCCCTGTTGTGTCCCTGGTATACATCAAGCCATCTCCAATCGTACCCTTTAAATACCGAAGGATCCTTTTTACTCCTTCCATATGTACATCTGTAGGAGCATGTATAAACTGTGAAGCCTGATTGACAGAGTATGCTATGTCAGGCCTAGTGAATGTTAAGTATTGTAACATCCCTACAACTCGACGATACAAAGTAGGATCATGATAAGTAGTGCCTTCTTTAGCACTTAGCTTATGATTTAGAAGGCAAGGTGTGCTAATTGGTTTACAATTCTCCATCCCTGTAGCAAGTAAAATATCAATAGTGTAGTCTCATGTCGACTATCAACTTCCACACCCAAAAAATATCGCAAGGGACCCAAGTCTTTCATCTTGAATTTAGCCATCAGCATAGACTTAACCCAAGATATGTGATCCTCATCACTCCCGGTAATAATGATGTCATCAACATATATAAGCACCCAAACAATAGCTGAATCACTTTTGAATATGAACAATGAATGGTCTAGAACACTTTTAGTGAACCCATGATGCTGGATCTCCGTGGAAAAACTTTCAAACCAAGATCGAGAGGCTTGTTTCAAGCCATAAAGAGAGTGTCGAAGTTTACATACCCAATTTGATGAATCATACATGCTATAAGGCGGCTGCTCCATGTAAACTTCTTCCTTTAGTTCACCATGCAGAAAAGCATTTTTAACATCAAGTTGACTGAGTGACCATCCATGTTGTAACGCCAATGCAATGATAATCCTGACTGTGCCCAATTTTACTATTGGGCTGAACGTTTCATCGTAGTCCTGCCCATATTGCTGTGTGAAGCCTCGTGCAACCAGACGAGCCTTATAGCGCTCAACACTGCCATCCGGTTTGTGCTTGATCTTGTACACCCATTTGAATCCTACAACATTCTTGTTATCTGGCCTTGGTACAATTTCCCATGTATTGCATTCATGCAATGTTTCCATTTCCTCATTCATCGCCTCTACCCAAGCACGGGAATGTACAGCCTCATGAAAAAAGGAGGGTTCTGTTTCTTTGGACACTCTAGTTAGAAATGTTTGAAAATCCAAAGAGAAATTGTTATAACTTACCCAGCGATCTATAGGATGTTTAATCCGAGTGGAACATCGTAGAGGAGTCTCATCATTGACTGGATGAACTCTATGAGAATAAACAAGACCAAAAAAACGTGAGGATGTTGTTGTAGGAGGAATGTCTTCCATATGCGGTTCCACATCGAAAGTATAAGGTTCATTGTCTGTCGATAAAGATGAATCTTCATAAGACAACGAGTCATATAAAAGTGAGTCACTGAGCCAAGGATCATAACTATCCTGTGTATCTATGGAAGATGAACCCAGAGTGTCAAAATTTTCATCATCAAAAACAACATTTCTATATACCCGAATTTTGCCTGTATGAGGATCATAACACCTGTATCCCTTATAGTCATCTGCATATCCAAGAAACTTGCACTGTACAACTCTGTCTTGAAACTTATTTCTCAATGAATGATCAATATGAACATAACATACACAACCAAAAGGATGTAGTTCTTCATATGATGGATGACAATTATAAAGAACAAGATACGGAGAATTATCTTCAAGGATGGTCATGGGCAACCTGTTAATAACGTAAACAGCTGTATAGAAAGCCTCTGTCCAAAGAGAGAAAGGAATACCCACAGTGTGCATCATGCTCAAGGCTGTCTCAATCGTGAACAGCGTGATCATCTTCAGATCGTGATAAAGGTTCTTCATCGTGAACAGCAACCCAGCGTAACACCCTCGTGAACAGCAAACCCCAGCGTGACATCTTCTCTTTTCTTCTGAATCTAAAAATTCCATCTTCTGAAATTTGGTACCTTTTTTCCTTTTCCTTTCAGCGTGCTCATCCTTCTTCTCTTTTCTTCTCGTTCATTGGTATTTGTTTACCTTCTTCTTCATTCCATTTTTTTTTTCTCTCAATATCAACGACTGTTTTTCCAGACCTGTGTTGGTTCCATCTTTTCCTAAACACCAACGACTCTTTTATTGTTGTTTTAGTGTTCTTTGTGCAACACTTTTGGTAGTACAGGTATATGCCTTATTCAAGGTTTACTGATTGATTAAGTGTTCTCAAAATCTGTTTTATTTTCTTCCCATTCATCTTGTTTGCTTATTCATCGTTTCACTGCTATGGACTTCTCTTTGTCATCCGGTCCCTCTGCCAATTTCTTGAGTCAGCTCGTTACTGAAAAACTTACTCATTCTAATTTTTTGACCTGGAAGAGGCAAATCCTTCCTTTTATACGGAGTCAGGATCTCGATGAACATTTGGGTGGTTTAGTTCCTATACCACCACGGCTTATTTTGCAGGAAACCAAAGATGAGAAGGGTGACACAATTACCATTTCTATTAAGAATCCAGAGTATACAGCTTGGAGGAAGCGGGATCAGTCTTTGGTTGCTTATATTACGTCAACACTCTCTCAAGAAGTGTTGGTTACTCTTTCAGATGATTGCACTGCAGCAGATCTGTGGAGTAAGTTGTCTCAGACATACTCTCAGATATCAGAAGCCCGAGTTATGTACTTAAAACATGAATTTCAAAGTTTGAAGAAAGGCTCCATGACAGTCATGGAATACATAGGCCGCTTGAAGAGTATTACTGATCAATTGGCTGTTGTTGGAAGTGTTGTTGCAGATAAAGATAAAGTTCAACAACTTCTCAATGGATTGGGTCCTGATTTTGACATGTTTACCACAGCTTTATCCTGCCTTCCTCACTTGTCCACTTTTGACGACCTCCAAGCGAAACTTCTCCAGCATGAGATGATTATGAAGCAAAGGGCAGAAGGAAATGAATCAGCTCGTCCTCATTCAGTTTTGGCCATGGACACTTATGTAGGTTTTGGACGAGGGAATGGAGGGCATCAAGGAGGCAGAGGCCGCGGACGTTTCGGGCAGGGAGGACGTGGTATTTTGCCTACACCTAATATTTCAGGGGCTTTTAATACAGGGAATCAGAGGAGAGTGCCCACTTGTTTCTTATGTAACAAAAGAGGACATGTGAAAGCTGATTGTTGGTTCAATCTACAGAATAGAGGAAAAATAAACAAAATTGAGAATAAATCAGCTACTGTTGTGGACACAAAACTGCCATCCACAGATGTGCAACAACTTTTGTTATCAGCATTGTCACAGATGTCGATCAAGCAAAATGAACAAGGTGAATGGTATGTTGATTCAGGTGCCGCCACACATGTTACGGGTAATGCAGGTAAGTTATCTCACTTATTGCCTTATTTTGAAAAAGGTAGTATAGTTACGGGAGATGGAACTTATCACTCCATTAGTCATACTGGAAATGCACATATCCCTATGTCAAAGTCCTCACTTCACTTGACCAATGTCCTTCTTGCTCCTAATATTAAAAAGAGCATTGTTTCTGTAGCTAAACTTGTTGACGATATGAATTCTTCCGTCGAATTTACTCCCTCTTCTGTTTATGTTAAGGATCTACGAACGAAGGAGACGTTCGCTAAAGGGGAGCGACAAGGAAACATGTACGTCTTCAAGGAGATTCCTTCAGTGTCTTCACCCTCAGTACCAGTCCTCCAGTTGAAGTCGTCCAAGCGTTCTTCAGTGTCTTCGCCTTCAGAGTCTTTGTTTTTTCCTTCATTGAAAGTTTTTAATTCATCTCATTGTAATAAGCCAGATATTTGGCATAGTCGTTTAGGACATTGTAGTCGAGGTTTCGTTGAAAATCTTGTATCTGATGGTCTCCTTCCAGAATCTAGTTTATGTTCATTTTCTGATAATAATAATAAATGTTCTTCATGTGAACTCTACAAAAGCCATGTCCTTCCTTTTCATATTATAAATAAAAGAGCTTCAAAGCCATTTGAGATTATTTTTTCCGATGTTTGGGGACCTGCACCTATTCCTTCTCTTTCTGGTAGTCGCTACTATGTTGTCTTTATTGATTCCTATTCCCGTTATACTTGGATATAGTTCTTAAAACACAAGTATGAAGTTTTTCAAATATTTCGGGAGTTTCATTCGATGGTCAAAACAAAGTTTGCTTGTGATATTGTGCATTTACAATGTGATGGTGGAGGAGAGTATTCATCGAACGAGTGTATTGCCTTTCTTCGGGAAAAAGGAATAAGTCGACAGGTTTCTTGCCCTCATACTCCTCAACAAAATGGGGTTGCGGAGAGGAAACACAGGCATATTGTCGAGAGCACGATGAGCATGTTACATGATAGCAATGTGCTCGTTAGTCTCTGGACAGAAGTTTTTCACACATTTGTTCATATCATAAATCGTCTTCCTATGGCACTTTTGGATCGGAAATCTCCCTATTATACTTTATTTGGGCAACATCCCTCTTACGATGAGCTGCGTGTTTTTGGTTGTGTATGTTATGTACATATTGATTCATCTCTGCGAAATAAGTTTCAGGATAAGGCTATCAAGTGCAGATTTGTTGGGTATGCAGATGAATACAAAGGTTATCGATGCTATGACCCTACTACAAAACGCATTAGGACCTCCAGAAATGTTGTTTTTGATGAACAAAATTTTCAGGTCAATGAACCTGCAGTGTTGCCACCTCGAGAATTAGAAGTATATGATCCATGGATGAGCGCAGACCTCTTTGTTAATACAGGAGAAACATGTCAAACAAATTGCTCTTCCTTTGGCTTGAGTAGGGAATTGAATGACTCACAAATGCATGTTGAATTATCTCCAGTTGAGCCACCCCCAGTAGAACGTTTCTCTGGACAGATATACACTAGACAGAGCAAAAATACAGAGCCGAGGAATGTGGAGGAAAGCATCGCCAATGATTCGGCTCAAAGGCCGTCACGCATTAAGCATCCTATTCAACGATGGGTGAGTTATGAGACCTTCTCCCTTGATTTCCAGTTGTTTATGTCTCAGCTCACAAAACAGAATGAACCCACTTGTTTTAATCAAGCTCTTCAATCTCATCATTGGACTGAAGCTATGAATGAAGAAATGGAAGCTCTTCATGAATGCCAGACTTGGGAAATAGTCCCTCGGCCAGAAGGAAAGAATGTAGTTGGCTCAAAATGGGTTTATAAAATAAAATATAAGCCTGAAGGAAGTATTGACAGATATAAGGCGCGACTTGTTGCTCGAGGATTCACACAACAATATGGTGAAGACTACGACGAAACTTTTAGTCTCGTAGTCAAAATGGGTATTATTCGTATTATCATATCCCTAGCAGTCGATCAAGGTTGGAGCCTTAGCCAGATGGATGTTAAAAATGCATTTTTGCATGGAACTTTAAAGGAAGATGTATATATGGAGCAACCACCTGGTTATGCCGAGAAGGATCCTATTGCCTGGGTGTGCAAACTAAGGAAATCTCTGTATGGGTTAAAACAGGCGTCTCGTTCCTGGTTTGAAAGTTTCTCTATGCAGATTCAGAGTTATGGTTTTAGAAGATGCTCTCTGGATCACTCTCTCTTTATTTACCAAAAGGCGGATATTGTTATACTTCTTCTTATATATGTTGATGACATTGTGATCACTAGGAGCTCAGATAGTCATATGCAAGACGTGAAACAGTTTTTAATGAAAACTTTCAAGATGAAAGATTTAGGGGAGTTGCGGTACTTTCTTGGTGTGAAAGTTGACAGACAACAAGATACATTGACACTCATGCAACAAAAATACACTCTTGATCTT
The DNA here is from genome assembly GCF_984573655.1 of Nuphar pumila. NCBI lineage: Eukaryota > Viridiplantae > Streptophyta > Magnoliopsida > Nymphaeales > Nymphaeaceae > Nuphar > Nuphar pumila. The sequence continues at coordinate 58,673,246 of NC_143251.1, read as the reverse complement.
CTGGAAAGAGCCGGGATGACGAATTGCAAACCAGTCAGCACTCCTAGTGTATTACATCAAAGGCTGAGCTCTGAAGATGGTCATCTTTGTGTCAACCCTACAACGTATAGAAGTCTCGTGGGGATGTTACAGTACTTGACCTTTACCAGACCTGATATAGTTTATGCTGTCAATCAGGTATCCCAGTTTATGCATGCTCCAACGGAGGGTCATATGGAAGCTGTGAAGCGCATTCTACGCTATTTAAAAGGAACTATAGGAGACGGACTTGTTTATCGCAAGAACGATAATCTGCATAGAGGACATGCACTCATCACTTATACAGACGCAGATTGGGCAGGGGATCCAGATGAGAGACGATCTGTCTCTGGATACTGTGTTTATATTGGGCACAATTTAGTGTCCTGGAGCAGCAGAAAACAAAAGGCAGTGGCACGATCGAGTACAGAGGCTGAATACAGATCGATGGCTGCAGGCACGGCAGAGGACACATGGATTAGACACTTATTGAGTGATCTTGGGGAGACAATTATTCGATCATTTCTTTTATGTGACAATCAAAGCGTAATAAACATTGCATGTAATCCTATCCAGCATAACAGAACGAAGCACATTGAGATTGATCAACATTTCATACGGCAGAAAGTCGAGATGAAGGAGATAGAACTACGTCATGTTCGAACAAAAGATCAAGTGGCAGACCTATTTACCAAGGGATTAACAGGACGTCAATTTTGGCTATTGAAGAGCAAGTTGTACATGCTCCAAAATCACGTACAACTTGAGGAAGGGTGTTAGAATACAGCATTGCATATGCGTATGGATCTAGATCCAGATCCATACACATATTATATGTACACATGTTAAATAGGATTTCATTAATGGCATTATTGTAATATGTATATGTTTTTATTTTATAATGCTTAGGGTTTTGGAGGTCGAGCATTGTAGTGCCGCCCCAGCCTTTTGTGAATTGCTCTCTCTCTTTCTCTCTCTCTCTCTCTCCCTCTTATCTCCTGTGAACAAATCTGATACAATATGCCTGTGTTTTCTCTCAGCTACTTCATTTTGTTGAGGGGTATGAGGGCAAGAAATGTTACGTGTAATGCCATGCTCCTTCAAATATTCACTAAAATCATGGGATACGTATTCTCCCCCACCCCCATCACACTGGAAATATACAACATTGGTATTGAATTGGTTTTGGACTAGTGCATGAAACTGTTTGAACAACTTGAAAACTTCATGTTTGTTTTTCATGAAGTAAATCCAACTAAAACGTGTGTAAGAGTCAAGAAAGAGTACATAGTATCGAGATCCAGAAAGAGAGGCAGTGGGCGCAGGACCCCAAACATCTGAGCATATAATCTCAAAAGGCTTTGTTGCTCTTTTATTGATACTATGAAAAGGGAGTACATGACTTTTGCATAAGTGACAACTTGGACATTTTGACTCTAAACTGACTGCGGGTATTAAACCTTTAGAAGACAACTTGTCAAGAAAAACTTGACTACAATGACCCAAACGAAGATGCCATAAGTCTGGCTTATTAAGTTTCAAGACTCTAGATGAAGAACTATGATCTGTAGATCGACTCAAAAATGTTGGAAAGGAAGAAGCTGAAGAAGCCACGACTGCGAAAGACGACGTCTTCAAAGGCACATGAGATTCTTCAAAGACGTACATGTTCCCGCGCCGTTCACCTTTAGCGAGCGTCTTCTTGGTGTGAAGATCCTTAAGATAAACAGAAGGAGTAAATTCAACGGAAGAATTTGTTTCATCAACTAATTTTGACACAGATAGAATATTCTTTTGAATAGCAGGTGTAAGTAAGACATTTGACAAGGGTAATTGAGATTCAGGCAAAGAAAGGGAGACATTTCCAGTGTGAGAGATGGGGTGGTGAGATCCATCTCCTATAACTATAGTGCAATTTCCAGTGTAAGGAGTCAAGTGAGAAAATTTACTTGCATCAGAAGTAACATGTGTTGCTGCCCCTGAATCAATATACCATATACCTTCATCGATTTGGCGCAAGTTCATCTGATTGAAAGTAGTCATAAGGATATTTTGTACGTCCTGTGGAAGAACCTGTCCCTGAGGAGTGCGTGCAAACTGATGAGTTGCCTTCTGCCCTGGCCTACTATCTGGCCTCCCTGTTTTGTTCCGGTTCTGAGGATTGTACCAGCAATTTGCTTTAACATGTCCCCGCTTGTTGCATAGAAAACAAGTAGGAACACGACACCCTCGTGGTACACTGCCTGAACCAATACCTCCTCCACCTGGTGTAGGTAGTAATCCTCCTTTGTTCATAGGTGTTCCATTGGGACGAGGAGGAGTAAATAAGACTCCTGTTTGAATAGGCGTATGTGCCATCATCACAGGATGAGCATCATCTGACGCGTGTTCCTGATTTAAACTGACCTCATATTGCAAAAGCTTAGATTGAAGATCATCAAAGCATGGAAGAACTGAGACAACCTGGAGTATCGTGCAAAACATGCGATATTTAGGTCCAAGGCTACCTAATACCTGTTGTACCATATCCTTATCTGATACAGGACTTCCAATGGCAGCTAACTGATATGTAATCACCCTGACATCCCCCATGAACTCTGTAATAGATTTGTTTCCTTTTCGCATGGATTGGAATTGCCACTTGAGTTGCAAAGCCCGAGATTCGGAAACCTGAGAAAAGGAATGAGCTAGTCCATTCCATAACTCGGTAGCAGATTGATCATCAGAAATAGTTTGTAAAACACGATCAGAAAGTGTGGAAGTTATGTAAGCAACTAATGTCTGATCCCGTTGTACCCATATGTCATAAGCAAGATTGGTGGTTCGAAGTTGACTCACCTTCCCATCTTCACCTGTTATTTCTTGCATGATATGTGTAGGTGGGGCGGGTGATCGCCCATCTAGATGCCCATAAAGACCATGACTGCGAATAAAAGGCACAATCTGACACTTCCAAAGTAAGTAGTTATCATGGGATAACTTGTGGGTCATGAGGTGAGTAAGAAAACTAGGGTTCAACTTGGAATCCATGGATTATATGAAGAATGAGAAGCCAACTGTACTAACACTGTGTTGAGGGAAAAACAACAATGCTGTGTGCTGAAAATAATATCAGCACACACGTTACACAGAAGAATAGTGACGTGTGAACCAGAAAAATATTGAATGCCGATTGTACTAACAGTGTATTGAGGGAAAAACAACAATGTTGTGTGCTGAAAATAATATCAGCACACACGTTACATAGAGGAATAGTAACGTGCGAACCAGAAAAATATTAGAAATATTTTTGGGGAGAAAAACAAAGATTCGGCAGACTAAAACAAAATATTAAGATGTGCGTACCAGAAAAATATTGAAAATGAAAAGAATCGAAAGAGAAACTAGAATGACGTGAAAAAGAATTAAGGAAAAGAGAAAGAAATAAATCTGATTAAGGAAAAGAGACAAAAATAAATCCTACGTCCTTTAGAAGCACGTGCTGGTCCTTATAGGCCTTCTAGATGATTGATTTCCGCGCCTGTGCTCTGATACCATGTCAGAAATATCAACCTGCAAGAGTTAAAGATGAGGTAAAGAGAGAAGAGAGAGAATAGAGGAGTCGGCGGCAATAGGGTTTTCCTTTTTCTCTTGTTATTTATAAGTGTGGTACAGGGTATAACATTACACAACTAATAAAATTAAATTACAAACATGCCACCGCCCACGCATCCCGAGGTGGATCCTTGGAATGTGGTGCGGGTCGGATCCATGATCCAAACTAACAGTTCTCCTGGCCAAGCTAGCTTAAATAATCAAAAGAAAGGGATACAATAGACTATGAAGACATTAAATCTTCTAAAAAGACTCATATGTACAAACAATGTTGACATGGACAAATATGACTAACAAGGTTTTACCCTTTTTGAGATTGTGTAATCTTTTTCTAGAAAACTTATTCTGATCTCAAGTTTGCAGTTCCTGAAGATTAAGATAAGCTCTTGACTTGATCCAACAATCTGTTGGCCAGAATGAGAAAGGTTCTGCCATTCTCCTATCAAAGATCCAAAACACTGAAAACTAAAACTCACTTCATATGTATATCAAGAAGTTGCAAAATCCAATGGAATTCTCTTCTTTACATGCTCACTATGTCCTTTTTTTGTTTTTTCCAGCATTACCAACCAAATGTAGAACCTGATACATGAAGAGAGTTATTTACCAAAATATGACTCAAGGTGAGTGGACAGACTTCCAGACTGCAAAGCCACTATAAGCAAGATGGAAGAAAATAGGCTTCGCCAACCATTTAAAATTGTAGTAAATCAGGACATATTCCTACAGGAAGTTCCATAAGCAAACACAGACCCAAATGAAGAATCACATGCGAAAGAGACCATTTCCCTTTGGTTCCCTCAAGCCATGTTAAAGGAGTTCTCAATGTAATGGTTGTTAAAATGAGTGATTCAAACCTGAGATGGAAACAGCAATTGGCTATTAAAGTGAGAAGCATAGATCCTTGATGGAAACAAGGTCCCCATCTACTTGCCAAGAGCATCTGTTATTGTTTTCAATGCTTGGAGGGACATTGTATTATCCAACAATTCAAATGTTAGACATTTATTATGTCTGAAATTGAAGGTTAGCAAAAAACTTGAAACAGTGAAGCATTCTAATAATTCAATAATTATACATTGAAATTTATCTGAAAGATTGCACAAGGTAGACTTAAAAGATAACAGACCTTCCATGGCACATACTAGGTGAATCATAATTCATAACAGATACTGTCGACAAGGTTCAGTCAAAGTCAAAGGAATAGAAGAGAAACTAAAGTACAAGTAATTTCACACAGCGAACCATTTGATTGAAGAATAGTGATATGTAAGAAGAAAGAACCAAAAACGGCAGATTAGCACAAATACTGAAGACAGCAAAATGGACCTCTTATCATATCCATGTTGTGGAACAAAATTTATATTCAAATTTTCTAACCCAATTATAATACAGCAATATGCTAAAAGAGAAATAGAATGCTATTGAAATGTGGACTATACAAGGATAATCATAATAGCATAAGAAACGCATATACTGGAATGCTCCTTAGACATCCTATCAAATTGATCACAGTGAACCTCTCTGAGTTCTTCAACGAAAAGCTATGACAAAAGCAGGAATTGCACGTAAAGCTTTCACCAATTGAACTAGTATGATGGCAGTTCCTACTTATAATATCCGTTCACACTTTATAACCATTAAAATTATGAAGCATTCCTGAAACTCGTGAGATTTTCAGAATAAGCAAGGTATAGAGTATTTTGACCCATATCTATTAGAAAAAAATTTATGTGATATTAATTGAGAAGTTCCAGAAAATAGATCTGAAAACAGTAGCTTGCTTACTTGCATTAGTAAGGAGCTCAGTAGAGAAACCCGTACGAGAGTTATCTGCTACCGGCACTGGCTTCGGCAGTAAATGCTGCTCCGGTACTTTGCTCCAATACTTTCGGCATCTAGCAAAAGAGAGCACTCCAAGCAACAGTACAAGAACCACAAATCCTCCAACAACACCAATCAGTAGCCAGATTCCACCATGAGTAGAATTCTTTTCTTGATTGTTTATCCCTTCACAATATGAGAGCTTGTGTTGGTGTTGAGGATCAGTGGACAAACAATTCCCACTAAATATGACAACCCGCTTGTCCGAATGGGAACTCAGGCAAGGAGGCAGTCCTCCAGTCAATCTGTTGGATGAAAAATCAACAAATCCAAGTCTGCTGCCGCAATTGAGATTGGAAGGTAGAGACCCGCTTAGCATATTCATTGCTAAATTCAAGTAACTGATATTTGGCAATGAGAAAATAGCAGCAGGAGGTACCCCTTGAAGAAAATTGTAGGAGAGATCAAGATGCTGAAGCACTCTTAGTTCACCAAACTGTCTTGGAATCTCACCAGAGAAGGAATTTTTGCTAAGTAACACAGTAACTAGTGATGTTGGCAATGCAGGTATGCTGGAATCCAATTTGTTATCCCTAAAGTCCAACACTTGAAGCGTAGCCAGTCTACCAAGATCAGGCAGGCCGCCCGAGAGACTGTTTCCTGACAACGCGAGAACTGTGAGAGTCTTAACTGAAGCTATCGATCTCGGTGTCGGACCATTGAACCGATTGTTCTTCATGCTCAAGACTGTCAAATTGGCAAACATGTTGAACCAATCCGGCAGTGTGCCATTGAAGAAATTGTTGTCCATTATCAAGCTCTGAAGATTTCCCATGGAGGAAATCTTGTCAGGAAGAGGCCCGTACAGGAAATTTGAACTTAAATCAACAGATTGAAGTGAATCCAACCTATGAATCTTATCAGGGAGTGGGCCCCACATCCCCATGGAGACCAAGCTAATAGCCTTTAAGCTTGTGAGCCTGGAGAGTGTGGTAACAAAGGAATCCATGGAGAAGTCACTTGATAGCGTTTGAGCAGAATTGATTGGAATTCCCTCAAAGTCACCAACCTTAGAGGGCTTGTCACCAACTATTTTCAGCTCAACAACAGAGTCCCTATTGCACACAATGCTCATCCCTGGTGAAGATGGGAGGCTACAGAGGTCCCCACTGCTATTCCATGCATCCATTGCCTTTGGGTACTGGAGATGCTTCCTCAGTTGCTGCAGAACCTCTGTCTGAGAAGCCTGTAGCTGTTGGGTACCAGGCAGTAACAGGGCCCAAGAGAGAACCAACAAGAGTACACCAGTAAGACTTTCCATGACCAGAAACCTATACTCCAACCATCTTCATGTTCAAAATTGGTCTTCTCATGCAAGAAGCCAAAGCAGTTAAGATTTCTGAGAAACTAACAGATACCCAAGAAAGAAAATGCAGAGAAGAAGAAATGATGTGATGAGAAACCAGAGATATTCTTAGTGTTTTCTGAAGTGAGTATTGAGAGAAACCTCGTTAATAAGCAAGCTCATTAGATGAAAAGCAAGAAAGGCGCATAAAATTTGCGTTTTCTGAAGTGGGTACTGAGAGAAATCAGGTTTTGAGGAACAAGCAAGCCTGCAAGATGAAAACAAAGGGAAGTATAGAGAAATTTGTCATGGATCAAGATCTATGGCACTAAAAGTCTTGAGTCGAAAGCAGACATTGGAGCAGAGGAAACAAATGGGGCGATTGCTAGACCAACCCAATTAGGAAGAACTAGAGAGAGCACATGGTCGTCATTGATGGGAAGTGCAGTCAGAAGACGAGTTGTACAAGTGCATTAATGGTGGTTGGTGATCAGAGAGAGAGAGAGAGAAAGAGAGAGAGCTCCTGGTGACTGTAGTAGGCAAAGCAAAGGATTGAGGAAGACTAGAAGAGTGAGCAATGAGAAGAGAGTGGGGACAAGGAAAGGAAACAATGTTGGAGGTTGGAGGCTGAAATGGTGAGCTGCATCAGTGCCCCATTTACCTTTCACAATTACAGAAGCACCATTCTGCCCTTTTGAACGTTGGGCAAATGGGTTTGAACGTTTCCGAACAACATTACAGAAAAAAAAAATTAATTTTCTTCTTAGGAGTCAAAAGTCTCCGCTGGAAATCCTTTGTAACTCCCTTCTTTACCGTTTGGCTCTTTTGAAACCCCTTGCGAGAAGGACTTTGCACATGGTTGATGTCATTGTCATTTTTGAATTCTCTTAAAAGCCAAAACAAGTCTAAAAACATTTGACATGATGAAGATTGAACTTTTTAAAAGGATTGACGCTTATGCATTTGCTTAAGGTGGTGTAAATGAAAACTTGGTAATCAGTTAACATTAGTTATACCATATACCCTATCGTTGTACCCACCTGAGAGAGCAGATAATGGTCTTCTTGAAGAATTCCGGGGATCCAGTGGCCATAAGATGGAAATATTTGCTTACATGGGACCTTCCATGGATAGGTAAAATTTGATATGTAGCCTTTTCAGAGGTAAATGGAATGTCCTGTATACTCTACAGGATCAGAATTGAAGTATTGTACGGGCTAATTGTTTCACTAAGGAAGAAAAAGTGAAAGATAGAGAATGTGTTGAGAAACTCTATTTTGATGTCACATAATATGATACAATGTCGTATTTGATTTTATATAATATGATAATATGTCTTCTTGAAAAATGTTGTATTATGACTGAATATGTTTTGTCATAAAACTAACGAGTATTTGATGCAAGGATATCTCACCCAAAAAGGATGGAGACTTCTTGTTCAAGTATAACTTGTGCAATCATACTCCTTTAAGAAAAAGTTTGATGAGTCATGCTTTCCTAAAGTTCAAATGAAGAGATCGGCTACCTCAAGATGAAGACTTTTTTCTTCTTTAGAGTCATATGTAACAGAACCTTCAGGAACATGCATATTGCATATTACATACTCATTCATAAATACTATATCATAAAAGTATACGATAGTTTAAAAAAAAAAACACCTTTTTGAAAACTACTAATTGTACCTTCTTACAACCATTTATGAAAAAGATATTTTTGTCATGTAATAATTGTACCTTACACTACATACAAGACAACATGAAAAAGAAATGTAGGAAAAAGACAAAAACATAAAATCGGCTACATAGAGAAAAACAAATATAATATGTTTTTGAAAAGACTTTAGTCACCTTCTTTAAAGAAATGCTTTTAATATAAGAAGACAAAAACATAAAATTGGCTACATAGAGAAAAACAAATATAATATGTTTTTGAAAAGACTTTAGTTATCTTCTTTAAAGAAATGTTTTTAATATAAGAAGAAGACAAAAAACATAAAATCGGCTACACAAAGAAATACAAATATAATATTTTTTTAAAGGACTCTAGTTACCTTTTTACAAAACCATAGAATGTTGATTAAACTTGAAGTCATCATTCTCTTTGTACAAAGCATTAAATACCTCCTGTAACAAATCCTTGTTAATATCCTTCTCAAAGAATGTCGACTTTCTTTTAGTCCTCATTCTCTCTGAAGACCTTGAAAAACACAACATAAAGAAAACACTTGACATGACTATGTACAAATATATATCTCAAAGCACTCAGTGTACTTACACTCATTTAAAGTAAAGAAGTACTTATGTACCTCAAATCATTAATTAGAATAAAGACAAAACTACAATCCAACGTTCAATGTACTATTGTAAGAAATAGACTTTTTACATAAAATATGTATTACCTAAAATATTACAATGACTAGTGTACCCTATATTTTTCTTTTATAGAAAAAGGCATTCTCGAACTTCTCTAAAGATATTTGTTGAAATGACATAACATTTCACATTTCAAAAAGGCTACTATTTCAAAATGTAACGACTACTTTTTTAAAAGCTATATAAACACACTCAAATAAACTATTCAACAATGGGAATGGAATAGACGTGTGAGTTTACAACGAGAAAAATTCTATTCATTATTTGAAAAGAGAGCCTTGAAAAAGAAAGAGAAAAAGAAAAGAAAGAAAAGAGAAAAAGTCGAGTCCAGCTCCTTGACAAAGAGCATCATCTGAGTGACAAACAGAACATTCTGAGAATCCTTCATTCGTGCATTCATATCATTCTGAAGGTTCTATAGGAAGTATTGTAACTCTGTTATTCATTGTTTTCCTTCTTTGTTGAAAGAAGTAGACATCTGAGAAAGAGGGTGTTGTCATTCTCTGTTGAGAGAAGAAGACCTCTGTGGAAGAGGGTGTTGTCCTTCTCTGTTGAGAGAAGAAGACCTCTGTGGAAGAGGGTGTGCCCCTTCTCTGTTGAGAGAAGAAGACCTCTGAGGAAGAGGGTGTTGTACTATTTATCCGGTGACTCGGATGTTATAGTGGAAAGCTCAAGTGGTTTGCTTGGGGACTGGATGTAGGTCTGGGTACTGACCGAACCAGTATAAATTCTGTGTTTTATGTGTTGTGCCTTATTGCCTGATTATTTTATTTTATCGATCTTTATCATATTTCACTATTCACCCCCCCTCTAGTGGAATTTCATTTGGTATCAGAGCAGGTTTGCTGGTTTCGACATAACAAGTCTTCCAGCACAAATGACATCTACCTCTTATGCTCGTGATATTGAAGGTCAACACGCATCTCGTCCTCCTTTCTTCAATGGCTCCAACTATGGATACTGGAAGTGCAGAATGACTATCTTTCTCAAATCCATAGACTTTGCTGTATGGAAAATTGTTGAGCATCCATACACATCCCCATTCGCAGACTATAACTTATGGTCTGATGAAGAAAAGAAAATGGCAAACCTAAATGCAAAGGCTATGAATGTCTTATATTGTGCCATTGATCAGAATGAATTCAACAGAATATCTATATGTGAATATGCATATGACATTTGGCATTCTTTGGAGGTTATTCATGAAGGAACCAACAAAGTAAAAGAAGCCAAAATCTCATCTCTTGTTAGAAAATATGAGTTGTTCAAAATGAACAAAGATGAACCCATCACAGAGATGTTTACCAGATTCACCAACGATCTGAAATCTCTGGGTGTAACATATTCTCAGACAGAAAAGGTGAAGAAAATCTTGAGATCTCTCACAACTGATTGGGAGAAGAAGACTACAGCTATTGAAGAAGCTCAAGATTTATCTAAGCTTACTTTGGACGACTTAATAGGAAATCTTATGGCCTATGAAGTCCACATGAAAGAAAGAAGGGAAGAAGAGCAACCAGTAAAGAAAACTCTAGCTTTCCCAGCTCTATCTGAGAATGAAGACTCAGATAAAGAACCCGAAATTGCGCTACTTACCAGAAAATTCCAGCGCTTCATGAGAAGGAACCGACTTCCAAACAGGCACAAGGAAAGAAAAGATCCTAAAGAAGATCCCATGTGCTATCAGTGTAATAAGCCAGGCCACTTAAGACGTGACTGTCCCCTTCTCAAAAAAAAGTCCAAGACTGAGGAACCAAAGAAGAGGTTCTTCAAGAAAAAGGCTTTGCATGCTCAATGGGATGATTCAGAACCATCCACTAGTAAATAGTCAAGTGATGATGAAGCCGAAACTGCAAACATGTGCTTCATGGCAAACGAAAGTTCGGTAAGTGAAATCTCTGATTTTTCCTTTGAAGAACTTCTAGATGCTTTTCAAGAACTATTTGAAGAATATAGAAAATTGAGTTTCAAAAATAAAGATTTAAAATCTGAAAATCTAAAGCTTTCCCAAAAGAATGAAAAACTCAACAGTGAAAATTCTGAGTTGAAAAAAAAACCTTATGCTTATGTCTGAAATTTCTTCTACTAGCTCCAAAACTAAAAATCTGCAAGTAGAAATTTCAGAGCTAAAAAGTAAAACTGAGAACCTCATGAAAACGGTTTTCAAGTTTACTAAAGGTAAAGAGAACTTGGATAAACTCTTATCCTCTCAGAAAGTCTCTTTCTACAAGAATGGTATTGGCTACTCTCATTTCAACAAGCCTTCTTGTATGAATCAAAAGACCACGTTTGTGAAAAGTTCGTCTAAACCAAATAAAGAGTATTATAATGCTATTCTTTTTAACTCCTCTAAGGTTGTAGACAAACCCAAATCCAAATGGATATGAGTTCCAAGGTCTAACAAAAAGGGACCCGATTGGGTACCAAAAAGAAATTTTACTTGATGATTTGCAGGCTCCAAATAAGAAGAACAGATGGATTCTAGACAGTGGATGTTCAAAACACATGACAGGACATCCAGACCTTTTTGTTGTTCTTCATCATAAAGAAGGAGGAACCGTCACCTTTGGAGATAACAACAAAGGTTTGATAATTGGTATTGGTAATATTGGTAACATAGATAAACCTGTTATCAAAGACGTTCTCCTTGTTAAAGGCTTAAAGCATAACCTACTAAGTATCAGTCAAATGTGTGACACAGGTTATAATGTTAGCTTTAATCATGATGCATGCCTCATAGCAGACACCAACGAAAACATCATCTTAAAAGGTATAAGAAAGAATAACATATATGAACTATACATAGAAAACATCACAGAACATTGCCTCATAGCTAATAATGACACTCAACATCTATGGCACATGAGAATGGGTCATGTCAATTCTAAATACATGTCTAAATTAGCTAAAGATAAGTTAGTACGTGGGTTACCCAAAATATCTTTTAAAAAGGATTATTTTTGTGATGCATGTCAATTAGGAAAATTGTCAAAATCATCTTTCAAATAAAAAAATATCATTTCAAGTAAAAGACCTTTAGAACTTCTCCACCTGGATCTTTTTGGTCCTTCTAGAGTAGCTAGTCATAATCACAATAAATACGTTTTTGTTATTGTAGATGACTACTCAAGATTTACTTGGGTAATATTTTTGAAAAACAAAAGTGACACGTTTTGTCAATTTGAAATCTTATGTAAAAAATTACAAAATGAAAAATCTTGTTCTATTGTTAAAATCCGTAGTGACCATGGAGGAGAATTTAAAAATGAACTTTTTGAAAATTTTTGTAACTTGCATGGTATTTCTCATAATTTTGCCTTTCCTAGAGCTGCACCTCAAAATGGTGTAGTAGAAAGAAAGAATAGAACCCTTCAGGAATCTGCTAGAACTATGCTCCAACACAATAATCTTGCTAAATCTTTTTGGGCAGAAGCTGTTAATACTGCATGCTACATAACAAATAGAGTTCTCATTAGACCCTTATTAAATAAAACTCCATATGAACTATTCTATGACAGAACTCCAAGAATAGACTATTTCAAAGTCTTTGGTTGTAAATGCTTTATCCTAAACACAAAAGATAGCCTAGATAAATTTGATGCTAAATCTATTGAAGGCATATTTTTAGGATATTCAAGTCATAGTAAAGCATACAGGGTTTTCAATAAGCATTCTAAGTCTATTAAAGAATCTATGCATGTTAGTTTCTGTGAATCTATTGATCAATCTGTTCATAAGCAAACTAACGATGATGATATTGAAAGTACAGATTTATTTTTAGATAACCTAGCTAAGTCTAATGAAGATGATCATCAAAGAACATTTGTCGATATCAAAGATCATCCTCAAAAGCAGATTTTGGGAGACCTGACAAAGGGGGTTCAAACTAGAGCTCAGCTAGAACGGATTGCAAACATGGCTTTCATTTCTCAACTTGAACCAAAGAAGATTGATGAAGCCATCATCGATGAGTTCTGGATGCTAGCCATGACTGAAGAACTGAATCAATTCCAAAGGAATGAAGTTTGGGATCTTGTACCAAGACCAAAGGATCATCCAATCATTGGGACAAGATGGATCTTCAGAAACAAGCTAGACAAAACAGGTAATGTTATAAGGAACAAGGCCAGACTAGTAGCTCAAAGATACAACCAGGAGGAAGGTATTGATTTTGATGAAACATTTGCTCCTGTTGCTAGACTTGAATCTATTAGAATGTTTTTAGCATATACAAGCTATATGGATTTTAAACTATATCAAATGGATGTTAAAAGTGCTTTTTTAAATGTTTTTATAAATGAAGAAGTTTCTGTAAAACAACCTCCAGGATTTGAAAATGAACAATGTCCAGATCATGTTTTCAAACTCAAACGTGCTTTGTATGGTTTAAAACAAGCACCTCGTGCTTGGTATGATAGACTTAAAACCTTTTTGTTAAAAACTGGTTTTTCTGTTGGCAAAGCAGACTCTACATTATTTGTTAAATTAGTGAATAATCATACCCTAATTGTTCAAATATATGTAGACGATATCATCTTTGGATCTTCTAACAGCACTCTTTGTGAAGAATTTTCTAAGTCCATGCAGAAAGAATTCGAAATGAGTATGATGGGAGAACTCACCTACTTTCTTGGGCTGCATATTAAGCAAACCAAGGATGGAGTTTTCATCAATCAATCTAAGTATGCTCGTGAACTTCTGAAGAGGTTCAACATGAACTCAACTGCTTCAAAATCTACTCCTATGAGCACTACTACTGTTTTGGACAAAGATGAAGATGGTAAGTCTGTTGATACAAAGGTATACCGAGGTATGATAGGATCACTTCTATATTTAACTGCTAGCCGTCCAGATATTATGTTCAGTGTTTGCTTGTGTGCTAGATTTCAGTCAAATCCAAAAGAATCACATCTTAAAGTTTAAAAAGAATAATGAGATATTTAAAAGACACAGTCGAGTTTGGATTATTCTATTCAAAATCCTCTACATTTGATCTAATCTCATACAGCGATGCTGACTTTGCTAGAAGTAAATCTGACAGAAAAAGCACAAGTGGAACATGTCATATGCTAGGGCACTCACTAGTATCATGGTTCAGTAAGAAACAAAATTGTGTATCCTTATCAACTACTAAAGCCGAATACATTGTTGCTAGCCTAGCCTGTACACAAGTTATCTGGATGAAACAAACCTTAAAAGATTTTGGTCTAAATTTTGAAAATACAACTATTTTCTGTGATAATACTAGTGCTATAAACTTATCTAAGAATCCTATTTTACACTCACGAACTAAGCACATTCAAATAAGACACCACTTCTTAAGAGAACAAGTCTTAAACAACATAATTAAACTCGAATTCATACCGACTAATCAACAGTTAGCAGACATATTCACTAAACCATTAAAACATGAAGACTTCACACGTATTAGAAGAGAACTAGGAATATGCAAACTAAGTGACTTGTAAATTAATCACACTTATTAAGAGTATTGCTTTTGATAAAATCTTATTTTAAAAGTTTCTTATTATCGATTTTTTTGTGTTTGTTTTACTATTCAAAGTCAAACTATGTTTTCATATTTTCGTATACTCACAATACTCATAGAAATTCATTCATCATAACACATTCTTTATGTCTTTCAACTTGTCATCTTTCAAGTACACTCTCATAATGACCTCTTGTCCTATCTCCTTTTACGTATATCCATAAGAACCATTTACTTTAAATAAAAAGCTATCATGACTTAGATCACATCACTCATTTCATTACTCCTTTTTATATCTTTTGTCTTTTTGTGACAACCTCTCATACAAAAAGCTAGCCGACCTCCAAACATGACTCCTCATTATTATTCTTAAATTATATTCATGCGATATATTTTCTTTTTTATGACCTCTTATCAATGTACGTATCTAAAATCTTAAGACCTCTTATGAAAAATTCAATGTGATTATTATCACCTCTTAAGTGGTTATATTTCACGTAAACTTTTACTATATCATCGGTTATTTCATAGCTTAAGTATAATCTATTATCATCCGGTCATCCTTCACATCTTTTATGAAATCATATTCTAAACAACTTGTCCTCTATTGTTTTTAATACTACTAGCACCACCTTTTCATTTCTTCTTTCTCTCTTTATCTCATATGAAGTGACTTTCCATCCGTGACCATGACTCTCTCTTATATTGTATATCTCTCTAAAATCGAGACTCATTAAAGTCTTGTCTTCAAGCAAAACTTTATTTATTCTAACTCTACTTTATGTCATATCTAAATCAAGTGAATGCTGTCCTTTATAACCTTTCTCTTTTCTCTACATATCCGTATCATCTTTTTATGTTTTTCACTCTCCTTTCACGCTTATCAATATATATACTTCTTAAATAAAAACTATTATTGCCTCTCACTCATACCCCATGGGTTGTCCTATTCTAAACTCTTCATTCACGAATTAAGAATACTTCCACATAAAGAAAAAAGTTGCTTGTTTTATTAGGCCATTATTTTTAAAATTATTCACTCTTTTTTAGTTCAACATGACACCCCATACTCTATTAATGGATTCTCTCACTAGTCGATAAACTCACCCATAGTAAAATCTATATATATACTAATTATTTCAAAACTATGTCCTTCTCAACCCAATACAATACACTATCTTCAAACATTGATTTGATTTGTCATTCACAAGTCTCTTAACTTACTACTCACGAATTTCCTTATTTGACTAAATTCTAAAAATCACTCACTTCCAATGTCATTCAAAACCTATCAAAATTATTTTCATTCCTCTATTTAATGGATTGGCTCGTCACACACCAATTCCACTCGTATCTATCTATCATTCTACAAACTATTACCCACTTCAAACTCGCCCTTCTTAGTCCTCTTGTTTCCTTACAAACTCTTGCAATGGCCTCTTCCTCCTCCAACAATGTGATTACTGCAGCAGATCTAAGGTATCCAGATCTGTTTCACGATTACAACTTACTATGCTCTCGCCCCATTCATGAAGGTAAATTGGTTAACTTCAACGACTTCATACTATTTGACTTAGACAACTATCTCCCTGAACTCAAACCTCTACTAGGATCTTCATCCCAAGCTGCCTACTATCCTGAACTAGTTCGACTCTTCTATACAAACTTTTCTACTGATCATGAACAAACGACTATCACCACCAAAGTCCGAGGAAAGCTGATGTTTTTCGATGCTTCCGACCTAGGTAGAATTCTAAATCTACCTTCCACCGGCACAAACCTCAACACCATAGTACCAATCGAACGATCGGTACTCCGAAAAATTCTTCTCTGCACCAACTGCTATCCACTTCCCTGGCACATGAGGAATCTCCAACCTCATGCTCAATTACTTGCCCAGATTCTTCTCCACAACATCTATCCCAAGCTTCCCCACAAGGGATTAGTTCCACGAAAAATCTCTCTTCTTATATACGCAATTTTTTCTTCTACTCCGATAAACTGGTCCTCCATTCTTTTCAACCTTTTTATTCGTTATCAGAAATTCAAGCCTCTTCTTTTCGGGTGTTTCATAACTCCCATTCTCAAATACTTCAAAGTACCCCTTCACAACGAAGTCATCCTCCGTCCCTCTCAGGTCCTCGATGCTACCACCTTCAATCTAAGGTCCCTGCACATGCCCGACTCTGATGAAGAAGATCCAACATCCACCTTCAATTACTTCCCTGCTCTGATGGATGTCCAACGCTCTCAGGATCGTATTCTTCGCAATCAAGACCTGTTGCAGCAGAATCGTCAAGCTCACCAACAGAATCGTGCCGACCGAACACATCAACCTCCTCCACCTTCGGGATAAACTTGTTTTTTTTTTCGGTCTGTAATAACTTTTAATTCCTTTTGGTCTGTAATAACTCTCTTACTCTGATCCCTTCATTTTTGTCCATGACAAAGGGGGAGAAAACCTGTCTCTATTATTGGAGAAATACTCTCTTTAAACATTTTTTTCAAATATTTTATCATATTATTATTTCTATGCATAATGTCTTTTTGACAAGGGGAGCATATTTTGTCATCATAAAAAAGGGGGAGAATGTTGAGAAACTCTGTTTTGATGTCACATAATATGATACACTGTTGTATTTGATTTTATATAATATGATAATATGTCCTCTTGAAAAATGTTGTATTATGACTGAATATGTTTTGCCATAAAACTAAAGAGTATTTGATGCAAGGATATCTCACCCAAAAAGGATGGAGACTTCATGTTCAAGTACAACTTGTGCAATCATACTCCTTGAAGAAAAAGTTTGATGAGCCATGCTTTCCTAAAGTTCAAATGAAGAGATCGGCTACCTCAAGATGAAGACTTTTTTCTTCTTTAGAGTCATATGTAATAGAACCTTCAGGAACATGCATATTGCATATTACATACTCATTCATAAATACTATATCATAAAAGTATACGATAGTTTAAAAAAAAAACTCCTTTTTGAAAACTAATAATTGTACCTTCTTACAACCCTTTATGAAAAAGATATTTTTGTCATGTAATAATTGTACCTTACACTACATACAAGACAACATGAAAAAAAAATGTAGGAAAAAGACAAAAACATAAAATCGGCTACATAGAGAAAAACAAATATAATATGTTTTTGAAAAGACTTTAGTCACCTTCTTTAAAGAAATGCTTTTAATATAAGAAGAAGACAAAAACATAAAATCGGCTACATAGAGAAAAACAAATATAATATATTTTTGAAAAGACTTTAGTTACCTTCTTTAAAGAAATATTTTTAATATAAGAAGAAGACAATAAATATAAAATCGGCTACACAAAGAAATACAAATATAATATTTTTTTAAAGGACTCTAGTTACCTTTTTACAAAACCATAGAATGTCGACTAAACTTGAAGTCATCATTCTCTTTGTACAAAGCATTAAATACCTCCTGTAACAAATCCTTGTTAATATCCTTCTCAAAGAATGTCGACTTTCTTTTAGTCCTCATTCTCTCTGAAGACCTTGAAAAATACAACATAAAGAAAACACTTGACATGACTATGTACAAATATATATCTCAAAGCACTCAGTGTACTTACACTCATTTAAAGTAAAGAAGTACTTATGTACCTCAAATCATTAATTAGAATAAAGACAAAACTACAATCCAACGTTCAATGTACTATTGTAAGAAATAGACTTTTTACATAAAATATGTATTACCTAAAATATTACAACGACTAGTGTACCCTATATTTTTCTTTTATAGAAAAAGGCATTCTCGAACTTCTCTAAAGATATTTGTTGAAATGACATAACATTTCACATTTCAAAAAGGCTACTATTTCAAAATGCAACGACTACTTTTTTAAAAGCTATATAAACACACTCAAATAAACTATTCAACAATGGGAATGGAATAGACATGTGAGCTTACAACGAGAAAAATTCTATTCATTATTTGAAAAGAGAGCCTTGAAAAAGAAAGAGAAAAAGTAAAGAAAGAAAAGAGAAAAAGTCGAGTCCAGCTCCTTGACAAAGAGCATCCTCTGAGTGACAAACAGAACATTATGAGAATCCTTCATTCGTGCATTCATATCATTCTGAAGGTTCTATAGGAAGTATTGTAACTCTGTTATTCACTGTTTTCCTTTTTTGTTGAAAGAAGTAGACCTCTGTGGAAGAGGGTGTTGTCCTTCTCTGTTGAGAGAAGAAGACCTCTGTGGAAGAGGGTGTGCCCCTTCTCTGTTGAGAGAAGAAGACCTCTGAGGAAGAGGGTGTTGTACTATTTATCCGGTGACTCGGATGTTATAGTGGAAAGCTCAAGTGGTTTGCTTGGGGACTGGATGTAGGTCTGGGTACTGACCGAACCAGTATAAATTCTGTGTTTTATGTGTTGTGCCTTATTGCCTGATTATTTTATTTTATCGATCTTTATCATATTTCACTATTCACCCCCCCTCTAGTGGAATTTCAGAATGATCTGTATGGTCAGAAGGTGATCTTTGAGACGGGCCGAGACGATGTGGCTAGTGGCTTAGTCTTAGCACTGGAAGGTAGGGGACTCAGACACAGTTCCCACACATGTTGTAAATACCTTGTATAGTTTTGAAAGATTCCAAGTCAGATTCAATTATTGTAAATATGATCTTTTGGGTAAACATCTAGTTATGTTAGCTAAGAGAGAGTGCACAAATCTTGGAAAGATCGCCCGCAGCACCCGCTTATGCAAGGGTGATTGTATAGTGCCTTTACTTTTCTACATTCAATGAACTGTTAAGGGTCTGCCCACCCTCCGCTTGACTATAAAAAAAAAAACAAGTCTCAACAATGAGATTTCAAGGTGGGGTATGAAGATGGAGTATGATGTTAAGGATGGATGGATCTCGTTAGCTTTAGATAACATGTCATATTCATGCCTATCCCAAAAAAAAGGATGCCATGTTCAAGATTCCAGATTTTAAGCATTTTTGTGAACTTGTGCATGTTAGGGATTAGGAAAACTAGGTTCCTAAATATTGGTTCATGTCATGAGTAATAGTCACATGATATGTAACAAAGTAATGCGCAGGTATATGTTATAGATCGACTTGGATTCTGTTTTCTTTTTTTTTTATCAATGTAAACACTCCAAATTTTCACCCTCATCCAGTGTTTACATTTCATGTGTCACTGCATATTACTGCATGCATTTGGCATATCATTTCATGACATCGCATATCATTACATATGATTATCGAGATCCAGAACTCATGTTTTCAAAATATTAAATCAAGAGTTAAGTTTTAAAAACCTTTCTTTCAAAAGCAAATTCAAGTACCTAGGGTTTAAATCAACATTTTGTCATTTGCCAACCCCAGCACACCTATATTTTAAATGTTTTTCTCAGAAAATAATCTGGATTCGTTTGAAACTCAATTTTAATTGATCTCAATTCTCAGATAAGATTCATTTAAGTGGTGTCACTTCTAGATTCTTTCATTCATAAAAAATCTCAAAAAATTTAGAGTCCTAGTGGGATCATGACTCTATCTTTTTATCTTTTTGAATCTTTTCAAAACTCTATTCTGATTTTAAACTAGTTGTGGTCATATCATTGCACATTTCTGTCATTTTGGTCAAAATTTCAGAGTCCTAGTTGGATTAGGACTCTTTTTTTCAGAGTTCTAGTCGGATCAGAATTCTATCTTTTACTACCATTTTTACCTGTTTTTTAGAAAACCTTTCAAAATCTTTCGTTTTGGCCAAAATCCCAGAGTCCTAGTTGGATTAGGACTCTTTTTCAAGAATCCCAGTTGGATTAGGACTCTTCTTCAGAGTTTCAGTCGGATTAAGACTCTTCTTCAGAGTTTCAGTCGGATTAAGACTATCTTTCGTGGCTATTTTAGTTATTTTCAATCAAATCTTTCAAAATCTTTTGAAATGAGTAAAAAACTCAGAGTTTTAGTTGAACCAGGACTCTATTCAAAGAGTCCCAGTTGGATAAGGACTCTGACTCTGATTTCAATTTTGAGAGAATCTTTCCAAAATCTCTTTATTTATCTTTTCAAATTTCAAAATTGTTGCATCTTTATCATGAAATTTCAAAATTCTGCGACTTTATCTCAGAGTCCTAATCGAATCAGAACTCTATCCAAAGTTTATTTTCTCACTTCATTTTCATTGGTTTTCAAAAGTTCTTTTTAAAATCTCTTCATTTGCTTTTTAGAAAAACAAAAATTCTCAGAGTTCTAGTGAAATTAGGACTCTTCCTCAGAGTTCTAGTCAAATCAGGACTCTGAACCAAACTTCAATTTTATCTTATTTTCACTTATTTTTCAAAGTCCTTTCATTTGTTTTCTCAGAAAATCTAAAATTCTAAGAGTCCTAGTCCAATTAGGACTCTGTCTTCAGAGTCCCAGTGGGATCAAAACTCTATTTTGATTTTAATACTTGTTATTTTTACAAGTTCTTTCATTTATTTTTCATAAAATACCAAAAAAATCTAGAGTTTTAGTCCAATCAAAACTCTATCCCAGAGTCCTAATCGAGTTAGGAGTTTATTTTGAAGTTTGTTTTTACTTTTATTTTCATTCTTTTTTATTTGTTTTTCAAAAATTAGGTCATTTTTGTAAAGTCCAGTTAATTCAGGACTCTATTTCGAAGTTTTGATTGAGTTAAGACTCTAACCTTGACTGCATTTTTTTATTTATTTTTACCAGTTTTGATCAAATCTTTCAAAAACTTCTTTATTTGGCTTTCAAAAATCTAAAATCTCACAGTCCTAATTGGTTCAGGACTTTGATCCAGAGTTTCAGTCCGCTTAGAACTCTATTTTCAAAACCTTTGAATTTCATCTGTTGATTTTAACCCCTTTTTAAAACCATTTTCAGTCTTTATTTCAACTTTTTTAAAACTTCGATGTGGGGCCCACTCAATTGGTGCCATATCTAGAGGAGTTCTGACCCAGTCAAGACTCTATGTCATTTCAAAATCTTCAATCTCAAGGCTACTTTTGAATCTCTTTTGAAAAACCTCTCATTTTCAAGTTTTAAAATCGTTTTTGAAAATTCAAGTGGGGCCCACTCTGAGTGTCGCCATATTTGAAGAAGTTGGGGTTAGATTAGGGTTAGTCAGTGTTCTAGTTAGGTTAGGAATCTAGAAGAGTCCAAACTTGATTTTAAAAGTCATATTTTTACTTTAGATTTTAACCTTGATTTTAAAGTTTTAAATTAGGGTTTTTGAAAAACGCCAAGTGGCGCCACATTTGGGAAGTTCCCTAAAACATTTAGAAGTTTAATTAGGGTTAGTTAGAGTCTCTTTAGGGTTAGAAATTCACCAAAAATTGTCCTCCCCATTTAGCCTATCTTGATAAACTCCAAAAAATTTAAAACTCTCTAAATTAGCCCTAATTACATGGATTTTCAAAAATCTATAAAAAAGGATCTTTAGAGGGGTCAAAAAAGGCTCTTTTTCTCTTCCAATTTTGTGGCCTCTCTCTCCTCTCCAGCACCTCCTCCTTCCTCCATTGCAGCTGCAACCCCCAAGGTAATTTTTTATACTTTATTTTGTATTTTTTATTAGTTTTCTATGATTTTTCAATAGATTTCACCATGGAAACCCTTGTGTTCATGGATTTAACCATGAATTTTATCCAAGAACCCCAAAGCCGACCCAAGAAGATGATCTAACTCAGTTTGAGGGTGTTTTCCAGGATTCTAATCTGTTAGAATCGATGAGAGATACATTTTCTACGTTCTTAACCAATGAAATATGAGATTTACCGGTTAAATGAGCTAAATTCATATTTTCAAAGGTAAAATCAATTTCAGCCATGGATTCCCTATATTTTTATTATTTTCTTGTTATAATTATGTTTGTTTTACATGTTCTAGCATTAAATTAAATTTCATTATGTTGTTTATGTGTTTTTTTTGTTATTTTCTATGTTTAAGTCATAGTTTTTATTGTTTTATTAGATTTTTATGTGTTTTGATTCTAGGACTGTAGAAATCATGTTGTTTTATATTTAAATCTATGTTAGAAAATTCAGATTTCTTTATATTTAGTCCATGGATTTGTCAGTAAGTTCTTATAAAAAAATCAGAGGTTTTGGGATTCGAGAACCCTGTTAGAAAAATAAATTCCTGTGGTTTAAAACCGCTATTCATATTCACGTATAAATTGCAGTTGCATTATTTTTGTCATCTGAGATCCGATTTGTAATCTGTAAATTGGAGTAGCTTCATGTTAAAGTATATTATTTACTATAATTTTCTTAGAATTTTCTATCACTATTTGCTATTTTTCCTTTGTCAGAGAGTTAGATCAACTTTTTAGAACTCGTTATGTTTTATTAAAACCCTAATTCAACTTGTGTTGATCGTATCTCCCTAACCAAAGATCTGATCAATTATCGAGAAAAAAAGAAAGTTCCTTATCTTCATGTCCGCTATTCACTGATGAAATTTTAGATTTTTCTAATGTGTTTTACTATTTTTCTTTGTATTTGAAACCAGAAGCATCTGTTTTGATAAATTTTATATTTGTTATAATTGATCAAATATTGCCGGAACAATATCTCACTAACCAGAGATGATTTTTCCAATCTGTAAAAAGGAGAATCTCTGTTTTTCTATTTATTATGTCTTTGTAAATTTTTATAAATTTACATGGTGAATTGACCCTTGATTCGGGTCTGACACTAAAATAGGTACGTGCCTGTGGGTAAAAATAGCATATTTTAGGGTTTTTATGCAACTTTTGTATTAAAATTATTTCAAAATTTGATCTTTCTATCTTCAGCTTAATTTTAGGATTATCAGAAGTTCACATATCGATTTTTATTAATTTTGAAATTCATTTGATGCTTGAATTGATTATATTGCAAAACAGGATGCCTATAGGGTCCCGAAACACTGCCAAAATCATGATTTTCGTGTTATTTTTGATTTTTTTGTATAAGTTCATGTTTTTAGAGTTTGGTTATGTTTAGAATCATTCTAGGACATTGCATATTCGATTTAGTTTTGATTTGAGTCTTTTTAAACCCTAAATTCAAAGTTTTAACAAAATATTTTCTAAAAACTCTAATTTCAAGGCTAGTCTTGTTTTTAGGGGTATTTTTATCATTTTCCCCTAAATTTTGAATTTCAAAGTTATTTATCTTTATTATTTCTTCAATTTTATTTCATATTTCTTTATGTTTATTTCAAAAAATCATGGAAAATGGTTTATATTTAGCAAAATCCAGTAATTTTCAGATATTATGGGATAAATCTAGAAAAGCCAACATATCTTCACTAACAAGTTTTTTAGTTTTGCAGGGATATTTCAAGGTTGTATTTTTATTTATTTAAACTCAATTAGTGATGTAAATTGTAATTAAATTTGAAATAAGAATTTCAATTTCTGCTTAGATTAGGATTTGTATTGCATATAGTTTAAAACTTTGATATATAATTGCTATGTTTGTCATTCATGCACATATTTCAAATTCACCATGGTTGACATGAATGACACATGAACAAGCTCTTAGAGAGTTGACAAACTCGGTGGAATTCGTATTTATGACCATAGTCAGAATACAAATGAGACCCAGATTTGTGATCTTCGTATTAGCCACATTCAACCTACACTCTTAGGCTAACTTCAAAATGCACTGCATTTCTCAAAAATAAAAAAAGATTTTCTCAATTCTTTAAAACAATGTCTTTCAAATCCATATTCATTCATTTTATTCAATTTGCAAATTCCAATTCTAATTTAGAGAAATCGATTTTCTCAAAATTACTAGATTTCCTCATAAATCGATTTTCATAAAAGATCCTTAGCTTTTCAAAGGATTTCCAAAGTCTTTTTCAAAGTTCAAAATTCAATTTCTCAAGTCATATCCTTTATTTCAAGGTTTGGATTCAAAAAAATCAAGTTTTTTCAATGTTATTTGACATTCTTTAGAAATCAATTTTTATAAAACTTCAAGATTTCTCAGAAATCGACATTTCTTTTCTTCAGAAACTCTCTCAACAAGGCTCATGATTTTCAAAGTGTTATCTTTTTCAAGTATTTCAAATCTCTGAAGGCAAACATCATATTTTCAAACCTGCATTTTCAGAAATTCATAGCACATGCCTGATTCTTTGTGTATTTAGGAAATAACACATGATTTAAATAAGTTGAGCAAAGCCAAGCATTTGATTGATCCTTGGTTCAATTACCCCTGGTAAAGGTGCCAGAAACGGTTGAACCTCGTACCGACAGGCGAGTCTTATTGTATGGAATTATTTTTCATTTTAAAACGGAGGCGAGTTATTTTCAAAAGTCAATTTGACTTTCAAAAGTAAAATTTTGCGATGATAACAGGTTTAACGACCGAGATGGGACTTGTCTTTTCCTGATCAATCTAATGCTCTACTTTGTTCAAGTTATCAAAATCGTGTTCTACTAATGTCAGCTTTTATGATATCATGTGAACCTAGAAGCCTAGACTCAAACCCAGTTGACATGGATTGCATATAGACTAAGTATGGTTTGATAGGACTGATTGAGGAGACTTATGCATGCTCACTTAGACCTAGGTCTGAAATACAACACTCTTTAATCTAGGATCTTATTGAAAACAATGTTTGCTTCTTCAATGTTTTCAAAATTCTACTTCTTTAGGTCTTAGAGCCCTCTGTTTTCTTGCATGTGATCATTTTTTTAGAAAACCACCGCACCTACTTTTACCCAATCTTCACATTGCTGGGCTTCCTTCCAAAACCATAGTTCGGGACAAAGCCTC
This sequence comes from Nuphar pumila, assembly GCF_984573655.1. Taxonomy (NCBI): domain Eukaryota; kingdom Viridiplantae; phylum Streptophyta; class Magnoliopsida; order Nymphaeales; family Nymphaeaceae; genus Nuphar; species Nuphar pumila. The sequence goes on along the minus strand of NC_143251.1, from coordinate 58,647,835 downwards.
ATAACTAGGCCACTTATTTGGGTTGACGCCCCCCTGCCACGTACCAAGAGCTATAGTCTTAAGTATATCAGCAAGTGCTCAAGGATGTTGGAAAACACAAGCCTAGAACCAGAGTAATTGATTTTATGCTACGTACATCGGGCCTCGACTCGAGTATATAGGCATAGCATGATTGGACGCAACTGATCTGAGCCTAGAGTCAGGATTAGGGTCCTACAAGCTCTTTCAAAATTGATGCATTTAGAGTCAGCTTCTTAGAGAATGTTGTATGTGAATAATTGTTTGTGCAGAATGTGATGTATTCATTTTTCATCTTATTTTGTCATATTTTTCTATTTTTTCCAAAATATTGAATGATTTTTCCAAAATACTTTATTTTCCAATTTATGAAGCATTTCTTTGTATTTTCTTCAAAACCCTGGACGATTTTTCCAAATTATCCAATTTTCTTCAAAAAACTCCAGGTGATTTTTCATCCTTTTGTTCTTCTGGATCTCAAATTTCCAGCTTTATTTTTATCCTGCCTGCAATTTTTCAAAATTCCTTTATTTTCCCAAGTCTAATTCTGATTTTTCCCGTTTTCCAGTTTGATGGCATTCAGTCAGCGTGATTTTGTCTTTCTTGAGGGTCACATCTCCTACGAGGTGCGACAAAGTCTTTTCGAGCATCGAACTCTCAGCACCGGATCATTCATTCCTCGGTGGTATTATTCTTGGCTCAATAATTTTTCTCGTATGCTTTCAGACCATTTAAGCGATTATGGATTGGAACTGGCATCCGCAGTGAGAAAGCAGACAGTCAACGATAATTTAATTCATGCACTGGCAGAACGGTGGAATCCACGCACTTGTACCTTCTGGTTCTCATAGGAAGAAATGACTTTGTTGATGGATGAGTTTTCAGAAATTATGGGATTGCCCGAGCTAGCCGGTCATCCAGGAGATTCATTAGAGCAACAGTTTTTTATCAATGTCAAGAGTCTAGATCCCAAAGATGTTTTAGCCTGCGTGACAGGACGCAAGTCTTGGCCACTGATCGAGAAAAATGGAAATGAGTATATGAACCTGCTTGAAATCTACAGACAGTATGGGGCATTTGTGGAAGTTAGCTCTTTATCCCAAACAGCTCGAGAGAGAATCCAGCATGCAATGGTCCTATGCATTGTAGGATTGACTATTTTTCCAGACGAACAGAATTACATGGATATCAGGATAGTTTAACTTTTGCGAAGATGGGGAAGTCAATAGACCAACCGTCTCTCTATTGCCATGGTCGCGCTCGCCTTCTTATACCGCGAATTGACCCATTTTGTGCTTAAAGATTCTATCATAGTAGAAGGGTGCATTTACGCACTACAATCTTGGTTTGTTCGACATATACCAACTCAAGCCAATTCATTCAGATATAACAGCAAGAAGCTGCTACCCCTTGCTTGGTATAGATTCGTGATCGAGAATCTCCATGAAGAAGAAATTGTATGGGACTACTTCGACCGTCATGAGTCACTCTCTCGGTGCACCTATGCATATGGCAAGCGATTCAAGTTATTCAGATCTTTCTTCTCAGTTTATTATCAACCAGAGCGATGTGTCAGACAGTTCTCGTAGAGGCAAAAGCGCATTGAAACTCGATTATTATCAGGCATTGTGTTAGAGTTTGATCTAAAGTTTGCTCAGTGGTCTGAAACATACCATTCTGCCAAATATAGTTGGGATTCTTTTGTAACTCTTACTATTTTTCCTAGTCCTCAAGTGTCTTCTAATTATAAGGAATGTTGGTGGCAAATTGTTTGTCCACCCCTTCTTTCTCAAGCTTATTATTAATAAAATTCTTCTCCTTCAACAAATTCTCATCCTTTTATGGTTTGACGACCTCGCTTGGGTAACAAGGCATATTTTAGTTGTTTATCTCTTTTTACAAAGAATATTAACGCAATTGTCGTGATTCCAGCAATGACCTAATCCCTGGTAATAGGGTATCCTTCAAAATTGTCAACCTAACCCTCGTCAAATGTTTCCCCCCCTATTTGTTTTATTTCAAAACCATTCTTCAAAGCTAATTGTCCATTTTGTTATGCAGAGAGCACTTGCATCCTTATATGGTTCAAACAAGGTTCAGCAGGAAAAACCGCACCCGTCTAGCATATCAGTCACTCTACAACCTCAGAACAAGAAATGGCCTCTCCACGATCTGCCAAAAACGGAAGCCAACAGGCCCATGATGACATCGACCCTCAGATGTACTTGTTGTTTCAAAAAATGATGAGCAAAATGCTGACTGAAGAAACTGAGGCTGGTTTGGGGAAAGCTCAAAATAAGAAAAAGGTCAAGGGCCGAATAGTGAAAAAGAGTGTAAAAATCTTCAAAAGGCATAGTCGTCATGAGAAAACATCTAATGAGGTAGAGTCAGTGGGTGATACTGACGAGGAATATGAAACCCAGCAAGCATTTAGAAAGTCAACTCAAGGACAGGGGTCGGCTTACAGATCCAAGAATCAATCTGTCGATGATCCTACTCAACCACAACTCAGAGACGTGGTTAAGATGGTCAAGGACCTCCAAGCTCGTGACAAGGACAAAAAGTTATTTACAAGTGAAGATTTTTATGACGAACTAGATGGGGATGACAGTCTCGACAACCTCCTCAGAAAATTTATCAAGTTTGATGGATCAGGTGATCTAAAAGCACATTTCGCCTTATTCTTTGCAGAATGTTCCAAGTTCAGAAGGAACAATCGAGTCTTGTTCCTTTGTTTTTCTCGCAGTCTGGAGGGTATCACAACGAAATGGTATTCGGAGCATATTAACCCCATTGAACTGAAGGAATTTGATAAAGTAGTTAATTTGTTTATTGAACACTTCCTCTTCAATACATAAGCACTTCCAATCCTCAACCATCTCTGCAGTCTCAAGCAGAAAGAAAATGAGAAAGCCAGAGATTTCATTCATAGATGGAGATCCGCTTGCAACAAAATGCGGGATCCAATATCAGAAGAGCATGCACTGACATTGATCTTGAGCAACTTTTCACAACCCCTAAGGGGATTGATTTCTACCTCTTCGTCAAAGACTTTTATCGAACTGACGGAACGAGCCGAATGGCTCGAGTTAAGCATGGAGTTTACGAGGGTTTCACCTTCACTAGGAATGACAGTCAACAGGAACCCAAAAAGAAGGCCCATTTTACTTACTCCATTAACAACAGTAAGAACCAGCATAAAGAAAATGCGAAAGATCACAGTTATGGTTCAGGGGGATCAAACCCCAGCAAAAATAAGCAAAAAGGCAAGTCGGTCCCTCAGCATGATAAGCAACCTCAGCAAACTTTTGAGCAAGGGTTAAGACCTCAAGAAAAGCTGAAGCACGACAACTGGAGTTTTAAATGTGACTTTACTCCACTAGATCAGCCACGTAAAGAAATCCTTGAGTATATGTTGGCCAAGGAAATGATTAAGCTCCCAAGAGTCGATGATCCTCCTATCATTAGGAGAAGATTTAAAGATCAATTTTGTAAGTTTCATCAAGCAATGAGGCATGATACCGAGTACTGCTTCGTTCTCAGGAATATTATTCAAGATTACATCGATAAAAATCTCCTTGTGGAAGGCAAGGAAGAGGATAAAGCAACCAACTCATCAGCACCCTAAGAGCGACAGGGCCAACACTCTCTCATTCTTTCATTTTGCTTTTGTCATTTTGTAGGGACGACGTGGTCCCACATATTTCATCAATAAAATTATCAATCTTCCTAATAGCTTGGTGTCATCTTCTTTATTTCTTCTTCTTTGCAAAATATCATTTTGTGAGGAGTGACCTCTTTTAGAGTGCCTCCCAAATCAACCAAGAAATTTGTAACTTTGTCATCCTTAGAGAGTGCTCTTCAAATATCAAGTATTTATCCTTTATCTTACTCCCCAGTTATACTGGGGCATTTTTTTAAAAATTTGTCTTTACTTCAAAACGTCCTGTATGCAGGCAGGATCAAACAAAATCTTCCATCATTCATTTACATTCATTTGCATTCATCTGCATTTTGCATTTTGAATTCATCTGCATTTTGCATTCAATTGCATCCATTTACATCAAATTCATTACTCATTCAGGATAAGGGATAAATCCTGAGACCCCGACAAGTCGTCCAAGTCATCGCGAGGGTAAAGATTGAAAATCTCTCATCATAAATCAATAAGCACTTTTAAAAACACCAGTCTTTTTCCAAATGCAACCTTTGGGTCGAGTCTTTTATCAAAACCATTTTCGGGAATCCTGCCAAAATCAACCTTCGAGTTAAGCCTTTTTCTAAATCCGGTTTTTACTGGTCGAACTTCCTGAATCCAGTTTTTACTGGTCGAACTTTCTAAATCCGGTTTTTACTGGTCGAACTTCCTGAATCCAGTTTTTATTGGTCGAACTTCTTGAATCCAGTTTTCACTGGTCGAACTTCCTAAATCTGATTTTTACTGGTCGAACTTTCTGAATCCGGTTTTTACTGGTCAAACTCTCTAAATCCAGCTTTACTGGTTGAAACTCTTAAATGCGATTTTATTTTTCTCCTTATTCAATGTTTCCAAACCTAATTTACATTCATCTAATTTTCTTTCTCTCAGATTCTAGAATTGGTCTAGAAGATCCGAGTTCCGACTCGAATTTTTCAGTTTCCTTCTGGATTCGAGTTTCGACTTGAATTTTCTTTCCTTTAAATTCTAAATTTTCTCTTTGGGATTCGAGTTCCGACTCAAGTTCTCTTTCCTTTAAATTTTAAATGGTTTAATTTTCCTTCGGGATTCGAGTTCCGATTCAGATTTTCTTTCCTTAAAAACCTAATTGGTTTAGCTTTTCCTTCGGGGTTTGAGTTCTGACTCGGATTTTCTTTCCTCTAAAAACCTAATTGGTTTAGTTTTCCCTTCAGGATTCGAGTTTTGACTTGAATTTTCTTTCCTTTAAATCCTAACTAGCCTATTTTTTCTTTGAAGATTCGAGTCTTGACTCGAAATTCTCTTTCCTTTATTCAAATTCCAGAATTGGTCTAGAAGATCTGAGTTCCAACTCGATTTTTTTTTCAAAATCCAATTAATCTAGTTCTCCTCTGAAGATTTGAATTCTGATTCAAATCTTCCTACTGAACTCGGTTTTACACCGGTCCGGTCAAATCCAATTTCCAAATTGATCTTTTTTTATAAAATCCAATTTCACCTGGGTTCTTTTACCAAATCTCGTATTTGTATTGGTCATTCTTTCAAAATCAATCTTTATGCTTATTCCATGTCAAGATCAAGGCCAATTTTATCAATCAGACCTTCAAGTCAATTAATTTTTGTCAATTTGACCTTCGAGTCAATCAATTGTTGTCTAATCAACCTTTGGGTCAATAATCTTTGGTAATCGGACCTTCGGGTCACTCAAGTCTGTCAATCTGACCTTCGGGTCACCTATTGTTGTTAGTCAGACCTCCAGTCATCGGTTTTTATCAAGCAAATTGTTGGGTTATCAAATTCTATCAAAGTCAATCATATTTTTTCGACCTTCGAGTCGTATCCAGCAACTATGGTCTTTCAAGATTCGACCTTTGTGTTGAATTCGTCTGTCAACTAGCTCAAAATCAATTATCAATCTTTTCTCTTGCGAGGGACCCTTTTTCTAGGGAGAGTTTGAGAGAGCTCGTTCTTTTCGCATGTCGTTATTGTTTGTTCATTGAACCCCTTTTAGGGAGAGTTTGAAGGGACTCACGCTTCATGAACAGTTTGCAAAACGATCTTTATTGTCACACAAGGAACCCTTTTTTCAGGGAGAGTTTCGACGGAAGCTCGTCCTCCTTGTAATCCTAAATATCTTTTGTTAGGCTACCCCATCATCGAGGACCATTTTTTCAGGAAGAGTGTGATGGACTCGCTCTTCTATGATATCCTTTGCAACCTTTGTTAACGACCCCCTTTCCATAAGAGAAGTCTAGAAATAAGGAGTTTTGACGAAAACTTTATTTCTCTTAGAAAGTTCGTTTTGCAAACACCTCATCTTCAGGGAAGAGAGGAGTATCTTTTTATTACCTGTTCAGGTAAGGGTCAAGTTTGAGTCTCTCTTTTGGGGAAAGGAGAGGAGAATCTGGCCACGAATGTGTCATTTAGACCTCAAGCAATTTCTTTCACCAGGGATTCTAAGAATATTTCGCCAATTCGTCATAAAAAATAGTTGTTGATCGCAAAAATCTTTTATTGCACAAAAGAATTACCTCAGATTACCTTCAGTATTACTTTCAAAAAGAGCAAAGCTTTTGTGAAGAAAGATTCAAAATCCAAATTCTTTTTATTGGCCAACCAAAGGCATGAAGAATAAATGCTTGATATGGACAATGAAGAAAATTCAATGTTGTTGCAAAGCCATAAGTGATTGATATTAATCGAAGTTATGACATATTTTTAAAGATCATTCTTGTAAAGACAAGGCAGTCAAAATATCCTGGGTGATAAAGAAAAATCCACTCAATTGTGAATATATCCTCAATCATTTAAGATGTAATTAAATATCTGCAAAAAGGATCTCTCAATCGTCGTCAAGTTGAAGGCTGGTGGATGAGTTAAACCCCCGGGGCTAAAGAAGATTTGGATCATCTCTAAGATGAAGGAGTTTGTGACGGATCTTTCCAGGGAAAGTTTAGATCACCGCCAAGTTAAAGGCGAATGCGATGAACCTCCCTACAAACCCTAAAAGATATTTAATTTCTGTTGTCATCAAGAGACCACCTACCAATGAGCCAATATCTTCAATATAATTCCTGAGATAAAGAAGGATCAGAGCATCTCCAAGTTGAAGGAGTTTGTGACGTACCCTTTCAAAAAAAAGAGAGAAAAGCTAGGACATATCTAAAATGAAGGATGATGTAATAAACTCCTCAGAAACCCAAGAGAGCTCTAATTCTGTCAAAAAAGAAAAAAAGAGTACAGAAAGACCATCATGAGAAAAAAATCCCAGGATATCAAATTGCCGAATCTACCAAGAATCTTCTTTGATTTTGTAAAATTCTTTTATCAATATCCTTTCACAAATTGCTTTTACAATGAGAATTCTTCCTTTTTCATTCATATCAAGGAAATTGATAGCCTCCTTGAAAGAAAGTCAATTGCAAGCAATTTGAATCTGAATCTTGATTTTACGAAGTTAAGTCAAGTTGGAGGTAATACTTCAGGTAGAAAAGAGGAAATATTTTTGCATCAATGTGCATCATTTTCAAATACTCTTAATCAACAATAATGTTCAACATTTTGACAATATTTTCTAGCCATCCTAGCGTGAAGTGAGAGCTTGAGGTTTATCTTTTGACACATCCTAGCGTCATTTGTCATCCCTTGTTAGAACTTGATAATGGGAGTTTTCAAGGTTCCTTCCCTTCTTTTGGTATAATCTGAGTGCCTCGGCTCTCAGATTCGCACACTTCCCTGTGTCCCCACTGTCCTACCATAGACAATCCAATTTCGGCTGGAGGTTAAGCCACCAATTATTTTCTCGCAAAAGGTCATCAAATTCAAAAGTTATTTAGTCTCAGCAATGAGTCACCCAAAATCAACCCCTTTTCAAGCTTTATGGATCCCAATTTTCATCCTTTTGCAAAACCCCTATCTGATTCATTGTGCGAAAGTCCAAAGGTCCCATCATGGTTTCTTTAGTCGAGGATTCCATCATTTTCATTTTTCCGATCAGGTTAAGGGTTTAAACCTGAGCCTCATTCTGATGAGATATTTCTCGATCAGGTTAAGGGGCAAGCCTCAACCTCGTTCTTCCATGAGGTATTTTTCGTTCCATCCAGGTTAAGGGCATAGCCCGAGCCTCATTACGATGATGTGAATCTTCTTCTTTATTCTCCATTCCATATCTATCATTATCGTCAGAGTCAATTCTTTCATACCCGGTCAGATTCTTCTAACTGGGGCATTTTATAGTCCAAATTTGGTGTGTTTTTATTTGCCACTATGCTCGGCTTCCAACCGACTTAGTAGCAAAGAGGGGCATCTGTAAACACCCCAAATTTTCACCATCATCCAGTGTTTACATTTCATGTGTCATTGCATGCATTTGGCATATCATTTCATGGCATCACATGTCATTACATCTCATTATCGAGATCCAAAACTCTTGTTTTTAAAATATTAAATCTAGAGTCAAGTTTTAAAAACCTTTTTTCAAAAGCAATTTCAAGTACCTGGGTTTTAAATCAACATTTTGTCATTTGCCAACCCCCAAGACACTTATAATTTAAATGCTTTTCTAATAAAACAATCTGGATTCGTTTGAAACTCAATTTCAATTGATCTCAATTCTCAGATGAGACCCATTTAGGTGGTGTCACTTCTGGATTATTTCATTCGTCAAAAAAGTTAAAAATTTTAGAGTCCTAGTGGTATCATGACTCTATCTTTTTATCTTTTTTAATCTTTTCAAAACTCCATTCTGATTTTAAACTAGTTGTGGTAATATCCTTGCACATTTCTGTCATTTTGGTCAAAATTTCAGATTCTAAGTTGGATTAGGACTCTTTTTTTTAGAGTCCTAGTCGGATCAGAATTCTAACTTTTACTACCCTTTTTACCTATTTTTGAGAAAACCTTTCAAAATCTTTCGTCTTGGCAAAAATCCCAAAGTCGTAGTTGGATTAAGACTCTTTTTCAAAAATCCTAGTCAGATTAGGACTTCTTCAGAGTTTCAGTCAGATTAAGACTCTATCTTTCGTGACTATTTTAGCTATTTTCAATCAAATCTTTCGAAATGAGTCAGAAACTCAGAGTTTTAGTTGAACCAAGACTCTATTCAAAGAGTCTCAGTTGGACCAGAACTCTGACCCTGATTTCAATTTTGAGAGAATCTTTTCAAAATCTCTTTATTTATCTTTTCAAATTTCAAAATTGTTACACCTTTATCATGGAATTTCAAAATCCTGATCAAATCAGGACTCTCTCCAAAGTTTATTTTCTCACTTCATTTTCATTGGTTTTCAAAAGTTCTTTTTAAAATCTCTTTATTTGTTTTTTTGAAAAACAAAAATTCTTAGAGTTCTAGTCGAATCAGAACTCTTCCTCAGAGTCCTAGTCAGATCAGGACTCTGAATCGAACTTCAATTTTATCTTATTTTCACATATTTTTCAAAATCCTTTCATTTGTTTTCTCAAAAAAATCAAAATTTTAAGAGTCCTAGTCCAATTAGGACTTTGTCCCCAGAGTCCTAGTGGGATCATAACTCTGTTTTGATTTCAATAGTTGTTGCTATTTTCACAAGTTCTTTCATCTATTTTTCATAAAATACCAAAAAATCTAAAGTTTTAGTTCGATCAGGACTTTGTCCCAGAGTCCTAATCCAGTTACGAGTCTATTCTGAAGTTTGTTTTTACTTTCATTTTCATTTTTTTTATTTGTTTTTCAAAAATTAGGTCATTTTGTAAAGTCCAGTTAATTCAGAACTCTATTTCGAAGTTTTGGTTGAGTTAAGACTCTAACCCTGACTGCATTTTTTGACTTATTTTTACCAGTTTTGATAAAATCTTTCAAAAACTTCTTTATTTGGCTTTCAAAAATCTAAAATCTCAGAGTCCTAATTGGTTCAGGACTCTGATTTAGAATTTCAGTTCGCTTAGAACTCTATTTTCAAAACCTTTGAATTTCATCTGTTGATTTTAACCCCTTTTTAAAACCATTTTTAGTCTTTATTTCAACTTTTTTAAAACTTCGATGTGGGGCCCACTCAATTGGCGCCATATCTAGAGAAGTTCTGACCCAGTCAAGACTCTGTGTCATTTCAAAATCTTCAATCTCAAGGCTACTTTTTAATCTCTTTTGAAAAACCTCTCATTTTCAAGTTTTAAAATCGTTTTTGAAAATTCAAGTGGGGCCCACTCTGGGTGGCGCCATATTTGAAGAAGTTGGGGTTAGCTTAGGGTTAGTCAATATCCTAGTTAGGTTAGGAATCTAGAAGAGTCCAAACTTGATTTTAAAAGTCATATTTTTACTTTGGATTTTAACCTTGATTTTAAAGTTTTAAATTAGGGTTTTTGAAAAACGCCAAGTGGTGCCACATTTGGGAAGTTTCCTAAAACATTTAGAAGTTTAATTAGGGTTAGTTAGGGTCTCTTTAGGGTTAGTAAGCCACCAAAAATTGTCATCCCCATTTATCCTATCTTGATAAACTCCAAAAAAATTAAAACTCTCCAAATTAGCCCTAATTACATGGATTTTCAAAAATCTATAAAAAGGGGTCTTTAGAGGGGTAAAAAAAGGCTCTTTTTCTCTCCCAATTTCGTAGCCTCTCTCTTCTCTCCAGCACCTCCTCCTTCCTCCATTGCAGCTGCAACCCCCAAGGTAATTTTGTATACTTTATTTTATATTTTTTATTAGTTTTTTTTATGATTTTTCAATAGATTTCACCATGGAAACCCTTGTGTTCATGGATTTAACCATGAATTTCATCCCAGAACCCCAAAGTCAACCAAAAAAGATGATGTAACTCAGTTTTAGGGCATTTTTTAGGATTCTAATCCAATAGAATCGATGAGAGGTACATTTTCTATGTTCTTAACCAATGAAATATGAGATTTACCCGTTAAATGGGCTAAATCCATATTTTCAAAGGTAAAATCAATTTCAACCATGGATTCCCTATATTTTTTTTTATTTTCTTGTTATAATGATGTTTGTTTTACATGTTTTAGCATTAAATTAAATTTTTTTATGCTGTTTATGTGTTTTTTTGGTATTTTCTATGTTTAAGTCATAGTTTTTATTGTTTTATTAGATTTTTATGTATTTTGATTCTAAGATTGTAGAAATCATGTTGTTTCGTATTTAAATCTCTGTTAGAAAATTCTGATTTTTTTATATTTAGTCCATGGATTTGTCAGTAAGTTCTTATAAAAAAATCAGAGGTTTTGAGATTCGGGAACTCTGTTAGAAAAATACAAAGTCGAATCGTGATTCCTGTGGTTTAAAATCACTATTCATATTCAAGTATAACTTGCAATTGTATTATTTTTATCATCCAAGATCCGATTTGTAATCCTTAAATTGTAGTAGCTTTATATTAAAGTATATTATTTACTGTAATTTTTGTATAATTTTCTATCACTATTTGCTATTTTTCTATTGGTAGAGAGTCAGATCAACTTTTTAGAACTCATTATGTTTTATTAAAACCCTAATTCAACTTGTGTTGATCGTATCTCCCTAACCAAAGATCTGATCAATGATCTGTAAAAAAAGAAGTTCCTTATCTACATGTCTTCTATTCACTGATGAAATCTTAGATTTTTATGATGTGTTTTGCTATTTTTTTCTGTATTTAAAACTGGAAGCATCTGTTTTGATAAATTTTATATTTGTTATAATTGATCAAATATTGCCAGAATGATATCTCTCTAACCGGAGACGATTTTTCCAATATGTAAAAGTGAGAATCTTTATTTTTATGTTTATTATGTCTTTATAAATTTTTATAAATTTCCATAGTGAATTGACCCTTTATTTGGGTCTAACACTGAAACAGGTACGTGCCCGTGGGTAAAAATAACATATTTTATGGTTTTTATGCAATTTTCGTATTAAAACTATGTAAAAATTTGATCTTTCTATCTCCAGTTTTTTAGAGTTATCAAAAGTTCACTTGTCGATTTTTATTAATTTTGGAATTCATTTGATGCTTGAATTGATTATATTGCAAAACAGGATGCCTGTAGGGTCCCGAAACACTGCCAAAATCATGATTTTCGTGATATTTCTGATTTTTTGTGTATAAGTTTATGTTTTTACGGTTTGGTTATGTTTATAATCATGCTTGTACATTGCATATTCGATTTGGCTTTGATTTGAGTCTTTTTAAACCCTAAATCCAAAGTTTTACCAAAATATTTTCTGAAAACCCTGATTTCAAGGTCAGTCTTGTTTTTAGGGGTATTTTTATCATTTTCCCCTAAATTCTGAATTTTAAAGTTATTTATCTTTATTATTTCTTCAATTTTATTTTACATTTTATTATGTTTATTTCAGGGAATCATGAAAAAGAGCTTATATCTAGCAAAATTCAGTAGTTTTCAAATATTACTGGATAAATCTAAAAAAGCCAACATATTTTCACTAACAAGTTTTTAGTTTTGCAAGAATATTTTAAGGCTGTATTTTTATTTATTTAAATTCAATTAGTGATGTAAATTGTAATTAAATTTGGAATAAGAATTTCAATTTCTGCTTAGATTAGGATTTGCATTGCATATAATTTAAAACTTTGATATATAATTGCTATGTTTGTCATTCATGCACATATTTCAAATTCACCATGGTTGACACTAATGGCACATGCACAAGCTCTTAGGGAGTTGACAAACTCGGTGGAATTCGTATTTATAGCCATAGTTAGAATACGAATGAGACCAGGATTTGTGATCTTCGTATTAGCCACATTCAACCTACACTCTTAAGCTAACTTCAAAATGCACTGCATTTCTCAAAAATAAAAAAAGATTTTCTCAATTCTTTAAAACAATGTCTTTCAAATCCATATTCATTCATTTCATTTAATTTGCAATTTCCAATTCTAATTCAGAGAAATCGATTTTCTCAAAATTACTAAATTTTCTAAAAAATCGATTTTCACAAAAACCCTTAGCTTTTCAAAGGATTTCCAAAGTCTTTTTCAAAGTTCAAAATTTGATTTCCCAAGTCATATCCTTTATTTAAAGGTTTGGATTCAGAAAAAACAAGTTTTTCCAAAGTTATTTGACATTCCTTAGAAATCAATTTTCATAAAACTTCAAGATTTCTCAGAAATCGATATTTCTTTTCTTCAGAAACTCTCTCTCAACAAGGCTCATGATTTTCAAAGTGTTATCTTTTCCAAGTATTTCAAATCTCTGAAGGCAAACATCATGTTTTCAAACCTGCAATTTCAAAAATTCATATCCCATGCATGATTCTTTGTGCATTTAGAAAATAAAAATGATTTAGATAAGTTGAGCAAAGAAAAGCATTTGATTGATCCTTGGTTCAATTACCCTTGATAAAGGTGTCAGGAATGGTTGAACCTCGTACCGACAGGCGAGTCCTATTCTACGGAATTATCCTGCATTTTAAAACGGAGGCGAGTTATTTTCAAAATCTTTTTAAAGGTCAGTTTGACTTGCAAAAGTAAAATTTTGTGATGATAACAATCAATCAAATCTATTTCTTCTTGTTTAGACATGCTTATATTTGGGTCATGTATTTGCTTTGGTGTAGTTCATTTATGTGAGATTGGATCCATCTTAGACTGATTTATATTTGCTTTGATTTGAATCTATTTGTCTTGAATTGGATCTACACTAGACTTAATCTGCCCCAAAACCAATGGAGTATCTTGAACGTTTTTTAGAAATTCCCTCTTCTAAGATCACCTTTTCTTTTTTGCATCTTTTTCATTTTTCGAGGATACAATCATCGAGATTGAAGATCTCTCTTTGGTTGAATCCAATACCTTCTATTGTTGAGAACGTGTTCCTCCTTTCAATGTCAGCATCTGTGATTTCTTGAGCTTCACAAACGCATCAACGAGGGCCCAAGCCCTTCATAATTTTTGAGAAATTCAATAGGGCACCAATCCCATGATCAATGCTCTATTATTGGTATCAAAGCCACTGAAAACCACCAAGGAGAGAGAACCTCATCAAAGATCAATCCATTGACTCTCTACTTATCATGTTTGCTTCTCTCTCCCTGTCATTGTACGACCCATGTCGCAGAGGTTCCTATCGGAGAGAGATGCCGGAGATCTTCACCCACCCTGTTGTCTCTCCCTCTCATCTATGCACTCGATCCCTCGTGGTGGACGAACGAGATGACCATGGGAGGGGATTCAATAGAGAACGACAAAAGAAGAGAAGGATGGGGTGGTGCTCTTGTTGTCACCTCCGATCGTTCAGTCGTTGAACCCATCACATGCGTGATCCTACATGTTGTCTCATATGCCTCGTGCTTTTTCTACTGTTGTCACCTCTTATCGTTGAGTGGTTGAACTCACCACCTACCCGATCTCACTTGCTCTCCTGTCTGCCATCACTGCATCCCTCTGTGTATGGTCTTTTTTTTTTTTTTTGGCGGGATAGGGCAGCCCCTACTGCCACCGCCTGACCCCAATCCCTCTTCCTCTATCTTTCTTTAACTCGACGGGACAATATAGCATCTACTGCCACTACTTGACCCTGCATCTCTCTTTTCTCTCCCTTTCTCCCTCTCTCCATCTCCTTATCTATCCCAGCAAGATAGGGCAACATATGCTATCACTGCCTAACCCTCTCTCTCTCTCTCTCCCCTTTATCTCGGTAAGACGGGGCTGCCATCGCCCTACCCTCTCTTTCTCTCCCTTTCTTACCTTCTCCCTATGCGGTACACACTCTCCCTCTTGATGCTCTTGTTTATCCCACTCATCCAGTCGGTTGACTTCAAACTTTTGTCCATTCAGTGCGGCCCCTCTGGGATCAAACAAAGTCCAGGTGCTGCTAGTTCTTGGATTTCTTTATTTTTGAATAATATGGTTCATTTAGTTGCTTTGATAAATATAATTTATGTAATTTTGGGCATGTCGTCATTATTGGCATGTGATCCAAGGAGTTGAAGATTATGGGTATATCAGAATGCACTTGATGAAAAAAATTCAAGCAAACTCCCATCATATTTGTTGTAGTGGTGGTAGATGTTATTGGCCTTGTAGTCTAGGAGATTAACTACTTTTTTAGGCATCAGTTGGGTCAGGTAGCGACAACGTAGTAAAGTAGACCGGTCAAGTTTGGCCCTTCACCAGTGAGAGAGAGTACAAAAACAACCATGATGCAAGCACACGAAATGGTGACTAAGCTTAGGACAAACATTAAGGAGTGTCTGTCCCATATCAAGCAAACCCTCAACAGACTTGTAGACCTCTGAGATTTGATAGCATATACGGACTGTAGGATGGCAGGCATCGATACACGATTGGTGACGGTTGATGAGAGAGCAGAAGGGATGAATGCCAAGATTGACGAGAGGCATCAATAATTCCTGCAAGGGATGAACTAACTACAGAGAGTGTCACACCAAGATAGAACTAAACCAAAGGTGGCAGGGTATAATCAGAATCATGGACCATACCAAAATCATCACATGAGGTTGGAGTTCTCAAAATTTTGGGGGAACGATCGACGAGGTGGTTGTTTTTTGCATAGTAGCACTTACTAGTGGCCCAGATTCTAGAGGAGGACAAAGTATAGGTGACTTCCATTCACATGGAAGATGAAGTGATACACTGGTACCAATGGTTTGAGAGGACACATGGGACATCAAACTAGAAGATGTTCTTGAGGGAATTGATGGTGCTTTGGGCCATCCACCTTCATGAACCATGACATGACCCTCTCAAAGTTGAGGCAAACAAGGACCGTAGTAAAGTATCTGGTAGAGTTCGAGACGCTCAGTTCATTAGTGATAAACTAGCCAAAAACCACATTGATAGGCACTTTCATAGTTGGTCTGAAGTGGGAGATTCAGACTAGCGTGTAGGCAGGATGGCCAATTAGAATACAGTAGGCATTCCAATTGGCTCGTTTGGCAAAAAAGTTGCAAAGGACAATGAACAGAAGGTCACGATCAACTATGATAATGAAAGGCAATTATATAGAGGGTAGGTCACGTTGGGTAGATAAACTAGACATGTCGATAGGACTCACATCAACAACCGATTCAGGGAAGGGTTCCATGAAGCCTGAGAAGAAGAAGTGATGGGAGACTCACACAATCTCTCATGAGCAGATGGCAAAGAGGAGGAAGAAGGACCTCTGCTATAGTTGTGATGAAGTGTGGCATTTGGGGCACAAGCGCAAACTACTTCCTTTATAGGTGTGTGACTTAGATGATGAGGAAGATGGTGTAGAAGTTGAGCTAGAGACAAAGGATCAGGTTGACGGGACTCTTGAGATCTTTTATCATGCCTATGCAATAGTAGAAGTGCCCTAGACTATGCGAGTATAGGGTGTGATTGAGAAGTTGAGCACATATGTGCTGATAGACATGAGGTTGACACACAACTTGGACAACCCATAAAGTGAAGTGTGTTATCATTCTTCAGACACCTTTCAATGTTGTTGTGGGCGACAAGAGCAAGATGAGGTGTGATGCTCGCTGCTCGAAGGTCCCATTACAGATGTAGGGCTACCACTTTGCATTCAACTTGTTTGTGCTACCCATGAAGGGGGCATATGTGGTATTGAGAATGCATTGGCTCCTAGTTGTTAGGCAATGTAGAGTGGAATTTTAGAGACATGCAGATAGAGTTCTAACTGTTGGGAAACTCTGTTTTGATGTCACATAATATGATACACTGTCTTATTTAATGTCATATAATATGATAATATGTCTTCTTGAAAAATGTTATATAATGACTGGATATGTTTTGCCATATATCTAACGAGTATTTGATGCAAGGATATCTCACTCAAAAAGGATGGAGACCTCTTGTTCAAGTACAACTATGATGCAATCATACTCCTTGAAGAAAAAGCTTGTTGAGCCATGCACTCCTAAAGACCTTCTAAAGAGATCGACTTCCTCAAGTTGAAGATTTTTTTCTTCTTTAGAGTCATTTGTAACAGAACCTTCAGAAGGATGCATATTGCATATTACATACTCACTCATAAAAGCTATTTCATAAAAGTATACGATAGTTTCAAAAAGCTCTTTTTTGAAAACTAATAATTGTACCTTCTTACAACCATTTATGAAAAAGGTATTTTGACATGATTTCAAAATATAATAATTGTACCTTATACAAGACAACTTGAAAAGAAATGTTTTTAAAAGTAGGAAAAAGACAAAACATGAAATCGGCTACACAAAGAAAAACAAATATAATATGTGTTGAAAAGACTCTAGTCACCTTCTTTAAAGAAATGATTTCAAATATAGGAAAAAGTCAAAAACATGAAATCGGCTACACAAAGAAAAACAAATATAATAAAGGTTTTGAAAAGACTCTAGTTACCTTTTTACAAACCCATAGAATGTCGACTTACTTGAAGTCATCATTCTCTTTGTATAGCATTAAATACCTCCTGTAAGAAATCCTTGTTAAATATCCTTCTCAAGAATGTCGACTTTCTTGTAGTCTTCATTCTCTCTGAAGACTTTGAAAAACACAACATAAAGAAAACACTTGACATGACTATGTACAAATAAATATCTCAAAGCACTCATTGTACTTACACTCATTTAAAGTAAAGAAGTACTTATGTACCTCAAATCATTAATTAGAATAAAACAATAAGGCACAACACAATGAACACAGGGTTTATACTGGTTCGGTCAAAACCCTGACCTACATCCAGTCCCCAAGCAAACCACTTGAGCTTTCCACTATAACATCTGAGTCACCGAATAAATAGTACAACACCCTCTTCCTCAGAGGTCTTCTTCTCTCAACAGAGAAGGGGCACACCCTCTTCCACAGAGGTCTTCTTCTCTCAACAGAGAAGGACAACACCCTCTTTCACAGAGGTCTTCTTCTCTCAACAGAGAAGGGCAACACCCTCTTTCACAGAGGTCTACTTCTTTCAACAAAGAAGGAATACAGTGAATAACAGAAAGTTACAATACTTACTATAGAACCTTCAGGATGATATGAATGCACGAATGAAGGATTCTCAGAATGTTCTGTTTGTCACTCAGAGGATACTCTTTGTCAAAGAGCTAGACTTGACTTTTTCTCTTTCTTTTTCAAGGCTCTCTAAATATCGAATAGGAATTTTTCTCGTTGTAAGCTCACATGTCTATTCCATGTTGAATAGTTTATTTGAGTGTGTTTATATAGCTTTTAAAAAAGTAGTCGTTACTTTTTGAAATCGTAGCTTTTTGAGATTTGAAATGTTATGTCATTTCAAAAACATCTTTAGAGAAATTCGAGAACGTCTTCTTTCCATAAAAGTAAAATGTAGGATACACTAGTCGTTGTAATATTTTAGGTAATATATATTTTATGTAAAAAGTCTATTTCTTACAATAGTACATTGAACGTTGGATTGTAGACTATTATGTAGTTTTGTCTTTATTCTAATTAATTATTTGAGGTACATAAGTACTTCTTTACTTTAAATGAGTGTAAGCACAATGAGTGCTT
Organism: Nuphar pumila; assembly: GCF_984573655.1. Classification (NCBI taxonomy): domain Eukaryota; kingdom Viridiplantae; phylum Streptophyta; class Magnoliopsida; order Nymphaeales; family Nymphaeaceae; genus Nuphar; species Nuphar pumila. Next base: position 58,629,694 of record NC_143251.1, on the reverse strand, counting down.
TGAGATATTTATTTGTACATAGTCATGTCAAGTGTTTTCTTTATGTTGTGTTTTTCAAAGTCTTCAGAGAGAATGAAGACTACAAGAAAGTCGACATTCTTGAGAAGGATATTTAACAAGGATTTCTTACAGGAGGTATTTAATGCTATACAAAGAGAATGATGACTTCAAGTAAGTCGACATTCTATGGGTTTGTAAAAAGGTAACTAAAGTCTTTTCAAAACCTTTATTATATTTGTTTTTCTTTGTGTAGCCGATTTCATGTTTTTGTCTTTTTCCTATATTTGAAATCATTTCTTTAAAGAAGGTGACTAGAGTCTTTTCAACACATATTATATTTGTTTTTCTTTGTGTAGCCGATTTCATGTTTTGTCTTTTTCCTACTTTTAAAAACATTTCTTTTCAAGTTGTCTTGTATAAGGTACAATTATTATATTTTGAAATCATGTCAAAATACCTTTTTCATAAATGGTTGTAAGAAGGTACAATTATTAGTTTTCAAAAAGGAGCTTTTTGAAACTATCGTATACTTTTATGAAATAGCTTTTATGAGTGAGTATGTAATATGCAATATGCATCCTTCTGAAGGTTCTGTTACAAATGACTCTAAAGAAGAAAAAAATCTTCAACTTGAGGAAGCCGATCTCTTTAGAAGGTCTTTAGGAGTGCATGTCTCAACAAACTTTTTCTTCAAGGAGTATGATTGCATCATAGTTGTACTTGAACAAGAGGTCTCCATCCTTTTTGAGTGAGATATCCTTGCATCAAATACTCGTTAGATATATGGAAAAACATATCCAGTCATTATATAACATTTTTCAAGAAGACATATTATCATATCATATGACATTAAATAAGACAGTGTATCATATTATGTGACATCAAAACAGAGTTTCTCAACATTCTCCCCCTTTTTGATGATGACAAAATATGCTCCCCCTGTCAAAAAGACATTATGCATAGAAATAATAATATCATAAATATTAAAAAAAATGTTTAAAGAGAGAGTATTTCTCCAATAATGGAGACAGGGTTTCTCCCCCTTTGTCACAGACAAAAAGGAAGGGATCAAAGTAAGAGAGTTATTACAAACAAAAAATAATGTAGAGTTTATTACAGACCGAATAAAGATAACTTATTACAGTCCAAAAACAAATGAGTTTATTCCGAAGGTGGAGAGAATTGAGGTGATCAGTTGACTTGATCCGGCTGGAGGGTCTGTAGAGTGTGCTGCAACGAGGCTTGACGGCGAAGTATGCGATCCTGAGAATGCTGGACATCCATCAGTGTAGAGAAGTAATCAAAGTTGGATGTTGGATCTTCTTCATCAGAGCCGGGCAGGTGCAGGGACCTGAGATTGAAGGAAGTAGCATCGAGGACCTGAGAGGGATAGAGGATAACTTCGTTTTGAAGGGGTACTTTGAAGTATTTTAGAATGAGAGTTATAAAACACCCGAAAAGAAGAGGCTAGAATTTTTTATAACGAATAAAAAGGTCGAAAAGAATGTTGGACCAGTTTATCGGAGTAGAAGAAAAAATTGCGTAGAGAAGGAGAGAGATTTTTCTTGGTACTAATCCCTTGCGTGGAGGCTTGGGATAGATATTGTGGAGAAGAATCTGGGCAAGCAGTTGAGCATGAGGTTGGAGATTCCTCATGTGCGAGGGAAGTTTGAAGCAGTTGGTGCAGAAAAGAATTTTTCGAAGTACCGACCGATCGAGTGGTACTATGTTGTCTAGGTTTATGCCGGTGGAAGGAAGATTTAGAATACTGCCTAATGAGGAAGCATGAAAGAACATCAGGCGTCCGCGTACTTTGGTGGTGATGGTAGTTTGCTCATGATCAGAGAAAAAATTTGTGTAGAAGAGTCGGACGAGTTTGGGATAGTAAGCAGCTTGGGATGAAGATCCTAGTAAGTGTTTGAGTTTGAGGAGAGATCTTTCTAGGTCAAATAATACGAAGTCGTCGTAGTTAACCAATTTACCTTCATGAATTGGTCGAGAGCAAAGGGAGTTGTAGAAGTGAAATAGATCCGGATACCTTAGGTCGGCGGCAGTGATTGCAGTGTTTGAGGAGGAGGCCATGGCAAGAGCTTAGAAAGAACGAGCAAGAGAGAAAGACTTGGAAAGGAGTAAGAGTTTGTAAGAGAATAGAGAAAATCGTGGGAATGAGATATGAATCAATCTAATAAATAGAAGAAGAAATATAATGGTGATAAGAAATGAATGACATTGAAAGTGAAGGATTTTTAGATTTTAGTGGAAAGAGGAAATGCGTGAGTTGTAAAATAAGAGACATGTGAATGACAAATCAAATCAATTTCGGAAGATAGTGTATTATATTAGTGAAGATATTAAGAAGGACATAGTTTCGAAATAATTTTTTCTATATATGTAACAAATTTTCTATGGGCAATCTTGTTGGATAGTGAGAAGAGTCATGAATAGAGTATGGAGTGTCATATTAAGCGTAAGAGAAAAAATTATTCAAGAGTTTTTAAAGATTTTTGTGAAGATCATGAAGAATAGAGAGTGAATAATGGCCTAATAAGAACAAACAACTTTTTCAAAGATTTACTTTATGTGAAAGCATTCCAAAATCGTGAAGAGGGAGTTTGGAATAGGACAAATATGAGAGTATGAGGAAATGCAATAATTTCTTATTTAAGAAGTGTATATTTTGATATACGTGAAAGGAAATAGGTCATAGGGTGATCATGTGATGTGTACGTAGAAAGATATGACATTTTTAAAAGAAAAGAATGACTTAAAAAATGTGTCATGATTAATGTGTCTTCACATTTGTAATTTTTATGAGTATACGTAAATATGAGAAGGACACACTTTGACTTTGAATACTGGTAAGAGAGATGATGAGACAACAAGAGAAAGAGTCAAAAATATATTTAAAAAAAAAAGAATTGAGAAATGATAGATTAAAAAATGCGAATAGACATGGAGGAGTCAGATTCAAAAATAAAAAAAAATGTAATGGAGAGATGAAATGAAGAGACAAAAGATATTCATGAGTGAAGAATAATAATTGCTTATATAAGAAATATTTTTATGGATATGCGTGGAAGGAGTAAGAGTAGTCATAGAGAAAAGTGAGATGACATATATGGATTTTTGAGTAGAATAGGAATAATAATAAAAAAAAATCATGATTGATATGAGATAAAATGATTGACATGAAATAATGTTTATTTGATAAGCATATTTTTAAAGAAACTCGATTGGAGGAAGTTCATAAAGTTAAGTTTTAAATTAGTAAAGGAGTCAAAATCACGGATTGAAAAGTATGGAGGCTCAATTCATATGAGAGAGAGAGTACTAAAGGTACTAATGAGAATAATAAAAAATGAAGGACAAGTTTTTCGAATAATTTTTCATAAGAGGTGTGAAGGATGAACGGATGATAATAGATTATACTTAGGATATGATATAACAGATGATGTAGTAAGATTTTACGTGAAATATGACAACTTGATTTTGAAAAAGGTGGTGAAGAAAATAAGAAAGATAAACACTCGATTTATTTACCATAAAGTTTAGTGAAGTGTCTTAATAGGAGGAAAGGAAGTCATGAAGAGGGATATATCACTTGAAAAAAATAACATAAGTGAGGAACACAATATCATGTTGAATCTCGGATAGCTTATCGTAAGAGAGGTTTTCACAAGAAGACAAAAGGTGTTATGAGATGAGTGATGTGGACAATGTCATGATAGCTTTTAATATAATTAGTTCTTATGGATATGAGTGAAAGGAGATAGGACAAGGAGTCATTATGGAGGTGTACTTGAAAGATGAAAAGTTGAAAGACATAAAGAATGTGTCTTAAGAGTTTAGAGTATACGTGAATATGGAAACCTAGTTTGAAAAAAAAACTTTTAAAGTAAGATTTTAACAAAACTTATAAGAAGTATTATAATAAGTGTGATTAATTTATAAGTCACTTAGTTTGCATATTCCTAGTTCTCTTCTAATTCATGTAAAGTCTTCATGTTTCAATGGTTTAGTGAATATGTCTGCTAACTGTTGATTAGTGGATATGAATTCGAGTTTAATTATGTTGTTTAAGACTTGTTCTCTTAAGAAGTGATGTCTTATTTGAATGTGCTTAGTTCGTGAGTGTAAAATAGGATTCTTAGATAAGTTTATAGTACTAGTATTATCACAGAAAATAGTTGTATTTTCAAAATTTAAACCAAAATCTTTTAAGGTTTGTTTCATCCAGATAACTTGTGTACAGGCTAGGCTAGCAGCAATGTATTCGGCTTCAGTAGTAGATAAGGATACACAATTTTGTTTCTTACTGAACCATGATATAAGTGAGTGACCTAGCATATGACATGTTCCACTTGTGTTTTTTCTGTCAGATTTACTTCCAGCAAAGTCAGCATCGCTGTATGAGATTAAATCAAATGTAGAGGATTTTGAATAGAATAATCCAAAATCAACTGTGTCTTTTAAATATCTTATTATTCTTTTTACAGCTTTAAGATGTGATTCTTTTGGATTTGACTGAAATCTAGCACACAAGCAAACACTAAACATAATATCTGGACGGCTAGCAGTTCAATATAGTAGTGATCCTATCATACCTCGGTATACCTTTGTATCCACAGACTTACCATCTTCATCTTTGTCCAAAACAGTAGTAGTGCTCATAGGAGTGGTTTTTGAAGCAGTTGAGTTCATGTTGAACCTCTTCAGAAGTTCACGAGCATACTTAGATTGATTGATGAAAACTCCATCATTGGTTTGCTTAATATGTAGTCCAAGAAAGTAGTTGAGTTCTCCCATCATACTCATTTCGAATTCCTTCTGCATGGACTTAGAAAATTCTTCACAGAGAGTGCTGTTAGTAGATCCAAAGATAATATCGTCTACATATATTTGAACAATTAGGGTATGATTATTTACTATTTTCACAAATAATGTCGAGTCTGCTTTACCTACAGAAAAAACAGTTTTTAATAGAAAGGTTTTGAGTCTATCATACCAAGCACATGGTGCTTGTTTTAGGCCATATAAAGCACGTTTTAGTTTGAAAACATGATCTGGATATTGTTTGTTTTCAAAACCTGGAGGTTGTTTTACATAAACTTCTTCATTTATAAAACCATTTAAAAAGGCACTTTTAACATCCATTTGATATAATTTGAAATCCATATAGCTTGCATATGCTAAAAACATTCTAATAGATTCAAGTCTAGCAACAGGAGCAAATGTTTCATCAAAATCAATACCTTCCTCCTGGTTGTATCCTTGAGCTACTAGTTTGGCCTTGTTTCTTATAACATTACCTGTTTCATCTAGCTTGTTTCTGAAGATCCATCTTGTCCCAATGATCGGATGATCCTTTGGTCTTGGTACAAGATCCCAAACATCATTCCTTTGGAATTGATTCAGTTCTTCAGTCATGGCTAGCATCCAGAACTCATCGATGATGGCTTCATCAATCTTCTTTGGTTCAAGTTGAGAAATGAATGCCATATTTGCAATCCGTTCTAGCTGAGCTCTAGTCTGAACTCCCTTTGTCAGTTCTCCCAAAATCTGCTTTTGAGGATGATCTTTGATATCGACAAATGTTCTTTGATGATCATCTTCATTAGACTTAGCTGTGTTATCTAAAAATAAATCTGTACTTTCAACATCATCATCGTTAGTTTGCTTATGAACAGATTGATCAATAGATTCACAGAAATTAACAGGCATAGATTCTTCAATAGACTTAGAACTCTTATTGAACACCCTGTATGCTTTACTATGACTTGAATATCCTAAAAATATGCCTTCAATAGATTTAGCATCAAATTTATCTAGGCTATCTTTTGTGTTTAGGATAAAACATTTACAACCAAAGACTTTGAAATAGTCTATTGTTGGAGTTCTTGTCATAGAATAGTTCATAGGGAGTTTTATTTAATAAGGGTCTAATGAGAACTCTATTTGTTATGTAGCATGCAGTATTAACAGCTTCTGCCCAAAAAGATTTAGCAAGATTATTGTGTTGGAGCATGGTTCTAGCAGATTCTTGAAGGGTTCTATTCTTTCTTTCTACTACACCATTTTGAGGTGCAGCTCTAGGAAAGGCAAAGTTATGAGAAATACCATGCAAGTTACAAAAATTTTCAAAAAGTTTATTTTCAAATTCTCCTCCATGGTCACTACGAATTTTAACAATGGAACAAGATTTTTCATTTTGTAATTTTTTACATAAAATTTCAAATTGACAAAACGTATCACTTTTGTTTTTCAAAAATATTACCCAAGTAAATCTTGAGTAGTCATCTACAATGACAAAAACGTATTTATTGTGATTATGACTAGCTACTCTAGAAGGACCAAAGAGATCCAGGTGGAGAAGCTCTAGAGGTCTTTTGCTTGAAATGATATTTTTTGATTTAAAGGATGATTTAGACAGTTTTCCTAATTGACATGCATCACAAAAGTAATCCTTTTTAAAAGATATTTTGGGTAACCCACGTACTAACTTATCTTTAGCTAATTTAGACATGTATTTAGAATTGACATGACCCATTCTCATGTGCCATAGATGTTGAGAGTCATTATTAGCTATGAGGCAATGTTCTGTGATGTTTTCTAGGTATAGTTCATATATATTATTTTTTCTTATACCTTTTAAGATAATGTTTTCGTTGGTGTCTGCTATAAGACAAGCATTATGATTAAAGCTAACATTATAACCTGTATCACACATTTGACTAATACTTAGAAGGTTATGTTTTAAGCCTTTAACCAGAAGAACGTCTTTGATAAGAGGTTTATTTATATTTCCAATATTACCAATACCTATTATCAAACCTTTGTTGTTATCTCCAAAGGTGACGGTTCCTCCTTCCTTTTTATGAAGAACAACAAAGAGGTCTGAATGTCCAGTCATGTGTTTTGAACATCCACTATCTAGAATCCATCTGTTCTTCTTGTTTGGAGCCTGCAAATCATTAAGTAAAATTTCTTTTTGGTACCCAATCGAGTCCCTTTTTGTTAGACTTTGGAACCCATATCCATTTGGATTTGGGTTTGTCTACAGCCTTAGAGGAGTTAAAAAAATTAAAATTATAATACTCCTTATTTGGTTCAGACGAACTTTTCACAAAAGTGGTCTTTTGATTCATACAAGAAGGCTTGTTGAAATGAGAGTAGCCAATACCATTCTTGTAGAAAGATACTTTTTGAGAGGATAGGAGTTTATCCAAGTTCTCTTTTCCTTTAGTAAACTTGAAAACCGTTTTCATAAGGTTTTCAGTTTTACTTTTTAATTCTGAAATTTCTACTTGCAGATTTTTAGTCTTGAAGCTAGTAGATGAGATTTCAGAAGTAATAAGAAGATTTTTCTTTTGTAACTCAGAATTTTCAATACTGAGTTTTTCATTTTTCAAAAGGAGCTCTAGATTCTCAAATTTCAACTGTTTATTTTTTAGAATCGTTTTCCTTGATTCTTCAAAAAGTTCCTGAAAAGCATTTTGAAGATCTTCAAAGGAGAAATCAAGAGATTCACTTACAAAGCTTTCTGCCATGAAGCACATGTTGGCGGTTTCTGCTTTATCATCATTTGACTCTTCACTGGTGGATGGTTCTGAATCATCCCATTGAGCATGCAGAGCCTTTTTCTTGAAGAACCTTTTCTTTGGTTCCTCAGTCTTGGATTTTCTTTTGAGAAGAGGACAATCACGTCTCAGGTGACCTGACTTATTACACTGGTAGCACATAGAATCTTCTTTTGGGTCTTTTCTTTCTTTGTGCTTATTTGGAAGCCGGTTCCTTCTCATAAAGCGCTGAAATTTTCTGGTGAGTAGCGCAATCTCAGTTTCTTTTTCTGAGTCTTTATCCTCAGAAAGGGCTGGGAAGGCTAGAGTTTTCTTCAAAGGTTGTTCTTCTTTCCTTCTTTCCTTCATGTGGACTTCATATGCCATAAGATTTCCTATTAGATCGTCCAGGGAAAGTTTGGATAAATCTTGAGCTTCTTCAATAGCAATAGTCTTTTTCTCCCAATCAGTCGTGAGAGATCTCAAGATTTTCTTCACCTTTTCTGTCTGAGAGTGGGTTACACCCAGAGATTTCAGATCGTTGGTGATATTGGTGAATCTGGTGAACATCTCTTTGATGGGTTCATCTTTGTTCATTTTAAACAACTCATATTTTCTGACAAGAGATGAGATTTTGGCTTCTTTCACTTTGTTGATTCCTTCATGAATAACCTCCAAAGAATGCCAAATATCATATGTAGATTCACATACAGATATTCTATTGAATTCATTCTGATCGATGGCACAATATAAGGCATTCATAGCCTTTGCATTTAGGTTTGCCATTTTCTTTTCTCCATCAGACCATAAGTTATAGTCTGCGGAAGGAGATGTGTATGGATGCTCAACAATTTTCCATACAACAAAATCTATGGATTTGAGAAATATAGTCATTTTGCACTTCCAATATCCATAGTTGGAGCCGTTGAAGAAAGGAGGACGAGATGCGTGTTGACCTTCAATATCACGAGCATAAGAGGTAGATGCCATATGTGCTGGAAGACTTGTTATGTCGAAACCAGCAAACCTGCTCTGATACCAAATGAAATTCCACTAGAGGGGGGTGAATAGTGAAATACGATGCAAGTTGATATAATAAAAAATAAAGCAATAAGGCACAACACAATGAACACAGGGTTTATACTGGTTCGGTCAAAACCCTGACCTACACTAACATGCAGGGGAGAGGATCACTCTAACCGCATCACTCCGAGCACCTCCCACCAAGATTGAGACATGCCAAATGACCCGAGTCCTTAAGAAAGGAGATGCATAATTATATTTGATGATGGACAATGGTACAACAGTAGAGGGTCAAACAAAGATACAACCATAGTTGGATCATCAACCAAAATGCATCATTCCACCATCAACTTCTCTAAATCAGTGTTCAATAGATCTTCACCCATTGAAGATTGTGCCCCATTCGTGGTTCTTAAAAGTCAAGTGAAACTGGAAGAAATGAAAGCAGACTAGACTCGAGGCTAAGCTGCGCACCGAGTCTGAAGGAGAGCAACAAAGTCCAGTCACTGCGTGCGCATTGGAGGAGACACAAACGAGTAGATGGATGACTCGTGACAGAGGTACTGATCCAGTGGACCAAGAGCGGAGTGGGCGAAGCGACCTGAGAGGTTGAGGACGAATTGTTGTATTGTTACCAGACTTTACGCCTTGAGAACAAAGCAGTTTTCAGGGGTGGGGAATTGTTACGGATCAACTTGGATTCTGCTCTTTTTGTTTGGATCGATCATATCCATTTCTTTTCGTTTGTACCCATGTATTTGGGTCGGGTATTTGCTTTGGTTTTAGACTTGTTTGCTTTGGTTTGGTTCGTTTGTGTGAAATTAGATCCATCTTGGATTGATCCGTATTTGCTTTGATTTGATTCTATTTGGACTAGATCAAATTCACAGTAGAACTGATCCGTTTTAGAACTATATATTAGACACTTAGCCCCAAAATAGAGTACCTTAAACATTTTTGAGAAATTTTCTCCTCTGAGATTGCCCTTTCTTTTTTTTGTTTTTTGATGTACCTGAGGATCTTCCTTTGGTTAAACTCATTGCCTCAGATCATCGGGAACATGTTACTCCTTTTGATCGCCCATGATTTATTGAGCTTTATGAGCACATCAAAGAAGGCCCAAGCCCTTCACGATTTTTTGGAAATTTCGATAGGGCACTGATCCCAAGATCGATGCCCTATCAGTACACATGCAGGGCATGTCTATTGTATCTCTTATTGTAACAAAAATTGAGATTTGGGCACCTTTATCTGGGCAATCAAGTGGCACTCTTAAATTTTATAGTCACAAAATTTTGGATTAAACATCATACTTAGAGCAAAGTATAAATTAACCTTTTTCATTTATAATCTGCATTTTTGTTGGTATCCTTTATCAAACTTCTAGGTAAAGGATTTGTCAGTTTGCCCTTAGCCAAGGATAACTTGTTTTGTCTCTACTGGTCAAAGTAAAATTGAAAGCCAGGGCTATTAGTGACCGTGTGATATTTATTTGCATGCCGTAACTAAAAGCAATAATCTATATGCTGCTACGCTTAAAGCAGCATTCCAGACAAAACTACCTTTATTGTGGGCCAAATGATGTAGACCACTATGACGTCAAAGGACGCCACAAGTTGAGAGCTTTCACATCAACTAGAAAAGTGGATTAACATTGAGTTTATTAACTCTAATTTATCGATTCTCTAACACCAGAGTGAAATTCATTAAACAATGGTAATCTTTGAATTTTATTAGCTAACAAAAAAAAGTAAAAGAAAAAGAAAATGCCAAGTGCAATTTGTGTCAAAATTTATCATCTATATTTTCATGTTCACCAGTTGTGATGTTAACGAATTTTACCATCACTTCAAGAAGTCCATGCATCATTGGTAAGTCCAAACACTTAGATAAGAATATTTGAGGGAGGCAAGACTTTCAAAATACCTTCTAGTTCCCATTGCAATGTGTTTGTTATCTCTTGGGCTTTAGGCATCTTTCTCTAGACATTCAAGTGACACTCCTAGTCCTAACTTTATGAAGTCACAAGATTTTGGATTATACATCACACAATTTTATCAAGTCACAAGATTTTGGATTATACATCACACAATTTTATCAAGTCACAAGATTTTGGATTATACATCACACTAGAACAAAGTATAAAAGCAAACTTCTAAGCAAGGGATTTCTCAAATTACCCTTGGCCAAGGATTGGTTATTGCGAGTATACCTGTCAAAATAAATTTGAAGCCAGGGCTAGTAATGACCATGTGATATTTAATTGACATCGTATGCCGTGCCTAAAAGGCAATGGCCTATGCTACCAAGCTTAAAGCAAATATTACTCGCAAAACAACTGGCTTTATTGTGGGTCTGATGATGTAGATCACTAAGTCATCAAAGGATGCCACAGTATGAGAGCTTTCACATCAACTGCAAAAGTTGATTCACATTATTCATCTTTGGACCGACCGATTGATTTTTCAGAAGCGCTTAAAAAGATCTACTTACATGTCGCAATCACATTATTCAAAACCCATTTGCTATTAAACAAACCATTAATTACGTCTGTAAAGTCTCATCTAACAAATAAAATCATATAAAAAATTTTGTGATTTCTAGCCAGTAGCTCCGTACCTTATTAGTACCAATTTTCTTTTTATTTTATTATTTTCCGTTAGTACCAAATATTTGCCTTGCCTTCCATACGCATACACATACTGATGAGTTCATCTTTAGTATTAGGGAAGGACAATTTTGGCATCATGCAAAAACATGAAAATGGTTGTTCCTTCTCCGAAGGAAACTCATGTGGCAACCATGCTGTAAACTTCCACCAGATTTCTTTAGAGGGCGGATCAGGTGCAATCACATTGCACACTTTGAGTGTGCCACTCCACCTGATAGCCCTCCATCTCCTGTCAGCTGCGGGGCTTATCAGAAGATGGAGAGAAGATCGAGTGCAACGGCATACTAAAGTGTGCAATGTGATTGCATCTGATATGCCGTAGTTTCTTTCACACACCACTTTGAAAAGGACAATTTTTTAAACTACTCAGAATGCATGAAGCATCTATTTTCAATATAAGATCAAATAGCAACAGGCTACCAACGGGGGCTCCCCTTGTCTGGTAAGGGCAGCTAGTGCACGTCACCTTGTATTGGGACGTTGCAAGTTCAAATCCCGATGGTATCGTTTTATAACTGGTAGGGGTCTGCCTAACCTCAGCTTGCTTTTCAAAAAAAAAAAAAATAGCAACAGGCTTACGAAAATGTTTCTATGTTCTAACATCAGAGTAAAATTCCTAAAATATTTTTAGTCTTCCAAAAGAAATAGTTGATAAAAACTTATCAAGTGCAACTTAATTCAAAATGTATCAATATGTACCATTTAATATTTATTAAGTGCAACTTTAGATGAGAATTTCTAGGGTGTTAACTAACCTGTTGTACAAGATTTATAGTAGCACATAGCAAACCTAACGGCAGCCAATCTATTTTCTCATGTCATTTGATTCCAAATAGGTGAAGTTACCAAAAATGGCACGTCACAGGTGGTAATTTTGTGGGTAAAGGTGTGAAACTTGGGAGGGCTAGAAAACAAGTTTTCTCATTTGCTAACCAACAGCAGATAGTTTGTTCTTTTCACTGTGCTGAATTTGAATAATGATAGTTTAAAGGTAAGATACCTACAAACCACATCTGCATGTCTTGTCCTAATGCTAGTATGTGCTAGTCTTCACATTGTCCTTGGTTTTAACTAGGCATTGGTTGCAGCGTTCTAGTAGTTTATGATTTTTCATGAACTTTGTCATTATATATAGCATAGATGCTAGAAAGAGTATTTTATGCATCCCAATATATTAAGAGAGCTAAAGAACAAATATAACCATGTTTTTAAAGTTACAAATTGTATAAAAAGTTAAAAAACACATTTAACTGTTTTAAAAGTTACAATTTGTATAGTGTTGTCTATATTGAAGAAGGGTGAATTCTGCACTTTATAACCCTTTTTAAATATATTCAACAATCTGTGTCTTGTTACCTGACTTCCAATTGCAATTTTGGACTATACGAATGAAGAGATTAGACCGCTTTAAATGCACTGAGAAAAGCTGGTGATGATAATGGTGTGTGTAAAAAGATCTTTTGACTTAGTCTCCCTCAAACACAGTTAGGGCGCACGCAAGGCTGGTTGGTCGTCTCCTCAACCTGGTGTTTTACCTTGCATGGAGGGCCCCCCATTAAGTGACCAGGTTCTCACTGAGGGTTTTTCTTCGTCATAAAGAAAAGAAAAGGAAAACACAGTCCCCTTCATAAAGCAGCATAAGCAAATGGATTAATATTTGGTCATGTCACCATTCTCATCAAGATACATTGAAAAACTCCGTTTTCTTTTACATCCTTTTAGTAAACCAGACCTAAAAATTATGATCTACACGGTTTGTTTGGTAGGAAACAGGGTTTGCATTATGCCAATCTGATGTGCAAGTGGGGTTTTTTATGACATGAAAACTCAACCACCAACAATATTTGAAAATTTTAGGGCTCAAAAATTATTTTTTAAAATAAAAAAAGAATAAATATATATGAGCAAAAAGACCATGCTAAATGCATTTGTGAGGTCAGATTGCACAAATAACTTGCGGCAGCGTTCTAAAGTTGAGAGGGTGGTGTATGTTCTTCCCCGATGATTCACTGAATCCCACGTCTGTGTTCAAGGGGGCAAATGAGCGCCACGTATTTATGCACATAGGGCTCGTATTCCCGTGTATGTTGACATAACTTTGCATCGGACTCTGGTGCTGTTGTAAAGACTTAATCACCCTTACTTGCTTTTCTTGCCCTGAAATGACGGTTCGAGGAAATGACAAAAATATCCTCCATTCAAAAGTTGGTAAACTATGGTTTGAGAAAAGGACAAAAAAGTCCTCCATCCAGAAAGTTTGATGTTAACTATTTAAGGTGTAGACGTTTGCTATTCATTAAACTCTTGCGCCATCTGCTGTAACAGTAGCTCCCATTGTCAATGCAAACTTTGCCTTCGTCTCCAGTCGAGGTTTCCGCTTTGTTTTGTATCCTGATTTACAACACATTGTCGCCTTCTCGTGCCTGCCTTGTGTTACAAAACATTCTCGTGTCTTCTCTTCATTTTCGTTGTCGTTAGGCATTATGGAAGAAATCAATGATGCACAAACATTCCAACCAGTGCCATTAAGGCGTCGTGAGTAGCTTTCCATCTCATCATGCTATCGATGAAGAACACATGTCGTCTTGTGTACCATTAAGGCATTATTTTGTTACTGCAGGTAGATTTTGTTCTTACGATGGTTGGGAACTTATCGATATTTGTAAGACACTGGGACCTGTTGACAAGAATGCTTGTTTACAAATGCTAGGAAGAGCCTCCACCCCATCAGGTATCCTACATTTACTCATTATATGCATTGTATCTCAAACCGCTGTATTAGTAACATACTACCGATTTGTAAGATATTGTTTTGTTAGTTAATATCGATTTGTTTGCTATTATGCTCAATTTCTTCCGTATCGATTTGTAATTTATTGTGCGATATATTTATCGACCTTTTAGATATTATGGTTTTGTATTGTTGATTTATAAGTTATTATGCTGAACTGCCGTATCGATTTGCAATATATTATTCGATATGTATATCAATTTGTAAGATATTATATGTTTTGTAATATGTATTCATAAGATATTTGTACACAGACTTTGAAAACGTGTGCGTGCAGAAACACATCATTATACGCATTCAAATCGTTGCTCTGTCAGCGATTTGTATTGAACTCGTTTCACAGCCTCTTGAATCTATTGACAGCGTTATCGTCAACACACATGTACGATATTTCATGTCTTTTATTGGCATGGTAAGTGACAACTCGATGCTCAGTATAAGCAAATATCAAACCGCAGTTGCTTTTATACTGTCATTCATTAAATCGATTCTTTGACTTGCTAACCCTTATCAGTATTCGTTGTTATATGCATCTTGATTAAATCGTAGTAAACGTATGTGCTTGCTAACGCAACATGATATATTGCTTACAAAACATTCCCGTCTCTTCTTTTCTTTTGCATTGTCGTTAGGCATTATGGAAGAAAGAAATGATGCACAAACATTTCGACCAGTGCCATTAAAGCGTCGTGAGTAGCTTTTCATCTCATCATGTTGTCGATGAAGAACGCATGTCGTCTTGTGTGCCATTTAGGCATTGTTTTGTTACTGCAGGTAGATCTTGTTCTTACGATGGTTGGAAACTTATCGATATTTGTAAGACGCTGGGACCTGTTGACAAGAATGCTTGTTTACAAATGCTAGGAAGGGCCTCTACCCCATCAGGTATCCTACATTCACTTATTATACGCATTGTATCTCAAACCATTGTATTAGTAACATACTACCGATTTGTGAGATATTGTTATGTTAGTTAATATCGATTTGTTTGCTATTTTGCTGGCAACACAAACTGATATATTGCTTATAACATTGTTGAGCTTATCATCAGGTTGTAATGAAAATGATGTAGCTCAATCAATTGAAAGTTATGGAGAATTGAACATCTGCACTAATGACACAACTGAAGAAGGGTGCAAACAAATTAGGGTGCAGGCATTAGACCCACTCTTGACTTGAATGTTCCAGTAGAATAAATGCAATTCAATAATTAGGTAGATTATCATGACAATACACATAATAAAAGTGTAGGCACTGCGAATGAACATGGAAGTACACTTGTCTATGTTTCGATAGAAGGAATGCAGTTTAATAATGAGGAAGCTGCATATAAATTTTACAATGATTATGCCCTAAAAGTTGGCTTTAGTGTGAGAAGGTTTTCTTGATCAAAAAATGCACAGGGTGTCGTGGTGAGAAAGACATATGTTTGTTCCAAGCAAGGTTGGAAGAAATCAATGGAAAATCCAACAAGGAGCATGCCAGAATCAAGATGTGGATGTCAAGCGAGAATGGTTTTGAGAAGACATCTGAATGAGAAATTTCTAGTTCGTACTTTAATCAGTGATCATAATCATGATTTATCTGCATCATTTATGACTCCTATGTTAAGGTCACATCGTAAAGTAACTGTAGCACATGCTGTAATAACTGAAATAGCCGATAGCGCCGGCATTGCACCAAAGAAGACATATAATTTGTTTGCCTACATAGATGGTGGTCGCGATAATGTGTCATTCACACCTTTGGATCTAAGAAACCACTTGAGAAGGAAGAGGACAAATAATATGAAGAATAGAGAAATATGTTCTTTGGTTGATTACTTACAGAAGAAATCAAACAATGACCCTGGTTTCTTTAGTGCAATGCAACTGGATGAAGATGAATATGTTGTGAATATGTTTTGTGCCGATTCAAAGTCAAGAGTAGATTATGAATGCTTCAATGATGTGCTTGTATTTGATACTACAGTAAAGATTAATATTGAACAATGTCCATTTGCGTAGTTTGTCGGAGTGAACCATCACTCACAGAGTTGTATATTAGGCGGCACGTTTTTGTATGACCAGACCAAGGAAAGCTTTGAGTGGTTGTTCAGAGTATTTACACAGACAATGAACAAGAAACAACCTGAAGTTGTACTTACAGATGGTGATCACGCAATTGCGGCTGTAGTGCTTCATGTGTGGCCAGATGCACATCATCGGCTATGTTTGTGGCATATCTTTCAAAATGCAGCAAAGAACATATGACACATATTTAATCAGAAGACAAAGTTTTATAAAAAGATTACTAGGTGTGTGCTTGAGAGTGTAGACGAGATCACCTTTATGTCTGATTGGGAGGAAATGATTCAGACATACGACCTTGAAGATTGTCTGTGGTTACAAAATTTATATGCAGAAAAAGAGAAGTAGGCATTGGCATATGGAAGACAATACTTTTGTGCTGGTATGATAAGCACACAAAGAGCTGAATCTATGCATGCCACGCTGAAGAAAACCCTATATTCATGTTTAACAATGTTTCGCTTCATGGAACAATATGAATTATTTATAGACGGTCTAAGACAAAATGAGCTTGAACAAGACATGAAATGCTTCAATACACGACCTTCAACTTTTGGCATAAAAATATTGATGCGACCTGCAGATCTGTATACACTAACTATATTTGAATGGATCAAGAAAGAGGTGTTTTATGTCATAAATTGCAATATTGAATGACTCATGCAAACCGAGAATATGCGCAAATACCGTATTTTATGAGAGGGCGAAAAGCATCACAAAAGGCAAGAAGCACATGTCACGTACAATGTGGACAATGAAAGAGTTGAATGTTCATGCAAAATGTATGAATTCAAAGGTATTTTATGCTGTTATGCATTAAAAACACTTAATCAAGAGAAGATACAAGAAATACCAGAGTCTTATATAATGCGAAGATGAAGAAGACAAGCAAAGATTGAAATGTTTGATATGGACAATGTGAGTAAATCTGGTGTCGACGAGAAGTGCCACATAGCCTTCCGTTACCAACAACTATGTAGGTCATTTATGCATGTTGCTTATTTGGCATCGAGAAATGAAGAAGGCTATGTATGCATGAGAAAAACGTCAAGAAAGTTACTTGAAAACATGCAGTTAATTAACCTTCAGTCCATTGCAGTGAATGAATACTAGTCGAAGATAATGGAATCGAACAACGTAGGTGAAAATCATGCTTCGCTTGACACTCCTGAGAAGTTGCGATGTAGCCTAAACATCATCTTCAACAAGTCAGTAGTGAACGTTGTTGATTATGATGGACATATTCATGAAGCGAAGGGTATCAAAAGAAAACCTGCCTCTGATCGCAGTCGTCGGAGGACAAAAGGGTGCACTAGAATTGGTTGGCAAGAAAAGGTCTAAGAAACAACCAACCTCTAATCAAAAGCAACAAAGCCCTTTTCATGAACAGGTATGTAAGACATTATATTGCTTCCCATTACGTGAAGCTTGTCAATATCTAACTCATGTAATGTCCAACATGCAGCAATACCCTAAAGACGTAATACCCAACGTGCTAACCTTCATTTCTCCCGACCAGATTTCCGGCAATGATAACTTCAATTTTACAAGTCTTTTGGTATGTAATCAATGTTCGGATGAGGTTTGCATTTCTTATGAAACTTAAGGCAGTATTTTATATTTTGTGTTTCATGACAGGCTCTGATGAATTCGCAAGCGAAAACTAGTACACAAGAATCTCGTTTGGGCTATTAATTAAGTTGTCATGCCTCTTTGCATGACCCGATTTCCACATTCTCGGATTTGTTAAGAGTTTAGGGTTTCCAGCAGAGCTCGTTTACTGAGAAATTGTTGGGTTTCCCTTCTTATTCGAACCACAACAGAACTCCTAGGACGTCCACTGATCTTGCCGAGGAAGTATTTTTTATTCGCTGGATTTTGATTTGTCGGTGGCGATTTGTGGTCCGTGCTTGGTGGTGCATGAATCGATTTTGTATTCGCTGTATAGCGATTTGTGTAGTCATTCGACTGTGATTTGTATGAGAAATCTATAACAGTCATTCGTATACGCTTAATACATATTTACAATGACTCGTAGTTTAAATAATGTGCATCGATTTTATGAGAAAATTATAACAAAGTAACGATTTCAATACAGAAATCGATGTACGTATAGCATAATATAGTACAAATCGAGACGAAAATTGAACATGAAGCCTCAACCCGATTGCTTATAACATAAACCCTATACCCTAAACTGAATGAACATCGGAGAACACATTTGCGATTTATTCGGTCAACAAAGGTTTGTAATCGACATTCGGAAATGATAAAAGTAAAGATCTATAAGAAATGATTGACATTCACAAATCTTTGTAATTCTCTACCTCCTGTACTGAAAATCGCAAAATAAATTTGCGTTGTATGCTGTAAAAAAAAACATGGTAATGTTCCCCGTTGAATGATAATAGTCAGCAGCGATAAGGTACGTTTGTCGTTCAGAAATCATAATTTTCCTCATCGTCATTGAATGTAAATCGCAGAACACATATGCGATTCATACGGACAACAAAGGATGTATTGACAAATTTTTCATTGATCGTACATTATTCATTGATCGTACATTATTCATTGATCACAGTGGTTGAACAATAGTTCTTTTAGCTCATAAATAGTCGCACAAGTACTAGACGGTGTGATTATCTTCTACTTCGTGAACCAGCAACAGTCAAACCGACGATTCCTTTATAAACCTGAAGTTTCTCACTCAAACATGTAACCAGCTACATAGCAAATTGTGGTCGATGAGGCAGACGAAGACAACTACATGACCAACGATGGCGAATCAAGCGTATATTGTCTACACATCGTCTCCATTTTTTATCAAAATATGTCTCTTTCATGCCGTTTTTGCAATTTGTGTTGTGTACTGTATAATGTAATTTCAATATCGTTCATTGCAAATTCCTTATTCATTTCAGTTGAACATCCACCAACGAAGTTGGGCAAAAACTTAGTCAATCACTCCTGGAGGACATCAAACGAATGCATGATGAATTCACATAATGCAACATGATCAGTAATTTTGTTCGTATGAAACTAGTAGGAGTTGTCTATATACATAAGCCATGTGTACGTACGTTAACAACATCATATTTGTTGCAAACAGACTATATCCGATTTCGTCAGTTATATTAAAAGCAACGCAATAAGCAAAACTATAAGCATCGTCAGCCCGTATTTCATGGTATATCGGTTGTATTTTATATTGTTTTTGGTTATTGATTTAGTCCAGTTGATTCGTATTTTAACATTGCTGTTAACAATGTTTCACTTTACAGACTATCTTACATCGTTTGCCATACTCCAGTGGATTTAAAGACGGCCTGCCTTACTGGGTTAACGGTAATCATTGCAGAGACCTTTTGTCAAGTGAAAAAGTAAGTAAACAAACCTAGAGTGCAAGGTTACAACATAACAGTGCTAACAACATTTTTACGATCCATTTGCAGATATTGATTCCTACACTCTAGCAATCTGAAAAGCATTGGGTCTTATACGTGATGAATTTACATGAAAAACAACTAAAGTGTTACAATTCGTTAGATGTTGACAGTGGTTTACGGCTTGATATTTCCCATCTCGTAAGATTCCATCTATATGAGTATCGTGTCATGTACTGGGGTCATGAATTTACTTTCAGCCGCATTATTCTCAGATCGGTTTCGTCAAAGGCATTTTGGGAGTCGATGTTAGCGAGTTGATCTATCGCACGACATACCATGCTCCTTTATAAAATAATGGCATTGATTGCAGCATATTTATAATGAAGTACATTGAAGCGATATACAATGGTGCAGAACCCTGTTTCGACGTTGTATGTCATTTCTTGGCCTCTGTTATTGGGGATTAAATGCATGTCTATTGGTTCCACATTATAGTTTTTTTTGCAGGTTGATATACCTGAATTCCGCAAATAACTCTGCAAAAAATTAATGACCTTTCTAATTGCGAAGGAGAAACTAACACAGCAGCCACGAGGATCTAAAAGGCAACGAGCAACGGTGCCCACCACGCCAGAGTAATTTCATGTTCGTCTATTTCAAGTAGATTGTAGAGACAGTACAACCAACTTGTGTGTAATCAATCCTATTTTGACCGAATATTACAAGTCATTGTTGACCGCATGAATCGCAATCCTATTTCGCGGTTTGCATTTAAAGTGTCTCAGCAAAAGAGTGATTCCTGATCAGCAAACATATCTTACCGCTATTGACCTTTATCATGAGCACATATCTTACAACAAACATGATTTATGCATGCTCTAAAAAAACATGTATATGTTCGCCCAAAAATAATACTCAATAGCGATAAGGAACGTTTGTTGTTCTGAAATCGCAATATTCTTCGTCGTCATTGAATGCAAATCGCAAGGAAAATATGAGATTTATACGGTCAGCATGCGCAAGTAATGAAAGCTTTTAATTGATAAAAGATGTGTGCTCAACCCGCATGATTGACAAATGCAAAATTAGATTGCGATGTATGCAATCAACAAAGACTTCTAATGTTCGAAATGATAATAGTCAACATCGATAGGAAATGCTTGATGTTTACACATCGCTTTATTGCTGACACTCACAGAATGAAAATCACAAAAGAGATTCATGATGAATGCGGTCAACAAGAGCCATTAATGTCACTTTAATAATTAGAAATAGTACACAGCGATAAGACATGTTTGCTGTTCAGAAATCATGGTCTAACGTCATCTTGACTGCTACTACCATGAAATCTTGTGTAATATTTTAAAAAATTTTGGACTGTGAAACGACATTTCCTTTAATTATGAGTTTGCGGACATCTGAAATAAGTCTAGACGAATACCTCAATTTCGACAAAGCCGGTTATACACTCGATTCAAGAACAAGTCGTTTATGCAGGAATTGTTGGTTTGTCGGTTCCTTATTCACTAAGCAAAGTGGAACACATCCTAAACCTGTGTGATGTGTCATTCATATATAAATGAAATGTCCTATCACTCTCTGTCAGTTTTCGAATAAATACGACAGTTTTAAAAAACAATGAGCAAATCTCAAATAAAATACACTCCGCATTAATGAAATTAAACAATGTCATTTGATACAGCTGTATACAAAACTAATCAATGCGATTGGACATAGTAGTTCAAATCACGGTAGCACGTATCGTGTGGGTTTGATTTTAGAAATATTTTTTGGTCTTATATAAATCCACAAGTTCGTCCACCCCCGTCTCAAAAAATCGCCTTAGGTGTAGATTGAGCAATAGAACGATTTCTAAGCATCAAGCATCTCTTCTAGCTATGCACTATTTTCGTTCACGATGGGGCATATATATTACAATTTTCATTCTCGTAAGTTCAACAATACAGCGATTTCTGAGGAACAAACCTTTCTTATCGATAGTTACTTCGTCATTTGTTAAGGGCAAACATTACGTGCCTTTATGGACCACATAAAGCAAAAATCTATTTCAGCGATTTTTGTTCACAGAGTGTGAGTTATACAAAGATTTCAGAACAACAACAAAATATCTTTCGTTGTGCAGTATTTTTAATTACTGAAGAGCATCATTACTAGCATTGGTTCACCACATACAACACAAAACTATTGTTCATGACGATTTAATTCTTGTAGATGAAACAGTACAACGATTTACAAGCGTGTTTAGTAAAGTTCAAATTATATTTCAACCGAGACAGATTTACAAAATTTGTAGTCTTACAAAATTTGCCTACGGAAATTGGTGTAGACAGTCTCCAAAATCTGTTAGAAATCTATTTACATCCTTTTAAACTTTTTTGGATCGTGTCGTTCGTTTCATTTGTAAGTAGTCTTGTTGGCTGATTATTTATGTCTGCCGACTTTTTAAACTGAATCAAATTTTGGCATAGTTCATTGTGTACTTCCGGTATATCTTCCTGCAACAAAATATGTAATGTGAAACCAATATATAAAAGGATTCTCCAATAACAACATATATAAAGCTCATACAGCGTAGAAACAAGGTTGTTCTCTATTGTATATTGCTTCAATATGCTTCATTACGAATATGCCACAATCGACCCCATTACTTTGTAAAGGAGCATCATCAGCACAGAGCAACATCCACTCGGCAATGTCGATACCCAAAAGGTCGTTTAGGAATCCCGCTTGTGATAAATGGAGAATATAGTAAAATCCGGTCCACCGCAAATAACTACGATTCACCTATGGACAGAAGCTTACCAAATGCATAGCGTCACGTTCTACATCACTGTGGCAGTCCAATGAGTTGTAGCACCATAGTTGTTTTTCCCGTAAATTCATCTCGTATAAGACCCAATGTTCAGGATTTTGCTAGAGTATAGGATGTAAAATCTGTGAATCGATACAATATTTTATAAATCCATAGACATATCGTGATGGGGATGTTAGGACTAAACATTAGAGAAGAGGTTTATTCACTTACCTTTTTAAAATTTGAAAAGTCTACACAGTGATCATCAGTATTCCAACAAGGTAGTGCATCTACGAATCCACTGGTGTATGGCTTTCGTCGGACGTACATTTGTTGCACGAAATAGTAAGGTTTAACCACCAAGAAACATGAGTAAGTCATAAAAGCAAATAAAATAATAACAGAACAGACATACTATGAAATAAGAGCTGATGATGCGTACAATATTGCTTGTTGCGTTGCTTTGAATATAATTGACGAAATCAACATTGTCTGGTTGCAAAAATTTACAAACTTCAAAACGTACAAACCGATGACCTAGAAAATGATAGTGGTTACATACGTACAAAATTACTGATAGTGTTCCCGTCTGTAAATTCATCTTGCATCTGATTGATGTTCTCTTCGAACTCTTTAGGGCGTTGTCGCCCACCCTTGTCTGTGGATGTTGCACTGAGTGCACCATGAGCACAATATTCAAAATTCGACATTGAAATTATTTTCTACAGTAAACAACACAAATCGAATATACGACATAAAAAGACAATGTTGCCTAAACTGGTCACGAGGCTCAAAAAATATACGCCTTAAGCGCTAGTGCTGGTCCTGTAGATGTGATTGTCTTCTTCTTCGTCGACGCTGACTGTCTATCTGTCGTCTTCTTCTTCGGCGCCATGCCTGGTCGTATTGCTCTCATCGTCCTCTTCTTCGGCGCCATGCCTGGACGAAGATATTGATGACACCTTTGCGATGCAGCTATGAAATCGACGACGTCAATCAAACATAAAGGAAATGTCGTTTCATATACCGCCCTTTTTCGAAAATCGTCCGCAAATTAATTGATTGTGTTTTAAATAAATAAAAAAAATGTCGTTTCGACTGCATATTATAACAATAGTTGAGTGGGAGATTGACCCGACCCAACCAAACCCGGTGTCCAGGTATGTATAATCTTTGATGATTATTGTATTGATTATCATATATGGATACATCGATATATTCATGCCACATACTTTCCTTATCGGTTTTTTAACAATAAAAGAATGTCACGTTACAGCAATTACTTATAGAATTACAACAAATAACTATAGCGATTTTTTAGCATCAAACTTTTCTTATCGCTGTTGACTGTTATCATTTACGAGGTCAGAACTTGTTCAATTATTGTTCACGGCATACATCGCAAATCCTTTTTGCGATTTTCTATCAAGACGGAGACAAATACAATGATTGCTGAAAAGAAATGATCTATTATATCGATGCTAACCTTAATCATTTCCTAACGTCGATTAGGGGGCCTTGTTGATCGCATAAATCACATGTGTTCTGCGATTTTCATTCTAAAATGACGAGTTATATTGTGATTTGTGAACAATATTACTCGGGACAATCAGGCATCCATTGCAATTTCCATTGCGATTTTTATTCAAAAATGATGAGTGATATTGCGATTTTCATTCAATCAAGGAGGTTAGGCAATGCCACGATTTCTGAACAACAGACATTTATTTTCGATTATAGTTTATTTATTTACGAGATTCATAGACGAAACATGTATGTTAGATGTAATAAAAAAGAATTAAACAATAAAAGAATGTCGCATTGCGACAATTACTTATAGAATTACAATAAATAGCTATAGCGATTTCTGAGCATAAAACTTTTCTTATCGCTGTTGTCTGTTATCATTTACGACGTCAGAATTTGTTCAATTATTGTTCACGGCATACATCGCAAATCCTTTTTGTGATTTTCTATCAAGACGGAGACAAATACAATGATTGCTGAACAAAAATGATCTATTATATCGGTGCTGACCTTAATCATTTCTTAACGTCGATTAGGGGACCTTGTTGACCGCATAAATTGCATGTGTTCTGCGATTTTCATTAAAAAATGATGAGTTATATTGCGATTTGTAAACAATATTACTCGTGCCAATCAGACATCTATTGCGATTTTCATTCAAAAACGATTAGTTATATTTCAATTTTCATTCAATCAAGGAGGTTAGTCAATGCCACGATTTTTGAACAACAGACATCTATTTTCGATTACAGTTTATTTATTTACGAGATCCATAGACGAAACATGTCTGTTAGATGTGATAAAAAAGAATTAAACAATAAAAGAATGTCACGTTGCGACAATTACTTATAGAATTACAACAAATAACTATCATGATAAAAAAAAATAGCTATGATTTATTCCGTGGCACTTGACGAATAAGATGAAATATGATAGAGAACTCGTCTCTTTCTTTTTCTTGGTGGACTGTCTATCCTCGGTGGCCTCTAGGTTGCGTCCATCTGATTAAAAAAACTGGTCATCATCTCTACCATTGAGTTCAATTGTCTCCCCATATTGCTTGCATTCGTCCTTAATTTCTTATTCTCCCTCTCCATCAGTTCGAACCTTGCGGCGAAGACACCATTCTCTTTTGTAACAAGTGTTCACTCTTCATCGCAATTTGTTACTGAGGGAATCGTTGTTGTAACCGAAGGGGGATGACAGACGGGTTGTAGATGCTGGGATGCAACATGAAAGGGAGCAGTTGGGAGGCATGGGTTCCCAATTTTCTCAATCTCCAGATTTCGCCGCATAGGTTCCCAATACCTTTGGAAATGAAAGGGATCAAATTGTCGTCCTTTATAATCATACGATACGACACAGACACCACCTGTGTTCTAAATTAATAATTCATCCCTTTAGCGTTCGCGCCAATTCACGTTCCTGCCCCCCACTATTCATCTTCCTTCTCACTTCCAAAGGCTTATTTGGGATAAACTGCCCCAAGCTAGATTGTAGAAGAACTCGACTACCATGCTGCAACTCGGCTTCATAATTGCAAAACAACCACAAATCGCGGTCAGATAATCTAGCAGCCTCTGCAACGTCTTGGTCATCGTCCTCCCCATCTCCATACAGTCTCCACAAAACTTGTACATTGGTAATTCTTTTTAATAACGAGTGACAAATATATTACAATTTACTTAAGAGTGATATGGCGACAACGATATGTACTAAGGAAGACAAAATCCTGCAACGCTGATTACTTAAGAATGCTAAACATTACAACGATTTATGATACTGAATGATAAATGCTAAACCGATCGTAAATAATTTTAGAACGTTTACCTCATTTAGTTGCAGCTCATCTAAAATAGACATAGCATTATGAACTGTGACATTTATTCTAGCCCAGTGATCGATCTTTAGAAAACCACAAATCGCAGAGCCATAATGTGGACACAATGGGATAATATGTTCCCACGCCCAAGCCTAACAAAAACAATATATTAGTAACGCTACAACCTTTAATGACCTTAGTCTACAATTACTAAGTATGTAATAAATACCTGAATAAATGGCCAAAATTCCCCGACTGTTTTCGTACCCTTACTCGCACGATAGAGTTGACTACAAGTGTGCGAGCATAGTGGCACCCCATGCATAGTTGTCGACTTTGTCTAAGTCTTCCAGGTATCGCAGCCACATGTAACTTATTGTCGAACCAGAACAATCAGAAAATAAAGTAAGACCAAAAAATAAAGAAGGAAGCCACACAACTCTTGGTCAGCTATTTCAGATGCACAAGTAGCAGAGCGGCCTTCCCATTTATTATGAAAAGATGAGACCTTCATTGATATGGAATTGATTCCACCAGAAATACATTGACTTCATTCGTCCATCGACATTCCTAAAAGGGTCGTGCATTTTTCCCTTGCGTTATAGTTTGAATCCCGTAATAGGACATCACTGCCAACGCAATTAAGGTCAGTTATCCGTGCCACATCTTCTAGGGTCATGGTGATCTCAAAAGAATCAAACTGAAATGTGTTCGTCTTATCATTCCACTTATTTACCAGATGGGTCATCGTCTTCCAGCAAGTTTCAAAATATTGCTGGTCCAAAAGGCCACCAAAGTGCATATTTTGTAATCGGTCCTTCTGATATGCACTCAGCTGACCATACCACGACAGAACTACAGGCCACTGACACCGACCTCCGAGCTTTTCGCCTGGTGCTCTACTTCTCCTCTGACCTCCCTGTAACACACAATAACATATTATTCCTACCAATTGTAAATTAGTACCATTTGTACTTATAAATAATATTCTACTAATCGCTATAAATAATATTGGTTGCACACACACTATCACAGTAATCGCTATACATATTAATACTTAATACAATAATCACTATACAAAAATCGCTAAACATATTATTAAATCTTCACAAACAGGATATATTTATTTACCTTGGTCGCACTTTTCTCCTGTTCAACCAATCCCTCCAACCTAGGCCTTTCTGGTTGGTCCACTGCCTTTCCCTTTCCTTTTCTTCCTCCTCCACCTTCTCCTTCCTTCTTTTTCTCGTCCTCCTTCTTTCTTCGCCTTTCTTTCTTTCTTTTCCTCATGTTGTTTCCTTTTTTCCTCCACTTCCTTCTCCTGCTTCTTCCTTTCTCTTTCCTTTTCTTTCTCCTCCTCCTTCTCCTTCCTTTCTCTTTCCTTCTTTTCCTCATCTTCCTTCTCCTTCCTTTGCCTTTCCTTCCCTTCCTCAAACTCCTTCTCCTTCCTTTGCCTTTTCTTCTCTTCCTCAAACTCCTTCTCCCTCCTTCGCCTTTCCTTTTCTTCCTCATCCTGAAGCTTATTCTGTTCCTTCTCTTCCTCCTCTATATTCAATTGCCTTCGCCTCTCCTCCGCCTCCTTCAGTAGCTTTACCCTGTTTCGCATTGCTATATGCTCCAACAACAACTTCCGCGTTTCCGTCTTAGCATCCTCCTTTGGATTGTTCAATTTCCTTTCCCTCTCCTCCTCATTCTTTTTTTGCCTTTTCCTCTCCTCTGCCTTCTTCCTTTGCCTTTTCTTTTCATTCTCCTCCTTATTTCTTTGTTTTGCCTTCTCTTGGTCATCCTTCTTCTGCATCTTTAGTTCTTCAACATTCTTCCTTTGGTTCGTAGCCTCGATATCTGATGGATAATCCTCCGCATAATACAATTCCAGCGCTTTTTCCTTGTCTTTATCAATCTTAATCTTAAGTATATTTTGATACCTTTCAAATAACTGAGATAGATGGGACTGGCAGATCACTACTCTAATACACAACCCATAGAACGACAGGGTATCTCTTCTCTGATGAGCCGCAGACATTGCTAACCTGCACAACACATTAAACGATCATCATGATTACAAATCATCGCAATATTTGGCTTCATTACTACCAATCGTTGTAAGATTTAGAAAACTTATGTACAAATCGAGATATCTTAATAAACACATATCGTTATTACTTTGAATGTATAAATCGTCACCGATTCAAACTTACAAATCATTGTATAAATCACAACCTTCATATTGCATAACGAAACCTTACATGAAACTCACCGAAACGATAGGATTTTGGGTATTCCAACTATAGAGTAAGAAATAGTCAGAACGTATACGCAACAGATGGTGGCAATGATGCTACGACTGCGCGTAAGACGGAAATGGATGCTCTGGCGGTAGCAGAGCAAAGGAAAGGATGCTCCGACGGCAACAGAAGAAGGCAACAGATGATCTGACGACAACAGATAAAGGCAAAGTATGCTCCGGTAGACTTTTCTGCTTAGGGCGAGAATGGATTGTTTTGAACTATTTAAATCCTACAACATAAAGCTTGCTACATACGCAAACCTTGCTGAAAATATTGGCGCGATAACGACGGAGGACAGTTTTGTCCTTTTCATGAACCGCTGACTTAGTTTTCTAGATGGAGGGCATTTATGTCCGTTCTAGAAAAAGGAAGAGAATGGCGGTAAAGGGTACTTAAGTCTTTGCGATGGCACCAAATTACGATGCTATGTGATGCGGACACACATGGGGATACTAGCCGGTTTGCATCTTATATGTGGCGCTCTTTGGGAACCCCCGAACATGAGATGTAGCTACCAGCCCTGTTCGGGGGGGGGGTGCAACATATAACCTGCTTTGTCTAAAGTCAGGTTGCCTTAACCAAATATTATCTCTAAACAAGTATTTAAGGTAAAAAAACTCTCTCTCTCTCTCTCTATATATATATATATGGGGTTAATATCTGCATGGTGCTATTGAAGACACGAAACTATATGAAAATATTGAGCTGAAAATCAGACTTTCAAGCATTATCGACTCATTCTGACTACATAGATGTGTTCATAATGGTTTGTTTGCTAAGAATCAAATCTTGGATAATGTTATTTTGATCTCAAAATATGATTTTTGAGTCATGTGATTTTAGTTGCATAGTGAACAGTTAATTTTTGTAACATGCTTATAAGTCACAATCATATGATTCAAAACCCGTTTCCTACTAAATAAACCTTATCGAGTTTCAATCCAAAATAAAATCTAAAACCTATGATTTTCAGCTCAATAGTTTCATATAGTTTTGTGCCTTCAATAGCACCAAATATTAATCCACAGATGATGGTCCACTAAGTAAATGGTCCACCACTTGGCTTGCCCTATTTTCAATCTGACATATGGATGTGATCTCTATTGTTGAAAATATATAGATAAACTTTTATATCAAAGTTTTTTTGATGTGTAAGATTGATTTTATAACATAATTTTTTTTAAAATTTTTAGATCGGTTGATTTTTGGAACTTTGTAATGTCCTACGTATACATAAAAAAAGTTTTGATCTAATAATTCATTCATATGTTTTAGAGAACACATTCATATGATCAAATTTGTCAAAAAAGCATATTAGGCATGCAGATTTTGCAGATTTTGAAGAGAAGGTTGGATTAAACCATTTAGTGGGTAGACCATCTCTTCGTTTATATATATATATATATATATAGAGAGAGAGAGAGAGAGAGAGAGAGTAAGTAGTTGCGAAATTCAAACTTGCAGGTTTTTCTATCTTTTTGGTATTTTTTTCACAGACCCCATAAATGTGTTGGGCATGGTCGATTTAGGAGGAATCCACGCATGGATCATGTGTTTTTGATGAAAAAAATGATATTTGGAGCCTAAAATTTTACAAATATTTTGGACGGTTGATTTTTTTAACTTTATAAAAACTCACTCATGTGTCCTAATTGAACACTTCAAGAGTTGATATATATATATATATATATATATATATATATATATAGAGAGAGAGAGAGAGAGAGAGAGAGATGGCTCGCAAAATTTTCCAACTTTTTCAAATGACAGAATCCCCTACAGCGAAACGTTAACATGACATGTTTGTAGTTTATGCTGAAACAGTGGGCTGTCAGGTAGAAGGAAATAGCCAAATGCTAGCTGTTCCTAGCCTTCCCCGGGAATGGCTGCGCCTCTATATTTTGGATATTTTTGCGTTTGTACTGTACGTGGTTTTGAAATGGCGAATTTTGATTGACTGCTATACTTGTATACTTGTGAAAAGAGAGGTAGGGTTTCTTTAGTGGGGACATTTGACAGTTATTTGGAAAGGGCTCAGACTTGACAGTACGTATTAGAGCTGTCGTGGGACCATCTGACCTGGATCCAACTGAATGGGCCAATCTGACAGATCCACTAGCTTGAGTCCTGTTTGGGCATGTTCAGTCCAGGCCTGAATTAACCACATTAAAATCCCACCATTCCAGAAATGATTGCTTGTTTGAAATTAGATTTTAAACAAACAACCATTCCTGAAAGGTTGGGATTTTAATATCCATTTGGATAGTACTAGTCCATTGTTAAACACACTGAGACATTCTGGATATGGACCCAGATTAGGTTGATTAGATCTTGGATCTGACATGGATCCACTTGATTCCAGCAAATATTGGCTCATACTAGCTAGGCGAGCCTATAGACCTGACTGGCTTTGACTCATTTGGTGTATACGCCGATATTGTAATCTGCTCTGTAGCAATTCTAAGGGCGGAATGTTTTCATGGGAAAACAGCTCCACATATATATTTTCATATGAAATGGGTTTCTTTTCTATGGTTGAAAGAAAACGTAGGGAAAATAACAAAATTTGTCAGCAAGAACTATTTTCTAACTGCATCATTTTTATACGGGAAAAAGCTTTGACATGCCAAGTGGGTGAAAACTTGTTTTTTCATCCATTCTCTCTCCACGCAGGGCTTACATCCTTGGCCCTTATGTGAAAACTTTGTTTTCACCCATTTTCTAACCATGCAGATTTCACATCCTTCACCTTAGGGGTGTCAGCGGGTCGGGTTTGGTTCCGACCCAGGTGAACCAGACCAAAACATGATTTGAGATGATGGTACCAGGTTTGGACCTGGGTTCAATTAAACCCATCATAAGAGAAACCATGCCCAGATCCTATAAGGATTACATGAACCAGACTCGGACCACACCTGGTAAAATAATATATATTTTTTTACATTAAAAAATTGAGGATCTTATTCGGAACTCGGGTCAGGTGCAGGCCTGGTATGAAATTTCACAAACCATACCCGGCTCCATATATTGATCGGACCATTTGGGTCAAACTTGGATTCTAGTAAGACCATATTTATCGCTAGGGTTGAAAACGGATATCCTAAAAATACATTGGGAAGTCAGGTAGGTTCGAATCCGGGACAGCCAAATTTTGCAAATTGGCTTCATGAATCCGACACCAGGGTTTGGTATGGGTCAAACCCGGCCCATTGACACCCCTACTTCACCTTAACTCGTATATTTTCTCAGAGACATATTTGTATCTTCTGCTTAGCTTTTTATGATTTTACATTTTTTTTTGAAGGATCCATATCGTTTACATTGGTTTTTGTCTTCTTATTTATAAACCAAAACAATAAAAGGACTTGATAAGAGAAAACTTTTCACGTGATATTATCTTCATATGAAAAAGGAAGCATGGTAATTCTAATTAAAATTCTTCTCATATAATATAAACATGGGTTTGAATCTAGGACAACATGAGATAGGTCGTTATAGTGAGTGGGAATCATGACATTTAAAAAAAAAAACCGTAGGGTAAAATCGTCCATTTCTTAAAAGTTGAGGCTACTTTTGTCCTTATCCTAATGGTTCTCAAATGTCAATAGAGATCTGGATGGTCGGGTAGTTTTGACTTGTTCTCGTGTCGCCTTGCACGGACGTCCTCCTCTCTGATCCGTGGGGCCCACCCACCAATGTGAGAGAAAACCCCAACGAGGTCCTTCGAGGAATCCCCAAAGACATTCTTCTCTGTCCTTGGGAATGGAGGAGGCACTTAACCCTTAGCTTTAGTCCTCTCTCTTTGTGTTGTTTTTGGGCGTGTGAATGGATGCTTACTGTATTGCCTCATGGGAGTGATGATACAAATCCAACTGGATTTGGATCTTTCATACGGGCCTAGGCCCACTACTGGAGCCACAATTCATTCGAAAGCCCCAAATTGTGCTCTTGATCCGTGTGGGCTAAGGGCTTGATTCATGAAAATGGGTCCCACCATGAATAAACAAGTGGGCCCGGTCCAACCCATCAGTATAGTATAGTTGGGTTGATCCATGATTATTGGCACTTTGACCATATAATATTGCTATGCTCCCGTAGTTTGTGTTTGGATGCGAGGCGTCGGAAAGTGACAACGTAAATGGTCTTTGATACGGGACCTTCTACAATCATGGGCAAACAAGAAAAAACACGGTTCTCTTTTGGCAAACGGGTAAGTAGGAGTTCGATATGTCAATCTTTTTTGAGAAGAATTATATATATATTTTTAGAAGAAAGGAGTTACATATGTCAATCAAGCATGAATTTATTCACGTTAAATCAGCGACGAAAAATATGGACGGAAACTGAATTTGATTCAGCTCAAATCTTAAACCAAACGGGTTCAGCTGGGTCAGTCAGGCGTTTCACCAAACACTGTGCGTCTCTTAAAGAACCCATGAACAGTGATTTAACGTAAATTCCAACACGAGTTAATTGTGAAACAACTAGTACCTTTTCTAATATCTCTAACAATGCATTCGAACAAAACAGAAAATTTAGATTACCTCAACACACTCAATAACAATTACATACCATAAAGAAGAAAGAGTCTTAGCTTTAACGACCCCAACTCATACCTAAGAAAAAGTATATATTTTTTTTAAAAGTCATTGCAGAAATCTTTTTAGAGACTCAGGATCTTTACAGTTCCAACACAAATAGAAAACTCGAAGAACCACAAGAGATCTTACACTCATTGTCCAAACCATAGCAAGCTAACTTTATTCATTTAAAAAAAATAATAGCGTCATGCGACAAGGCAAAATATCAGATTGCACAAAAATCAAATAAAAAGAAAAGAGCCACGCTGTCCAAGAGAGTCAGTCAAACAGTCTTATAGTTCCCTCATGGCTTGTAAGACCTGCAAATTTTCTGAAAAAAATTCAATGCATGATAAGAATTTTTAGAAAAATATTTTTGTATACCTACGAGGATCTTTGCATATATATATATATATATATATATATATATATATATATATATATATATATATATATATATATATATATTAAAACAAATGCATATGTATGCATATTGCAATGCATTTTTCATCGAAATCCTAAGTTTTATTCAAATTGCATAAGATCAATCGAATTGCAAATCAAAGAGTTTAAATGATTTAAAACCCTTTCATTTTACGTAATTTGGCAAAGAATATGTTTTAAAGAAGTATGGGTCTTACCGGAATTAAAATGGAGCATATATATATATATATATATTAACTCTAAGTGTAAGATGCTAATCAAACAAAAATAGATTTTTTTTGTTTAAGGGTTTGGTTGGGCTCGACTGGGAGGTCAAACTTAGCCCTGGCTGGACCTCACTGGGCATCACCCATGTGAGGGAGCCTAGCTGGTCACGTTTGACCAAGCTGAGCGGTGGCATGGTGACATGGTGGTAAGAAAAGGATAAGCATTTAAAATAAAGCCATTCGATTGGCCATGTGGGCGGCAGCCACATGACATCCTTGTAATATGGAGGAGTGCAATCATGAAGGAGGTAAGCTCCTATTGGGTCCGCCCCATGGCACTTTTGAAAAGTGAAAAAGGAAATTTGAAAAGAAGAATGCTAGTGGGACTCTTGGGCGACCATGTAAGAGTCTTTCACTCTTGCCATTGCCTTGATGGATGTGAAACACACCATGGCCGTTGGATCCTCCAAGGCAATCCTAGCCATCCATCTAGCCATGCAAGGTATAAAACCTTTTTAGAAAGAAGGAGAGCCTAAAAAGTGACAATTTTTCTTGAGCTCTCCCTCTCTCTCTCTCTCTCCTCTTCCACCGAATTTTTGGATTTGTGTGTGTGTGTGATCTTTGTTGGGTATCATCTTAGCTAGAGAAGAACTCGTCTTCTCCTCCTCCATTCGAATCAAGGTGAGATGTTCCACTCTCTATTTACCATTTTTGGTGGATGAGATGTTGATTTGTATATTCGGTTAAAGCATGAAGCTAAAACCTTCTTTGCATCTGGTGCATGCAAGGGTTTTCGGCAGATGAGAGTGTGCATGTGTTAGAATAGTTGTTGCTTCACGTTTTTTAGTACCCACACACTCATTTGTTCGTGTAAATGCATTTCTCATTGGCGATTTCTCGTTTCTTGTTGAAAATGGGTTCATTTTGATTTTCAAAATGCTTAGAACCCAAAACTCCCTTCTTTCATTCTGTGAATGCAAGGGATTCTAGGTGAATCCATGATGGAAGGTCGTTTTCTTCTTGCATATGGTGGAACCTCATTTTTTTTCTTTATTTTATTTTCATTCTTGCAAGCATTCAAGTTGTCGCTTTTCTTTTTTTCTTTTCTTCAGTTTTCTTTTCGGTTTTCTCTCTTGGAGGGTTCGGTTGGGGTCTGCCCTGTTCGCAACAACCACTCACAGCTAAGAGGTTGGCAGCAAGGCAGCCTTGAGCCTTGGGGTGTTGGTGCAACCAGACTGGGCTCACTCGTAACCCAACCCAGTCGCCATCCTCTTCTTCGTCCGTCTGGGCTGCCATAGCCCGTTCTTTTTGTGTTCTGGCCTGACATGGTCTGAACCAAATGCGGTTCAAACCTCTCAGAGTCACCTTGGACTGAGCAGGGGCTCGGACAGAGGCTCCCTACCCTGCAGCCACTAAGTGCCTGGCAACCAGGTGCGGGCTGCACCCGGGTTGCTGGTCACTGGCTGCAGGCGTTCCAGCGCAGGCCCGCAGGCTTGCACCGTGTATCCCTGGTCCGAACCTCCCTGATTCAGACCAAAGACTTCTTCTTTTGTTTCAGCAGGGTCTGGTCCCATATGGACTAGACCAGGCTGTGGTCTATTCGACTTTTGGAGTTCCCGGACTGTCGCAGTCTGGGGCAGCCTGTCGCGGCCTGCAAGGCAACCGCGAGCCTACCTTGCAACCTGCCACCCTGTTTGCTTCTATCGGCGTCAGCAATAGGCCTTTCCCTGTTGCTGGACGTCCTAGTATGTGTGCAGGGCTATAGCCTTGCTGCGTCGGTAGCATGGTGTTGCGGTGCTTCATAGTCCCGTGGACTGTTGTGATGCGCAGCTCAAGGCATCTAGTTGCAGGCTGCCTTGGTGCCTTTTTTCCCTGCACATGTGCAGTGTGTTGCGAGTATGTAGAGCAGCTGAATGTTGCCTCCCATTTTTAGAAGCGTGCTCTCAGCGTTTTTGCCTTCGTAGTTTTTCTTTGCACATAAGATCAACAAGCAAGGCCTCCGTGGGAGTTTTAACGCTTGTCATGGCACGATTCCATTTGTGAGATGTATGGCATTCAGTAATTTGGTTGCATAACACTAGAGCAGCTTGCACATCATGGCTTGTGAATGGAAATGCTTCGTTAAAATGCTTGTAGTGTCATAGTTGCAATAATTGGTGAAATTGCGTATTTGACTCATGTATCGAATGTGGTTGCCAAATGACACTCATCACTTGCACATATTCACGTATGCAATCTGGATTTTTTTTTTGTGATAGCTACTATTTACATTCCGGCATAAGTACAAGAATATTGAAAATATGTTGTTTGTCTTTGCACTCACACTTTGGCACACCATGACACTAGACTTGACTGTTGTTTGCTTAGCATCAAGTGTCATATTTGGGTTCTTGTGCGCTATTACGTTTGTAGACTGTATTACACGTTGGCACTACACTAATGCATGTCGCACACTACACACTTGATGTGTCCCGACAAAGGCTTGGGATTGAACACCGCGTTAGGGTATTGGCACTTTTTCTTTTCCAGTTGATACTGTTGGACTCTATATGAGTTGCGTTGGGCGATGGTCTCACATTCGTGAGTGAGATAACATGTTGTAATACCCTTAAGAAAAAGAAATGGTGTTGTATCACCTTCACAGACGATATGCTCTTTTGGCTGTGAGAGGCTCGAGCACATGAATGGGTGGGCAAAGACCTCGTTTGTGTGACCCTGCGGGAAACACAAGGCATGTGTGCCTAGATACCTCGAAAAGAGGTGTGTCTGTTAGCCTGACCGGTCGTTACTACGACACGTTATAGGAGAAAAGGCGTCCTTTTGGCCTTCAGTCACTCAGAGTTAGGGAGGTTGAGGTGACCTATTGAGGTGCCTCAACTACTGTAGTTGTGTGGATTGCAATCCTTTACCTATGCTCAGTTTTCTCTCAGCCTTGGGTTGCCTGCATGAGGTTGCTCGGTCTGTAGCTTCTCCGATTACCATATTAGAAATAAAATAACAGACGCAGGGTGCATGTGTTACAAAATGTGAGGTTCCTTCACGTACCCGAAGGAATAAGTAAGAAGAACATAATCACTAATCAATCACATGTTGTCCTTGCCTTGTTAGATGTTTTTGCTTCGTACCTTAGAACTGTATAATGTGTTTCCTTCCATGTGCTTTTCTTGTTGTACGTACTGTAGATGCCTTACTTTGGTCACATGTTTCTAACTGTCTCATCGTGATAAACATGGCTTGCATGGTTATTTCTATTAGTACTTACACTTGTAGCACATTTCACATGTAAGCTCACATGCACATTTACTTACATATTTTTAACTGTTCCATCATGTTAGTCGTAGTTCTGCTACTTACTTTTGATTCATGTCATAACTGCTATCATGCTTCATGCTTTCCTGAAAATGGTATATTGTGAATGGTTTATCTCACCAACTCGCAAGAGTATTGACCCTGTCTTATGGGGATGCAAATAATGATTAGCTTGAGCTGCGATGCGACGACTGCACAACGGGAGGCTTGGGACCCACACTTAGACTTGTGGTCTTGGCTTTTGGTTTTGAGGGGATTTTCTTTGACTTTTTGGGAAACTGTATTTACGATGTATTCATAGTCTCATTTTGTAAAGGACTTTGATATAGTGACTTTTGATAATTATTCATCTGTAACTCGTCTAAACTTGTAACCATTGTTTTCCTTTGTTTTTCGTTGCTTATTTAAAACCTTTCAAAAAAAATTAACTCTAATAATCTAAGGTTTTTTCTTGGTTGGGGTTTGGGGCATTACATGGCCCCTCTCAAGAGCAAGTCGCCTCACTGGGCATCTGAGGCTGCGAAAAACACAAAAGTAGGGGTGTCAGAAATCCAAAGAATTCTGTGTACAAATCCCTCTAATGAAACAAATAAGCATAAGAAATACGGATAAGATTCATGCAATAATTTAGAGGGACATTAGTAGAACAATCTTCATAATTTCATTTTTGTAAATAGATTCGACATGCAATATGATGCAATATCATAATATCAATTATGCATCATAAGTAAGAAAACAAGTAAATATGCATGATCTAATGCATAATAGGAAAATGCATGAAGTCAGTGCACATACATGGATAAATTATTATCTTTATCAAGTTCTCTTATTATATTCATGTCCATATTAGGATGCACAAATTTAAGTTTCTCTTTTTATTACCGTTGTCCGCGGGATACACCAAACGAGTAAGAATTCCCAAGGTCAAGTAGGGTTCTCAGGGTAACTTAGCACACAAGTTGTATTTTATTACTAGGTTCCAAACTTAGCCCTCGGCCAAATGAACCTTCGAAATATTAGACCTCCACATCTAATATAGGGACACCAGGTACCTCCACATTCACAAGTGTTACTTTCTTGGTATACCAAAAAAACAGTTGTGTCTACACTGTAACGCCCCGAAATTTTTAAACCAGATTTTTGAGAATTTTTTTTTGAAGCAGAAACAACAAATGATTCTAGGGTTAAGCATTTCAGAACGATACAGGAT
Source organism: Nuphar pumila (assembly GCF_984573655.1). Taxonomy (NCBI): domain Eukaryota; kingdom Viridiplantae; phylum Streptophyta; class Magnoliopsida; order Nymphaeales; family Nymphaeaceae; genus Nuphar; species Nuphar pumila. The sequence continues at coordinate 58,591,997 of NC_143251.1, read as the reverse complement.
GGTAAAAGCAAACCATGCCATTTATTTTTATTTCAATAATAATAGAATCCAACATTAGAGTTTATCACATTATGAGTCTCAAGACAAAAATTTCAATCTGAAAGAAATTAGGACCGCCAGGGAACAAATAGATCAAGTCTTGGTCAGCGCCTCATCCCGCATTGCTCATAGAACTACTCTGTGCCTGAAAATGATAAAAATTATAGGAATTAGACTACCACGTCTAAGTAGGAAAACTGTAATTTTTCTTGCAAGTAGATCATGTGTCAAGTATGTGATGTGGGTGTCGTGTGTGAATTTCAGCCTATACAAAAGCACATAAAAAAGTCGATGCAATAGCAATAACAAACATATAACAAAGTAGAGAAGTGGATTATGCAACAATTATAAATAAGCAAGAAAAGCATTTTATGCAACTACTACAATTAAGCAAGTCAGATATTAAGCAATTAAAGCATATTCTGTAACAACACTAACATGAACGTGTATAACATCTATGTAATATCCACAGTATGTATTCAATTATCTCATATCTGCACATTTTAGGATGTCGTTTCATCACAAGCACTGAATATAAAACATGCTGAAAAATATGCAAATGTCTTTTTAATGACTTCATCACAGTGATACCTAACTGTTCTAATTGATGTTTATCTTTTCTTATCCCGCGGGTACACACGAGCCAAGGCAACCATCTCAGAAGAAAACGTTTGGGGGTTTATTATTCAAGGGTATTTTATTAACCCGAACAATCTAACTGAGACTAAAATCCCAAGGGAGCGGCCAGTGACCGAGAGAAACTCTCAAAGGCCGAGACCAAAACAGGATGCATCCCTAAGTTCTGCAGAAGAATAAAGAGCTACCACCTAGGACATATTGGTAGTCTGGGTCCCCCAACTCTGAGGACTAGGACCAACGAGTCGCTTTACGCTCGAAACCAAAACACGTGTCCCCAGCGTTTTGTACCGCCTACCCTCTCTAAGGTAAGCCCAAAACTGAGTGAGTTGGTTTCATTATTTGATTTTCTTCCTGAAGTACAAGGCATTTCCCCAACTTCCTTCTACTGCCTTAGCAGTAGATCCCAACCTTATTCATTTTGCCAAGGTGAATAAACCATCCAAATCTTTTTTTCCATATTGATTGCTTAATTTCACTCAGAGTGCTCTGGTGCCTTTAAACCCGTCAAGCACACAAGCCTCGGTACCTTTAAACCAATCAGGCCATAGAAATTAAATTTAAGTTTCTCATTAGTGTTGTGGTTGTTATTCATAATGCTTCGGTACCTTTAAACTAGTCAGGCAAAATTCTTTATATCTGTTCATTTTGAATTTTCACATGTATTCCTCTTATGATTTCAAGGTTAGTGTGTGACCCACACATGGTGCATACATTCGTAACTTTCATGACATGATTTTCAAATATGGGCAAATTACACATGCGCCCATTTCTGTATCAGAATGCAAATCATTCTATCCCTAAAGTTTAAAACACCATGTTTCACAAATGTGCATCATCACATATTTCCCACTACATGTACAATGCCCATACAAAATTTCATAGGGAATCACCGTTCTTAATGGCAATAAATTTTAAAAATAGTTTTTCACAAATGTGTAACATCACCCATTTTCAACTATAAGCATACTGCCCATACGTAGACAGCAAAGGACTGTCTTTCGTGTGCTTGGATCGACTCTCTGGTCTTCCCACTAAGTCGTTAAATGAGCAATTGAACCTCGTCTTAATATGCAACTGACTAAGCATTTAAACATAAAGTGAATACGAAATTAAATACTAAATTGAATCTCAACCTAATATGCAACTAAATCGACATTGAGCAACAATTTAATATGTTATTTCATATGAACCGAATATTATCATAGTATGCAGCTAACTAGGCATCTAGCAGTTGAATAACATGCAGCTTCATATAACATAGAAGACCATTATAACAGGCAGCTAACTAGTCATTGTACCATCTGGAATACATGCAACTAACTTTGATTAATCAAATAACAATCATTATCACTAGACATATACAAGACTCAAACATGGGCATCACCTTGGTTTATCATTAGTAATTCAAACTAAAAACACAGAATTTAAACATGCATTTACATTGATTAATCATATGAAAAACAAATGTCCAGACCCTTACAACACTCAAGCATGGTCATACGTGCACAGACTCTGTGTCAGTCTACTAGAATGCATCAATTCTGTTACAGGAAATTTTCCAGAAACATAATACACCAACCCTCTTGATCCCCATTCATCTAACATAGACAACTCAGACAGGCTGCATATTACATGTCATATACTAATGTAAAAACTTAAAACTTCCTACCTGTTACTTCAGTTACACATAACCAAAAGAATTTGTAACAATTTAATAGAATACAAATGGACATTCAAAATTATCATACCAAGGGCGTGGCTAACCTATTTATGTATATTTTCTTTTCTTTTCCTTTTTGTTCTCTCTCTTATTATTTTTTTTCCAATGAACGAATATAGACTTTCACTTATCGGATCCATCCACCCAGAGTTGGGTCGGTTCCACATATGACAACATGAATCTAGTTAGATGAAGTTGCAGCTTGATGTACTTTTCTCATAGTTAAGATACGGGAAGGAAAAGAATCGAGCCAGGACTGGATATTTTAGAGGCAAGTAATCCGTTGGGCATAGACGAAAACAACTCAGGAAAAATAAAACCGGGGCTTCACGATTTTCACGAACGCAGGCATCTGCCCCTATTCGAAAATTCATAAAACCCCCAAATTAGAAATTTGGTTTTTTTTTATAGTATAAGCCCTTTCTACCAAAGGCCCGAAAATCCCCTTCTCAAACATCTGAAGGTCATCCCCTTATCAGAAATCAGGAACTCCCCCCCCCCTTCAAATATACCGATTTGGGTTTTAGACAACCCACACCCCACCAAGCCCATGATCAACCTGAAAACAATTCACAGAGACCCTACCTTGACCGACGGTTGGGCAGCTATGGTTGCGGGAAGGAGGTCTTCGACGTTGGTGCACTGTTGCCGCTCACGCAAACCCGAGGATGAAGACCAAAAGAGGGTGAGACGAGATGCAGAAGAGAGAGAGAATGGGATGGAGAGAGAGAGGTTCGGGGGTCCCCATTTGTAGAAGTGTGGCCACTCGAAAAGGAAAGAAGCCCCCACCCAACTCCGGCGGCTGCGGTTCCCCCCCCTAACTCATCTCCCTCACACTCAGCGTGTTAGGGTTCCAATGAACCCTAACAGGCAAGTTATCGGGGGAGAGGGTTTTCTCCCCCCCCCCCCCCTTATATTTATCGGGCAACCCATATCGGGTTGCCCCCTTTTAAATCCTTTCTTTCGTTTTACAGGGTGTGGGCCGAGTCCGGGTCCGAACCGCGGCCCGCAACGTTGGATCCGGTAGCGATTTGGATCCGGGTCGCGTGCATAGCAGTGGATCCAGGGGTTGGATCCACTTGGGTCCAATAGGGGATTTGAAAAGTTTATTATTAGTTATTTATTTATATAGTATTACTAAAATACTTTAATATGCACATATTTTTCTTTTGGATCCGGTAACGGATCCCAGGCCCAATTCACGTTAAATAAATAAATATATATATTTATAATTTCTTTATACTGCATAAAATTTGCGGTTTTTACATCCTTTCCTCCTAAAAAGAATTTCGTCCTCGAAATTTACCTGTAGGTGCTTACTCGAACAGCTTGGGGTATTTTTCTCGCATATTAGCCTTCAGTACCCACGTGCTTTCATCAATGCCATGGTGTTGCCATCTCACCTTGACGAGAGGAATGATCTTTGATCTCAAGACTCGCTCGCTTCGTTCCAATATTTCTACTGGTTTTTCTTCCGTTGTTAGGTCTTCCCTTATATCTACGTCCTCATACTGGATGACATGTGACAGATCTTGAAGATATTTTCTTAACATAGATACATGGAATACGTTATGTATCTGAGCATACTGGGGAGGTAGGGCTATACAATAGGCCGTTTCTCCAATCCGTTCCAAAATCTCAAAAGGTCTGACATATCTGGGACTCAATTTTCCTTTCTTACCAAAACGAAACACACTTTTGGTGGGTGATACCTTCACAAAGACCCGATCCCCCACATCAAAAGTGAGCTCCCTGCGCCTCTGATCTGCATAACTCTTTTGTCGACTCTGGGCTGTGAGCAGTCTATCTCTTATCATCTTGATCTCTTGGGTGTAATGTTGTAACACGATTGGTGATTCTACCGACCGTTCTCCAATTTCATCCCAATACACAGGTGATCTACATGGTCTTCTGTACAGAGCTTCGAAAGGAGCCATGCCGATACTCGCATGGTAACTATTATTGTAAGCATATTCGACTAAAATAACATGCTTGTCCCACTCACCTTTCCAATCCAGCATACATGCTCGTAGCATATCTTCTAGTGTCTGGATAGTCCTCTCTGATTGTCCGTCAGTCTGGAGATAAAAAGCGGTACTCAGCTTCAATTTTGTACCCAAGGCCTGTTGCAACTGACCCCACAACCGAGAAGTAAATCGAGGATCTCGATCTGATATAATAGAGACTGGTACTCCATGCAGTCGAACAACCTCTCTAATGTATAAGTCTGCTAAGCTCTCGAGGGATTGATTTATTCGTATGGGTAGAAAGTGAGCCGATTTGGTCAGTTGATCCACTATTACCCATATAGTGTCATGTAGTTTTCGTGTTTTGGGCAAACCCACCACAAAGTCCATGGTGATTTCTTCCCATTTCCACTGTGGAATCTCCATTTGCTGCATCATTCCGCCAGGCTTCTGATGTTCCACCTTGACTTGTTGACAAGTCAAACACTTCGAGACATAACTTGCGACCTCACGCTTCATTCCATTCCACAAATACCCTCGTTGTAAGTCTTTAAACATTTTTGTACTCCCCGGGTGTATGGTGTATTTGGACTTATGTGCTTCACCCAATAGTTCTTCTTTCAACTTGGGATCACTAGGGACCCAAAGTCGCTTTCGCATCCATATACTTCCATTTTCTTTGAGTGAGAAGTGTGAATTTTCTTGTTGGGCTAGTGACTTCAGTTTCTCATACTGGGGATCCTCTTTCTGACCTTCAATAATCTTTGTAAGGATCTCCGGATGGGCAGATAAATTAGATAACTTGATACTTCCCACGATATCTGTGAATGGTTTCCAATCAATGAATTCCTCCACCAAATTCCACCATTTTGTCAATAGACTGGACAAATTGCAACCAGCTTTGCGACTGAGAGAGTCAGCTACCACATTTGCCTTTCCTGGGTGATAGGAAATGGTAAAATCGTAATCCTTTATAAACTCCAATCATCGTCGTTGTCGCATATTCAACTCTTTTTGGGAAAACAGATACTTGAGACTTTTGTGATCAGTAAATATCTCGAATTGTTCCCCATATAGGTAATGTCGCCATATTTTCAAAGCAAACACCACGGCTGCCAATTCGAGATCATGAGTTGGATAGTTTCGTTCATGAATCTTTAATTGGCGAGAGGCATATGCTATCACCTTACCATTTTGCATTAAAACACATCCCAACCCGGTACCTGATGCGTCTGAGTAGACCACAAAACCACCATGACCTGAAGGTAAAGCCAACACTGGTGCGGTGATAAGCTTCTTCTTTAAGATTTGGAAACTCTCCTCGCACTTATCCCTCCATTCAAACTTAATTCCTTTCCTCAGAAGCTTGGTCATGGGCATGGCAATCCGTGAAAAGTCCTGAATGAATCTTCTATAATAGCCTGCTAATCCTAGAAAACTCCTGATATCACTGATATTCTTCGGTTGACCCCAATTTAATACAGCTTCAACCTTAGACGGGTCCACAACGACTCCATCTCGCGATATGACATGACCCAAGAACATGACCTTCTCGAGCCAGAATTCGCACTTGGAGAATTTGGTGAACAACTGGTGTTCCTTGAGAGTCCCCAATACAATCCTCAAATGTTCACGATGTTGCTCTATGCTTTCAGAGTATATAAGTATATCATCAATAAAAACAACCACAAAAGTATCCAAGTACGCTCTGAATACCGATTCATAAAATCCATGAATGCGGCAGGAGCATTTGTCAGTCCGAATGGCATAACTACGAACTCGTAGTGACCGTACCTTGTTCTAAAGGCTGTCTTGGGAATATCATCGTCCTTGATCCGAAGTTGGTGATACCCCGATCTAAGATTGATTTTTAAAAACACCTTAGCCTTTTGCAATTGATCGAACAAGTCTTCAATGCGAGGTAGGGGATACTTATTTTTGACGGTCGCTTGATTCAACATCCGATAGTCTATACACAGCCTCATAGAACCATCTTTCTTCTTCACAAAAAGAACTGGTGCTCCCCATGGTGACACGCTCGGTCTAATGAAGCCTTGCTCCATCAACTCCTGGAGTTGTTTCTTCATCTCCTCCAACTCTACTGGGGCCATACGATAAGGCACTTTCGAGATCGGTGCCGTTCCAGGCACCAACTCGATATGAAAATCCACCTCACGTTGTGGAGGTAGTCCAGGCAACTCATCCGGAAACACCTCTGGGAATTCACGAACCACTTCAATTTCTCCTAATGGTGTGACCTTCGACTCGCAGGAGAATACATTTACTAGGAATGCCCGGCACCCTTGCCGCATATACTTCTGAACCTTTAATACCGATACAATTCGGCCCTTCACTGTAGGTCTAGAGAGCCAAAACTCAACCTTTGGCCATCCTGGTCGGGACAAAACCACTTTCCCTTGGCGACAAAGAACATTGGCATAATGTTCATATAACCAATTCATCCCCAATATGACATCATATTTAGTCATATCGAGCAAGATTAGGTCAGCAGGTAAGTTCTGTCCTTCCAGTATAATTATAACATCAGGGATGTAGTTCACACATATCAAATTATATCCTATCAGATTGTACACATATAATTCATGTTTCAGAGATTCAGTATGTGCACCTAGTAATTTCGCAAACTCTATAGATATGAACGAATATGTAGCACCACAGTCAAATAAAACAAGTGCAGCACAGCCATTGACAAATACCGTACCTTGTACCAGATTTCCTTTCTCCATCTCCTCCACAGTGGTGGCATATACGCGTCCAGGCACCCTCTTCTGTGCATTTTGCTGTGGTGTTTGCTGCAGCTGAGATGGTTGATGCTGCTGCCCTGCTCCGGCATTACGTTTCTGCATATCTGTCATCTTCTTGTGGCACTGACGGGCATAATGACCCATCTTTCCACAGTAGAGACATGCACCGGTGTCTCTGGGGCAAGGTTGTCCGTAGTCGAACCGGTTGCACTTCTGGCACACTCGATTTTGTCCCTGTTGCTGCGGAGGACGATTTCCACCATTGTACTTCTGCTTCTTGTAAGGTGGCTGGTACTTCTTGCCACCGTGGTGCTGCGGCGGACTGGCTCCCCGCTTCCCCGGTGTGTTCTTTTGACTCTTCCTTGATCGCTCCCATTCTTCGTTCAGCATAGTAGCCACTTCAATGGCTTGTGCGAGGGTGGATGGCAGATTTATCATCACTCGCGGTCGTAATCCGTCCTTGAGTCCGCGAACATACCTAGTTTCTCTGGCTTTATCATTCGTGAACAAATTTGGGCAATAACGCTTCAAGGTCCGAAATTTGGTAGTGTATTCTACCAAATTCATATTTCCTTGAGTAAGCTCCAAGAACTCCTGATGCTTCCGATCACGAGCGTACTGGGGGAAATATGTCTCTAAAAATGTCTGCTTGAAATCTTCCCATGGAATATTATCCATCCTGGCAAAGTGGATGGTTCGGGTTGTGTCCCACCACTTTTGAGCATCTTCCGTCAAGCGATAGGTACCAAAGTTCGTTTGTTTATTCTCGAGAACAGGCAAAACCCGAAATGCTCGCTCTGTTTCTGCAATCCAATTCTCGACTACTTCTGGATCAGCCTTTTCTGAAAACGTTGGCGGATTTAATTTCAGCAATTTCTCATATGTGATCGTGTTGGTATTTTGACTCCTGCTTATGGCCGCAGCTAGCTCCGTCTGGTGGCGCGTTTGAGTGTCCATTGCCTGAGCCAGATTACCGAGAGTTTCCATCACGAAACCCCTTTGCTTCTGCCATTCATTGGTTGTGCTCGAACTGGCTTGGGATCGGCGATACATCTATTAACCATTCTAATACACAATTTTACTATTTTTGAATTGTAGTGTTTCAAAAATCATTACATGTATATATTTATACTTATATAGGAGAAACAATGTAATTATCATGCCTAATAAAAAAAATAAAAATATACTCACAGAGCGATCTCAGGATGTGGCATGACCGTGATCTTTGATTTATTGTTCCCAGGCTCTGATACCATAACTGTAACGCCCCGAAATTTTTAACCCAGATTTTTGAGGATTTTTTTTTTGAAGCGGAAACAACAAATGATTCCAGGGTTAAGCATTTCAGAATGATACAGGAAGGTAAAAGCAAACCACACCATTTATTTTTATTTCAATAATAATAGAATCCAACATCAGAGTTTATTACATTATGAGTCTCAAGACAAAAATTTCAATCTGAAGGAAATTAGGACCGTCACGGAACAAATAGATCAAGTCTTGGTCAGCGCCTCATCCCGCATTGCTCATAGAACTACTCTGTGCCTGAAAATGATAAAAATTATAGGAATTAGACTACCACGTCTAAGTAGGAAAACTATAATTTTTCTAGCAAGTAGATCATGTGTCAAGTATGTGATGTGGGTGTCGTGTGTGAATTTCAGCCTATACAAAAGCACATAAAGAAGTCGATGCAATAACAATAACAGACATATAACTAAGTAGAGAAGTGGATTATGCAACAATTATAAATAAGCAAGAAAAACATTTTATGCAATTACTATAATTAAGCAAGTCAGGTATTAAGCAATTAAAGCATATTCTGTAACAACACTAACAGGAACGTGCAAAACAACTATGTAATATCCACAGTATGTATTCAATTATCTCATATCTGCACATTTTAGGATGTTGTTTCATCACAAGCACTGAATATAAAGTATGCTGAAAAATATGCAAATGTCTCTTTAATGACTCCATCACAGTGATACCTAACTGTTCTAATTGATGTTTATCTTTTCTTATCCAACGGGTACACACGGGCCAAGGCAACCATCTCAGAAGAAAACGTTCGGGGGTTTATTATTCAAGGGTATTTTATTAACCCGAACATTCTAACTGAGACTGAAATCCCAAGGGAGCGGCCAGTGACAAAGAGAAACTCTCAAAGGCTGAGACCAAAACAGGATGCATCCCTAACTTTTGCAGAAGAACAAAGAGCTACCACCTAGGACATATTGGTAGTCTGGGTCCTCCAACTCTAAGGACTGGGACCAATGAGTCGCTTTACGCTCGAAACCAAAACACGTGTCCCCAGAGTTTTGTACCACCTACCCTCTCTAAGGTAAGCCCAAAACTGAGTGAGTTGGTTTCATTATTTGATTTTCTTCCCGAAGTACAAGGCATTTCCCCAACTTTCTTCTACTGCCTTAGCAGTAGATCCCAACCTTAGTCATTTTTCCAAGGTAAATAAACCATCCAAATCTTTTTTTCCATATTGATTGCTTAATTTCACTCAGAGTGCTCTGGTGCCATTAAATCCGTCAAGCACACAAGCCTCGGTACCTTTAAACCAGTCAGGCCATAGAAATTAAATTTAAGTTTCTCATTAGTGTTATGGTTGTTATTCATAATGCTTTGGTACCTTTAAACTAGTCAGGCAAAATTCTTTATATCTGTTCATTTTGAATTTTCACATGTATTCCTCTTATGATTTCAAGGTTAGTGTGTGACCCACACACGGTGCATACATTCGTAACTTTCATGACATGTTTTTCAAATATGGGCAAATTACACATATGGCCATTTCTGTATCAGAATGCAAATCATTCTATCCCTAAAGTTTAAAACACCATGTTTCACAAATGTGCATCATCACATATTTCCCACTACATGTACAATGCCCATACAAAATTTCATAGGGAATCACCGTTCTTAATGGCAATAAATTTTAAAAACAGTTTTTCACAAATGTGTAACATCACCCATTTCCAACTATAAGCATACTGCCCATACGTAGATAGCAAAGGACTGTCTTTCGTGTGCTTGGATCGACTCTCTGGTCTTCCCACTAAGTCGTTAAATGAGCAATTGAACCTCGTCTTAATATGCAACTGACTAAGCATTTAAACATAAAGTGAATACGAAATTAAATACTAAATTGAATCTCAACCTAATATGCAACTAAATCGACATTGAGCAACAATTTAATATGTTATTTCATATAAACCGAATATTATCGTAGTATGCAGCTAACTAGGCATCTAGCAGCTTCATATAACATAGAAGACCATTATAACAGGCAGCTAACTAGTCATTGTACCATCTGGAATACATGCAACTAACTTTGATTAATCAGATAACAATCATTATCACTAGACATATACAAGACTCAAACATGGGCAGCACCTTGGTTTATCATAAGTAATTCAAACTAAAAACACATAATTTAAACATGCATTTACATTGATTAATCATATGAAAAACAAATGTCCAGACCCTTACAACACTCAAGCATGGTCATACGTGCACAGACTCTGTGTCAGTCTACTAGAATGCATCAATTCTGTTACAGGAAATTTTCCAGAAACATAATACACCAACCCTCTTGATCCCCATTCATCTAACATAGACAACTTAGACAGACTGCATATTACATGTCATATACTAATGTAAAAACTTAAAACTTCCTACCTTTTACTTCAGTTACACATAACCAAAAGAATTTGTAACAATTTAATAGAATACAAATGGACATTCAAAATTATCATACCAAGGGCGTGGCTAACCTATTTATGTATATTTTCTTTTCTTTTCCTTTTTATTTTCTCTCTTATTATTTTTTTTCCAATGAACGAATATAGACTTTCACTTATTGGATCCATCCACCCGGAGTTGGGTCGGTTCCACATATGACAACATGAATCTAGTTAGATAAAGTCGCAACTTGATGTACCTTTCTCATAGTTAAGATACAGGAAGGAAAAGAATCGAGCCAGGATTGGATATTTTAGAGGCAAGTAATCCGTTGGGCATAGACGACAACAACTCAGGAAAAATAAAATCGGGGCTTCACGGTTTTCACGAACACAGGCATCTGTCCCTATTCGAAAATTCATAAAACCCCCAAATCAGAAATTTGGGGTTTTTTTTTTTAGTATAAGCCCTTTTTACCAAAGGCCCGAAAATCCCCTTCTCAAACATCCAAAGGTCATCCCCTTATCAGAAATCAGGAACTCCCCCCCCCTTCAAATCAGTCGATTTGGGTTTTAGACAACCCACACCCCACCAAGCCCATGATCAACCTGAAAAACAATTCACAGAGACCCTACCTTGACCGACGGTTGGACAGCTGTGGTTGCGGGAAGGAGGTCGCCGACGTCGGTGCACTGTTGCCGCTCACGCAAACCCGAGGATGAAGACTGAAAGAGGGTGAGACGAAATGCAAGAGAGAGAGAGAGAGAGAGAGAGAGAGAGAGAGAGAGAGGTTCGGGGGTCCCCATTTATAGAAGGGTGGCCACCCGAAAAGGAAGGAAGCCCCCACCCAACTCCGTCGGCTGCAGTTCCCCTCCCCCTCCTAACTCATCTCCCTCACACTCAACGTGTTAGGGTTCCAATGAACCCTAACAGGCGAGTTATCGGGGGAGAGGGTTTTCTCCCCCCCCCCTTATATTTATCGGGCAACCCATATTGGGTTGCCCCCTTTTAAATCCTTTCTTTCGTTTTACAGGGTGTGGGCCGGGTCCGGGTCCGAACCGCGACCCGCGACGCTGGATCCGGTATAGATTTGGATCTGGGTCGCATGCATAGCAGTGGATCTAGGGGTTGGATCCACTTGGGTCCAACAGGGGATTTGAAAAGTTTATTATTAGTTATTTATTTATATAGTATTACTAAAATACTTTAATATGCACACATTTTTCTTTTGGATCCGGTAACAGATCCCAGGCCCAATTCACGTTAATTAAATAAATATATATATTTATAATTTCTTTATACTGTATAAAATTTGCGGTTTTTACATACACACCACCTCCAAGTAAAGTGGCGGATTCTCTCTAAAACTGTGGTTAGGAGAAATAATCTCAATATCGGGTTTAGGGGTAGCAATAATTGCACACAGAGTTTTTGTATCCTCACGGTTCTCCAAAACCATAACTCTAAGAGTCTCATTGTAAAGACGGGATATCTCAGAACGTATATTATACAATTCTCTTTTTTTTATTATTATTAATGACCAATGCATTAATTTGCAATTCAGCATGCAAGATCAATAACATCAGTTCTCATATCCCTATGCAAGACTCTTTACGAGATCACAACCCACGGGAAAATATAGAACAATGCAATACAGTGAAACAATATCAATGTGACTTTTGCGATATATTAAAATAAGTAAAGAAGGAGTCAATCTAGGCTCAAGACTCACCGGGCCAATGATGATCCATTTTGATCATCGATGCATTACATGAAAAAAATCATACAACATGTGATATATGCAGTGATGTCAATATGATTCCATATGCACATTCATATATACCAATTTAACCATGTGCATGAACAATAATAATCATATGCATGTGCTTGAGTTCACATTATCATGTTAAATGCATGCCTTCATTTAATTCGTATGTTCATATCAAATACATGCTTTCATACATGAATCATCTTACATAAAACATGTGAATACTCATGCAAGCAGGTTCACACAATGGCACATCAACTCCATATATGCCCTTGCTCGTGAAAGCAAACATGCAATGGTGATAGGATTGAGCATGCTATACCGATTACCAACTTATAAAATACCATTTTTTTGCATACATAAGCCAAGTCCAGTGCAAATAACAAATATGAAAATTTTAATTACATAGCTGCACAGATTCATTTTATATATGCACATGCATTAGAAACAAACTTGAAATAACATTTGCGTAAGCATGTCATAATAAGTCAAAGCATATGAACAATTCTAATCTTAACATATATCAAAATATATTCACAAACATATTCTGGAAATTAACATGCATTACTGAATGTTTTTTTTTCTTTTGTAAAACCCACTTACTCAACCGAGCCCACTCAGCTGGGCCTATATGACCCGATAGGCCTAGTAACCGGGCCTGTCAACCCTGTATGGATGCTGTCTAGGTCTGACATAAGTTTTGTTTAAATTTTTTTTTAATATATATATATATATATATTTCCCAAAGGACCTGATAGGCCTGGTAAACAGGTTTGTCAGCACCTGCTTGGGTGCTGCCTAGGTCTGGCCAGACAACCAACAAAAGAATTTTTTTTAAAGGCACCAGCCAACCAGGTCGGCTGGGCTCAGCTCCAGCTCAGCCGAATTCAATCGGCTGGGCCTGGCAGCCAACACACAGGCCTATACTAGGCATGCAGTCAGCCCCCCCCAAAAAGGATTTTTTTTAAAGCAACATGATGCCTAGCCGAGCCCACTCGATTGGGCCCTGCATGCCTAGGTCAAGCTTGTCAAAAACAGGCCTGACGAGGCATGAATACACTAGGGTAGGTTTGTCCACCTACCGGGCAGACCACAATGCCCATGAAAACCCATCAACCACATTTTTTTTTGAACAAAAACTCAGTAGCCACCCTGCACAGGCTATACCCATGCATGACTGCCTTGCCATGATAGGCCAGCCGAGCATGATGCGACTGGGTTGTCGAGGAGCCCAATAACGACAAAAAAAAATACGTATGGGCTAGGAAAACTCCATAGTACAAAAATTTAAAGATGAACATGTATGCATATACAAATTTAGAATTCTAAGCATGCATTAGTTTGGACATAATCCGTGTAACACATGTGCTATACATATTCAACCACAATAATGCATGTATGAGCATACAACAACTCCAAAAATATTTAGATTCACCATTTTTTTTCTTTTTATGATGAACACATGCATAGGAATGAATCTACCATAAGTTTACATACATCTAATAGTCCATGACATGGACCATCCATGGAAATTGATATCCATCATAAACAAGCTCTGCATAAACACTTTTATCATAAATAAAAATCCTGTTTTAGCCTATACAGAAATTTATTATTTTGAGAAGGTGAATAAAAAAAAAGAATTCATGGAAGAGGATCCACAAACCCTCTTTCATATATTTTAGAGTAAACATATAGATATACGCTTTTTCCATGAATTTCCAACAAAATCATGCATGAAAAATCCATCTACATTCAATTTCTCACTTGATTCAAGAGAGAAAACCCATACATTTACGTGAATCAAAATGAAACAAGGAAAATAATGGTGGAAAAACTGGATTGGTGGATAAGAAGCCTCCTTCTTCCTCCTCTACCTCTCTTTTCGTCTATCTTTTCTCTTTTTCTCTCCTTTTTCTTTTTCCACTTTCTCTTTTCTTTCTTTCCTTTCTCTTTTTTTTTTTTGAGGCTTAAATATCTAAAGAGGGGGTGACGCCCCCCCCCCCTTCTCCAACCCTTTCTAGATGGGCTGTAGAAGGAGAGTTTCTTCGTTTGAGAACTCTCTCACTCCATTTTCCAAAATTTTAAAACTCTCTTCTTTTTTACTTTTTCAAAGTTTCTAATTTTAAAAGTCTTTTCTCAACCCTTCTTAAGTCTTCTTGGGTATGTATGAGGACTCTATTTAGAAGACCTAGACAACCAAAAAAACAAAATTTGGAATTAAATAAAATTAATTAATTAATTAATAATTATCCAAAAGTTTCCAAATCAACTTGCGAGACTTCTTAACCTTAATTAACTCTAATTTAAAGTTTTTTATTGAATTTAAAGCTAGAAAATCGTTGGGCATGGATTTAGATCAGGATTCAAGTCTAAGATCCAAATCCATCTCCAAAAATCCAAATGGGTTTTGGACTGTACCAAATCCTGATTAATATGGGTCTTGGATAGAGCCCAGATCCATATTAATTTGGATTAAATCCAATAGATCCAATCCGATACAAATCTGGATCTGAATCTGAATCGACAAACTGCTTCCTTTTAAAAAAAATGCGATTTTTGAGCCAACCGGAACTCGAATTCTGAAAAGTAACATATTGTTGCACTCAGCATTCCAAGACACATCCAATGATATATCACATGATTACAAATTCTGAATTTTGCCCCAAAAAATTCAAATCTTGCTCGAATTTCACTTGAATTTAAAAGTAAAAAATAAAACTCTTTCCTACATTTTAAATGGCTCGTTTAGACCTAGTTGATGAGACCTGGGCCAAGCCCAGACTCAAAAGCATCGGTCTAATATCGAGGTTTAAATGATTTTTCTTCTATATTAGACAAATTTTCAACAAAATCATAAAATGACAAAGTGCAAAAATAAGCAATATTACATTAGCTCCGGTGGTAAAAACTCTGGCCAAGATATCCTTCATGTTCCTTAGCTCAAACAGCCCATGGATGGACCAAAAAGGAGGTTGACCTTCGATCGTTCTTCCCAAGGGTAGTCCACGCACTATCGAAGACTCCCATGAGGTGAATCGAAAGGAGTGACACACCACACCTTCAGATTCAAGAAAATTTATGTTCAACAGCAAGTCAAAGATCCCCTTTCACGCTTCGTTGATATAGGAAAGAAAGGGAGGCTTCAACGTCTCTTTCTTTTGGGATTAAGGCATGCCGATTGGGTCTCCCAATAGAATTTTGGGTCCAGCAACTAGAAATCAATTCAGTCAACTCATTTTTTGATCCAATGGCGAATTTGGGTCGACCAATGGGTCCAATCAAAGTTCTGCTTAATATTTTAATAAAATAAAAATAAATAAAGATAAAAAACTACACAAAAAACTAGATTTGGATCCACAAGAAAAATCTGAAAAAATAAAAATGTTGGAACTTTTTATTACAAGAATTCTCAAAATTTAATAATATTATCTTGATGCTCAAAAACTAATTTTCAGAGCAAAATATTTCCTAACATGAACAAAATAAATTCTTAAAAGTGGGAAAATATCCATAATTGATGATTGGTCCTTGTAAGCCTGTTTCAAGTTGGGCGTGAGCTTGGCTTGTGTGCTTTAGCTTTGTTGTATTTCTTTTCCGACCAGGTTCATATCAAATCCTTCTCTAGATGCACTCTCAGGCTTCATCATCAGTTGAATCACCATAGTTCATGAAAAGATGTTTAACATTGAATACATCAGAAGTGTTAAAATAAAATGGAAAATTCAACTTGTAAGCATTTTTATTAATTTGTTCAATAATTTCAAAGGGACCAATACAACAACTTGCTGATTTACCGTGCATATCATGGGGCATTCTTTCCTTAGTTAAAATAAACCACACAAAATCACAGGGTTCAAAGATTACATGTCTCCACTTTTTGTCCACAACCTCCTTGTATTTGATTGTATTTTTAGTAATGTTTTTATTTACCTGTTTGTGAATTTCTTAGAGAGCATCAGCACGACCTTGAACTGTTTCATGGATAGTATTTGAACATGTGTTAAATCAATTGCATGCGACGGATTAGCTATATACAAAATTTCAAAAGGGTTAAAACCTGTAGTATGATTAACAGACCTATTGAATGCAACTTCAGCAACTTGTGATAATATGCTCGACCATGTTGGTTTATCTCATATGAGTGCACAAAGCAAATTATCAAATGATCTATTAACTATTTGAGTTTGTCCAATTGTTTATGGATGATAAACAATGCTAAAATGAAGTGATGCATGTAATTTCTTCCACAATTGTCTCTAAAAATGCCCTACAAATCATAATAGTCTTAAGAATGTCATGCAATTTATATCTTTGAAAAATAAATCCCCTATATGAGATGCATTTATAGTTTTTCTACGTGGTATGAAATGTGTCATTTTTAGTACCTCTTGACAACAACAAACACACAATCCAAACCACGTGCAGATTTAGGCAATCCTAACATAAAATACATATTGATGTTCTGCCATGGTTTATCAGGGATGTGCAATGGTAAATATAATCCAACATTAGAAGCATTACCTTTTGTAGTATGGCATATCCTACACCTATCCACAAAGCTGATAGTGTCCCTACTCATGTAAGGCCAAAAGTATGATGTTGCAACAAGTTGGAGGGATTTGTTATTCATTGTGTAAATTTGTAATAAGTCTAGCATGCAAAGAACAATATGGTATACACAATAGATTTTCTTTGAATAAAAATCCATCTATAAGAGAATACTCATCATGCTTACCTTTGGACAGTTAAAAAATAATATTAGAAAAATATGAATCATTAGCCTACAAGAAAGAAAACTCATAAAATCCCCATACAAAAGCTCTCATGGTAGATAAGAGGGATCTGCAATTACATTACCCTTATATGCTTTGTGCTTTAAGACAAAAAAATTCTTGCAGATATTCAACCCATTTGGCTCTATAAAAATTCAACTTATGTTGTCCATCGATATATTTTAATACTTCATTATTAGTATGCACAATGAATTTATAATGAATGAGATAGTGACCCTAATGCATGAAAAAATTAATGATGACATAAAATTCCTTATCATAGGTGTTGTACTTTAATTTTACATCTTTCAATTTTTTACTAAAATAAGCTACAAGCCTACCTTCTTAAGTATTGCATCTATACCTACTCCATATGCATCAAAAGATAATTCAAACATAAAATCAAAACTAGAAAGAGCTAAAATTGAAATAGAACACAATTTAGATTTCCACAATTCAAATGATTTATTCGCTTCAAGTGTCCACTGAAATGTTTTCCCCTTTATACAATCAGTAAGAAGGGCTGCTACACTACTAAAATAAGAAATAAATCTATAAAAAAAACTAAACCATCAAAACTATAAGCAACAATAACTGAATTAGGAGTAGGCCAATCTCTAATAGATTTGACCATCACAAGATCCATAGAAATGCCTCTACCTGATAAAAAATGTCATAAAAATAAAACTTCTTCTACCAAAAATATATATTTATTTGGGGCAGCAAAAACATGTTCTTTACACAATAGAAAACATGAATTGTAGATATGATAAATGATCTACAATATTTTTGCTATAAATTAAAATATCATCAAAATAGATAACAAAAAAATTTCTGATGTAAGGTCTCAAAACTTGATTCATAATGCACATAAATGTATAAAGTGCATTTGATAACCCAAAGGGCATGATGAGCCACTCGTATAATCCATCTCTAGTCTTAAATGCAGTCTTTCACTAATCTCCAGGCCTAATCCTAATATGATGGTATCCACTAGGAAGATCTAATTTGGAGAATACATATGCTCTCAAAAGCTGGTCAAGGAGATAATCTATTCTAGGAATAAGAAAGTTATACTTGAGAGTTATTTTGTTGATGGCCCTACAATCTATACACATGTGCCAAGTGCCATTCTTTTTGGAAACAAGTAATGCAGGGATTGTGCAAGGACTGAGGCATTCACTCACATATCATTTTTGTAGTAACTCTTCCACCTGGGTACACAATTTCTCGTACTCAGTGAAACTCATACGATCATGAGGTAAATGAGGTAAATATGCTCCATGCCAGAGATCTAGCTAACGTTGAACCTCACGCAGAGGAGGTAATCCTGGGGGTAAGTCCTTAGAAAAAATATCTCTATATTGATCTAAGAGGGGCTATATTCGAGGACCGACCTCAGGTTTTTTTTGGTTGGTTCTAACACTAGGAGAAAGTAGAAGGTATTGACTCTAGTTAAGAACTCTCAATTCATGCCTAGCTAAGAGTGCAGTGGATGGTTCAGGTGGGTTAGATATAGGTGTTGGGGTTAAGTAGGGAGGTCTTTAGATGGGGTAGGGTTGATATTCCTCCCTTCGAACATGAAGGAGTACATATTGGTTCGACCATTATGCATAACCGACGAATCGTACTACCAAGGCTTCTCAAAATGAGGTGACTAGCATCCATAGGGAGCACCTTACACCAAACCTGATCAAAATATGTATTGACCATAGAAAAGTTTACCATACATTGGCATGTAACCTTAACATCAACACTTTTTTGCAACAAAGACATTTGATACGGTCTATGATGTTTTTGGGTAGGCTTCACAATGAGACAAACTCGGCTCATCTAAACCTGACTTGGACTCGTTCGAGTAAATAAATGAAATGAGCTTGATCAGGGTTTGAGCTTGATTAAGTTTGATTAGCCCGATTAAGTTCAATTAATAATGTCATATGGGGACCACTTTTAGGATATGTATAATTTTTGTTAGCTAGTTAAACATATAATTTTCCTTTAGCCAAGTGGTTAATGTCTTTGCGTGCATGTATGAGGTCCTGGATTCAAATCCCACCCTCAAAGCAATTGAATTCTTTTTTTTTATGTAATTTAATGCGACTCGAGCTTGAACTCAGGTTGAGTTCGTACACAGTTTTTTTAAGCTTGGCTTGAGTCGAGCAGAGCTTTTTTTGCCTGAGCCTAACTCGTGTGAACTCCTAACTTTGAAACAACTTCAACAAATATAGCATTCTCACAACATCTAGAGTATGATAAATCAACATACTTTTCCACCTATAGTGTAGGCAAACTAAAAAATGTTGCTTCTAAATCAATGGTCTCTTGAATCCAGTCGGGCAACCAAATAAATGCAGCGAGTGATCAAAGCTTTACCCTGATATGCATAGAGTGTCTCCTCTATGAGATCATCCTCAACCTCTTCATTGTAAATTGCTTGACCTTCACACTCGTGCAAGGGTTTTTCTTGCACCTCATCCATAAAAGAGCCTTGAACCGGCATTTTGATGCCCTATGTCCCATGACTCTATGGACATAACACTTCATAGTGTTGTTGTTGCCTGCTTGCCTCAACTGAGAAGGGAAATTGGTTGTACCTTTACCCGAACTAGGTCCGGGTAGAGGTCAGCTAGAAGGAGTTGACTAGGGGTGTTAGCTGTCTGGGTTGTCCGACTCATGGATCTTCGTTAGAGGGCCCTCTCCTAATGTTTGGAACAATGATGTGCCTCAGACTCTGTCTAACATTTGTACAACCCGATATTTTTCTTTGACAATTAAAATAAACAAATAATGAATTATTGGTGCATTTATGAGTATAGTGCGAATTATTGATTTTCTTGATTTTGATTAATTATGAATTCTTGTCTCAAGTTATGAAGAATATTGCAAGAATATTTGTAAAAGTTAAAGCATGTGGACTAAATGAGAAAAAGTGATTTTAGATTTGGATTTCGATCCAAATCCTAGCATTTGGATCCAATATGGATATAAGGTGACATTTGGATTGGATCTAATGGAAATGGATTGGACCCTCATATGGGACATCTTATATAAAAGCTCAATTGGATCCAAGAGTCCATGTGGGTTAAAATCTTATTTAGTCTTAATTAAAAAAAATAAATCAATCAATCAATAAAAGATATAATTAAGATTTTAATTAGGAAATTAAATTAAAGTATTATATTAAAGATAATAAAGAGGGTGGTGTGATCATCGCAAAATTTTTCCTCTCGTAATATTCTCTCTCTTCCTTCTCTTTTCCTTTCCAACCTCTTATTTTCCTCCTTTTTGAAGGGAGAAAAAATAAAAGATGGAAAGAAAGAGGGAAGAGAAAAGAAGAGAAAAGGAGAGAAGAAAAACTCTTTTGCAGGGTCTCACTTGACCTTAATTTTGAAAGTATTTTTAAGAAAATAACTCGCCTCCGTTTTGAAATATTTGCGGGAAAAATGGGAGACGAGATTCGCTCGTCGGTACGAGGTTCGACCGTTCCTGGCGCCTTTACCAGGGGTAATCGAACCAAGGGTCGAATTCATGCCTTTTGCTAAGAAATTATCTAAGAATTTATCCTAAGTCTAAATGCACAAAGAATCATGCTTGTGAAAATGCAAGGATGTATGCTCTTTTGAAAATGATTTTGGAAATTTTTCCAAGTGTTTCTGAGATGAAAATAGAGTGAAGAAATGGTTTTTTAACTCAGAACTTAAGATTTAAAGTTCTAAGTTTTTGGAGTAATCAAGAGCTTGGGGAAATAAATCTGAACTTCGAAAGAGATGATTTTGAAGTTTGAGATAAAAGGGGAAGAAAAGAAATTTCAAAGTCATAAATGGACTTTGAATCAGAATAGAGATGAATTGGAATTGAATTCTAGCTTTTGAAATTTGAAATGAGAATGAAAATGTGGGAAAAATAGAATTTGAGAGATAGAATTGATTTGAAAGTTGGAATTCAAGATGAAATCGGAATCCAAAGTTTGGATTCTGAATAGAGTTCAAAATTGAATTTTGGATTTAGAATCCAAAAATAGGAATTGGATTTGAAATCTGAGATGAAAATGGAATTAGATTTGGAATTGAGAATGGAAGTTGATTTGAAATCTGGAACTTTTAGAATGGAATTTGAATCCAAAGTATAGATTCTAAATAGAGTTGAGATTTTGAATTTGAATTCTGGATTTAGAATATGAAAATGGGAATTGGATTTGAACTCTAGGATCCAAGATGAAATTGGATTCTGAATTTTAAATAGAATTGGATCTAAGTTTTGGAATCCAAGATGGATTTTGGATCTGAAGTTTGAGATCCAAAGTAGAATTGGGTTCTAGATCCTAAAATGGATTTGGATCTGAAGTCTGAGATCCAGAGTAGAATTGGGTTCTGGATCCTAGAATGGAATTTGGATCTATAATCTGAGATCCAATGTAGAATTGAGATCTAGATCCTAAGTGGAATTTGGATCTGTAATCTGAGATCCAATGTAGAATGGGGATCTGGATCCTAGAATGGATTTTGGATCTGAAGTCTAAGATCCAAGGTGAAGTTGGATTCATACTTGGAAATCTGGATCCAAGTTGAGATTAGGATCTAACTTTGTTTTTTGGAATTTTCAAAAATTGATTTGAGGATGAATTTCAAAGTCAGATTGGACTTTGAATTTGAATCTTGAATTTGGAATTTAGAAAAATGAATCCAGTTGAATTTTGAACCTTGAATTTGATTTCGAGGTTTTGGAAATAAGATACAATTGAAATAGGAATTTGAAGAAAAGATATTCACAATCACTTGGATTTTAAAAGGAATTTTTGAAAATATGATGCAATTTTATCCTAAATGATGAAATGAATTTAAAGAATTTGAATTTGGAATTTGAAAAGCTATTCCATTCTTTAAATGAATTAAAAATGAGGTTGAAGACATAATACATCCCTGACTATGGTCATTGAATGTATTATGTAATAACTACATTTGAATTCAAGTGAAGAATAAAATACATTTTGGTGCTTTTATAGAATTTAAAATGAAATTAACTCTCAATATACCCTGACTATGGCCATTGGTATATATATTGAATTAATTTTAGATTAAATTCTGATAAAAGAGAAAAAATATTTAAAGAAGATATGATGGTTTTGAAAAGGATCCAGTGTGGATTCAGTGTTATTTTGTAAAAGATAAAAATTCTAAGTCTTGTTTACATCCTGACTATGGCCATTGATGTAAATCATCAACTTAGAATTAATTGCCTCTTACGAAATGGTGCATGTGCCATTCATGTTTCCATTTGTGAAATTTTGAGAAATAAAGAAAAAAAATGCATGAAAACAAATAATTCATGATGTTTACAATGCTCATTCATTCTAATCTAATGCTTGAAAATAAAGAATTTTCATTATGATCTAATTTATTACAAAATGAATTTACAACTCCCAAGTAATGATATTTCTCACATATTCCCTGCACAACACTTGGTTAGCATGAAAATAGAAAAATGGCATATATCATATGGGTATCTAAGAAAGTATTCATATACCAAGATATAAATAATGGAAAGGATGGAAAATGATAATACATACCTATATGCCTATATGTACATACGAGCATGTACATATATATGTACATATATGCACGTATATATATATATATATATATATATATATATATATATATATATATATATTCATATATATATATATATATATATATATATATGTATATATATAGACATCTTACATGTGACATACATTCAATATAGGTGGATGAGGGATAATCTGGTAGATGCAGTAGGAAGATACAACAATAAATGTTGTATGGATTATAGCAAATGATGCATTTTTGGATTTACAATCAGTAAACAACATACCTTTGTGGGGTAGCTTTCAGCAAATGTTAACAAAGTGTTAAGGCAAATTTTCACTGATTACTAACAGAATACAGTGGTAGCAGAAAGCTACTGTAGGGGCAGGCTATGCAGGTGGAGACAGATATGATGCTAGTTTGGTAACAGCATACAGGTGTTCAAAATTGATGTATACACTATGTTGACTATGTGGTAATGGATTTGCTGAAGTTAAAGAAGTGGGGGTACATGTATTGCACAATGCTAAGCAAGTACAGGAGATGGTGTATGAGGAGAGACCTGTAACACTCAATAGTGAGGAGTTTAGGGTACCCAGTTTGAGAAGGTAGGCAGCAAAGACTGGGGGAATGTACTGCTGCTGCAAAAGGGTGACAACAATGATGTGTTGTTGTAGTTTCAACAGGCCATAGGTGCAATAGTGGAGAATAGGTGCAGGGTTAATAGTGCGGTGATGTGAAGTATGGAGAACTGGCAATCTACAGCAGTGAGTTGGGATGGTGAGGAACTGCTAAATGGAGCCGCAATGGATGTGCCATATGAGTGAGTAGTGCATGCTATGAAAACACAAGATGAAGTACTAATGTGGCACAAGATGCTAGTGTAATGGGAGTTTTGCAGGAAAAATAAGATGCTGAATATAACAGGTAAC
This sequence comes from Nuphar pumila, assembly GCF_984573655.1. Classification (NCBI taxonomy): domain Eukaryota; kingdom Viridiplantae; phylum Streptophyta; class Magnoliopsida; order Nymphaeales; family Nymphaeaceae; genus Nuphar; species Nuphar pumila. Next base: position 58,568,126 of record NC_143251.1, on the reverse strand, counting down.
ATGTGAAGAAGATTTTGTGCTAGATGCTGGTGTAATACTGTTGTAAGTGAAGAAATGATGCCGCATGAGTGAAAGTGGGCAATAGCATTAAATGGATGCCGAAGCATTGTGTTTGCAGTGATAAATGGAGGAAGTGGATATATATTCTAATGAAATGAGTACAACGATGGAGAACATACCTCTTCAGCAGCCTTGATTAATATGCAATAACATCATGAATCTTAGCTAGAATGTCCATCTCATACGTATGAATATAGAAATCATCAGCAGCAATAGGCTAATTCCTGCAGGCTTGAGAGCCCCTTTTTAGCTTGATGAAGGTCCGGTTATGGCCACGCTCAAAGTTTCCACCAGTTGTAGTGAATCATGCTTTGTAGCTGCTTTCTTTGTCAACGATTTGCTAAAAACATCTATTGTCCTTCTTGAGCCTTCAAGGCTCCTGATGATTATCCTTTAGTACTAGCATGACAGAATAATTAGGGTGACTCCTACCAATGGTGCATCCAGCTCCATCCTTTCACTGTGGTACCAAAAATCCATCTAAGTGTGGTGATTTCCTGGGAGTAAAGTAAATCCTTGGGATTTTTAATCTTCATGAGTATATGCCAAAGAAAGAAAATTAATGAGATAATTACAGTCGGAGAACCGATTGCCTAGGAGAGGCTGATAATCTCCGGACTTTATGCAAGAAACAGAGGTGATGATAGATTTACCCAATTAGCAGATTTGAGCGTTTTGTAAAAAGAAGCAAGACAAATTGCCACAGACCCTAATTAAACCTGTTACTATTCAAACAATATGAAAATTTTGCAGGGGCCGAAAATATTGCACAAAGAAATAAAGGAATGATACATGCTTTCATGATATGCAAAGACTACTATAGAACTGATATTACCTCATGAGCTGAAACATCTCCCGTGTGATCGAGGAGACGAGAGCTTCTATCAATTTTATGAGAATACCGAATATATCTCCCGTGTTTCCAACAAGTGCATTACTGATATCAAAGCTCTTCACCCCATATTTGACATCTTCATTACCTATTAGCCGATAACTGAAACATCTCTGGCATTTTTTTTATAGTGATTCAGAGTAAACCTCATAGTAAACAGAATAGAATCTTGCAGTGAGTCAAAACAGGAAATGAATCACATAAGTGATTCCCATCAGATCATGCCAAGTTTTGTAGGATTAAAACACGGTAGCAGGGATATACAGGTCATGGCACAGAATGGGTCCGAATTATCTAAAAGGATGCTGACACTCACACAATGAACCAACAATCAAGATATGTAAAACAAATTTTTGGCTGCTGTCGGATTGGTGGACTTCAACGTTTTCCCTTGATAACAGTAGAAGGGATTTCTTCATTGATTTGCAGGAGGGACCCCAGAGGTGGAGAAGGGTTGATTATAATGAAGTAAATGCAGATAAAGCAAACAAACACAATAAGCATTGATGGATGGGATATAATCCTATGCTATTAAGACAGAAAATCAAAAATAGAAGAGTCATAAAAATGCCAAAACAACTATTTAGGAGGTGAACAGAGATCGAATGAAAAACAGGAAAAATCGAGAACAGAAAATCACTAAAACAAATTTTGGATGAGGATAAAATGTAATAAAAAAAATGAAGAATTATGTTGGAAGGAGATCTTCCAGTTGATATAGCAAGGGGTTGGTTGACATTGCTACATGCAAGTCAATCTCACCATTATGCCATTGGATAAAAGAAAGAAAGGAGAAATAAAATCCAAGTCAGTAAACGATTTGATGAGGAATGTAAAAGCTAAAAGAAAATTTTACAGAGAAACTAAAACTAAAAAAAAAGGGGGAGGATGACAGCTACCTACCTGATTGTTGCAGGGATCGGCTTCTTTTCAACTGAGGGAGAAGAAAACCAAGGGGAGGAGATCAGTTTGCAGAAGAGGGAGAGCAGGATGATCGTTCAGAAGCCGATCGTTGATGCTCTGAGATGGGAACTCCTAAAAAGAAAAAAAAAGAAGACGAGAAAAAGATAAAAGGGGGAGAAAAAAATGCGTGAAGCAATGAATGGGTGAAGCGTGGATGATCTCAATGGGGCTTCATGCATGCCCTTTTAAGGAGGAAGAGAAGGTTCGAGAGGTTCGTTTAGGGTTTGTGGCTGTTAGAGATGGATGGAGGAGGAAGACGTGCGATCGAGAGTGGAGAAGAGAGGAATCAGTGCGATGAAAAGAGAGGTGAGAGTGGAGAAGGCGCCAGCCAACCGAGATGGAAGGTTTGGGAGATGTAGGGTTTTGGTGGAGAGAATCAGGAGAGAGATAGAGTGGAAAAAGGGTTTCGGTCCCCCCCCCTTCTGTGAAGGGTTCTCAAAACCCTACAAGCCTTCCGATGACCCCCCCCTCTTAAAAAAAAATATTTTATAAAAAGGGGCGCCTTTAAAAGTTTTCCATAAAAAGTGCTTTTAAAATTATTTTAGCAAAATTGATTTAAACTCATTTGTTTTCCTCATAATCTTCCCAAATTTTTTTGGTTGTTGCGTTATTTTTCATTTTTTTGTATTTTTAGGATAAAATTCTAAAGTTTATGAGAAAACAAAGATTTAAAACTACTTTTTTTTTGTGTTTTTGCAAAAATATTTACAAAAGGGAATTTTTCTGAGAATTTAAAAGCTATTTTGAGAAAATTTCTTCAGAAATGGGTTTGGATCCGGATTTTGAGGAAATATGGATTTAAAACATTGGATTCGGATCCGGAATTGAATTTGAATATATCAATATGGAATTTAATTCAGAAAATCCGAAGAATGACTGAAATTTAGCTTTGAAATTGCTTTGATTTTCTCAGAAAACGGGGTTGGGGGCAAAAGGGTCATTTTACAAAATTTTGAAAAATTTGGGGTGTTCACAGGTGGGATGTCCCACACCTCTTGAATAAGATTAAATTAGATTTGTTAGTGGTTAGCTTTAGAATAGTCAAACTTAAGAATCCTAAGCAAATAAAATTTTAAGAAAAACAAATAACCTATTGAGGAAGGAGTTTAAGAGATAGTTTTTTAACTGAGAGAGGACTCCTCTCCCCCTCCACGCGATTTTGGAGTAGAGAGTTCTTAACCTCTTAGGACTAGGGTTAGGTGCGAGGATTATTTAAAACCCCTCCCACACACCCCTCTCATTTTTTAGAAAAAAAAGATAGAAAAATTCACTCTCTCTCTCTTTTCTCTTTTTCTTATTGTTCTTCATCTTCCACTTTCCCTAAAAACATCTAGGAGGTCTGGAGTAGTAGTGAGCAGCCATTAAACATGAAAAAGAACCTTTGGTAGTGGTGGTGGTGTAGAGATTAGACTACTGATTTCCTTTTAGTTTAGCGGATCTATCGATTTTTCAAGTAAGATTTACATAGTAGATGCTTTGCACATACACCAAGCATGCATATATGTATACTATATTAATCTAGAGGTGTATTTTCATATTTAGATCAGTTATACATGTTTTCTTTATGAAAAAATTGCTATTTGGATTTACAAAGCACAAATAATGAGTTTTTCATCAAAATGATTTTGAAAGGCATGTCTAAATATGGTTTCTTTGTTGATTCGGGTTAGATTCAGTCATAACGTGTTTTATTTTTTATGATATTTATAAGTTTACCCTTATTAGATCTGATTAAATCTAAAATACTGAGGTTTCAAAGGCTTTATGGTCTCAAGAAGATTTTTAGCAAAAATGTTTTCTAAGAAACCTTAATTTGAGATGAATGATATATTACTGCTGACCAGTTTTAGAAATAATTTTGTATCTCCTAGAATATTAGTCCAAAAAATCTAAATAAAAATAGTGAGTTACACATCTTGGGCATGATTTTAGCATCTTGTTTTACCTAATTTAGATTAGTATTGAGGAAGAAACATTCATTCTAACATAGCTCTAGTTTCAGGCTCTCGTTACAAGACTGTTTCAACCTATCTTTTTAAATTGTATAAAAGCTCAAGCAAAATCACTCCAAATATTTTATTAAAATTTTGGATGAAGTCTAACATATAATAAAAGACTGTGTAAAAAAGTTTTTTCAAAATAAAATCTATAAATTTGAAGAAAATCATCAATCTGATAAAAATTTTGCAGTTTACAAATTCTAAATTGAAACTCTGTCAAAATATAGTTTAGTAAAAGTTTTTTAATTATTTTTCTACTCATTATTTTTAATATGGGTTTATTGAGTTGTATTTGTGATAGGTAAAGGCAGCCACAGTAAAAATGTGATGATTGTATATGTGATATGCAAGTTTTGGTAGATTTTGTAAAAAGGGGTTATCAGGGATTGAATTTTTCCTGACGACTTGTACCTGTGATTAGATAGTACCGTATTTGGATCTTATTGTTTTACTATTTTTCTGTCATATTCTGCATATTATCAGTGTTAAGACACCTTATTGAATCATAAACAAATAACCAAACACTGAGAAAGAATTGATTTCAAAATTGTGCAAGTTATAATTGAAAGATATTGCCAAAGCTTGACTATGATCCAAATTAACTATTTTGATTAATTCCAAAAAAGAGTATTTTCATTTATATTATTGGGTTCAACATGTGTAGATTGTTAAATAACTGAAATCATTCTTGACTTAATGATAATTGAATGGTTTGTAATTAAGAGAATCAAAACCCTAATTTCTCATAAATCGATTTAGGATTTTGATCCCTTTCTTGAAATTCAATTCTTATAACTGTATATGCTATTAGATTTGATTTTTCTAAGTTATGTGCAGCATGAATGAAATTAAATTATGTGTTTTTACCATGGGTGAACATGTCTACAACTGAACATAATTAAAAACATATGAGCCTTTTGATTCGGGCTTATAGGGGCCGAGAGTGGAAAATTCAACTTGTGTGTTTTTTGTTATGGGAAAGTTGTAATAAAACCATTGATTCAATCTGTTATCATGGATATTTTAATCAGGCCTGATATGATTTGAAGTTCTAAAAATCAATCCATTAATTAGAGTCATGTTGATTTACTCGATAAGGGTTTATGAGAGTTTTTATCGGAAAAGTCAAGTTTTGTGACTCTAATTATGTTTTTCTTCAAAAAATTTCACAAATTAAATTTTGAATTATATATGATCTGATATAAATATTTATGATAAAGATAGAGGTGAGTTAGATCATGATCGATAAGTTATGGTTTTGGTGTAAGGATGCCTAAATATGATTCATAGAATGATTTATATTTGTGATAATGATGCATGCTAATTTTTATTCATTGAAATTATGTGATACTACGTGAATGAATTATTGAATAACATGTTTATATGATTCATTGTTTACGAGAATGCACATAATGCTTTGAGATGCAGTATTTGTGAAATACATGCAGGGTGATTTGCATGAGCATTTGGGTGCTCAATAAAATGTTGATTTAAGGTTTCAAAGAAGGAACATTAAGATGACAATGCACTTGCCTAAATGGTAGATTCATTTACCCATGGCCAAATTAACAAAGATAACCCTGAGCTGAAGTTTGGGTATGCCTTTATCGAGGTATACTAAACCGGAATGGTCTTTGGTCTACCTTAGAGAGGGTATGCAATATGAAACTCTCTAGACTCTTTTTCTTGTTATGCTGCGAGGGGCAATGCCTCGACGGCCCCTCAGCCTAGAGAATTTAGGGAGGTCAAAATTGTCTCTTTTATCCTAGGTGGGCACATCCCTGGGTCTTCTACAGAAGTGAGTGATCATGATCACCGTATGACACAAAGCCATTCTCCTAGACAGATTCTCTCAAAGTATGCCGCTACATCTCACGACCTGACTCCGATCTTAGGGGTATGACTCAGTCAGTTACTCGAAAAATTAAAATACATAGCACAATAAACACCAGAGTAGACTAGTCTATTTCGTAGATGGCCTACGCATACCCGATAGGCTTTTTGGTAATCAAGGGAAACTTAATGTAAAACTGGTAAATTTTTAGGAAAAAAATAAATAAAAAAATTGCCTGATTGCGAGTTAAAAATGTGTTTTTATCTTTTATTGTAAGTTTTATGTGTTTTATACGCTTAAATCTATTATTCTAACAAACAAGGGTAAAATAGTAATTTCAATAAATTTAGTAAATAAAATACCATGAAAATATTCAATTTAAATATTTTAATGAGTCCCAAAAATCATCTAGACAATTTTATAGGGTTTTTGAACTTAACGGGGCATGTTTTAATGACTCTCGGGATAATTTTGTAAAAAAGGTATTTTAGTCATAAAACTAACTACAGGAAATGTTTTAATTAAATAAAATATTGTTTAGAACCAAACTTGCGTCTAAAATAAGATTTTTATATAGATTCTTTTTGGTTTATTATTATTATCATTATTTTTATTTTATTTTATTGCTTTTATAAAGTTCTTTTTAGTTCCTCAGGTCGAGCCGAATCGGGTCTGATCCGGACCCAATAAACCTCCTCCCCCGTAAAACCCTAAGCACCTTATTCTCCCTCCCCTTTCACTTTTCGCAGCCTCTCTCTCCCCCCCCCTCCGAGTTTTCTTCTTCTCCTTTTTCCTCCCTCGTTCGCAGGTCGCTGGAACCGCGCCGTCACCAACACCCCCAGCCGACCACCACCGTCGTCCTCCTCTGGTACATCGGGGATCAACCGCCTTCTCTCCTCTGTTCTCCTTTTCCTCTCTCCACAGTTTTCTTGAGGGATCGTCTCGACCGAAAGCCACCAGCGGAGTCTCTCTCTCTTCGAGGTGTTCTCGGGTTCGAGAACCACCAACAACCACCCATCCGGTCAACAGTGGTTGTATTCCTAACCGTTCAGGCGCTCATCGAAGACCCAGTAAGACTATCACCGCCGTGACTTTCTTGATCGGATAGTGTCCCTATGGTAGGGTTTCACTATGATCACCCATGCATTTATAGGACCAACTCATGTTACATGAGTTGCCATCGTTGGTTATATTCTCACAAAATTGGTCTATCATACATAATTCTTGCATACATATTAATGATTGACTTTTATGCATCAATTGCTTGTTGTATGGGGACCCTTATGCACGAATGCTTAGAGTTGTTTTATTGTTTGTGTTTGAGTATGTTTTAAAGGGGTATATGATTGTTTATTTTACTAGGTTGCAATATGCATGTTTTATCTACATTTTTAAACCTCTGCAACTAGGTTGCTTTACGTATGTTTCAGCTGTCTTTAAGCCTCTACATCTAGGCTATTGTTTATGCATTTCATTTATGCCTTCAAGCATCTGTAACTGGACTATCAAGTGTGGGTTTTATTCACATGATTTTAGATTTTTACACATCGATTACTTGGTACATGTGGACTCTTATACATGAGTGGTTTGGAGTTGTTTTGAAATTTAAGTTGTTTATGTTATTGCTTGGATTTACTAGGAACCATAGGCTGCTGTTGTGATCGTTGAAAAAAATTTCCTTTCTGTTTAGGAAGGGAAAATTCTCGCAAGGTCCACTTGACCTTTTGAAAAGAGATTTTAGAAATAACTTGCCTTCGTTTTTTAAAATGTGGGAAAATAGGGAGACGGGGCTCACTCGTCGGTACAAGGTTCAACCATTCCTGGAAACTTTACCAGAGGTAATTGAACCAAGGATCGAATTTATACCTTTTGCTTTGCACAAATTTATCTAAGGAATTATTCTTAGTCCTAAAATGCACAGATAATCATGTTTGTGCTATAATTTTTGAGGAAGATACGATGCATGCTTTTGAATAAGTTGCTTTGATTTGAAAAATACTTAAAAATATTTCAAGAACTGAATTTCCTAGTGATTTCGAAACTTGATTTGAGAATATGTTGGAAAAAATAGACTTGAAATGATTTCAAAAATTACTTAGAATTATTAAACATGAAATTGATTTGATTTTGAGATTGAAAATGAAATTTGAACTTGAAATTTGAAAAGTTGGAATTACAAATGAAATTGAAAGTTGAAATCGAATTTAAACTTAATTTGAAAATTGAAATCTGAATTAGAAACTGACATTGAAATCGAAAGTGAAATTGAAAAAAGATGAAAAAAATAAAATTAAAAATGAAAAAAATTTGAAATTGAAGTTTGAAATTGAAAGTTAAACTGAAATTTAAATTGAATTTATTTTAAAATTTGAAAATTGAAACTTGAGTCCAGAATTTCAATTGAAATTGAAACTTGAAATTGAAACTTGAAATTGAAATTTGGAATTGAAATTGGATTTCAAAAATATTTTTAAAATAACTTGAAAATTACTTAGAAAATGTTTTGAGTTTGAAAATGGGAATTGAAGTTGAGATTGCATTTAAGATTAAAATAAAAAAATGGAAATTTAAAATTGAATTTGTCTTGAAATTTTAAATTAAAAATTGAAATTGAATTTGAAAATTGAAATTGAAGTGGAAATTGAAGTTAAAATCAAAATTGTTTTGGAGTTTGAAAATAATTTTGAAAATACATTGAATTTGCAAATGATTTTAACTTTGAAATTGAAATTCATTTTTGAAAATAGTTTTGAATTTGCTTTTGAAAATAAAACAAAAAATGGAAGATAAATTTCAAAAATCACTTGGAAAATATTTTGAAATTGAAAATATTTTGAATAATTTTGAAAATAGAAATTATTGAAATGATGCAATTCTATCCTAAGTGATGAATGCATTATAAACAAAATTGAAGTAATTTGATTGAAATTTATATCAAAAGAGAACTTTGTGCCTTTATAGAATTAAAACAAGATTAAATGTTCATATATTCATGACTATAGCCACAAACATCCTTTGATTTAATCTTTATTTGAATTCTAATAAAGAAAGAAAGAAAATAAATTTTGTACCTTTATAGAATTAAAACAAGATTAATTTTTATATATTAATGACTATGACCACAAATATATTTTGATTTAATTTTTATTTGAATTATAATGACTATGACCACAAACATCCTTTGATTTTGGTGTTGTGTCAATTTTTAAATTATGATTTCTTTAGTAGGTTAACAGTAGGTTACCTAAGTTATTTTTACAGCTTAAAGTCAATTTTAGTTGTGGTTTAAGGTAAATAGAAAATTAGTTTTTGAGTGTTTCAAATTTTGCTTATTTAAAAAATCAATTTTTTTAGTGTAGGCAAAATCGGGTTTTGGAATTCAAGGGCTGTCGTCTTCTCCAAGGAGAACGACAGCCATTGATGATTCAATGAGGTCTTAAGAATTTTTAGTAAGTGTTAGATTATTTAGAAAATGTATGGGTGTTGACCGGATTCAATGCATTTATATTTTTGGTAAATCTTATTTCTTAGCTAGCGAATTTGACTTTTCAATCTTATTTTTTTAGCAAGGATTCACGAGTTTCATTGCATTCCTAGGCTACCCTTGCATCTACTAAATCAGACATTAGATACATTAGGTTAGTTAGAATTTAGCCTAATTAGTTTTTAATTGTTGAAATTCGAATGAAGGGCATATGTGTCAATGCACAAGGGTGGCGATTTTTGGTAAGGGTGTGGGTTTTCTAAAATGCGTGAAATTCAATTGAGGTAAGTCTTTGACCTCCTTTATGAGTCCAGCCAAGAGGATCCTTCCCTCTTTTTAATTTAGGAAATAGATTGGAATTTCAAATCTATTCTTAAATTCATATTGTATTGCTTTGGGAAGGATTTCGAATTGGCATTCAATCTTTAACAAAATCGTGTGGGCCCAATAGAGCTGGCGATTTTTGGACTTTGGAGAAGTCAAGACTCCTCCTTAAGGTAAGAGATATAGGGCCCAACTAATTCCAAATTAGTCATTTGTATTATTTCCCTCTTTCAATTAACTATTTAGATTAATATAATTGCTGACTTCTTTTCTAATTTAGGAAAGTTTAACATAGATGATTTTTTAGCTTTGCACATTAGTTAGGTTAGTAGTTAATTGCATTTCATTGCATTTTGACATTTAGTTAGTTTCTAAATAGGGTCCACCTAGGGGGGCGTGAGCCTCTAAGTCTTAATCCAAGTCAAACCATCCCCCTTGTACGGTAATTAGATAGGTTAACCCTAGTTGGTTTTAGTTCATTTCATTTTTTTTAGGAAGCAAGTTAAAGTAATTTTAATTTTAAGTGAAGTAGTAGTTTATCTTAAAGTACATTAGCTCAGTATTTTCATTAGTTTAGATAGTCTACTTCATAGTTGTATTTTAGTTTAACTTAGTTTAGCGATTGTGTGCATTTCAAATTTGATTTAGAATTAATTTGTTCAAGTTATTGATTAGGTTTGATTAATTAGTTTAATTTGAATTTTATTCAATGAAGTTAGTAGCAATTACGTTTGATTAGTCTGTTTTTGTATGTGCTTAAAGCTAACAGTGCATGAATTCAATTATTGAAAGTGAATAGTGCATTGAACTTTTGACCCGAAATTTGCCACATATTGCACCCATCATTTTATGCGCATTTTTTTTCAAGTTTTTCTAAAAAATTTAATCTATTCTATTCATCTATGTGTTTTCTGTCAGCAGACTAAAAATCAGATCAATTGTAATTGATTTGGTCTGATTTTAAGCATTTTTCAAAAATAGGTTTTTCGGGTTTTTAAATTTCGGGACAAGCGATTTCCAAAATTTTATCGGATTTGAAACACTTATATCCGGAGCTTTCGAATGAATTTTTCAACTCTGTAAAATTTGAGAGATTTTTGAATCTGTCAGAAATAGAACAAAATAAATTTTAGACATCTTTTGCCCCTCCAAACAGTCTGTTTTTGAAAACCTATCAGAATTTAATTTTACACTACATTGAGGGCAAAACAGACATTTTGATAATTAGTTGATTTTTTATAGTTTCTCTTATTTTTCTACATAATAATTAGTGAATTTACAGTAGTTAGCTTAGTTAGATTTAATATAATTAGTTAGTTTAATTAGATATTGCATTTTAGTCATTTTTTATTTTATTCATAATTTAGTTTTAGTATTTAATTATAGAATTAGAATTAATTGTAATTTTGATATTATTTATAGTTATTTCCATTATTGACTTTTTATTCTATTTTGTTTAGGTTGATATGCTTATGACAGGTCAAAAGGTGTATTCAAACTGAGAGCGTGAATGCAGATGTGGTGAAAAGATGAAAATGCCCTTGTGATCTGGAGAAGGCTTTAGCAACTTAATTTAGGATTGTTTTTAGTTAATTTTTGTTTCTAGTCTGTAATTTAATTTTAGTTGTAGTGTTTGATTTCATTGTAAACATTTGTTCTATTAATAAATTGAATTTTTTAGATTTAAATTGAATATCATCCTATTCCCTGAGGATTCGACCCGTACTCGCTACGAAAGTGGAAAGTCGGTTTTTATATCTTTGGTTGATGATTTTCCAAATCTTTTATTGAAAAATATGTTTTAAAAATACCACTGCAAAAAGATCAACCACTAGTCATGGTTGTAGTTAACAGGATATTGGAGTGTGTTTGCTGCAGGTACATGTTTGACATTGTTATGGTATGAATGATTGAATGTATTGCCATGTTTGATGTGATTGTATCCATGCTTGCATGAAGTTATTTTCGAATTAATTATGCCTTTCATGTAAAATTGTATCATGAAAACAAGCTTAAAATAAATGTATCGTGTTTATGAATGTGATTTCATCTTTCTAAATATCCTTATAATGAGTGCAAACATGATGGGATGGCTTTACACAAGAAAATATTGAGTTATCTTTGCATGTATAATAGTTCATGTGATTGTATTTTATGTTAAGAATGATTGAGATTAAACCATGTATACAATCATGTTAAAAAATTAAATCATGCATGCAAGCATGTATAATAAATCATAACATGATAGGGTCATGAATGAAAGTGAATATAATTTGTTATGAACATGCATGAGAGCATGTAAATTTGAATTATGCAAGTGGCATAGATTTTGATATCATGCATGAGAGCATGTGAATTTGAATTATGCAAGTGGCATCAACATTGATATCATGCATGAGAGCATGTAAGTTTAAGTTATGCAAGTGGCATAGACTTTTGAATTTATGCATGAGGGCATGAGATGGTTATCTTATCAGAATATAATGCTTGGCTATGACCTATTACTTAATAATAAAGATAACCCCTGACCATGGGTCCATTTGAGGCGCTGACAAGGCTGGGCCCTCTGAGATGGCTGGATCCGTTCCGATCTCATGTACTTTCGGGAGAGGGAAGGGTAGTACAAGCCTTGTAGGACATGTTGTGTTTCGAGGGCTGAAGGCGCCTCTTGTCCCCGTCCCACGGAGGTTAGGGAACAAGTCTACCAGTGAGTCCTAGGTGATAGTACCACAGCTCTGCAGAGTTAGGGATGCATGTCCAATTTTTTTCGCCGGCAATTTTGGTTTGGCATAGGCCAAGACCTGGGACCATGGGTCCGTTCTCTCAACCACTTCACTGCAGGGTTGAATCACTCAAAAAAGACCCAGTTAAGCCATAGAAGGGCAATAAAAAATACATAGAATAATGAGTACTCCTATGGTTGTTTCTCGATGTCTATACCCTCTTTTTGTACCAGATGGGTTTGAATAACAAGAGAAACAATTAAATAAATTTCTAGGATAACTGCTTCCTTATGCATAATCATATATTGTAAACTTGTAGAGACTTTTAAGTTTGCATGATTATTACATATGAATTTTGTTACATGTGAATGAAAAAGATATGTTTATGCTTGGTCATATGATTTGACATTTTGTTACAAGCCAAGGGCTTGATTGATGCACGTGAGGTGCTTGTGTGTGTGAGGCACACGGTAAGGGTCAAGATAAGACTTGTTTCCTTTTGATATTTGAATTGAAAAGTTTATAAATTTTCTGCTAAATGACATGTGAATATGTATTTGAAATAATGCATGCCTTAGTCATAAGTTGGACATGAGCATATTTTCTTTTGAGTATAAAGAAAGTGAATAATGGTATTGCATGATAAATTGCATTCTTACTTCACTTTGGAGTATGCTATAAACTGTTAGTTTCATTCATTTATGCAAATGGTTATCATGTATATGAATGATTATGAAATTGAATACCATGATTTAAAGTGAGAATGATTTTGAGTTTTCATACATACAAGTGATGTGATTATGAATGCCATGCAATGAATGTTGGTTTATGTGATTAAATATCATGTTCTTATTATGATGTGGATTCCCTTGACTTTCATTTCTAAACTAATGGGAAGTTCACTTGATTGCATCATTTCAACTTGAATTGCATTCTTCAAGTTTAGTTTTGTTTTCCTACGGGCATGTGGTTGATGCCCTACAATATTTACAGATAACCTTGTGGGAGATTAAAGCAAAGCGCAGGTTGCTGCGTGGCTGAAGGCTCCACTCTTACCTAGTACAATTCCTGGAGGGATCCGACAAAAGTTTTAAGAGAGTTAAAACTTGCGTAAATTTTACTTTTTGTCTGAATCCTTACATTTAAAGAAGTATAATACTTTGGAATGAGAATATTTTTAAATTCTGTCATTTCATTCCTGTTATGTTCTTGTATATGGTTTAGAACTTTAATTTTTTATGTAACTCCTCAATTATCTTGAATCTTGATACATTTTGTCTTCCACATTTCCTTTTTTTTATGGGAGAAGTCTTTAGAGTAATAGTCTCAATCAAGATGTGTTTATAGATGATTCTATACTAGATCTGATACTGGGAGGCTAATATACACTCGTGCTTGCGCTCAGGTGGGTCGTCTAGTATTTGAAACGGTTAAAATGTAGCCATATATGAACTTGTTGGCATATTACTTTCGAGAACCATGCGAATTGTTTATATAAATAAAAAGTTTTAATTTTTTCTTAAAATTTGAGGTTTGAAAAAGTTTTAAAAGATTGGATTTTTTGAGGGACGTTACAGTTGGTATCAAAGCAAGGGTAAGAGTGACTTCAAGTCGCAAGCAAGACCGCCTTCGCAGGTATGATATCTGTTATGTAATTGTTGTTGAGATGCACTTGCATATTATGTTGTTATATATGTTGTGAAAATATATGATGTTTGCTGGAAAACCTAGAAATATGCTATGACTCATTATTATGTTGTGTGTGGTTACTTGCCTGTCCAAATTGCTTGGGCAGAGCAAGTTAACAACCTCATGGACACTTTGGCCACCGTGGTTGGGGTGGTATAGAGGCAGTCAACAACTATGGATGCCATGAGAGCCAATTTACAAAATTTGGCAGATCATCGACAGGGCACAAATGAAGAGGTTGGATATAAGAAGTTTATGGACATGGATCCTCCAGAGTTCAGAGGTAGGGTAGATCCTATTGCAGCCGAGAACTAGATTAGGGAGATAGAAAGGATCTTCCGTGTTATTCGTGTTCTCGGGGATCGGAAGGTGAATTTTGCCACCTATCGATTGAAGGAACACGCCTTGCAGTGGTGGGAGACAGTCCACCAAGTGAAGTTTGAGAGCGGACCCATCACTTGGGTGCAGTTCCCAGAAGTATTTTCTGAGGCCTACTTTTTAAAGCATGAGAATAAGATGCAAGAATTTCTGGAGCTCCAGCAGGGAGCTATGTCCTTGCCAGATTACATCTCCAAATTTCGGGAGTTAGAGCATTTTTGCCCTCACATGTATGTCATTGATAAGGAGAGAGCAACGAAGTTTACACAAGGTTTGAAGTCTGCACTTCGAACCAAGATACTTATCAGAGGACCAGAGACCCTCGCTAAGGCCATTGAGGTGGCTACTGTGCTTGAGGCGTATTGGGTGGCCAATTTGAAGGTCTAGAATAGAGCAGTTGGGCAACAGTCTGGAGGTGGGTATCAGAAGAGAATTTTATGGTAAGCTGAGATTCACACCACCTATAAAGACGCCATTTAAGGAAGCTAGAGGACAACAACATCAGCAGACTCAGAGGCAGCCTGTTAGTGATGAGAGGTGTGGTAGGTGCTCTTGTATTCATGTGGGCAAGCCGTGCCCCGCAGCTTCAACTACTTGCCATTACTGTGGCAAGGGTAGACATTTCATTCAGAACTATTTTAAGAAGCAGAATGATGAGAAGAGAGCAGTTGAGCAGATAACAAAAGGGATGCAACCTTAGTATTAGGGAGAGCAGCAGAAGGCAACATACCATGTTTATGCAGCATCTGGGAGTGCCCAATAAGACAATGATTTGATCCAAGGTAGTATTTTGGTTGCGGATCAAGCCGCTCTGGTATTATTCGATAGTGGAGCTACACAATCTTTTATTGCTGCTCATTTTGCTAGTCAGTTACAATTGCATGTAGAATATTTGAAGCATGTGCTTGATGTGAGTAATCCTTTAGACGATGATTGTATTTATGCTTATTATTTACCTTATTTCTCAGTTGAGTTGGGTGGGCAAAACATTTGTCTGTCAATCTTATTGTGCTTGACATGATTGTATTTGATGTTATCCTTGGCATGGGTTGGCTCCACGAGCACTACACCATTACTCGTTGTCGTGAGGGCATAATGGTCCTATCATGACCTGATTGTCTCGAGATTGTTTATCATGTGTTTAGACCTTCGCTGGGATATAATGTTGTTTCATTTCTTAAGGCTCAGAAGTAAGTGAGTAGAAGAGGTCACTATAGATTTTGTTGTGAGTCTACCCAAGACTCATCGTTAGCACGATGCAATTTGGGTAATCGTTGATAGATTGACCAATTCAGCACATTTCTTACCTATTCGTGTGACTCAGACTCCTTAGAGTGTTGCAGATCTATATATTAAGGAGGTAGTTCGTTTGCATGGCGTGCCTAAATCGACTATATCTGATCATGATACTCGTTTTACCTCACATTTTTTAGGTCAATTTCAACAAGCTTTGGGTACGAGATTGAAGTTTAGCACGACATTCTCAGACTGATGCTCAGTCTGAGAGGATCATTCATACCCTCGAGGATATGCCTCGAGCATGCACTTTAGATTAGAGAGGCGATTGGGATAGTCACATGATTCTCGCAGAGTTCGCATATAACAATAGTTATCATGTGAGCATTGGCATGACACCATACGAGGCACTCCATGGGAGGCCATGTAGTTACCACCGTAGTATTCACATATTCACGATGTTTTGCATGTGTCCATGCTCAGTAAGTATGTTCATGACCCTTCTCACGTCATTCAGTACGAGGATGTGGATATTCAAAAGAAGCTATCTATTATCGAGAGGCATGTTCGCATTGTTGACAGGAAGGAGCAGGTTCTACGGACTAAGACCATCCCCTTTGTCAAGGTTCTTTGGCAACATCATGGTACCGAGGAGTGCACTTGGGAACCCAAAGCGAGAATGAGAGAGAAGTATCCTCAGTTATTTATATCCGAGTAAAATTTTGATGACGAAATTTCTTTTAAGGGGGGTAGGATGTAAAACCTTTAAATTTTTAGGAAAAAAATAAATAAATTTTTTTGCCTTATTGCGAGTTTAAAATGTGTTTTTATCTTTTATTATAAGTTTTATGTGTTTTATATGCTTAATTCTATTATTCTAACAAACAAGGGTAAAATAGTAATTTTAATAAATTTAGTAAATAAAATATCATAAAAATATTCAATTTAAACATTTTAATGAGTCCCAAAAACCATCTAGACAATTTTCTAGAGTTTTCAAACTTAATAGATTATGTTTTAATGACTCTTGGGATAATTTTATAAAAAGGGTATTTTAGTCATAAAACTAACTACGGGAAATATTTTAATTAAATAAAATATTGTTTAGAACCAAACTTTTGTCTAAAATAAGATTGTTATTCGCTAAATAGACTTAATTTTAGTTTAGCTTTTTATTTATTTTTGCTTTGATTTTTATATAGATTCTTTTTGGTTTATTATTATTATCATTAATTTTTTTATTTTATTGTTTTTATAAAGTTCTTTTTAGTTCCTCGGGTCGAGCTGAACCATACCTGAATCGGGTCCCATCTGGACCCGATGAACCCCCTCCCCCGTAAAACCCTAAGCACCTTATTCTCCCTCCCCTTTCACTTTTCGCAGTCGCTCCCCCCCCCCCCCCCTGAGTTTTCTTCTCCTTTTGCCTCCCCCGTCTGCAGGTCGCTGGAACTGCACCGTCGTCGACACCCCCAGCCGACCACCACTGTTGTCATCCTCCGGTACATCGGGGATCAGCCACCTTCTCCCCTCTGTTCTCCTTTTGCTCTCTCCCTGGTTTTCTAGAGAGATTGTCTCAGCCAAAAGCCACCAGCGGAGCCTCTCTCCCTTCTAGGTGTTCTTGGGTTCGAGAACCACCAGCAACCACCCATCCGGTCAACAGTGGCCGTATTCCTCGCCGTTTGAGCACTCGTCGAAGACCCATTAAGACTACTACCGCCGTGACTTTCTCCCCCCTCTTTTCTCTTTCCCCTTCTTTTTTCTTTCCCCTCTTTCATTTTCTCCTACTTTTCTCCCTTGTCTGAGCACAAATCCGAGGCTAGCCAACTTCTGTTGCAACCCAACACCGCTACCTCACCGTTGGGAGCCCCAACTATCGACAGGTAACTGGTTCTCTCTCTCTCTATATATATATGCATTTCGGATGGAGTACCTTAAACGTCTGATAGGGTTTGCACTTTGGGAGAAATGTCGCCTTCTTGGTTTATTTCGAATATTTTTTTAGAACCAGGGTGGGTTTCGGAAACCCTAAATGCTTTCCATTTTCGATCAAATAGTTCCCCTATGGTAGGGTTTCACAACGACCACCCATGTGTTTGCAGGACCAACTCATGTTACATGCGTTGCCATGGTTGGTTGTATTCTCATGTAGTTGGTCTATCATACAGAGTTCTTGCATACATATTAATGATGGACTTTTATGCATCAATTGCTTGTTGTATGGGGATCCTTATGCACGAATGATTAGAGTTGTTTTATTGTTTGTGTTTAAGTATGTTTTAAAGGGGTATATGATTGTTCATTTTATTAGGTTTCGATATGCATGTTTCATCTACATTTTTAAACCTCTGCAACTAGACTGCTTTACGTATGTTTCAGCTGTGTCTTTAAGCCTCTACATCTATGCTACTGTCTATGCATTTCATTTATGCTTTCAAGCATCTGCAACTGGACTATCAAGTGTGGGTTTTATTCACATGATTTTAGACCTTTACAAATTGATTACTAGGTACATGTGGACTCTTATACGTGAGTGGTTTGGAGTTGTTTTGCCATTTAAGTTGTTTATGTTATTGCTTGGGTTTTACCAGGAACCATAGGGTGCTGTCCAAACTTACTTTGAACTTGTTAGTGTGTCACCTTGAGGTTTTTACAAATTGGGTTACCGATTTATGTTATGATTCTTATCACTCGTGAGTGAAAGCATATTTAGAATTTATCATTGTGTGTGCAGTTGTAGCATTGTCTCCTTGTGAGAGAGACGAGTAGATTGTGTCGTGTAGCACTTGCACTGGACTTTTAGGACTCTGAGCTTTGTTTTACTTTTCGTCGCATCGAAAAGGTAGGATTCCTAAACTAAAGTTTTAGAATGTTATTCATGTTGTATGATAGAAATCTAAATGTTAGAATTGTATTATATTGCCTATATAAATATGTATTGTAGGTACGTAGTAGAGCAAAATACGTGATACTTAATGCTAAGCATCGCATGCGGCTTAAAATGCCATGTGAAAATAAAAAAAAAGCAAATGCAAAAGCATGCAAATCAGGTAAATACCCGTGGTAAGTAAGTGGTACAAGCGCACCACATGTTAATTACTTCTTGAATGCAACACTCTCCTGCTCACACACTCACTTAGTTGTGGATATCTAAGACTGTTTTGCTAGAATTTGGAGATCATGCTGAGCATGATTTGAATGTATGAGAATATAAGTGCTCTTATTTTTGTAGTTCGAAGACCATGCTAGTCATGGTTATAGTTAGCGGGATATTGGAGTGTATTTGTTGTAGGTACATGTTTGACATTGTTATGATATGAGTGATTGAATGTATTGCCATATTTGACGTGACTGTATCCATGCTTGCATGAAGTTATTTTTGAATTGATTATGCCTTCCAAGTGAAATTGTATCATAAAAACATGCTTAAAATGAATGTATCATGTTTATAAATGTGATTTCATCTTTCTAAATATCCTTGTAATGGGTGAAAACATGATGTGATGGCTTTACATAAGAAAATTTTGAGTTATCTATGCATGCATAATAGTTCATGTGATTGCATTTTATGTTAAGCATGATTGAGATTAAACCATGCATGCAATCATGTTAAAAATTGAATCATGCATGTGAGCATGTATAATAAATCATAACATGATAGGGTCATGCATGAAAGTGAATACAATTTGTTATGAACATGCATGAGAGCATGTAAATTTGAATTATACAAGTGACATAGATTTTGATACCATGCATGAGAGCATGTGAATTTGAATTATGCAAGTGACATAGACATTGATATCATGCATGCAAGCATGAAAGTTTAAGTTATGCAAGTGGCATAGACTTTTGAATTCATGCATGAGGGCATAAGTGGGTTATCTTGTGAGAATATAATGCTTGGCTATGACCTATGACTTAATAATAAGATAACCCCTGACCATGGGTCCATTTGAGGTGCTGGCAAGGCTGGGCCCTCTAAGATGGCTGGATCCGTTTCGATCTCGTGTACTCTCGGGAGAGAAAAGGGTAATATAAGCCTCATGGGACATGTTGTGTTTCAAGGGCTGAAGGCGCCTCTTGTCCCCATCCCACGGAAGTTAGGGAACAAGTCTACCAGTGAGTCCTAGGTGATAGTATCACAGCTCTGCAGAGTTAGGGATGCATGCCCAATTTTTTTTGCCGGCGATTTTTGTTTGACGTAGGTTGGGTCCGTTCTCCCAACCACTGCACTGCAGGGTTGAATCGCTCAGGAAAGACCCAGTTAAGCCATAGGAGGGCAATAAAAATATACACAATAATGAATAATTTTATGGTTGTTTCTGGATATCTATACCCTTTTTTTATACCAGATGGGTTTGAATAACAAGAGAAACAATTAATTAGATTTCTAAGATAACTGTTTTTATATGCATAATTATATATTGTGAACATGTAGAGACTTTTAAGTTTGCATGATTACTGCATATGAATTTTGTTACATGTGAATGAAAAAGACATGTTTATGCTTGGTCATATGATTTAACTTGTTGTTACAAGCCAAGGGCTTGATTGATGCACATGAGGTGCTTGTGTGTGTGAGGCACACAGGAAGGGTCAAGATAGAACCTGTTCTCTTTTGATATTTGAATTGCAAAGTTCATAAATATTCTGATAAATGACATGTGAATATGTATTTGAAATAATGCATGCCTTAGTCATAAGTTGGACATGAGCATATTTTTTTTTAGCATAAAGAAAGTGAATAATGGTATTGCATGATAAATTGCGCTCTTACTTCACTTTGGAGTATGCTATAAATTGTTAGTTTCATTCATTTATGCAAATGATTATCATATATATGAATGATTATGAAATTGAATACCATGAATTAAAGTAAGAATGATTTTGAGTTTCCATACATACAAGTGATCGTAGAATGCCATTGCGGTTGAAGACAAAGTTTTTTAGAACGACTATTAGGCATGCTTTACTATATGGTACAGAATGTTGGGCTGCCAAGAGACATCATATTCAAAAAATGAGTGTAGCTGAGATGCGTATGCTTAGATGGATGTGTGGAAATACAATAAAAGATAAGATTCAGAACGAGGAGATACGTAAGAAGGTAGGTGTTGCACCCATTGAAAATAAGATGAGAGAGAATTGTCTACAGTGGTTTGGACATATTCGGAGAAGGCCTAATGATGCTCCAGTTAGAAGGATGGAGAAATGAGAAAAATATATTAGTTAAAAGAGGTCGGGGTAGGCCTAGGAAGACCTGTATGGAGATGATAGAAAAGGATATGAATGCTTTGAACCTCATCGAGTACATGGCATTGGATAGAAATGATTGGAGGAGAAGAATTCATGTGGAAGACCCAAAATGATTTTCCTTTTTGGTTCATATCGTCGACCCCAATTGTGTTGGGATGAAGGCGTAGTAGTGGTTGTTGTTGTATACATACAAGTGATGTGATTATGAATGCCATGCAATGAATGTTGGTTTATGTGATTAAATATCATGTTCTTATTATGATGTGGATTCCCTTTACTCTCATTTCTAAACTGATAGAAAGTTCACTTGATTTCATCATTTCAACTTGAATTGCATTCTTCAAGTTTAGTTTTGGTTTTCTACGGGCATGTGGTTGATGCCCTACAATATTTACAAATAACTTTGTGGGGGATTCAAGCGAAGCACGGGTTGCTGCGTGGCTGAAGGCTCCACTCTTACCTAGTATGATTCCTGGACGGATCAACCAAAAGTTTTGAGAGAATTAAAACTTGTGTAAATTGTACTTTTTATCTGAATCCTTACATTTAAAGAAGTGTAATACTTTGGAATGAGAATATTTTTAAATTCTAGGTTCCCTCACTTTGTTGGACGGGTGGGGGTAAAGAAGTTAGTCCAAGACCATAAAATTAAGTTAGCCACTTGGAACATCGAGTCTTTAGCTGATAAGTTGGTAGAGTTAGTAGATGTTATGTGTAGGAGAAAGATTAATATTTTATATCTACAAGAGACCAAACGGGTAGGTGAGAAAGCAAAAGTGATAGAACCTTGGGGATATAAGATTTGGTATACAGGAATAAATAGGAATAGGAATGGAGTATGGATTGTTTTGAGTCGTGAGTTTATAGATAATGTAGTTGAGGTCTGTAGGAAGGGTGATAGGATTTTACTTATTAAATTAGTATTAGGTACATATATTATTAATATTATTAGTGTTTATGCACCTCAAGTAGGTTTAGATGATTCCATTAAGCGTCAATTTTGGGAAGATTTAGATGGAATAGTACAAGGGATATCTTATGGAGAAAAGTTTTTTGTCGGCGGTGACCTTAATGGACATGTAGGCATTAGTATGGATGGATTTGAGAGTATCCATGGAGGCTATGGTATAGGAGAAAGAAACGAAAGTGGAGAAAGGATTTTAGATTTTGGTTTGTCCTATGATATGATCTTAGCAAACACTTGGTTTAGGAAGAGGGGGTCTCACCTAGTAACATTTAAAAGTGGGGTTAATACGAGTGAGATAGATTTTTTCCTACTTAGAAAGAGAGATAGGGGTTGTTGCATCGATTGTAAGGTTATACCGGGAGAAAGTGTAGCTACACAACATAGAGTCTTAATTTTAGATCTTAGAATTAGACAATGCCGCAAAAGGGATAGACATAGGATAGATCCTAGAATTAAGTGGTGGGCACTGAAAGGAGCTAAACAAGGAATGTTTGTAGAGCAGGTAGTTAAGAAAGTTGATTGGTGTCTCGAGGAGGATTCAAAATCAATGTGGAATAAGATAGCGGGTGGCATGAGAAAGGTGGCTAAGGAGATTTTGGGTGAGTCTAAAGGCGGTGCACCGCTAGGTAAGGATACATCATGGTGGAACGAGGATGTCAAATTAGCTATTAAGGTTAAAAGAGAGTGTTATAAAAATCTAAGTAAGAGTCGTGATAATGAGAATTTGGAGAAATATATGATAGCAAAGAAGGAAGCTAAAAAAGTAGTTCGAAACGCGAGGGATAAGGTATATAAGGAGGTTTATGACAAGTTGGATACCAAAGAGGGCGAGAAGGATATTTATAGGCTTGCAAAGATGAGAGATAGGAAATCGAGGGATCTGGGTATGGTTAGATGTATCAAAGATGAAACACAAAGGGTTTTAGTCAAAGATGAGGAGATTAAGGAGAGATGAAAAGATTATTTTGATAAGCTATTTAATGGAAGTCATGCTCAGGATCTTGGAGACTTCTCCATTGCTTTTCATGAGATGAATCGTGACTTCATACGCAAGATTCAAAAGAAAGAAATTGCAGAGGCTTTGAAGAAAATGAAATCAAGAAGGGTAGTTGGCCCAGATGGTATACCTATCGAGGCTTGAAAATACTTGGGAGAGAAATGTTTAGAATGGTTGACAAATCTTTTTAACAAGATTTGGCGGACAAATAAGATGCCTAATGAGTGAAGGAAGAATACTTTGATGCCTCTATATAAGAATAAGGGTGATATATAAGATTGCACAAACTATCATAGCATAAAACTCATGAGTCATACTATGAAACTTTGGGAGACAGTGATTGAGTCTAGGTTTAGGAAGGTTGTCATGATATCGGAGAATCAATTTGGTTTTATGCCTGAAAGATCAACTATGAAAGTTATACATCTTCTTAGACAACTTATTGAGAGATATAGAGAGAGGAACAAAGATTTGCATATGGTTTTTATTGATTTGGAGAAGGCATATGATAGAGTACCTAGGGACGTTCTCTGGTGGACAATGATGAAGAAAGGTGTTTCTCTCAAATACATTAGTATAATTAAAGATATGTATGAAGGAGCAGTAACCAATGTCCGCACTTGTGGAGGGGTGACAACCAATTTTCCTGTAACAGTTGGGTTACATCACAGATCTGCTTTAAGCCCTTTCCTATTTGCTATAGTGATGGATGAGCTTACGAGATCAATTCAAGAAAATGTGTCGTGGTGTATGTTGTTTGCTGATGATATTGTTTTGATTGATGAGTCTAGAGCTGGGGTTAATGCTAAGTTAGAATTATGGAGACAGACATTGAAAGCAAGAGGTTTTAAGTTGAGTAAGAGTAAAACAGAATATATGGAATGTCAGTTTAGTAAGCAACGAAGTAGTGATGAGAGTATAGTGAAGCTTGGTGAGCAAGAAATACCGGTGGATGACTGTTTCAAATATTTGGGATCTATCATTCAAAAGTATAAAGAAATTGATGTAGATGTAAATCATAGGATAAAGGTTGGGTGGATGAAATGAAAAAGTGCAACTGGAGTGTTGTGCGATCGTAGAATGCCATTGCGGTTGAAGGGAAAGTTTTATAGGACGACTATTAGGCCCGCTTTACTATATAGTACAGAATGTTGGGCTGCCAAGAGACATCATATTCAAAAAATGAGTGTAGCTGAGATGCGTATGCTTAGATGAATGTGTGGAAATACAATAAAAGATAAGATTCAGAACGAGGAGATACGTAAGAAGGTAGGTGTTGCACCCATTGAAAATAAGACGAGAGAGAAGCGTTTATGGTGGTTTGGACATATTCGGCGAACGCCTAATGATGCTCCAGTTAGAAGGATGGAGAAATGGGAAAACATATTAGTTAAAAGAGGTCGGGGTAGGCCTAAGAACACTTAAATGGAGATGATAGGAAATGATATGAATGCTTTGAACCTCACCGAGGACATGGCATTGGATAGAAATGATTGGAGGAGAAGGATTCATGTAGAAGACTCAGAATGATTTTCTTTTTTGGTTCATATCGCCGACCCCAATTGTTTTGGGATGAAGGCGTAGTTGTTGTTGTTGTTGTTTGTTGTTGTTCATTCTTGTTATGTTCTTGCATATGGTTTAAAACTTTAAATTTTTATGTAACTCCTCAATTATCTTAAATCTTGATATATTTTATCTTCAGCATTTCCTTTTTCTCATGGGAGAAGCCCTTAGAGTAATAGTCTCAATCAAGTTGTGGCTATGGATGATTCCGTACTCGATCTGATACTGGGAGGCTAATATACACTCGCGCCTGCGCTCAGGTGGGTCGTCTAGTATTTGGAATGTGGCCATAGATGAACTTGTTGGCATATTACTTTCGGGAACCATGTGAATTGTTTATATAAATAAAAAGTTTTAAATTTTTCTCAAAATTTGGGGGTTAAAAAAATTTAAAAGATTGAATTTTTGAGGGATGTTACACTTAAAATACTTGCTCACTTTAGTTTTATGTATTTTTATTTATGCTCATATGATTATGTGGATTCATGCATGTAATTAAATGTCTTGATTTAAATTATATTGCAGTTGTGCATGCCTAAAATTGTAATATCATGCTTATGCATATTTTGAGAATTATGAATGCATGAACTTTACTATTTAATCGTTTATCTGTATATTAAATATTGAATTTTTGTAATGTGATTGATACATGTTATGCAAGCTTAGTGTGTTGTATACTTGTGTTATCTATGTGAATCTTACTGAGACTCTTTAAAGTCTCATGCTTTCAAAATAAAATGTTTTTTCAGGTAACATGTGATTCGTGGAGCAAATTAATGATGTTGTGAGTGTGTTGTGAGAGACTGATAATTTTGAGATCTTGGGAGCTATTTGTCAAACTTTAATTTGATAATTATCTGACTATTTAATTATCTATTTTTTGACAGATGCTTGAATGGTTTGTTAATTGGTTGGACTGTTTAATATTTCAATTAATTTCTTTTATGCATGGTTGAATGAAAGTGGTTTTAAATATAATGTTTCTGAGAGGTTTAACCAAAAATCCAATCTATTAAATTGATTTTAAATCAATATTTTTCATTGTGTTTTACTCACGTAAATAAAAATAATTGGATTTTTGTCATTTGGATACATTTTTTTGAACTTTATTCTAAGGAGCTATTAAATGTTGGTGCATGCGCAGGCTAACTCTTTAGAGCTTAATTTGGTTAAGGCAATGCCAATGATGAAATACTTTAATTAATGATTTTTTTATGTAATGGTTCAATAGAATTTGTTAACGATGGTTTTGTACTGGATCTGGTACTAGGAGGCTAAGACGCACTTGTGCTTACACTTAGGCAGGATGTCTAGTACTTGGTACGGTTAGAACGTGTCCGTTGGTGAGACCGTTGCATTATTATATATTAGAAAAAAAAAGCAACAAAGTTTTACCTTTAAAAAAAAAAATTCTGGTATTTTTGGGTTGAAATCTGTCAGGTCGTTACAGCATTCAAAAAATTAAGCTGCTCCTCGTCTTCCATGAGATGGTTTTGCAACTACCTCATGAAACTCATCAGTGTATTGATCTACACTGCATGTATCCTGTTTGAGATTTTTGATATCTCTAGTATCATTTCCTATTATAATTGTAGGGCAAAAACTCTGCACATGTAGAGATTGAGAACTTGCCTTGGTTGCGCTGAGTTTGCTTAACCTGATGCCACCGAGCAGCTGCCTTGCCTATTTTAAAGGATGTCCAATACATAGTGATCAATATCGTTCTTGACAATAATTCAATGAAGGTATTTCTTGAACTTTAATGGGAATTTTCTATTAAATCTTAAGAAAATATGAAAAAGCTCTTGGTATTTAGCTATATATTAGAATAACCTAAAGTAGAAAATGTTGTCAAAACAAAAGAACAAACAAAATATTTAAGTTATAAATTATTAGACCGAGTATATAAAAACGCCAAGTTTTCCTACATTGGTTTTAGAAATTGAAAAGTACTTGCTAATTCTGGTAAGAAAGAAAAGAACAAATATTTTAAGCATTTGATTATGAAGGCTATTATTATGATTTGATTATGATTTAACTTGATTTAATACACAATAATAAAGGTAGGTATTTTGTTTGGCAAATTTGGGGGAAAATAAAGCTCATTTCAAGAAATTCAGAAACCTGAGGCTTATTTTTGTAATTAAGAGCAAAAAGTCTGGCCGCTACATGTAATTTTTTCTTTTTCCTTCTAAAATTTTGAATGTGAATCCATAATTTCTTACTTCATTCAGATCTACCCCAACTAGCTGAATAAAATGCTAGAGCTTGCAATATCCACTTTATCTTCCTCGAAGAGACAAATGCATATTTGTAAACTTTTCGATGAAGAAAAATTTACATATATGCATGCTTATCTTTTTGACCTATTTACAAATATCCCACTTAACATTTGAAAATTTACAAAATACATGCCTAATTAGCAAAATAATTCTCAAACACCCGCTTCTCTCTACTTAGGTGAGTTTACCATGGTTAAACCGTGGTAAGTCTGAGTTAATTTACTAAATGGCTTCTACAAGCAAGTGGTTTTACAAAATCCCACAACGGTCAAAATCGAGGGTTTCTCTAAACCCTCCTGAAAGTTGACCCCTGACGATCTTTGGAACTTGTCTTGCGGTCGTTTAGTGGAGCCCGTCACCGGAGCACCTGAAGGTCGTTCTTCTTAGGTGTGTTGTGCTCTCTCTCTCTCTCTCTCTCTCTCTCTCTCTCTCTCTCTCTCTCTATATATATATATATATATATATATATATATATATATATATATATATATATATATATATATATATAGTGATGCTGCTCAAAAGCTCACTTACATTGAGCGTCCATCGTGCGGCGTGATAAACGCTCAGCATCCATTTTGCACAAAAATCCTTTTACTGATGCACTAAAAGCATCAGTATAAAGTTTAAAAGTATCCTGTTGAGATTTTTACTGCTATTTTAGCGCCAGTAAAAGTGTTTTTGCCTAAAATAACGCTAAGCGTCTATTACTCTGTGCAATAGACGCTCAACTTTTTTTTTGTGCAAAATTGCTTTTACTGGCCCACTAAAAGCATCAATAAAAGTATGAAAGTGTCTCACTGTGACTTTTACTGGTGACACTGAGCGTTCGTTACGCCGTACGATGGACACTCAGTATGAGTGATTTAGTTTTTACCACATAATGAGTAATATATATATATATATATATATATATATATATATATATATATATATATATATATATATTCTTCTTAGGCATGGTAAGAATGTTAAAGGCCTTTGACTGGATAAAGGATAGATTGTTTTAGGTTTTGAAGAGAGAACATTATACCAAGAGAAATTGGGGGCCTAGGGTTTAACATGAGTAGATGATTTAGATTTTTAGGGTTCTTAGATGATTTAGTTAGGGGGGGGGGGTATTTGTAAAATTTTAAATGAAAATCCATCATCCTCTTTCTGAACATTTGACAAATCATACATGAATTCTGCACATGCAAAATGTCAGTCACCTTGGATTCTTCCTGACATTGCTCTTCTTTCATTTCAATCAGTGGGACCCCCACATTCTTTACTCAGTGGGTCCCAGACTTATGTACCATCCACACAAAAGTGGACCAAAAACCAATCCTCAAACAATGATTTTTATATAGTTGGCCCAACAATCCGATCATGAACTTAGGGCCATACCACTATCTCCTCAAGACAAGAGTGAAGACTGTGAGGTAAAGCATGCTTTTGGAACAGAAGAAGAGGTGGGACCCTACATGCCAACTAATTCATTCATAAACAATGGTTTGACCCTACAACTAAATGATGCAGCTTCATCATCAATGCAATAATTCAAACCGAATTTGCTGTTTTTTGTTATGTAGTGGAAGACAAGCATCATTGTGGTGCAGTGAAGACCTTAAAATGGCACATGTAAAGGCATTTTTTTATAGCTTGGATAATTGCTACATTTCCTACTAAAGCTGTTGGAGCCGTACTGCAAGCAATTTTTTTTTTGTATTTTTAAAGGCAAGCTGGGGTTAGGCATATCCCCCACCAGTTATACAACATACCATTGGGTTTTGAACTTGCAACGTCCCAACACATGGTGACCTGCACTATCAGCTCCTACCAAACAAGAAGAGCCCAAGGTACTCACCACACGTCTTTATTTTTATCCTTGGAGAGAGCTTTACACCGAACTCTCATGAGTAATCCTTGCTACCTTGTCCACAAGGGCTCATCTGGTAAGAGCGACTTCTCAACGTTACCAAGTTGACGACACATCATAAGTTCAAAACCCACGGGTGACATCCCTTGCGGCAAGGTCTCAAAGTTGGGTATACAATGTGTGCTCCCTAATAGGCAAGGGGGACCTCAAGGGTTTTGCTAACTAGAGACAAGCCAATATGCGGATGGTGATGGGTTTTTTCCCTTGAATTAAAAAAAATGCCATCTTTTTTCATTTTCTGCCTCTCTCTCTCTCTCTGGGATAATTTACATATGGTGTAGTGTGGTAAATTCAAGAGAAATTTCATTTAGGAAACCAACCTTTTGTGCGTAATTCAGAAAACAGCCTCTCTTTTTTGAATTTTCTGATATTAGGTTAACCTCCATCAGCAAGGTGTTCTTTTAGTTTTTCATATTACCCTTTGGTTGAAAAATATTTACCCACATATACAAGAAAGAGAAAGATACTTTTGTCATTGATTATAAAGGGTATAATTGTCATTTGATTCAATTTGACTGAGATGTAACCTGGGTTATTGGATAGTGGTAAGGGTATGTCTTTGTTTAGCAGTTTTCAGAAAACTTGAGGCCCATATCTGGAAATTCAGGATTGTGAGGGCCATGTTGAAATTATAGGAGCCAAAGGTTGGTCCCTAGATGAAAGTTTCTTTAAATTGAAGTTTAAACGCCTCAAATTTTCCAAATATTTTAACATAAATGTTCAGCTTGACTTACTTTTTTTTTGCATAGGTGACAAAAAAACAGAGCCGCTGTTGGTAGCTTGAAGTACTTTTTATATAGCGTAACTCTAGTTAACTCTTTTTTTAGACAACTCTAGTTAACTCTATAAAATGAAACTTTTTGCCTTCATCTTTCTTTAAGGGTTGAAGGCCATTATCGTACATTCCTTTTTATAGTCATATTTAAGGACAAAATAAGTAATTTCAAGCAGTAAAAAAGATCTACTGTAAGCAATTTCTTAAAAAGGGTAGTTTCATCTTAAATATCTGAAAATTAAAATGGCTAAATGTAAATTCAGCATATATAGGCACCAAACTACCCGTCTGTGCATGCTTGTTCAGTCATCTTTCTGAATCTGCACAATAAATAGGGATTAGAGAGAGAGAGAGGATCATGTCAGAGCTGCCTTGGATGTCGTTCATCGTAAAAATGAACAGCACCCATCAAAACAGTGAACAAGCTAATTTGAGCTGTTCATATTAAACAAGATCAACATCAACGGCATCCAAAAATGCACATCCAAAAGTGCTGTGATAGAATACCAGTCAGAGAACACTCTGACCTGATCCCATCCCCCATAAATATACAAACAAGCAGTAATAGTTGGTGACAGTATCTAGCCTGACCCTGTAAGCCTAGAGAACCTATAGGCCGGTCCAGACCATTCTTTAATTTGGCAAGGCAGCATGCAATTCAGTCCAATGAAGGCATGTTTTTTTTTTTTTTTGAATAACTGGGAAAACCACCTCACTCACTCTCCAGTTAATTTAGTGTAAAAACCCTAGGTCCCTCTTACCTGCCAGGAAGTACACGACCACATGACAAGAAAGGCATGTCCATAGGTTTCAAATTGGCGAGAAGCCTTCAGCTTGGTGATTTTCACGAGTTGCCCCTACCAAATGAGGAGAGCGGGGTGAGCCGTCGGTGCACGTCTTCCTGTAGTGGGACGTTGCAGGTTCAAAACCCCAGTGGTACGATTGAATAGTAACTGGTGGGAGTATGCCTAACCCCAGCTTGCCTTTCAAAAAAAACAAACAAAAAACTGAGAGCCCTTGTGTGCCAAAGAACAAAGAAATGAACAGCTCGAGATTGATTAAAAAATTATAAGATAAGAGGAAAGAACTCTTTGAAATGTCTCTCAAATTTTCCATGATTCTGTTGTTACTGCAGGAAGGACAGGGAACCCCATCATGGCTCATCTCCATTTTTCTTCCCTCTCCATCATAGGGTTGGAACTCAAAAAGGTTGAACCTGCCAAACTCTTCAATTTACCACAATAATCAAGAGTAGTACTAAGCCTTTGTGCATCTAACTGTAGTAGCTCTTCTACCATCCTTTATAGCGCTTGCATTGCATTAATGAGCCGCTGAAATGACATCCATCCAAGTTCCTATCAGCTTGGTCTGTCCCCACATGCATCATAACCTAATTTCCATGGAATTCAATGATCTTCAACTCCCACATATCCCAAATCAATGAAGGAGCAATATCTACTCCATATATATCAATGTATTATGTTCAAGTATTTTGATGGACATCATATTTATTGTTTTTCAATCTCAATTCCAATTCAACTTCTTTGTCACTGATCATTTGGTGCCAACATTCTATAATTGGATATGTTTTGTGTCATCATATGCTTTATACATCTTTAGGGCCGTGGGGGCTAGGGCTTCGCCTGGACCCAGCTGTTTGATTTCTTTGTCCCATCCTTGTCAGTAGGTCGGTTCTCTCTTTGGTATTCGACTGGACCCAGCCGAACCTGTTGACAGCCCTAGTTGACCGATCCATACTCGGTACTCGGTCAGGGAGTTCTACGTCCAACCTTGTCTGGCATGACTGAATTCAGGTTCAGTCGCATAGAACCAAGTCTGCATCCTTTTGGCCCTTGTACGAAAAGGACCAGGACCTGTGCTGGCTTATGGTCGAACCACGTATGGGATAAAAGTACATAAACCAGGCTTGCAATTGTCACTTGGTCAAAGGCAAAATGGTCAAGATGGGCTTCCTGGAAGTGGTCAAAGAATTTTTTTTCACATTTATAGTATTTTGGATGCACAATGAAATTGCAGGAAAAATGAAATGTCTATTGACTACATTTTAGGCACACTTCCAAAACGTGCTTGTAAATATAGTTTTTTTTTTTAAATTTGCTGGTTAAGCATATGAGTGAACTTTAGTGTAGCTTATGAAATAAATTGCAGCTATCAATTTGCTTTTGTGGAAGGACTAGAGTGATGAAAGTCTAATCAAAATTAGTTGGAAAATTACTGCTTTTGTCTTTATAGTTAGCTACAAAATTTTAATAATCACCACAATGATATATATATCAATTAAGATAGTGTTTTGGTCCTAAACATCTTCAACTAAACAGTCTTAAACTGATTATATATATATAGTGAGTGGTAGCTGCCTGACCACTTTTGAGCCTTACCAAAATAGACGCGCGCTGCTGTGGCAATAAAAAAGCCTTTACCGGCATTTAAAAAAAAAGACCCTTTACACACATCCAAAAGCATGTTTAAAGAGCTTTGAAGCACCGCGCTAACGACGTCCATTTCGGTCAGGCTTACAAGTGGTTAGGCAGCTCTCTCTCTCTCTCTCTCTCTCTCTCTCTATATATATATATATATATATATATATATATATATATATATATATATATATATATATAACATATAACATCGTGTTCCACATTAAGTTGGACAAGCGCGCGATCAGCGGTGCAAGTTAACTCTGAGTTAAAACAGCCTTTAGCGGCGGTGACTAAGGGTGTTTTTTTTTGCCCAGGAAATTATCGATACTTTTTTTTCACACATCAGCGAACAAACGTTGTTCGACGATTGTCCATTCACTGTTACAGGCAATTATATATATATATATATATATATATATATATATATATATGGGTAGGTGCTTAATGCATAGGTGCTGAACCCATGCTTAATCACGTTCACGTGCTGATGGACAGTCAGCATGCAAAAACAAAAATGCTAAACAGCGCCAAAACGCGGAACCAACCCCTTTAACGGCACTTTTGGTCCCAGTTCTGCTGGAACCTTTAGCAGCGCAAAACCGCCACTAAAGGGTCGCAGGGACTCGTGCAATATTATAAATTTCTAATACCACGCACATCCGTGTGACCGTTTAGCGGCGGTTTTGAGCACCACTAAAGGGTTTTTTGTGTGTTTTGTCATAATTTTTTTGCCCATTTTGGTGCTGTTAGTGTTTTTTGACTCAAATTTTTTTTGTGCGCTTACCATCCATCAACGAGCGATGAACGGTCAGCGCGGTTAAGCATGGGTTCAGCACCTATGCTTTAAGTACCCACCCATCACTATATATATATATATATATATATATATATATATATATATATATATATATATATATATATATATATCTGTGTGTGCGGGCAGAACCAGAAAATTTATAGCCACAAACGCATATGCAGATTCACCAAATATATTTTATTAGTGTCCACTTCGATATAAGCGAAGAAAGAAAATAAATATGACACATATAGCATTTTCTGACCTGAACCCTTTAAATATTTGGATAATTTAAGTGAGATCATTTATTTGAGCTTCCAAAGTAGAAAGCCATAGACCTAACTCCTAAGCTAGTACTAGGGTTATCCATGCATCCAAAATATGTGAATACTTTAAAGACGCTAATTTTAAAAGGGCTAATATGATTACTTAAAAATTAGTTGAAAATCAATCATTAATTTCTTTGAGATACCTCGGTATGCAAATGGGTTGTGTCCTATCAGACCTGCAATTCAAATCCAATACCTTATTCTCAGATTTGGATCTTAAATAAGATCCAAATGTGTATTTGCTTGGGTCAGATGTAGACTTTCATAAGCTTTTCTTTTAACGGCTGGGACGATTTCAAACAAAAAATCGCAGAAAATTTTTTATAAGGTTGAATATATTCTTTTCTTTTTTCTAAAATGTAATAATGTAACGATCTCATCAACGGACCCGTTCCAACCATACAAAGTACTAGACGGCCTGCCTGAGCACAAGCGCGAGCGTGTCTTAGCCTCCTAGTACGAGATCTAGTATGGAACCATCCATTAACGAATTCAATTGAACCATTACATAAAAAAATTTATTAATATATCAAGTTTTTCACCATTGGATTTGCCTTAATCGAATCAAGCTCTAGGGAGTCAACTTGCGCATGCACTGGCGTTTAATAGCTTTATAGAACAAGGTTTGAAGTTAAAGCATCCAACTGATAAAATCCTTATGTTATTATTAGGTGAGTAAAGACAGCGAAAAATATTTTTTTTTTTAAATCAATTTTATAAACTAATTTCTTGGTTAAATCTTCGGACATATTACATTTAGAGACTACTACCATCACATATCTGAATAGACATTGACTATGCACAAAGTAACTAAAATTTAGAATTAAACTAATAATCAAATATCCAATTAAATAGTTCTTTAACAATTCAAAAAGTATTAAAAATTCAAATAAAATAAGCTCTTGGGATCATCGAAAACATTAGTGTGCACAACCCCTTCCAGCTTCCTGCACTCGCTCTGGCCATCACATGTCTCCTGAAAAATATTTTATTTTGAAAGAATGAGACTTTAAAAAGTCCCAATAAAACTCACATAGTTAATGCAATGTACAATACATAAAGCTTGCATGATATATGTATCTTAGAATTTGCATCAACTACCAACAAGGCAGATATAAATTTTTTCAAGCTATTCATGAATTCAAAATTTATAAGCAAGTATGAAATAACAAATTTTAAATATGCTAACATCAAACTTCAGATGAGAACAAGACATATATCACTGAACATGAATTCACCAACTTTCAGGAACAAGAATAATTTGCAGTAATATAAAATAAAGTAAAGCAAAGTGCAATAAAGTAATGTGAGCAAGTAATTTATGTTTCATCTTAAATTTATCAGTCTACCTGGGTATGACGTAGACCAACCCAAAACATGCTGACTAGCTCGGTTGTTTAATATGTTATGTATTTTTTTATGCCCTAGTAGCCCCCTGATTTGTATCCCCCAAGGACGGAGCCCAAAAACTATGAGAGGAAACAACTGCTCTCAGAGATCTCTACTTGGGGGCGTGACACCAGCATTACAACAATGATCATGATCATTCACTTCTGCTCTCACACATTCAAATCATTGCATCATTTTTATATGCATTCATAATTCTTATAAACAATAGGTCGAATCATATTTGGTCATTCAAGCGTGAAACACATACACATACCTTCTAAGTAAATTGGTTAAATATTCATGATACACAATAATTATGATACATACGTGTGATATATTTGAATCAGACAATCATAATATAATTATTTACAACAAAACTATGTAGGCGTGATACATCATTTACCTAATAAGTCAACCTAGTCATTTGTAGGCATGATGTGTCATTCACATATATACTAATATAAGTGTCATAATCACAACCTCATATCAAGATCTAAAATCAATAAGGATCTGATTATCATATATGAGTTCAATATATAATCATGCTACAACAGAAAAGTCAAATCTATAGATTCATAATTAGCGATCTCAATCATCTCAGAAGATCATCACCATTTATCATAACATTTCATTTATTCATAATAAAGATTTATAAGATCCATGCTGGATCACCTAGTTTGAGAAATGTATGACCTCACAAGGAGTTACTGCTCTAGACGGATGGCCTGTCTAGTCTTGGATAATGCACTTTCTCAAAAGAATATACCTTCTTCGCGGGCTACTCGCTCTTGGACAATGCACTTCCTCACAATGACTTACCGCTCTAGCGTATTACCTGATCTGGTCATACACACCCTCACAAAGAGTCCTTTAAGAACAGTTCCTCAATGGGTACCATATTCAGTAAAAACTATTGTCATACATGCATCAATAGAAATGACTACTCTCAGGGTCTATAGTCACCAACACGGGCACAATCATGTATACAATCAATAAGCATCACATCATACATTACTTCGTATGGTATTAAAATAATAAAATTCTACATCTAACCAAATAAGGTTCCATAAACTATAGTTCACTATTGAACTTAAACATTTATCGCATGCATTCATAATTTCACATCACCTGACATTTAAATCATATCATACAAAAGAATATTATCCTATACATCAATCATCGTCACAAGAAACATTGTATTTTCATAAATTTAAACTCAAAGCATGCATAAACAAAACACAAGTTCTATGCATGCATACGTGAACATGAATATTTCATAATATGAAGCAACTAAACCTCAACATACATAACTCCTACGTTATTCAAGTTATGCACCCAGGTTGAAAGTCATATATACATTATTTTACCACATAAATCAATATATCACCTTAGATATAATTGCATAAGGTACATCAAAATCTTATTGACCATCTCAATGTACATTATACGCACATGTTTCTCAAGCAAACAAGATATACGAGTCCAAAAAATTTATATCTTATTTAAGTATGCCTTTAGAATCAGTTAGAATAATATATTTGTAGGACAATGCAAAAAGAGTCATGTATTACACATATGATTTACATAAATATCACAATCAGGTCTTATCAAATTTCTAATTCATTAATTCTGCTATAATATGATATATAATCACTGATAATATTCAATACATGTCAAAAATATTTTAAAATCATAAGTCTCTAACACGTTGCTAATTAAAAACAAGTATAAGTTACTAAAACAAATTTAGATATCTGGTAACCTGATCTTATAAAATATGTCAAGAATAGCAGAATATTGATAAAATCATGATAATTTTATCATTGTTACCTGTACCTGTTAAGAATACAACCCAACAAATTGTTCAAAAAATAATAAATACATAATTAATGAAGTTTTTTTTATGAAACCCTATTCTGACATAGTTTCGGTCTAAAATCTATAATCTACAGGATTTTATTCAGATTAAGGTATTTATTGATTTTTTTTCAAAATATTTTTGACAAAACCCTTTTTACACAGTCTGATATTAGGTATTAAGATTTTTTTAAATTTTTTATAAAATATTTTGAGTTATTTTTCATAGGCGTTTATAATGTTTATCAAAGATGGGTCAAAATCATCCTGTAATCAGAGCCATAAATTGGGGCTCTATTAAAATAGGCATATCTACATCAATACAGATCCAAAATGAGCAAAACAAGATTCTAAAGATGTGTAGATGATCGTAGTATTTTTATTTGAATTTTTCAGACTTGTATTCATAAAGTTATTGATTTTATTCTGAAACTGGTTTGAAAGAGTTTATTAGACATCATAACTTTAGGTTTCTCAGAAAATGATTTTGTAAAAGCCCTTTTTAAGACTATAAAACCTTTAAAATTTGATTAATTTTGATTTAATCTAACTTAATACAAGTTAATACATGAATAATACCATAAAGAATCATAATATGATTAGATCTAATATAAAATAATAATAAAGCTCTAATTTTGCCTATTTCTTAAAATTGTTTTTGAAAAAAAAACATAATATTTATATTTTCTTATTCAAGAAACAATTTCTTTTACCAAGAAAATATATAGAATAGATCAAGAACATATTAAAAGTTACTGAAAATCAAAATACTTCAATCATATATGCTCTAAGGGTGTAAAAACATCAGCTATGTAAATCTTACCTGTCTACGATCGATTTTCATAGTTGGAACGAAGAAACGAACAATCTAACTCTTATTCCACTGCCACCAAATGACTAAGTGCAAGTCTAATGGCTGCACAAGGGTTCTTTAAAGCTTCTACACATTTTGGAGGAGAGAGAAAACCCGAAACAAAAAGAAAAAAAGAAGAGAAAGAAAAAGAGAGAATTAACCTTGTTAATCCTTCTTATAAGGGCCTCTATTTATAGATGAGCTTAGAAAAGAGTCACATCTCTAATATAAAAAATCAATATTATTATTTTTTTTATTAATAAAATAAAAAAATAAATTATAAAACTTAATTAATTAAATTTTGAAATTACTTAAACTAAAAAAGAAAAGTAGGGACTTTTTACCTTGGCTTGGGCTTTAGTGACATGATAACCTTCAAGGAGGCTTACAGACCCAAAGACTCATTAGAATTTGATGTTTAAATAGTTGATTTGATAGCTCTCAAAATGTAAATCATCGTAGTGGTCTTAAATTTAATCATATGCATACAGATTGACTAAAAAATTTAGTTGATGTTGAAAAATGTTAACTTTTAACTTATAATTTTGTTTGAATTTTGGTCGATGATAAAATGCTCAAATCAATACCAATTTGGGCATGTAAATAGTAAATTTTTATGCCCTCGTAATGAGAAACATCAAGATTGAATTCGATTTAATAGATGAGTTAGTGATCGGCCAAATTTTTTGTCAAAACAATAATGGCGTTTGATACTATTGGTCTAATCCAATGAGATTAGATCTAAATCCAAAACCCATAGTATGAAATCATTTACTTTCTTGTATAGTCCACATATTTTAGCTTTTTCAATTATTCGTGAAGTAATCTTCATAACTTGAGAAGAAGGTTCATAATTAATCGAAATCAATAAAATCAAGAATTCACGATTACAGTCATGAATACACTGATAATTCATCATTTTTTTATTTTAATTATCAAGGAAAAATCTCATGTTTTACATCCTAACCCCCTTAAAAAGAATTTCATCCCTGAAATTCGATATAAGTATAAAAGAAAAGAACTGCCGAAATATAGTGTCACGCTTTCACTGCACTCTCTGATTAAATAATTTAACTTCAAAAATAAAATTTATATGAGTTTTTGAAAGTGTTGTAGGATCGATGCAACAAGCACTAGAGGGGGGGGGGGGGGTGAATAGTGCTTTTAATCTTCATCTTTGAAATTTGAAGGAATTTGAATACTGTAAAGGAATCACACATAAAGAACACAAGAATTTTATCCTGGTTCGGTCTTCCAGACCTACATCCAGTTCCCAAGCAAAATCCGCTTGAGATTTCTACTATCATATTTGTGTCACCACAAGATTAAACAGACCAAAACCAGTTCCACTTTCAGCAACAACCCTGCTGAAAGCAAACTTCTCCTTTAAACCAAGGAGACTTTGTCTTTTTATAGAAAATTGAAATAACCAACTTACAATCAACCAAAGAGCCTTTCTTATGAATGCAAATGGAGTGGAATAGGCTTCTAAGGCTGCTGAAATACTCAACTCACAATTTCACTAACTCACAGAAAGAATTGGAGTGAAAAACTAAAGTGAAAATACTCAGTGAGTGAGAAAACAAATACTTGAATGAATAGGAGTGAAAAACAAAGAATTTGATCTTTCAAATCAATGTAATTCGATTCAATTCGATTGATTTGAGTGTAGATCATACTCTTATTTATAGTTGAGAAATTCTATACGTTGGTGGTATGAAAGGGTGTCAAAACAGTCAATTTTGAACGGTCAAATCATTTGAAAAATTGAAAAGATGAACCTTTTAAAAGTTTCAAAAAATGGCTATATTAGTTGAATGGAATAGTTATTAGTCGACTCAAATCAATATTAGCGGACTGATAGTTAAAGTCAGTCGACTACTATGTTTAGCCGAACATATTTAAATTCTATTTTTTTTAAAGCTAGTCGACTAAATAAAAGTTAGTCGATTGATGAAAATCATCAGTAGACTAAAAAAAACTTTTAGCCGACCCCTGCTAAATTTTCCAGAAATCGAACATTCTGGCCGGTCGACTGTGAACACCCTAAATTTTCAAAATTTTAAAAATTCCCTTTTTGCCCCAATACTCACCTTCCGAGCAATTAGGATAATTTCTATTCATTTCTTGGATTCATTTCCTTGTTGAAGATATGAAATCCAATTTTATTTTCCATAATTGACCCAATCTCGGATCCAGCTCAGATATCCAAATCCAATTCTGAGTCTGGATCTTCTATTTTTCAAAAAAAAATTAATTCTTTGTGTTGGCTCAGGTATTTTGCCCAGATCCAATCTCATTTCATTTTCTCAGTTCGGGATCCAAACTCGATATTTTTCCCCAAATTTCAAATCCAAATTCATTTTGAAACCCAATTTTTAAAAATCAATTTCGCTTTTTCATAAAACCCTTCTTTTTGTAAAATCCTCAAAATTTCAAAATAAAATATTTTTACAAAACCTCTTAAAAACTTCATCTGGAACCCCCCCTTTTATATTCTGGATTTTTCTTTCAAAAAAATAGAAAAGGGGGAAATTTAAGAAAAATTATTTTAGGGTTTTGAAGTTTTTACAAATTAAAACCCTCTTTTTGAAAATTTTGAAAAACTCAAGGGGCTCCTCTTGAAATTTTTGTAACGGTCTCCCCCGTTATAAACCAACGCAGGGGGGAGACCTTCTTATCGGGCATCTTCTCTTTTGCATCTCGCCTCATCCATCTTCTCATCTCCCACCTCTCGCATCCCATCGACCGATCCACCTTCTTCCTTCCTTCCCCTCTTCTTCTTCCTCATTCTTCCTCTCCTCCCTCTTCTTCATCAAAGGCTTTGGAGCCATTCAATGAAGGATATCAGAGAATCCATTCTGCGTACATCCATTCCACATTAGCTGGTTCTCTAAGATGCTCTCTCTCTCTCTCTCTCTCTCTCTCTCTCTCTCTCTCTCTCTCTCTCCCTCTCTCCCCTCATTCTTCTCGTTTTAGGGGTTATTTCGATTATTTTGTCCAGATATCTCATTAGAATTGTTAATCGATCCATTTTTTTTAGATTGGCTGGTATCTGTTTACTTTGTTTTCTTTTCTTTTACTGCATTCTTTGTATGTTTTGCTCCTCTTACTCATTGAAATCTTGCTCAAATAACATCGATTTGCATCACGTCATCAACATTCATCTGCCATGCATTTTGATTTGAGAAGCTGCTCCACCGATTCATATTGCATTTGCACTCATCGATATCATGTGACTAACATCAAATCTGCAAGCTCTCTAGCTTCAGATCTATGTCACAATTTCGTTCCATCAACATTTACCCATCTGGATTTTGATTCCATTCTTCCTCTGACTGCAGCTCTGCTCATCATACACATCATTTTTCTTCTCTTTCATTTCCTATCATGCATCATCTTAAGATTTTTGTTCACCATAATAGCATCTGATCCATTAGGCGTTATATTTCTTGCTCCGTCCTAGGCATCTATGTGCATTTCAAATTGGTTCAATATCATTGTCATGTTTGCCTCAGTAGGTGTATGTGCTTTCATTCTTTAAACCTCGTTACAACACATGTTTATGATTTGTTGTAGCATAAACAGGTGTTTTCACTCCTCGAACCTCATTACAACATATGCTTATGCTTTGTTATAGCATAAACATGTGTCTTCATCCCTTGAATATCGTTTTAGCCTATGATTGTGCATTGCTGTAGCATAAACATGCGCAATCTGAATCCTATTTCCCTACTATCACATGAGTATTTACATACCTATCCTCTGCATTTCATTCCACCCGCAGCACAACA
The DNA here is from genome assembly GCF_984573655.1 of Nuphar pumila. NCBI lineage: Eukaryota > Viridiplantae > Streptophyta > Magnoliopsida > Nymphaeales > Nymphaeaceae > Nuphar > Nuphar pumila. The sequence continues at coordinate 58,527,326 of NC_143251.1, read as the reverse complement.
TTACCTTCACTTCCATTTTCACATCCTCTTAATGTAGAGACTAAAGTCAATTGACTACTAGCATTTTATTCCATATTTCTTTCTTTGATGATTCAAATAAAACCATGATAATATTGCAAACATAGTCATTAAGATAATTGCAAGTTTAGACATAATTGACAAAATTGACCACAAGCAGTTGCCTGAGATGTTGAGTTGGTTGATGTTAATTCTGCTTATACAACTGTTTGAATAAATGGGTATTATTTTAGTTCTCAAGATGACTGATATATACTGGGAGTCTATAAAAGTAGGATCTTTGTAGTTCATACTGTAATGCCCCAGAATCCCAACTTGGAAAATCCTTAGATTTTTAGAGTAATTTTTTTTTTGGAAACATTGCGCAAAGCGAAAAATTAAAAGGGGAAAGGAGTTGGAAATTCTAAGCGGGTTATAGGAGGAAACAACAAGTAGAAGCAACATATTTCAATTAATTTACAAAAATGAGACCGACAGATATACATTCATTTCTTTACAAAATATCTCTAAAAAAGAAATGGGACACATCCCCCAAAATGACTGCTAGAATCGTGAGAAGTTTAGAAGTGTGGGATCCAAGCCTCGCAGCACATCGAGCCCCATCGCACAACCTGTCAATCACCTGTATCCTCATAAAATGGGGTCAGACCTCTTGCAAGGTGGTGAGATAAACCATTCACAATATACCATTTTCAGGAAAGCATGAACATGATAGCAATATGGCATGAATCAAAAGTACATAACAGAACTATGACCAACATGATGGAACTGTTAGAAACATGCAACCAAACTATATATGCATGTGAGCATACATGTGCATCGTGCGACAAGTACGTGAACTAGTAAAAGTAGCAATACAAAGCTATTTGCATCATGATGAGACATTTAGAAGCATCTAACTAAGGTAAGGTGTCTCTATAAATGTATCACAAGGTATGTAATAATATTCTCTTGCTCACTCCTTTGGTACACGAAGGAAACTCGCATATGTAACAGATTCAATCTATATTCTTTAAGGCAAACCGTTTCGTGAAATGGGCAACCAGGCAGTTATCATAATTATGCTTATCTAGCAACATTCCCTCCTTCCGAGGTACTTAGGCTCATCTGGCCTTGTGTTCCCCGCAAGGCAACATGAACAACGTACAAAGATTTAGCCCGCCCAATCATGTACTTTAAAACAACAATTGTCGAGATGATCATTTCACCGGTGGATGCGACATAACACCATTTAATGTCTTGAGGGTATTACTACACATGATGCTAAGCATGCGGCCATTTGTGTTCAGTGACATGAATTGCCATAGTGTGTATGAAAAGACTTCTAATTTACACAATAATCTTCAATCATTCTTTTATGCACGTGATAAGATGTGATTTGCAACTACGTATATTGCATGCATTATATCTCACAATTGTGTTAATATGTGCAAGTAAGCACAAGCAACTTAGCAATATAATTCAATACTCAAGACAACGCCAAATTGTCACATATTACACCTTGCGATTATTTTGCAACATGCATTTGCATTTGCCAATATAAGGCATACGAGGAAAAGCCCATACTTACGCATTTATTGCAAGGTTGTCAAGACACGTATCATGACGTGCCAAAGTGCAAGTGTAAAGGCATACAACATATTTTTCATAATCTTTGCACACATACAATTATGTAAATTTATAGCATCTATGCATGTCGCATACAATTTGTAATTGCATTCGTAAAAATATGTGCGAGTGTGAAGTGTCATTCATCAACAGCTAACAATACGTAAGCAAATACACACTTTCACAAGTTACGACAATATAAGCATTTATGTTTTACGTGCCATATCACACGCCGTTACGCATCTCATTAGGTGCCCTTAAGCGAAAAAGGCGATTCACATAATCCCAACATATAGCGCCATCATTCATACGCAATTTAATGAAGGATTCTCATGCACGTGTCATGATGTGAAAGTGTTGTGCGATAATAATAACATTGCGGAAATATGTTGGCACGCTATATTTTGCAACAATTTGAACAAGGCATTTTCAGTTAGACAAACATGCTAGCTTCGACGTAAAAGACTACTTGTCACGGCCACGGTGGCTAGAAAATAACGCAATCAGCTACTGCCACCTATGAGGCGGTTGCGTGAGATGCCACTGCCAAAATGGGGCTAGCATATACACAGCCTGGTCAGCTTGCTTACCGGCTGGTCCGGGCTCACCCAGTCAGCCAAAAATGAGAGGGATCTAAAACAGAATATTTACACCAGCTAAAACAAAATCCATAATTTCCTACAACAGCCTAAAGATCGACATTTTTAAGATGCTTAGACAAAGATTCAGCCATGATGCTGAACATGAAAGTTGTAGAGTTACCTCTTAACTTTCTACAAAATCAAACAAATCAAATTTTCATGGAAGGATTCAAGAGGAATCTCAAAAATATGGGACATTGTCCCAGACGCTCTGGACTGAACAAGGCCTGACAAAAATCAAACTGTCTGACATAGATTTTTAAGGACCCTACAGACTGAATCAGGCTAAGTCTTTAACTACAAAGTTGGAGAACTATGTCTAAGCTTTCCAGAATGTTCACAAATACTGAAAACCGACCTGTATCCTGGGAGATACAATTGATTTATCAAAGTTGTCTCTGACAACTCAGAAAATCAGGAAGAACCAGTGCATGCAAAAACTATATTTTTGACAGGGATTTTAGAGGACCCTGCAGACCAAATCAGGCCAAGCCTTTAACTACAAAGTTAGAGGTTTGTGTCTTGGCTTTCCATAATGACCAAAAACCAACCTGTATCCAAGGAGATACAGTCGATTTATCAGAGTTGTCTCTGACAACTCAGAAAATTGGAAAGAACCAGTGCATGCAAAAACTATATTTTTGACAGGGATTTTAGAGGATCTTGCGGACCAAATCAGGCTAAGCCTTTATCTACAAAGTTAGAGGCCTGTGTCTGAGCTTTTCTGAATGTATAAGAACACAAAAAATTGACCAGTATCTAGTGAGATACAGTCAATTTATCAGAGGTGTCTTTGACAACTCAGAAAATCAGAAAGAACCAGTGCAAGCAAAAACTATATTTTTGACAGGGATTTTAGAGGACCCTACAGACCAAATCAGGCCAAGCCTTTAACAATAAAGTTAGAAGTCTGTGTCGAAGCCTTTCAGAATGTATAAGAACACCAAAAACTGACTAGTATCTAGTGAGATACAATCAATTTATCAGAGGTGTCTTTGACAACTCAGAAAATCGGGAAGAACCAGTGCATGCAAAAACTATATTTTTGACAGGGATTTTAGAGGACCCCAAGGACCGAATTAGGCCAAGGCTTTAACTACAAAGTTAAAGGCCTGTGTCATGGTTTTCCAGAATTACCAAGAACACTGAAAACCGACCTGTATCTAGGGAGATACAATCAATTTATTAGAGTTGTCTCTGACAACTCAGAAAATTGGGAAGAACCAGTGCATGCAAAAACTATATTTTTGACAAGGATTTTAGAGGACCCTGCAAACCGAATCAAGCCAAGCCTTTAACTACAACGTTATAGTCATGTGTCTGAGATTTTCATAATGTATAAGAACACCAAAAACCGACCAGTATCTAGTGATATACATTCGATTTATTAGAGGTGTCTCTGACAACTCAGAAACTTGGGAAGAACCAGTGCATGCAAAAACTATATTTTTGACAGAGATTTTAGAGGACCTTGCAGATCGAATCAGGCTAAGACTTTAACTACTAAGTTAGAGGATTGTGTCTTGGATTTCCAGAATAACCAAGAACAACGAAAACCGACCTGCATCCAAGGAGATACAGTCGATTTATCAAAGGTGTCTCTGACAACTCAGAAAATAAAAAAAACCAGTGCATGCAAAAACTATATTTTTGATAGAGATTTTAGAGGATCCTGAAAACCGAATCAGGCCAAGCCCTTAACTACAAAGTTAGAGGCCTGTGTCTTGGCTTTCCAGAATGACCAAGAACACCAAAAATTGACCTATATCCAGAGAGATACAATTGATTTATCAGAGTTGTCTCTGAAAACTCAGAAAATCGGGAAGAACCAATGCATGCAAAAACTATATTTTTGACAGGGATTTTAGAGGACCCTGCGAACCAAATCAGGCCAAACCTTTAACCATAAAGTTAGAGGCATGTGTCTTGGCTTTCCGGAATGACCAAGAACACCAAAAACCTACCCGTATCCAGGGAGATACAGTCGATTTATCAGAGTTGTCTCTGACAACTCAGAAAATCAGGAAGAACCGGTGCATGCAAGAGATACATGGTTCGTGTGTGAGCATAGAAGTGAAAAGTGAAGTAGAATAATTTTAAGAAATGTTAAAACATCAACTAATCTGCCTTCCCTATGCATTTTATCAAATGCATGTAGGGTGGAAGGCTTCATGCTTTAAATGCATTCAATATTTCATCTAACTTGAAAATGGAAAAAGGAATGGAACGTCTCACCATCAATGTGTGCCAATGGAGGAAACAGTTCCTCCTACGTTTAGAAGGTACAGGGGAGTCTCAATCGGTACCCACCCCACACCAAAACGTTGAGAAAGGAGGAGGTGCCCACGGTTTGGGAGAAAGGGAGAGAAAAAGAGAAGGGAAGAAAAAGAGGAGAGAAATGAGGTTTCTCTCTCTTTCTCAAGGTTTTATAAGTTAGGGTTTTGATCCAACGGTGGTCTTTTAATCTTGAAAATGGAGGGTTGTGGTTCATTCACTTAAGTGTCACACCCTTCTAGGCGGGGGCACTTTTGTAAATAAACCATCTAGGCTAAAAATGCCCCAATAGGCTTATTTCATTTGAATTAATTTGAAAATCTTTCAATAGTGCCCCTCCAAGGCACTATTCACGCACTATTCATGAAGGGTTCCACTAACCTTCATTATTTTATTCATTTCATCATTTTTTTTGGAATTACACTTAGGTTTTGAAAACATCTTTCTAAATTCTCAAAAAAACTCAAGCTTTTAAAAAAAAAACACTTCTCTTGTCCAAAATATCTAAAATGAAATGGGTTTAAAATTATTCTCGTCTCATACGAACATATGTATTCATTACAAGGTTTTGTATATATATATATATAAGCATTTCTAAAATTTCATCATGTATTAAATTTTTCTAAAACTTCAATTCTTGTCAGAATTTCTTAAAATACCTTGGGTTTAGGCATTTAAAATTCTCGATGGAGCAATTCAAGTAATTCTATGCATTTTGAATAAAATGTAGGAACTCAATGTAATATCCATACGATGTACACACACACACACACACACACACACACACACACACACACACACACACACATATATATATATATATATATATATATATATATATATATACGAATGTGCACACACAAATATACATATTTACATACAAATTTATAGATAATTGCATTATGAAATTTCATCTTCTATTGGATAATTTCTCAAAAAATTCTCGGGTCTTACACCTACGATTGTGCAAAGTTAATATAATCATGATACTGTATGCCACAACACAACAGAGCAATGTTCAGTGAGGGGCATTCAGATGGAGTTACCAACCTGTGCTTCTCAAGTGTAAAGTTAAGCTCTAAGTTCATCGTGGCATAATATTCAGTGTGGGCCACTATTTGAAACTTTTTGTTATATGTTAAAAAGACTAATGACTATAGGACACACATTGGCCTTGTCTAAAGGGCAATGGATAAAGAAATTTTGTTTGCATCAAGTCACGGATTGCTAACGCAATATGGCTTTCAACTGGTATAAAATTGAGTTGAAGATCATTTCTGTAGCCAATTGGAGTGAACGGATTGGGTTTTTGATGATTTCACTTTTCTTTTAGAGCCATATTTGTTGATAGTGTATGTTATCTCTGCATCTGCTGATCTTGGTATGCTAAAGAAAAAAAGAGGAGATGGTTGCTTTTTTTACTTTTACAACTTGATTTTGATATTTGGGTCTACAAGCTTCACTTTATATTTTGATTGTTAGGTGTTGGAACACTTGCTGCTCTTGGTGTTTGTGTTGGGGTGATTTTTTTTCTTTTTTTGGTCTTTGTTTTCCTACGGTTGGACATGGAATGAGATTTTTTCTGTTATTTCTGTTTCATGAACTGGGCTAATGACTGGTGAGGAAAATTTTGAAAGGGACCTCGAATGAAGAAAACTGTAGGAAGCATATGCAACCTTGATATTTTTTTTTTGTTTTCTTTCTCTTCAATCAACTTGCAGATGAGCATATCTCCAGTTTTAAACTTAAGTTACCAACTCCTGAGCTAGAGAGAGCACTGAATATAAAAGATAATTTAGAAAAATGATCTTCCCTGAAGACCCTTCCATTGCTATTAGTGCAGACAGGAACTTCCATGATTGTCGGAGATGGTATCCTGACTCCTGCAATGTCAATAATGTCTGTTGTGAGTGGCCTGCAAGGTGAAGTTAATGGTTTTGGTGAAGTTGCTATGGTGATTATTTCAATTGTAATCCTTGTGGGTTTGTTTAGCAGACAAAGGTTTGGTACTAGAAAGGTAGCTTTCTCATTTTCACCAGCGTTGGCAATATGGTTCTTCTGTCTGGGATCAATTGGATTGTATAATATTATCAAACATGATAGTAGTATCCTGAGAGCATTTAATCCATTATACATTTATTACTTCTTCAAGAAGAACAACAAAAAAGCATGGTCGGCTCTTGGAGGCTGTGTATTGTGCATACCAGGTGATTCATCGAGCTGCTGTGCTGAGATGAATCAATCTGAAAATTTGAATTGCTATGAGAATTTACCTTGCTGAGGTTGATTGGTTGTATAAAGTTGAAAGATCGATTTGCTGTGTACTCACTCTATTCCCTGCACTACCAAAATTCGCTGCATATCATTCTTTTATTGCATTCACTACATATTCTCATTGTATTCCCACTACATCTCATGAACATGTTGTGGCTTTTATTTACTTTTCACAGCAGTTCAATGAAGTGTTGTGACTTCATGCTTTTCACAGCAGTTCAATGAACTGTTTTGACCTCTTGCATTCATGGCATGTTGTCATAGGCATTCACAACAGCCTATTGACTGCTGTGAGCTCATGCATTCATAGCATATCATCATGAGCATTTCACAACAGCCCACGAGCTGTTGTGACCTCCAATGCATTCATAAAACCTTGTTATAAGCATTCACAACAGCGCACGAGTTGTTGTGACCTTATATGCATTTATAAAGCCTTGTTATGATGATTCACAGCAGCCCATTGGCTGCTGTGATCTCATATGCATCTATAGCACAACATCCCATTGGCTGCTGTGATCTCATGTGCATTCTCATATATATTTTCTCATTAGCATAATGCATTGCATATGCATTCTTATATATATTTTCTTATATATATTTTCTCATTAGCATAATGCATTGCATATGCATTCTCATATATATTTTCTCATTAGCATAAGGCATTGCATGTGCATTCTCATATATATTCTCCCATTAACACATGCATCTTTATGTGCATTTTCTCATTTGATATAGCATTGCTCTTAGGCAAATGCATTTGCATTTAGGTGTCAGATTCTACAGATTCAGATAGTTCTAGTACCTTGTAGGATCTTTTTGTGGTACTAGAGGGTGTATGGGGGGATTCATGGTAGTTTTTTTTTTTTAAATTTAGAAATCCAACTTCGTGTAGGGTTTTCGGATCAAAAGAGTTATTTGGATCTTGGATTTTATCCAAGATCCAATTCAACCCAATCCATAGATGGCACCCCCTTGGTTGGACAACAATAACCTTCATTTGAATTTAGTTGACCGTAGAAAGTCAAGTTGGTTGTTGGAGTGTAATGATTCTCATTTTTCAAATGATGTCCTCTAAGTGGTGGAGAGGAGTGGAAATCTTGGAGAGACCCTTCTTCATGATGAGGGTCTCCCTTAAGTTCTTGAAAAGCCCTAAGGGAGGAGGTCGACCGACAATTTTTTGATTAATTTCTTGAAAGGAAAAAGAAACATGGAAGTGGAGTAGTTGTGTGTGTTGGTTTGTTCAAAGAGAAAGGAGTTTCAAAAAAGAAAAGAGCTTGAAACATCAATGATCTATAGTTTCACTCGTGCTGGTAGTGGAGGACGTGTGTTTGTCACCTGTTGTTGCGGACATGCTTGCCATTACACAGCTGAAATCATAGGGAAGGTGACTTGTTGGTTTGTGGTTGTAATATCTCAAGGAACTTCACTCAATCAGAGTCCTCGTTGCTAAAAATAGTTGGAGACATCAAAATCACCGTTCGAGATTTGTCTACTGCCCCTTGTTGTTGATTTACTTCTATTTTATGTTTGAACTCTGTTGAACATCTCTGAGTTTCTGAACTTATGAATTGTTATTTGTTTACTACCTGAATTATAGTTTGAACTTTACTTGTTATTGAGTCGTTAGCCACTGTGTTACCATTGATGATTTCAAATCTGATTTTAAAAGAGGAAAAGAGGTTTGATTTCTTGTATGAGAAATAGTTTGTGTTGTTGATTATCATTCGTGTGATTTTTTTTTTTAATCGTATACAGTTGGATCTTAAGAGAAAATTTCATTTTCATAGTTTTGGGATTGTCCTTCACGAAATTGAGTGACTGGAACCCCTAATAGGGTTCTGTATTTCAGTCAGTTCTCTCATTTCGCTGAACGGAATTTCATGAGCCATAGCTTGTTGAAAAGCTATCTGTCTGCTCTACATTTCTTTTGTTTACCACATTTTCTGAATATGCTGTTTTGATAACTTAAATTGGCTGTTAATCTCTATTACATGTTTACTGTTCTGACGTCTGAATTACATCTTATGTTTCTGAGAGCATTTGGGTGTTTTAGTCATATCTTGATCAATTTTGACTCAATTTAAAAATATGTTATTTGGTATGGAACGTTAACATCTTGAGTGATCAACTATGTGTTGAAGATTTTCTCAAAATCGTCCATTTAATCTGTCAAAAACAAGTATGTTCCTGACTTATAAAATTCCTAAAACGTTATTCTGTTTAGAGTGTGTAGAACGATAGTCTCACATGTTTTAAGGATAACATTTCACAAACTGACCCAAAATTTTCAAACTTTAGCTCATTTGAAAGGTAAGAGATTTTTGCATAAACTTCGTGTTAAGCACGTTTCAAGATTCGTTCATTTAGATGGACCAAACTGAGTTTGTTTCTCACATGTAAAAGGCCCAAACTCGTTTTCTGCTAGCCCGTTTTAGAAAAAAACAGACCAGCGTGTGTTAGTGATATCTTTTCGTGTAATAAACCAAAAAATTTGATTTTTGGCTCGTTAGAAAGATAACAGATACATGAATAACTTTTGTGTTTTGGTAAATTTGGTCGTCTGAGGGTTCAAAACTTTCCCCCAAGTCAGACCGCCTGTTTGGTTAGAAACAGAAGGTCGTCCTGTCTTGTCTGGACCATTTTGAACAGACATGTTCCATCCGTCCTCAGACCGGGGTGTCTCAACTGTCCGCATCTATGGGGAAATCCATTTCCACTGATGTGTGTTGAGTTAATATCTCAGAATAGAATCCCCTTGAGTCTGATCCGGACTCTTCCAGTTCGGTAAAGTCTTTTATGCTTTGAGATCCGTTTGGATCTCAAATTATGGATCAGACCCGTATTGTATCCACCATCAACAGTACTTGGAGATCTTCAATGCTGAGACTATCTTCACCTCACTAGGTGGTCTAGTTGTCTGTAATAACAATACAGACAAATTGAGGTGCTCCAAAAGGACTTTCTTCCCCCGACACTGGAGAGTAGCATTGTGTCTAGACAACCAGTCCATACCCATAATGACATCATAAAAAGTCATATCTAGTATGACCAGGTCGACAGACAACTCATGCCCCTCAATCACCGTACACATGGCAAAAAAGTATTTTTTGCATGAAGAGGATGCACCCATAGGTGACATCACATCAAGAGCCTTATCAAGGCTAAAAGAAACTAAATCAAACACATTCGAAAATGATGAGGATATAAAGTTGTAGGTAGCACCTAAATTAAACATTACACGAGCATAATGATCAGCAACTAAGGAGATACCTTCGATAAGATTAGTCTGTATGATTGTTGTAACAACATAAACTCTCTCGTTCATCCTTCGTTGTCCCTGTTGTTGTTGTTGTCCTCCCTGAGCCATGGGAAGGTTTGGACAGTGGGTCGCAATGTGCCCAAGTTGTTGGCACTTGTAGCAGACTCCCCTGAATAATGAACAAGAGCCCTGAGGATAACTCTTGTTGCACCTGCGATACACATATGGGGCCTTCCCCTGCTGTTTCCTTTGCTGGGGTCAACCTTGCTGGCGTCTGTGCTGAGACTGTTGCCTCTTACCCCCCTGCGCCTTGCCGCCCGCAGGTGGATTCTTCCTCGCTCTGTCTATAGCACCACCTCCATTGTCGCCTCTCTTCTACGACCCATACTTATACATCTCCCACTCCTCATTTAGAACCATCACAGACTCAATTGCATCACTGAGGGTGGTAGGTTGGCTCATCATCACACAGACTCGAAGTCCGTCCTTTAGCCCGTCAACATATTTGGTTGCCCTTGCCTTGTCATCAATGAACATGTTCAGGCAATACCGCTCCAAGCTATTGAATTTGGTGGTATAGTTCACTAAAGACACCCTGTGAAGGGTGAAGTATGACAGAGTGGAAGTAATTTATTGGGAGGTTTTCATGAAAGTGTTCTTAGACATGTATTTTTCCTCATATACACGAGAAAAGATGTAGCAGGGTGCCAAAAGCAGTCATCCTATCCTCGAGAACAGGTAGGATGTCGAAATCCCGCTTGATCTCCTCAACCCAGCTCTCAGCAGCCTCTGGGTCGGCCTTCCCTATGAAAGTTGGTGGGTCCAACTTCAAAAATTTCTCATTTGTGATTGTGTCGGGGTTCAGAGCAACCTCGACAGGATCGACGCAAGTAGATGTCAGCACCACCTGCATCTGCACATGGGTAGCCATAGTCTTAGTTAAGGTATGTAGGGCATTCATCACGAAGTCCCTCTGCTCCTGCCTGTCAGCGGAAGCGGCAGTGGCTGAAGTCGAATCTCTCGTACGCTGATACATCTACAACATGAAAAAGAAATTTTTCTTTGAAGGTCATACCCTGATCAATCCTACCCTCTTAGGATTGATCCCAAGTACAATTAATATAATCACATCACCATTCATAACGTACACAAAAAGGAATTTACATTCAGTTATGCTAGCATGTTTTAAAAGCATCAAATAACGTTACTAGTGATGAAAATTGCTCTAGAGCACGAGGCACAACTTGTTGATATCTTTGAACAATGCTCAATTACCAAAAAGAGACTTTTGGTACAAAAAAAATGGTAAAACATAAGATTTTATGGTGTACTCTAATACCAAAGTTGTAACGACCCCAACTCGTACCCATTAAAAAGTGGCATATTTTTTTTAACAATTGCGGAAACATTCTCAAAGACTCGGGGCCTTTATAGTTATAACACATCTACAACCACAAGAGATCTTATACTACCATCAACCAAACCAAACCAACTTTATTAATTGAATTCATATAGTCTGAAAGCATGTGTAAAGAAATATAAATAAAGCATAAAATAGAGCCATGTTATCCCAAAAAAAATCTGTCAAATAGTTGTGTAGGTCCTTGCAAAAGCAGGTCCCCTCACTGGGCCTTAGAGACTGTGAAAAACACAAAAGTAGGGATGTCAGAATCAAAGATCATGTGTACAGGTCTCTCTAATGAATCAAATAAGAAAAAAGAATATAAATGAAAATCATGCAACATTTTAGAGAGATGCAAGTATGACAAATTTATAATCCAATTAACCATTCATACAATAGAGAACAATTGTTAAGCAAGAAAAAATAATTATTATCAATAAAAAATTTAATTAAACAATAAAGAATATTTATCATGCAACCATTAATTTAGCACAAGAGAACAAATAAATATGCATGATCTAATGCATAACAAGAATATGCATGATTTCAGTGCATATGCATGAATAAATTATTATCTTTTATCAGAGTTTTCTTTTATATGCATATCCCTATTAAATACACATAAACTTTTAGTTTCTCTTTTTATTACTGTTACTCGCGGATACTAAAAACGGGTAAAAATTTCTGAGGTCAAGTTAGGTCCTCAGTTGTAGCTTAACACACAATTTGTATTTTATTACCGGGTTCCACACTCAACCATCGATCGATATCAGGAATCAACACCTTTCATCGAAACATTAGAAATCAACATCTAATACCAAAATGTTATAGAAATCAACATCCACTAATGTCACTTTCTTGGTATACTAAAAACAACAGTTGTGTCTACACACTATCCTCAGGCAAAGTCACAGAATCTTTCTAAAACTGTGGTCGGGAGGTAAACTACCTAGTTGGGTTCAAGGGCACAAACACATACAGAGTTTTAGTATCCTCACGGTTTCCCAAAACCGCAAGTCCAAGATTTTCACACTAAAGAAGGGACATCCAAAAAACATAAATTAACTATTCTCTTCTTTTATCTTTTTATTATTTTAATTTATTTATTTTGCAAATCAACATGCAAAACTAACAACATACGTTTTGCAAATCAACATGCAAAACTCATCACGGGACCACAACCCGTGGCAATATGGAATAATGCAATTAGAGTAATAATATCAAGTTTTATTTTTATGATGCATAGAGACAACTAAAACAAGGAGCAACACATTCTTAAAGCTCACACGACCTATGATGATCTGCTTTTGATCATCGATGCATCAATATGCAAAAATCATGAATAACATGCCACTTTTGCAATCATTTCACATACTTTACAATGCATATTCACATATGCTAAACAAGGAGGTATATAAACAATAAAACTATTATGCATGTGTTCATATAATCATGTCATTTACATGCTTTAATTCATAAATCATCACAACTAAACATGGAATCACTTATGCAATTATACACGTGCCAAAACACAAATTTCAAATTTGCACATGCACATAAAGTAGCTTTGCATTAACACATTGATCATGCATAACATATCAAGTCTAAGCATGTAAAAAATTTTATTCTTTTGCATGCATAAGGCTAAGTCCAATACAAATAGCAAATGTAGAAATTAACATGCATAACTGATTTTTTTTCTAGACTGATATAAGCACATAGAAGAGCATAAACTCAAAATTTACATATACTAATTTGACCCTCACTTATGCATAAACTGAGCATACAACCACATACGAAATCTGAATGTTTTTTGCAAAAGCAACTCAAACATTCTGTTCAAAAACACATGACAATATATATGTATATATATATATATATATATGTGTGTGTGTGTGTGTGGCCAACCGAACCCAGCTGACCCATTCGGTAGGGCTTGACAGACCCATCACCTACCCAACCAAACTTGGTTCGGTTGGGCTTGGCAGGTCAAGTTGTTGCCCAACTGAACCTGATTTGGCTCGGTCGGCAACATCTTGTCTGCACACTAATAATAAGAAAAAGCTTTTATACTTTTCTATTTTTTTTATATAGGTCATCTACACCCAACCGACACAGTTGGCTGGGGTTCAACTTCAGTCCAGTCGAGCTCAGTCGGCTGGGTTTGGCAGACACTACACCAGCCCAATTCGGGCCTATGCAAGTCTGTCGGGGCCTGGCAGACCAGCCGAATCTAATTCGGCTGGGGTGCCAGTCAACCCAACAAAACCTTAAAAAAAAATTCTCTCTTTTTTTTTAAGTGTCTGCCTAGCCGACTGCTCGACTGGGCTAGGTGGCCTGCCAGGTCAAGCCAGCCAAACAAGGTTTGGCTAGTCTGACAACTAGCCCCCTCTACAAAACTTTTTTTTTCCCGATCAAATAGGGTTAAGTATGCAGATTCAAAATCAAACATGTATATGCATATCCACATTCAAGAATATATGCATGATCAGATTTGCACAGACTCATAAACCAATAAACATGCTTATGCAGATTTTCAGTTAGGTATGCATGTATAAAAAAATTCATTTACAAGAATACATGCATATAATTATTATTATTTTTTCATTTAGTTTTCACATCAACCTAATATGAAATAGTTTTCCATGGAGCATGCATCTAAGCATATTGTTTTAGCAAAACAAAATTTCCGTTTTCAAGATTTTAAATGCACAAAATCTAGGCCAGATTTGTGCATGTTTGAGACATGACAAATATGTCCTAATTTAGGGATTCATGATACATAATAAAGTACATATACGAATATATGTGTTAATATATGCATTTTTCCCAAAATAAACCCTGAAAAGGGGAAATCGTTAATCCCAATCCATGCATATTAGAGTAAATATCAAGATTTACTTTTTTCCCATAGATTTTCACTAAAACCTTGCATGAAAATCCAATTCATGCTCTTTTTCTCATTCACATCAAGAGAGCGAACCCATACCTTTTTTTTGTAGTTAGAGAAAAACATGAAAATCAATGGAGGATGGATCATGCTCTCCTTCCTCTTCCTCCTCCCCTTTCTCCTCTTTCTCTTTCTTATTCTCTTTTTTTTTAGCTATAAATAGGTGAAAAAAGGGAGTGATGCCCCCTCTTATCTATCCAACCCTTTTAGAGAGGGTTGAAGGCTAATCCCTAATTGGGACTCTCTCACTCACTCTTCTTTCCAAAAATTTTAAAACTCTTTTATGTTGACTTTTCAAATCTTCTTTCCTAATTCAATTAAACTTTCTTGAACCTTCTTTAGCCTAATACACATATATTAGGTCTCCTCTAAAGAGTCCTAAACAACTTAACAAAATAAATTTCAGTTTTAATTAAAATTAATTTATTAATTATTTATTAATAATTAAATATCTAGATACTTCTAGAAGGTACCTTATTCCTCAAAGATTCTTTTTAACTCTAGTTAACTTCAATTTAAATATAAAAAGTGAATTTATAGTTGTATTTTTATTGGGTATGAGTTTTAGATCTCGATCTAGATCTCAAATCCAAATCCATATTCAAACTCCAATTAAATTTTGAGTTGAATAAATTCTTAATTAATATGAGTCTTGGACAGAGTCCAGATCTATATTAATTTGGATCAAATGCATTGAATTTAGTCTGATCCAAATCCGGACCCGACCTGTTGAGGTGGTCCTTTTTTGAAAAATTATAATTTTTGAGTTAATCGTAGCCTGAATTCAGAAAAATAAAATATCATTACGCTCAAAATTTTGAAATGCATCCAATGATATATAACTCAAATTTTGCCTGAATTTAACCCAAATTGCACTCAAATTTTGCTTGAATTTAAAGATTGAAAATAAATTTTTTTATCACCTTTCGATTGGCTCATCTCGACCTTATCGATGAGACCTGAGCCAAGCCCATACTCAAAAAACATCAGCCTAAAATCAAGATTTTATCAATTTTCTTTTATACTTGCCAAATTTTCGAAAATCCCAAATTTAACTAAGTGTGAAAATACACGATCTTACAGCCATTGCTTTTTCTAGAATGATCACACCCATTAACCACTTTTTTGCAGTGCATGTCACCCATTTTGGAATGGATGGTTCAATACAGTGCTGGTTTATATGCTTACATTAACTAAGAATCAGAGTCATTCCTTTCCCAGTCAATATTAAGGGCTGTCTAAAATGAGAATTAAATGGGAAAAGGAGAAAACACTGTCCTGCCCTTTGGGAGTCAGAATGACCACTCAACCGATGGTGACTCTTTAAAAAGAAAGGAACTCTTGGGGATCCTTACTCTTCTCCGCTCAAATAATGTGAGAAAAAATCAGATTTACTCTCCAATCTGAGCAACTATAGAGAGTAAATTGAAAAGACACCCAACTTAATAACTATTTATATGAAGCTGAGCAACTTTTCAGTTATTACATTCAAGTATCTTTGTCTGAGTCCACACTTGGTTATACAATCAGTCAGCTGACCAATGTTTACAAAATGCCTTGCTTCTAATATTTAGTTTTCAAATAGTACATAAGGTGAATTATTTTATCAACAAAAGGATAAAATATAGTTTTATACCATGGATGGGATTGTGAAATACATTGAGAAAAGTAGGTATTAAATTAATAACCTAAAAATTGGACAGATTTCTGTAAATAACTGAGTAATTGGGCATTTTGTATTTAGGAGACACCAATCTTCTAGAAAAACTGGGAACACTTGAGATACACAGGATATTGCATCATGGAACAGAATGCATGATTCTAGCTTATCCCAAATATATCGACAAGTGTGTGTGCCTCCAAGCATCATTCAGGAGAACTCTTGATTTCTTGTCTCAGTAAATCTCTGACAAAAGAAAAGAATGAAGAATGAGACTCAAGTTAATCCCTATCATCCTCTGAAGGCACAAAAGGTTAACTCACGGGAAAAACTTGATTTCTTGTCTCATTTAGTCCCTGACAAAAGAAAAGAATGAAGAATGAGACTCAAATTCAGGCAAATTTGATTGTCTTTAAAGTACTTTGCAGCTAAGACTAACAAAATCCCTAACAGATGCAACCACAATTGAGAGCGACAAATGCTAGAACTAAGGTAGGTTGTGTTAATGTGGCTTTGCATTCATTGCCATGGATAAGTTTACATGTAACACCCCAAATTTTTAACCCCAAATTTAAGAGGATTTTTTTTTTAACAGCGGAAACAAGAAATAATATAGGGTTAAGCATTTCGAGACATTACGGTGGAGAGAAACCCCAACACATTTATTTCATTTTAATATCAATGAAAATTAACATTAGAGTTATAAATTATATGAACAGTTAAAAATTACAATAACCCAAGCAATTCCTGGAACAATAAATCCAAAAACCTCAATCCGATGCCTCATCCCGCAGCCGCTCATAAACCATATTCTTTACATGAAAAATAGTAAATTGATTGGAATTAGACTACCACGTCTAAGTAGGAATTACTGTAAATTTGACAAATATACTAAGTAACAAGTATGCAAGGGATTTGTTTAATTACGGACAATAAAACATAGCATGAGAATATGAACATTACTAAACTACTGCACATTGTTAATTTAAGTTTCTAGCTAGAATATATGAACACTACTAAGACCAAATCAACCATTGCAGAAGTATGAAATTCATTTCATGATAAAGTAATATCATTTGCAGCATTTAAATATATCATGGCCACCGATTCCATTGAATGCTTAAAAGCAAGTGAAGCAGACTATGCAACAACTATAACAAACATATACATAAGCAAGTAAAGCGGATTGTGCAACAACAACAACATGCATATCAGTCATGTAACAATCACAATATGAATTCAATTATCTCATATCTACACCTTTCAGTATTTCATTTCATCACAAGCTCAGAACATGCTGGAAGAATATAAACATGTCTCCCTAGTAATTTCAATCACTGTGATACTTAAAATATTCTAATTGATGTTTATATTTTCTTATCCCGCGGGTACACACGAACCAATGCAACCATCACAGAAGAGAACGTTCAGGGGTATATTATTCAAAGTTATTTTATTAACCCGAACATTCTAACTGTGATTGAAATCCCAAGGGAGCGGCCAGTGACCGAGAGAAACTCCCAAAGGCCAAAACCAAAACAAGATGCATCCCTAATTTCTGCAGAAGAACATGAAACTACCACCTAAGACACATTTGGTAGTCTGGGTCCCCAACTCTGAGGACTGGGACCAACGAGTCGTTTTACGCTCGAATCTAAACACATGTCCCCAGAGTTTTGTATCACCTACCCTCTCCAAGGTAAGCCCGAATCTGAGTGGATTAATCTTTTCATTTAATTATTTTCCCGAAGTATGAGGCATTTCCCCAACTTCTTTCTACTATCATAGTAGTAAAATTTTCAACCTTAGTCATTTTACCAAGGTGCATAGAACAGTCCCAATCCTTTGTCATATTAATTGCATAACCCACCCAAAGTGCTCCAGTGCCTTTAAACCAGTCAAGCACAAAAGTTATTATTTAATTTTCTTACCAATATACTTGAACCAGACCACGTACCTACATTAGGTACTTAACCCGTATCGCCCCTTGGGCAAGGTTTTCCCCAAACAATTAAACTTAAGTTTCTTATCAGTATTATGATCATTATTCTAAATGCTTCGGTACCTTTAAACTGTAAAGTACCAAGACCTGGGTACCTTTAAACCAGTCGGTCGCACAACCTTTATGATTAAGTTTTCATCATTTTTCTTGCTATAACACACAGGCTGATAGCCCAAATACTCGTATCGGGTATTCAACCCATATTGCCCATTAGGCAGGGTTTCCCAAACAACTCAAGACATATACTTATACCAACCCTGAAATGGAAATATATTCAGAGATATTTATTTACATGTTGATCACTAATCAAGGTTAAACATAATGAGCATGAACTATGGCATAATCAGAACCCCTGTATATGCAGGACATAATGTAACTTGTAACTAGAAACATTTGCATGCATGTATAAGTACCATTTGTTACAACATGATTTTGGTACAATATAAAAGCATGTATTATGCAAAAGAAAATCTATAAGAAATCCATACTCATAGCTCTAGTTTTTGTTGGGTATTCCCACTTTTCAGGACTAGAAATTCAGCAATTTACATAATATTGATAAACATCCTACAACTTTAAAGATATAGCATCACATAAAAATCAACATATGAGTTTAATGAATACAATAATAAACCGATACATGAATATATTTTTATGCAATAGTTTATATGGCAGTATACAGTTCAGACGCAGTGTATCATGAATCCTCCATGCTTATTATGAAGTATGCATAGGTATCCTCAATGTACTAATAGTTGTGACTTAACTCAAACAAAACTTAATACTCATCAACTGTTAAACAAAAGAACCACCGCAGGTAAATCTCAAAAACCTAACATAGGGTCAGAACCTCTAAGCATAAATTCAGAGTTTTGAATCTAAGTCAAACAAAGAAAAATTTGGAATGAAAGAAAAGATAAATTTCATCTTACCACAGGATTTCACATCTATTTCCATTTAGTATAGGACCAACATAGAATGTGAAATGACTAAACACACTAATTGGCCCTCTGTTATGAAAGATCAGGTTCAAAAAAGTTCACAAATCATGTTTTCGGAGGATATACAATTCACTGATTTTAACCATTAGATTATCACACCGAAAACCATTAAAACAACGTGTTATGTGAACCTTCCGGTGAGTGATGTTTTTTTTTCTTTTCTTTTCTTTTGAATTTACACAGAAGATACTGGCTACTTGTAACATGAAAATTCTGTTATACATATATATATATATGTTTTCCTTGAATGTAATATAGAAGACACTGACTGCAACAACTGTTTTTTTTCTTTGTCAGGGGATTTAACACCGAAAACAGGAAGTATTTGTAAAAGAACACAAGCATGCATTGTTGTTATCGATACTTCACAAAAACTTTTAACAATGTATGCACACAGACCCTGTTTTAGGAGCATACACAACAGTCGGTTTTATTGCCATAAATCTCAATACTGAAAATCAACAAATACAAAAATGTAACCATCTGTTCTTGTTGTCAGTTAACACAAAACAACAAAAAAATTTTCACAATAACGATAGGGGTTCATCGATGTTAACCTAAGGGAATTTTTTTTTTCACTGAGTGCACGAATGTAACAATTACACAGGAGTCATACATAATACAACCCGTCCGCTATATTTATATATTTTATAGCAGCCTCAACATTTTAAAACACTATAACATCTATGCAAGCTCAATCCATGTTGCTGGGCTATTACAATATAGAAATGCAATTCAAATGATCATTAAAAGAAATAAAAACAGCCGGTAGACGACCGATAATCATGCAAAACATGGAAAACTTGCCTCCTAATCGAAAATCCTCAAAATAAACGTTGATAGCTTTAACAGTAACACATGTCATGCTTGAAAACAGGATACTCCTATGAAGATCATAAGAAAACCTACTTTCAGAAATCCGAAATCCACAAATCGAAGATCTGGGATTTTCGGCAAACCTAACCCCATTTTTTTTTTGATTTGGGGCTCACGGCAAGCCCACTACATACCTGGAATTTAGGGCATCCACTAAAATCACAGTGAAACCCACATTGCATGTTTGAAACGTAGTACCCATGCAAAAACACAGTAAAACCCTACCCTAAATCCCAAATTTTTGATTTGGGGATTCACGGCAACCCAAAACCCCAATTTTTCGAGTTAGGAGTTACGACAAATCCAAAACATGCTTGAAAACTCAGTAGATATGTGAAATCACAGTAAAACCTACCTTGTTTGCTGATTTCCCCTTTCGATCTGCCGTGAATCTGGGTGCAGCCGAACTCCTGCTCACCGACGAATGTGAGAATGGAATGTAACGAGAGGAGGGTTATCGTTGGGTGGTGCTGCCGGAAAAAGGAGAAGCGAAGGTGGCGGCGATGTTACCCGAGCTCGAATAGGGGAGAATGTTGCAGGGAGGTCGCTGGCGGTGACAGCGATGACGAGAGAGGAAGAGTGCGGGAGGTAGAGAGGAGCGAGAGAGAGAAAAGAGATAGCGAGAGAGGGATGGAAGAGGGGTTCGGCTAAATGGGAGAGGAAGGAGGCGAGATATGGAAGGGTGCCACAAAAATCGGAAGGGGATCCACTATCCTCCCCTTCACACAGCGGTTGCGCATTGCCCCCTCCCCTCCTCTTTTGATTTGGCCTGTGTTAGGGTTCTGAACCCTAACACTCATTTTATCGGGCCTGCATAGTGCCCCCATACTTAACTTCATTTTTTTTTTCTTTTTACTTAACGCACGGTGTGATGCGGGGCATGGATCAACTGGATCCATGACCCGCGATCTCGCCACGGTTTGGATCTACGGCCCATCGATGGTTTGGGTCCGATATTTGGACCCATACGGATCCAACTACAGATCCATATATATATATATATATATATATATATATATATATATATATATATATATATATATATATATATATATATATATATATATATTACACCCCAATTGGGTACGGTTTCGGTTTGGCCACCACTGAGACCCGCAACCCAAATCTTTAATGAAACCACTCAGTTGGGCAATTTGGATCTGTCTAAGGATTCAAAATATTACAAGCTTTAAAAATATTATTTTCTTAATACATTTGGTTTATTCTTCGATTTGATCTTGTGGGTCTTTCATAGGTTAATATGGATCCATTTACGTTATCCAAAATTAACATAAATTAATATGGATCCAAGATCCATTGTGCTTCGCCAATCCTTTTAATAAAATTCGGATCCAGAAATCCAAAGTTTTGATCCTACTCTGATTTAGAACTATGGATCCAAATGAATTATTATGGATTCAGCTAAATGTACATTGATCTTTATGGTTTCAATACAAGGATCCAGATTAATATTAAAATTTTGATATCGAAGATCCAAATGCAATATTGTGGATCCGAACATCGCCTTAAGCTATACCAATTCCCACTAAAGTGTTGTAGAAATTTTCCCATTAAAATCCGATTTACTTCAAGGATCCAAATAGGTTATCCAAGATCCAATTACGAATAAATAATTAAAACAATAAAATATTCGTGTATCACCTTAATGACTTAAAATCTAAATTTATTTATCTGATAAAAATCGTGGGTATTACATTACATCTCTAGTTCATAGTGAAGTCTGACAAGCTGCATTCCCATCTGACTTGTGAGAGATTCCACACAGGTGATTTGGAAGCTAAAACGACCTGATTCAAGCGAGTGATAACATACTTCTAGCTCTGATTAGCATGTAGATTTGCTAAGTTCATCTGATAGATGAAAACATAAATGGAATCCATATAACACATTGGATATTTCATGGTCCTGAGTTCATTCTAAATATTTGTAAGATAGCAAATGGGTCATGCTATGCTCAAAACTTTGGTCGGCATGCATGAAGATTGCACTGATAAGAGTTCCTGTCATTTAATCATAGCATACCAAACATAAAACAGGAGAAAGAAATTGAAAATATTATGACAGTGAAGATTGGACAAATGTACCAGTGGTTAAAAAATAATGCAGATTTCAGGAACAGAGTAATATAATGGTTGACTATAACATACAACAGAAGGAAAACAAAGAAGGCAAAAAGGATCAAATGACAACATATCCTTGTAATAGTAGAAATTACATAGCTGCAATATATAACACTAATCGAAAGCAAACAATCCATAAGGTTTTCACTTTTCAGATGCAAAATCACCATGGCTTCTGCTATCTAGAGAGTTCAGATATGATATGACAAAGTCTGATGCCTTCAATCCGGAACAGATAGCCTTACCAACAGAAAGCCCGCCCCTGTGATTACCTGAAAGGATAATGCAGAAAAGTTAAAGTTCAAGAGAGTAGGCCAGCATTAAGTACCATAACTGAAGCATGCACTCCCCTCGTTCACTTGTATAACCATCCTTTCTGGTGAGCTGGCAAAACATTTTAGTTTTGTTTTTTTTGACTTTTTCTTTTTTGAGCAGAGAAATTTTAGGCCCAGAGATGTGCACCCAGGTGAAAGACTCTTTTAGTTCTCCAGGCAGAGAGCAATATAGATTCTCAAAGGTCAAAAGCTTTTCCACTTATTGAATTAGAAAACTGAATCTGCTTTCCTGAAACAACCAGCAGGTCAAAAGATTTTCCACATTGAATTGACAAACTGATTGAGTCAGTATTTACATCTCATCTGCGGGTCTTCCCTTTTTTCTTTTGGTGAAAGCTAAACATGTTACATCCATAGTGACAAACGTTAAAAACGGCAAAATATCAGCAGCCAAAAACACCCGAGAAATTGATTTTTTTTTAAATCTTGCATTTTTTCGGCAACAACTTGGCAATAAAAAAAAATTACAAGGAAATATAAATAAAAAACACAGTTTTCCACGATAATTAGCCGATAAAAACACAAATATCATGTTTAAAATGCGATATTTATGTTTTTTGACGAAAACCTTACGAGAAATTGAAAATACAGCGAGAAATTACCGTTTTTAACTTTTGGGTAATTTCTCACGATATTTTCATAAATCCAACAAGATTTGTCACTATGATTATATCTAAGTTGGAACCAATCATCATCTGAAGGATCCACTCCATCCATGAGAACCATTTTTCATTTTTTTTGAGTGTTCAAAGTGATACTTTCACCATTAGTCCTCCAAATGCAATTTTGGTAACCGTGGAAGGTGTTACTGTGATTTTGGTACTTTCTGAAAAGTGTTGAATTGCTTACAGTCTCTATAGCCATAACAATTACTAGTAGCCAAATATTGCTAAAAAACAATAACATATAGGTTTTTGATTAATATTTCAAGTGGGGAATGATGTGGAATGTTGCTTTTGTTTCTGATGAATTTACACAATAAGCATGAAGCAAACATGCAAGGAAATAACACTGAGGGAGACTGTGTAGACTCATTATGGATCTCTGAAAGCTAGTGAAAAAATGCTTCCACTATAAATGTCATGCCAGTTTCCTGATTGAACATCTCCATTTACACAGAACTATATAAATAAGTGAAAAAGTAATCAACTCAAACCAGAAGATCAGTTATAAAGAAATTTGCTCTAATGCTTCAAAGTCATTTATCAATCATGGGCTTCATTGCTTTATTTGGCCAATGTTGCATATAAGGATCTTCTTTCATCTGTTATTTGATGATTGATTATGAAGCAATAAAACATATGTCAAGTATTCCTTCTAAATTCACATGATCAATGAACTCAGCATCTGATACACACCTCCAAGTTGACCAATAATTGTCATGGATTTTGTAGATAATCAGGGATGCAAATGCATCAGTGGATCTAACATAATGAAGTACAACCTAATCATATCCAATGAGAGCCCAACTCATACTTAGATGAGAGACTCCCAACAACGTATGAATACAATTAGGCTTCACTCATCAAACCTCAATTAGGTGTCCACATTTATTGAGGCTCTTTTCATCTTCTCCAAACAGAAATCATACTGGTTCATTGTGTATCTAGATTACCTGCATAGAAAAATCCTGGAAGACTTTCTTCCATCTTCTTTATAGCTTCAATAACTCGACCGTAATCATGACCATACAAGGGAAAAGCATCCTTCCAGCAGACATGCCTGCACACACGTGCGCATAATTCAGTAACCAAATAATAAAGGAAGCTGTCCCTTTATATAACTAAGGAATCACTGTGAGTATACAAATTTCTTACTTTATTGAAGTAGGCTGACCCTCTATGCCCAATAATTTTTTAAGATCAGAAGAAACTACACGTTGTAAGTCGTCCCTGTACATAAAATAGAACATATAAATGAAGCCATCAGCTCCTTAAATGTGATACAAACTGTAAATTAGAATGTGATATGAAAAAGAAAGAGGCAGTTGGTGTTTCCCACACAGTGAAGCTCCTGCAAGGTCTCTATTTCGAGTCCCACCAATAAAAGTAGTATAGAGATATTGATTGCTAGGGGCCCTATCAGGAAACATCATGGAAGAAAAGAGTGTACCTAGAATGAGAAGAGAATAGGCATTAGAATCTTTGAAATATAAACAAAAGAAAATTCATAAATTATACATTTCATGAATACCATTCAATTGTCAACAAAGAAAAACACAAAGATGAATTAAGGGGAAGTGGAAAATTCATTTTCACAGCTGAGGCCTACCAAGTGTTTTTAAACCATTCTCCTGCTCCTTGGAAGGAATAAGGACCCCAAATCCTTCGAGAGGCCATTTCACTTTCTCCTTCTTAAAGGTGGTAATGATCACTGATAGTGGAACATAATCTACCTGGAACATAAAGAACACTAGTGTCTATACAGGCTGTTTATCTGGTTAAACAGGAAAAAGATACAACTAAACATGTCACTCTCACAACCATCACCACCACCACCACCATCATTATCATCAGACATTTGACCGTGCACACAAGAAATAAAGGTCATAATAAAGAAATAAGTCAGTGGGAGGCACATGCATTAAGAAATTTCTGTAATTTTGGGCCCAATTGTATGTATTTGGGTATTATTAATGTTAAAACATCTACAATTTTTTCACATTCAACTAAGATTATCTAACCACGAATTTCATTCTTAGACATTGGTTTAAAGTGGCTGAAAAAGGGCTGCCCGCTGGCTATCACTACCAAAACCATCGACACTAAGGCTGTCAATGGATTTGATCTAAAGTCAGGCACCCAACTTACCCAGATCTGAAACCTCAAGTTTGGCGAAAAAAGAGAGGATTGACGAATAACGTTGAGGTATGAGATTGTACAGTCAAAACCTGACTGGGTTCATTAAGGCAATGGGTGTTGGATACTTGAAGCACCGGATTTTAAGATTTGGGTGGGATATTCAATATAACATCCAACCTTATTTCCCCCAGCTATAAGCCTTAATTTTACTCCAAATGTAAGAACTCAAAAAAAAAAAAAATGTTTGGATCCGGGCTGGATCCGGACCCGGATCCGACCCGGGTAAATCAGTCGGCTGCGTGCTTTTAAAAGCACGCAGTGACTGAGGGAGGAGGTTCTTGAAACCTCCTTCCCCCTCTCGTCTCTCGGTCTCTCTCCCCCGACTGACTCTCTCGTCTCTGCACCCTCTGGAGACTGTAATAAAATGGTGGTCTTCAACAAATGCACAAATAACTCACAAACAAGTGTCTATTGGAGACACTACAAGAATGACCCTTGAAAGGGTATAAAGGGAAGAACACTTGAAAAATAAATAATACTTTATTCATGAACAAAATGCTTAAGAAGCATGGTAATTTACATTGAAGGGGTTCACCCCTATATATACAAAAAAATGGGAGAGAGAGGAGAGCTCATTTTGAGCTCTCCAAAAAGAGACGTTGGATTCCAACGTCTCTTAATATAGCTGTTGGACTACAGTCCAACAACATTTATTATTATAGTTGTTGGACTATAGTCCAACAACATTTATTATAGCTGTTGGACTAAAGTCCAACACCTACTTGCACAGTCAAGTTCCAACAGGAACTTGACTGGATCAAAATATCTAGTTTCTATTGAACTAGATGCTAAAAAAAGAAAATAAGAAAATAGAAAAAGAAAATAATAAAAGAAAATATAATAATATTAAATAATATATATATATATATATATATATTGCAGTTTACATTTTAACACTCCCCTTCAAACTTACGGTACAATGAGCGAAAGTTTGTCTAAGAGGAAGTGAAATCTGAGAGCAACGAGAGGCTTGGTGAAGAAGTCTGCTAATTGATATTCTGATGTAACATATGGCAGATCAATGGTTCCATGTAAGTATTCCTCTCTGACATGGTGACAGTCCATCTCAATGTGTTTAGTGCGCTCATGGAATGTCCGGTTGCTTGCAATGTAGATCGCACTTTTGTTGTCACAGCACATCTTTGAAGCTTGCGTTGCTTTAGCTCCCATATCCGCTAGCAATCGTCTGAGCCAAACAACCTCCATAGTGGTGGTTGCCATGGCTCTGTATTCAGCTTCGGTGGAGGAAAGAGAGACTTTCTGCTGCTTCTTGCACCTCTACGAAATTAAGGTTTCACCTAGGAACACACAAAAACCAGTAGTTGAGTGTCTATTATTGGGATCACCTCCCCAGTCAGCATCAGTATATGCAATTAAATTTAATGAAGATGAAGCAGACAAGAAGAGTCCTCGTGAAAGAGAGGATTTTAAGTATCTAATAATACGCAAAATCGCTCCCATGTGCACGGAGGTGGGAGCATGCTGAAACTGACTGACTGTATGAACCACATGAGTTATATCTGGCTAGTAATGGAAAGATAAGAAAGAGCTCCAACAAGTTGTCTATAAGGAGTAGGATCATCAAGAAGTTCTTCATCATCAATTTTCATTTTAACATTGACAACTTCTGGAGTGTCTACTTTCTTATCATCTGTAATTTCAGACCTGAAAATGATATCAAGAGCAAATTTAAATTGAGATATCAAATACCCCCGAGGGGAATAAGCAACTTCAATGCCTAAAAAATATCTTAATAAACCTAAGTCAGTCATTTCAAAGTGAGTTTTAAGAAGAGATTTGATATTTGCAACTCCATGTTTGTCGCCTCCGGTGATGATCATATCGTCCACATAGAGAAGAAGAATAATGATGCTTGCATTAGATTTCTTAACAAACAAAGCAGTGTCAGTTAAACAAGGTTGAAAACCAATATCAAGCATAACATGACTAAATCGCTCATACCAGGCTTTTGGAGCCTGTTTAAGACCATAAAGAGCTTTTTCTAGACGAAGAGCTTTACCCTTAGGGATACTAATACCAAGTGGGGCTTCTATGTATACTTCTTCAACGAGATTCCCATTCAGGAAAGCATTTTTGACATCTAATTGAAAGATAGACCATGTTCTAATGGAGGCTAAGGCTATTAAAGTTCTAACAGTGGTCATACGGGCCACAGGAGCAAATGTTTCTTCATAATCGATGCCATACTCTTGGGCATATCCTTTTGCTACTAAACGGGCCTTATATCTTTCCAGGGTCCCATCACTTTTGGTTTTGACTTTGTATACCCACCTACAACCTATAGGTTTCTTACCCGGAGGAATATCTTGTATCGTCCAAGTATTGGCCTTTTCTAGTGCATCCAATTCTATTTTCATGGCTTCTATCCATTCTATATGATTTTTTGCTTGAGAATAGGATGATGGTTCAACATATGATTGTATTAATGTAATGGCGGCCCTATACGTGGGTGAAAAAGATTCATAAGACACAATTTTTTCTGGAGGTTTAGAGATTCTAGACGTTCTTCTAGGTGAGACTTCAAAGTATTTTTGTAATGCACATGGAAGATTTTGCTCTCTACGTCTTGAATATTGTAGACTAACATCCCTATGGATTTGCTCTTCATTATCATCATTTTCAACAACAATAGGACTTTGATCATTGTCAAGGTCACATCCAACATCACATTCATTGGATTTTGAAGTTGGATCAATTAAAAACGAGTATTCATTGACATCCTTGGATTTTTCAAATTCAAAGAAGCTTTCTTTTTCCAAAAAAGATACATTTCTTGACACATATAATTTGTCATTTTGAAAATCGAAACACCTGTAGCCTTTTTGATTATCAGCATATCCTAAAAAGGCACATGGGATTACACGAGGAGAGAGTTTATCATTTCTGTTGGTGAAAACAAAACATTTGCATCCAAAGACTCTTAATCTAGAATAATCTGGAGTTAAATTAACAAGTTTTTCTATTGGAGTTGTATTCTTTAATGAGGAAGATGGCATCCTATTAATGAGGTAGGTGGCCGTTAGGACCGCTTCAGCCCAAAAACTTTTTGGAACTTGATTTGCAATTAGCAATGTCCTAGTAGTTTCCATAATGTGCCGATGTTTGTGTTCGGCTAGGCCATTCTGTTGTGGAGTGTGTGGACATGATCTTTGATGTGTAATACCATGTAAATTGAGATAGTCTTTGAATTCGTTGGACATAAATTCTCCCCCTGAATCAGTGCGAAAAACAGAAATATCATTTTGAAACTTATTTTTAACCATTTTATGAAATATTTGGAAGTTAGCAAAGACATCAGATTTATGTTTAAGAAAATAAATCCAAGTATGTCTAGAAAAGTCATCAACAAAGATGACATAATATGTATAACCACCTTTGGAAATAACCGGTGCGGGGCCCCAAACATCCGAATGTATTAACTCAAGTGGTCGTGAGGAAACAAAAGTTCTACTAAGAAATGGTAACCTTTTCATTTTGCCAAGAATGCAGTCTTTACAAGAAAAATTTTCAGAATTACAAAATTTTTCCAAACTTGGAAAATATTGAATTTTAGACATATGAGGATGGCCAAGCCTTTTGTGCCATAAATCCAATTCTAATTTCTGAATATTATAACAAAATGCATTCTTGGGTAATTCCAAAAAGTCCATGTAATAAAGTCCTCCTTCTCTATGGCCTTCCCCAATCAGCTTCCCTGACTGGCGATCCTGTACCCAACAACCATGAGAAGAGAAGGAGATATTACATCCATAATCAGATATTTGCGAGACAGATAAGAGATTCAAATTAAGTTTAGGGATATATCTAACTTCTGGGATAAAAAATCTTTTGGATTTTTGAAGATTTTCAAAACATCCTATTCCTTTTACTTCGAGAGATGTGCCATCGGCTGTAAAAACCTTTGACACACTTGAGTTATTTTTAAGACATTCGGATAGACTATTAACATTTGGGGTCATATGAAAAGAAGCACCAGAATCTAAAAGCCAAGGAAAGTTACCTGGACCGGAGAAAGATGCAACTGCCGCTCCAGCTGAGGCTTCGGTTGAGGAGGATACCCCTTTGAGAAGAGGTTGAAGGATTTCCATCAGTTGAGCCATAGACACAGGTGCATCTTGATCTTTTGACTCAGATTCAACAGATGCAACTCTTTTTTCTTCTCTTCTTTTTAACTTTGGACATTGAGGCCTATAGTGCCCCGGTTCATGACAATGATGACAAATAACTTTTCTTTTATCAAAGTCGTCGTTTTGCCTTCCAAAATGAGGCGGCTTGTAAGTACGAGTATGATTCCCCGGTCTAGATACAGCTAAAACGGAGTCATCATCAACTTTTGGAGTACTTTTTCTAAGTCTATTTTCCTCTATAGTGAGCTCTTCTATAGTATCAACAATAGAAGGAATTTTTCCACGATGTAAAAGGGCCGATTTGGTGGATTCAAACTCCGGCCTTAGACCATTCACAAATTGATAGAAATGTTCCATATCGAGTTGCTTTTGGCGAAGCTCGATGTCTTCGGCACAATGCCATTTGGGCTCAAGAAGAGCCAACTCTTCCCAAAGTTCGGACAACTCATTATAATATTCTCGAATAGTTTTTTTCTTTTTGAGTCATTGTCCGAACTTTATCTTGTAAATTGCATACATATGCAATATCTTTAAGGGAATACATGTTTTTGAGGTATTCCCAAGCCTTATCGGCATGCTCAAACTTAGCTAGACTAGAGCATTTTTTAATGTCTATGCTATTGATGAGCCATGACATAATTTTTGCATGCCCTATCCTCCATTCTTTCCATTTCTTTTCATAAGTGGCTAATGCCTTACTCTTCTCTTCTTCCGTTAGAGAAACCTCTTTATCACCCTCTTTCTTGGTAAGAGATAGTTTAGGTTCCAAATCGGAACCATCCACTATACCCCATAAACCTTTTCCCCAAATGTGGTTCTTCATAATCGAAGCCCACATTACATAGTTAGTATCATTTAGCTTCATAGGAATGATGGTGATCTTATCATTGTCATCCATCTTTTACAAGGGTAAGAGAGGAATAAACAGGAGGAGAGAGAGAGAAAAATAAAAAGAAAAGAAAAAGAGTAGACAAAGGAATAAGAGAGGATACAAAACCAATTTTTTTTGTAGCACAAGTTCGCCTTTCTTCAAACAAATCTTCTTGAGCCAAGAACAAGGTGATGAAACACCTTTTGTAAATGTGGCACGGAAATCGAGGCGGAAGCACTTCAAGATCTAAGGATTTCGTAGCTCTGATACCATATAATAAAATGGTGGTCTTCAACAAATGCACAAATAACTCACAAACAAGTGTCTATTGGAGACACTACAAGCATGACCCTTGAAAGGGTATAAAGGGAAGAACACTTGAAAAATAAATAATACTTTATTCATGAACAAAATGCTTAAGAAGCATGGTAATTTACATTGAAGGGGTTCACCCCTATATATACAAAAAAATGGGAGAGAGAGGTTGAGCTCTCCAAAAAGAGACGATGGATTCCAACGTCTCTTAATATAGTTGTTGGACTACAGTCCAACAACATTTATTATTATAGCTGTTGGACTATAGTCCAACAACATTTATTATAGCTGTTGGACTAAAGTCCAACAGCTACTTGCACAGTCAAGTTCCAACAGGAACTTGACTGGATCAAAATATCTAGTTTCTATTGAACTAGATGCTAAAAAAAGAAAATAAGAAAATAGAAAAAGAAAATAATAAAAGAAAATATAATAATATTAAATAATATATATATATATGTATATATATATATATATTGCAGTTTACATTTTAACAGAGACCCCTGTCAACCCGACGTCGACGCTGCCGCCACCTGCAACCTCCCTCTGACGCCGACGATGCCGCCGCCGGCGACCACCAGGTACGCACCTCCCCCTCTTTCGTTCGCCTCTCTCTCTCTCTCTCCTCTCTACCTCTCCCGTCTCTTCTCCCCCTCACCTCTCTGTCAGGGGAGGGGTCAAACCCGTGCCCCTTTTATATATATATATATATATATATATATATATATATATATATATATATATATATATATATATATATATATATATATATATATATATATATATATATATATATATATATATATATATATTGCAGTTTACATTTTAACAGAGACCCCTGTCAACCCGACGTCGACGCTGCCAACACCTGCAACCTCCCTCCGACGCCGACGATGCCGCCGCCGGCGACCACCAGGTACGCACCTCCCCCTCTTTCGTTCGCCTCTCTCTCTCTCCTCTCTACCTCTCCCGTCTCTTCTCCCCCTCACCTCTCTGTCAGGGGAGGGGTCAAACCCGTGCCCCTTTTAGCAGGGGAGGGGCACGACCCCTCCCTGCTCTCTGCTACGGCAGGGGAGGGGCCGAGCCCCTCCTCCCTGCTTCAGGTTCCTCTAAGAAACCAGCCCCTGTCTCGTTTCCCTGTTTATCACGCCGACCGGGGGCCTTTGGCCCCTGCCTCCGCTTCCAAGAGCCGTAGGGGGGCTGTTGGCCCCTGCGCCTCTTTCCTTTTCTTCATTTCCATGGCAGGGGCCATAGGGCCCTGCCCCTTTTTGATGTTCCGGCAGGGGCCATCGGCCCTTGCCCTATTTATTTTAGCAGGGGCTGAAGGCCCCTGCCCCTTTTTCTGTTCTAGCAGGGGCCATCGGCCCCTGCCCCTTTTTTTTCCGATTCCCCTAATTAGGTGCGCAGGGGAGGGTTCGACCCTCCCTGCTTCTGTCTATCGTAGGGAGAGGCTCGAACCCTCCCTGCCTTCGATCTTCGCAGGGGAGGGCTCGACCCTCCCTGCCTTCGTACCATGCAGGAGGGGTCGAGCCCCTCCCTGCCTTCGTACCATGCAGGAGGGGTCGATCCCCTCCCTGCTTACTGTTACGGTAGGGGAGGGGGCCGACCCTCTCCCTGCTACCTGTTGTGGCAGGGGAGGGGGCGAGCGCCTCCCTGCTCCCTCTTCTCGGGCGTCAGGCAAGGGCTTTGCCCCCTGCTTGTTTACGTGCTCGACCGGCAGGGGCCAAGCCCCTGCCTCTTGGTGTATTCGGCAGGCAGGGGCGAAGCCTCCTGCCTCCTCCTTTGTGCTAATGGGTGGGGGCTTGGCCCCATGTCTCTTTGCTCTTCTGGCAAGCAGGGCGACACCTCAGCCTCCCTCGTTGCCTTCATAAGGCAGGGGCACAACCCTGTCTCCCCGTTGTTTGCTGACAACATGGGCTCGTGGCCTTGCCCCTGCTCTTTGCGCTTATAGCAGGTGCGCATGTGCACAATGCCCCTACCTCTGCTTCCCTTACGTCAGGACGATGACAGTGCCCCTGACTTCCTATTTTGGTATTAGCTTGCTAAGATCGTTACTTTTGTAGCTCGTACGACGGATCCTGCTCGCGCTCCGCGACCCAAGCTGCCAATCACGTACATCTGCAGACGACAGCAAGCTTGCAACTCTCAAAGATAGGGCAAGATTGCACAGAAGACTTGGACAATTGAATTAAGTTCAATTAACTAAAAATAGACCATTAAATAAATAAATATATATATATATATATAAAAATATATATATTTATACGAATACGCATTTAACTCCAAGACGCGGTTTCGCGATCCTTGTCCTTTACTTGCCGTTGTGCATCACGCAAAGGTTTTGCGTTGCACCCCTGCTTACAGTCTTTACTTGCCGTTGCGCATCACACAAAGGTTTTGCGTTGCACCCGAGCTTACAGTCTTTACTTGCCGTTGCGGGTTGTGCTGAGGGTTTGCGTTGCACTTTTGCTTACCGCCTTTACTTTGCCGTCGCGCTTTGCGCCTAGGCTCTTGCTTTTGCATATATGTTGGTATGGCCTTGCTATTGCAGATGATGTGCTGGTTCTTGCTCTTTGCGTATGCCTTAAGGGCATCCTCGTGGAGGATGCAAGGGGCATTTACCACTCTCCCTCTTGCAACAAGAGTTCAGTCGGAAGCGAGCGACACATCCTCGTCTAAGGAGAGGGATACCTCGCAAGGATCCTGGCTATTCGTGTGCGCAGTCCTGCAGAGTCGACTTGAGATTTTAGGGAGCTGCGCAAAAGCATCTAAGACTGCTCCAAATCGAAGCATTTGAAAGGATGTGATTGGCTGGTTCTGCTCGCCTTTTTGGCATATCTCGGGTGATCCCGAATTGGGGGTTCGAGTGAACTTCTTAGCGGGTGTTCTGTTGAGAAACCCGTATCCTGTCTATCGAGGCCGGTATTGAGTCATGCGAGATATGTAGATACCCCGATAGCGGATGTAATTCGAGATAATCACATGCATAATGTTGGCACAAGGTACTGCTGTTTCAAAAGATAAAGTAAAGTTGATAAACTTTACATCTTTGTGAAACACTCTTGTTGATGCTTCTATTGAGGAGCTATACCCCCTTCATCCTAGAGTATTTCTAGTCGTGCACGACACGTCTATTACTGCGATGATCGGATGAGACGGTCGTGCGACCTCGAACAACGCTAAATGCAAAATGCTATAATCACATAAATGGCCTCACATTCGCCTTCACAGGCAAGATGCTATAGTGGTTTAAAGATCACAACATAGGATGGGTCGTTAGTTAAGCAACCCCTAACGTACCTATTCGCTTCTATGTGTCTGTCAAGGGAGAGGACAGAGCAGTACAAACTCCAATGGACAGGTTGTTAACAACCACCCTAAAGGCAATGATCCGGCCTTCCCAGTCATTGGAGTTAGAGGAAAGGGGCTACATTAGTTAGCTCAACACTTCTGCAGAAGTTGGATGCATCCGTGGCATAGCCTCCTTTGGGGAATCCTCTCTCGGCTAAAACCGTCCCTTTGGAGCGAACTCAACTAGATATTCGAGTTATTGAAAATACATAGAATAATAGATGCCCGAACTAGTCTCAGTTGGTTCTACGTTTTGCCTGCGCGTACTCGTAGGTTCGTAATTATCGAAACATAAGGTCTGTTCACACTGGTCGTTGGGTCGTGAGATTCCCTTGCACTACTGACTCACTTACACTACTGAATCGCTTGCTTGCTCGGTAGTTCAGTATGCCACTCGTTGAGTTGTGCACGCCTGTCAAGGCGTTACTCTAGTTGTTAAACTGCTTACGCAGTTCTTTGCGGAGTAATAAGGATCTTCTTATGCTAATTAAATGCTTATAATAATAGCATTATGCTAGTTGCTACATATTAGCATGTGACTTGCTTTATTCCTTGGTCGAACTATTTTGGTGCTTATTGTAGCGTAGCACCTGTTGGCTTGCATCTCTTATGATTGATGTGATTGCATACAACTCGTACTCTACAAACTGGTGGCAACTAGGATTGATGTGGCCGCTTGTCTTATAAGCCGCTTACATATTGTGATAAAACTATTGTCGTATGATTGCTTATGAATGACTTGTGATGCAATGGTTTATGCCTTACGATTAATTTAATTACTTGTTGATGGACTGAACCATTTGATGATAATTATATGTTTTACGAGCATTGTTATGAGTGCTCGTCTTATTCAGTTGTTTTGTTTGGCTGACGAGTAGAGTTAGTTACTCTTCGCCCATAGAATCAACTGGATTGCCATATCTGCGTGTTCTCATGTGCCGTTTATGCACACTTTGAGGTCCTATTTGAGGATTGTAACGTTCCTCATGGCAATCACACGATGCGTAGGATTATATGCTTCTATGTGAAGTGATACGATGTATAACGTTGATATACATGCTTGTGCCCATATTGTGGATACTGACCTCGAGGCGGTCAATGGTTCGGAGCAGTCAATTATTGATGCATGTATCACTGAGTGGGGTGTCTGTCGAGCACCTGATCTCCAAAGAATTATCTGCGAGGGCATGTATGATCAAAACCAGGTACCCGACTAGAGTGGTAGATTCTCTGTGAGGATGTACACTGTCCACGAACGGGTAGCCGCAAAGGCGGTGAACTCCTGTGAGGAAGTGTATGGTCCAAGACCAGGTATACCATCTAGGGCGGAATTCCTTGTGAGGTTATACATTTCCCAGACCAGGTGATCCGGCATTGATCTTATCGTTTGTATTAGTGGCTATCGACCCTGAGAGCGGTCATTCGTGTTGATGCGTGTATCACAATGATTTTTATTGGATATGGCATTTGTTGGGGACCGGCTTCCCAAAGGTTTCGCTGTGGGGGTATGTATGATCAAGATCAGGTGACCCGGCTAGAGTGGGAGATTCTCTATGAGGACGTACACTATCCACGAACGGGTAGCCGCAAAGACGGTGAACTCTTGTGAGGAAGTGTATGGTCCAAGACCAAGTATACCCTCTAGGGCGGTAATTCCTTGTCAGGTCGTATATCTCCCGGACCGAGCGATCCGATGTGGATCTTGTGTTTTTGCTTACCACAAAAAGTTATGGTGAGCTGTGATGATCTTCTCAGATTGTTTGTGATAACCAACTATGAATTCAGAGTTTCGACTTTCTGTTTTAGCATGATTACATGCAGGACTCAGATGTGAGAGTCAGATCGTTAGCGATTTGACTTAGTGTTTATGTTTTGGACCTTCTACGGAAGGGTGAGCTTTTCTGAGAAAGTATGATGCCTTAGTGAGTCATAACAGGTGGCAGTTGGCTGCGTAAGGTTTTGAGAGATGAGAATAGATTAAGGTTTTTCAGGACAACGCGTTTGTTAGAAGTAGTGAGCGACAAACGATGTCCTGATGGTAATTAGATGTTGTGACCTCGTTCTAGGAACGAGAACAAGCTAGTCGCGTGGTGGTTCACAGCCTACGATCAATTGAATCGTATGTTGTGTTTGTCAGTTGCACTGCTTACTTGCTTTGAAATGCTTACTTGCTTTGAACTGCTTACTGTTTGCACTACTTACGCATTTGCACTGCTTACGTGCTTGCACTGCTGACTCGCTTGCACGCCTTACTCGCTTGCACTACTTATTCGCTTGTACTACTTACGCGTTTGCACTATTCACCTGCTTGCATTGCTTACCTGTTTAACTGCATATCTGCTTTAAACTGCATAGCCTACTGAAATAAATGTACTTAATTCACTTTCCTGTTAGTCTCTCTTGTGCACCTACTAGTTTTTCGCGAAACTAACCCATTCTATGGGTACAGGTGATGATCAGGTACACTACGGGCGATGGCGCGATTGCAAGATGACTTCAAGACTTCTTCTTCCTGCTCTTAGCTCGCGTCCTGGACGCTTGAGTTTGTATCGGATTTTCCTTAGGATATCCGAATCTTGTGAATTTTGGTTCTTTTAGCTAACGTGCCCAAAGTGTTCAGCTTGCCTTATGATTTATCAAAAGAAAAAATCTTCCGCTGATTTCATAAACAAACTCTAAAGGAAAGAGATTTCTAATCTCTTGCCCGTTTTTCTGAAAAGGTTCGCAAGTTTGAAATTTGGGGCGTTACACAAAATATAACAATAAGTCAAACCTAGGTCCTTATCTGTCCAAGTGCTGTGAAAGGAACCCATAACAGAAAAATATTTTTAATAATTAAATTATAAAAGATTTTCTCTCACACTTCTAACACAAAGTAATTATATGTAAAGACATAATTTTTAAAAATATATGACCAAAGAAATACTTGAGATTTCAAGAGACGCAACTTTGGACCCATGAGGAAAATTTTGAATTTTTTACTAAAATCCTTTTTTATTCCTTGGAAATTTGAATTTTTAGATATTTTTAGTGGATTCAAATAAGGGGGTATTTGCTTATTCACATATCATATCTTAAGTAAAATTTTCAATTACTTAAACAATATTATATGTAAATAAGTAGGAAAGCCAAGGACAAAATAATGTTTTTTTCCCAAGCATCCCAACTCCCTGTTTCTTTTACTTCCTTAGGCCATTTATACATACCCATACGAGTATGCAAAGAGGAGAGGGAGGGGCTAAGGAGCGAGAGCACATGTCGACCTAAGGAGCTTCACATCAGGTAAGTAATTAAATATAGTTTTAATAATTAGGCTTTTTTAAATTAGTTTTATATGTAGTTAATTATAGTTTTGATAGTTAGATAACAGAATTTTTGTTTGTTAATTCAGTTTTATAAATAGATAGTATGCCTCAGAGTTGCCAGTCAAGGAAGCGAGAGTGGGAAGCGATTCAGGAAGTAGAAGCGGGAAGTGCAAGACAACTTAGAAGCGAACCGAGAATCGTCTTGAAATCGAGAAGGGAAGTGAACCGGAAGATAAGACGAAACAAAGAGGGAAGCAACCTAGGATTCGAGTGGGAAGCAAATAGAAATAGAGTTTTTCCGATATTGGGCAAAAAAAA
The DNA here is from genome assembly GCF_984573655.1 of Nuphar pumila. Classification (NCBI taxonomy): domain Eukaryota; kingdom Viridiplantae; phylum Streptophyta; class Magnoliopsida; order Nymphaeales; family Nymphaeaceae; genus Nuphar; species Nuphar pumila. The sequence goes on along the minus strand of NC_143251.1, from coordinate 58,489,713 downwards.
AAAATTTAAAGGCTCCAAGGCCCCCCCAAAAAACTCACTTCCTGATATTGTGAAGCAAGCTGGAAACAAGTGAGAAGCGAGTGAGAAACGAAATAGGAAGCGTGCTTCCCATTTAAAAGGGTCACTTCCCCCATGTGTTTCGGAGAAGAGCGCTTCCCCAAGTCCTATAGCGTTTCCGGTAACCCTGGTATGCCTTTCTATAGGTAGAACTGTTTTCTTAAATTAGTTTCTATAAGCACTAATGGGCTTGATAATTTAAGATGTAGTTATCATAATTACAGTTTTGATAGTTAGATGTCAGAATTTTTGTTTGTTAATTCAGTTTTATAAATAGGTAGTATGTCTTTCTATAAGTAGAAAAGTTTTCTTAAATTAGTTTCTATAAGCACTAATGGGCTTGATAATTTAAGATGTAGTTATCATAAATTGTTTCCTTATAGATTAGTAGTCATAGTTTCTCCTGATTAAAGCTAGCAACAAACAACAACAACTACGCCTTCATCCCAAAACAATTGGGGTCAGTGATATGAACCAAAAAAGAAATTCATTTTGGGTCTTCCACATGAATCCTTTTCCTCCAATCATTTCTATCCAATGCCATGTCCTCGGTGAGGTTCAAAGCATTCATATCCTTTCCTATCATCTCCATCCAAGTCTTCCTAGACCTACCCCGACCTCTTTTAACTAATATATTTTCCCATTTCTCCAACCTTTTAACTGGAGCATCATTAGGCCTTCGCCGAATATGTCCAAACCACCATAAACGATTCTCTCGCATCTTATTTTCAATGGGTGCAACACCTACCTTCTTACGTATCTCCTCGTTCCGAATCTTATCTTTTATTGTATTTTCACACATCCATCTAAGCATCCGCATCTCAGCTACACTCATTTTTTGAATATGATGTCTCTTGGCAGCCCAACATTCCGTACCATATAGTAAAGCGGGCCTAATAGTCGTCCTATAAAACTGTCCCTTCAACCGCAATGGCATTCTACGATCGCACAGCACTCCAGTTGCACTTTTCCATTTCATCCACCCAACCTTTATCCTATGATTTACATCTCCATCAATTTCTCCATACTTTTGAATGATGGATCCCAAATATTTGAAATAATCATTCACCGATATTTCTTGCTCACCAAGCTTCACTACACTCCCATCACTACTTCGTTGCTTACTAAACCGACATTTCATATACTCTTACTCAACTTAAAACCTCTAGATTCCAATGTCTGTCTCCATAATTCTAACTTAGCATTAACCCCAGCTCTAGACTCATCAATCAAAACAATATCATCAGCAAACAACATACACCACGGTACATTTTCTTGAATTGATCTCGTAAGCTCATCCATCACTATCGCAAATAGAAAAGGGCTTAAAGCAGATCCTTGATGTAACCCAACCGTTATCGGAAAATCGGTTGTCACCCCTCCACAAGTGCGGACATTGGTTACTACTCCTTCATACATATCTTTAATTATACTAATGTACTTGAGAGAAACACCTTTCTTCATCATTGTCCACCAAAGAACGTCCCTAGGTACTCTATCGTATGCCTTCTCTAAATCAATAAAAACCATATGCAAATCTTTGTTCCTCTCTCTATATCTTTCAATAAGTTGTCTAAGAAGATGTATAGCTTCCATAGTTGATCTTCCAGGCATAAAACCAAATTGATTCTCCGATATCATGACAACCTTCCTCAACCTAGACTCAATCACCCTCTCCCAAAGTTTCATAGTATGACTCATGAGTTTTATACCACGATAGTTTGTGCAATCTTGTATATCACCCTTATTCTTATATAAAGGCACCAAAGTACTCTTCCTTCACTCATTAGGCATCTTATTTGTTCGCCAAATCAAGTTAAAAAGATTTGTCAACCATTCTAAACATTTCTCTCCCAAGCATTTCCAAGCCTCGATAGGTATACCATCTGGGCCAACTGCCCTTCTTGATTTCATTTTCTTCAAAGCATCTGCAATTTCTTTCTTTTGAATCTTGCGCATGAAGTCACGATTTATCTCATGAAAAGGAATGGAGAAGTCTCCAAGATCTTGAGCATGACTATCATTAAATAGCTTATCAAAATAATCTTTCTATCTCTCCTTAATCTCCTCATATTTGACTAAAACCCTTTGCGTTTCATCTTTGATACATCTAACCATACCCAAATCCCTCGATTTCCTATCTCTCATCTTTGCAAGCCTATAAATATCCTTCTCGCCTTCTTTGGTATCCAACTTGTCATAAACCTCCTTATATACCTTAACCCTCGCGTTTCGAACTACTTTTTTAGCTTCCTTCTTTGCTATCATATACTTCTCCAAATTCTCATTATCACGACTCTTAGATTTCTATAACACTCTCTTTTAACCTTAATAGCTAATTTGACATCCTCGTTCCACCATGATGTATCCTTACCTAGTGGTGCACTGCCTTTAGACTCAGCCAATACCTCCTTAGCCACTTTTCTCATGCCACCCGCTATCTTATTCCACATTGATTCTGAATCCTCCTCGAGACACCAATCAACTTCCTTAACTACCTGCTCTACAAACATTCCTTGTTTAGCTCCTTTCAGTGCCCACCACTTAATTCTAGGATCTATCCTATGTCTATCCCTTGTGCGGCATTGTCTAATTCTAAGATCTAAAATTAAGACTCTATCTTGTGTAGCTACACTTTCTCCCGGTATAACCTTACAATCGATGCAACAACCCCTATCTCTCTTTCTAAGTAGGAAAAAATCTATCTGACTCGTATTAACCCCACTTTTAAATGTTACTAGGTGAGACTCCCTCTTCCTAAACCAAGTGTTTGCTAAGATCATATCATAGGACAAACAAAAATCTAAAATTCTTTCTCCACTTTCATTTCTTTCTCCTATACCATAGCCTCCATGGATACTCTCAAATCCATCCCTACTAATGCCTACATGTCCATTAAGGTCACTGCCGATGAAAAGCTTTTCTCCATAAGATATCCCTTGTACTACTCCATCTAAATCTTCCCAAAATTGATGCTTAATGGAATCATCTAAACCTACTTGAGGTGCATAAACACTAATAATATTAATAATATCCGTACCTAATACTAATTTAATAAGTAAAATTCTATCACCCTTCCTACGGACCTCAATTATATTATCTATAAACTGACGACTCATAACAATCCCTACTCCATTCCTATTCCTATTTATTCCTGTATACCAAATCTTATATCCCCAAGGTTCTATCACTTTTGCTTTCTCACCTACCCATTTGGTCTCTTGTAGACATAAAATATCAATCTTTCTCCTACACATAACATCTACTAACTCTACCAACTTACCAGTTAAAGACCCTATGTTCCAAGTGGCTAACCTAATTTTATGGTCTTGGACTAACTTCTTTACCCCCACCCGTCCAACAAAGTGAGGGAACCCTTGCCTATTTGACACCACACCCGGGCGCCGGTGTGACACGTCGCTTCTGGGCGACGACCTAGCAACCCTTGCCCATTTATCACTGCCTCTGGGCCTAGAGAGTACAGCGCGTCGATCAGTAGGGAATGCCCCAACGAAATTCTCATATTGGTTCATTTTCATAGGGTATGACTAAGTTTTTATGCTGGCTGTCACAGGCCTACCGCAACCCTCCTCCTTTATCCGGGCTTGGGACCGGCAGTGTATAACTAAACAGTTATACACAGGCGGAGTTCTCCTGATTAAAGCTAGATTATTATAAAATGAGTTTCTTAATAGTTTTAGTTCTAATAAATACAATTAAGTCTATTACATGCCAATTTTCTTGTAATTAATTTTAGCTGAAGCTTCTGAATTTAGATTACGCCTATTTCAAATGTTTTAAAGGTTAGTCTCCTTCTTAAGTAGCTGTTTAGTAACTAATTTGATAAGACCAATCAATGATTTTCAGCTTCCATATCCTTCTTAAATTACTGATTTTCATAAACCACAAAGTTTTACTGTTACTAAATGTGGATTAACAACTCCTTTCAAGTTAAACTGGTTTTCTAAATTGTTTGAAAAGTCATTAGATTTTCCTCAATGGCTTTATAAGTAATTAACTACAACAACCCTTATGGATTTGATTATCCTTTTTAATTGCACATAAATGTCTCTGGTGGTTTGATATTTCCCACTTTGAGTTTATTTGGAAGTGTTATTCGGAAAATCAAAATTAGCATTGAAAATCAAATGAAAGTTTTATTTCAAATGATTGGAAAATCTTTGGTTTTGAAAGAATATTACCTATTCAATTGAAATATTTGTATTTTAAAATGTTTGTTTACATAAGTGTAAGTGGACTACGGGCTGGATGGTATATGGACCCGGACAACCTTATCGGAGTACAGGCCCCTTTCTGAACAAGAGTATTCGGCATATGGGGATTTTGTTGGGAATTTTTGGCCTAGTCAACTTAGTCCTGGGAAACCAAGAGGCCTTTCGATGTAGCTGATAGGAAAGGTAGAATTCTCCACTAGACGTTTGACCCATTGGAGTGTTAAAATGTAGTCTCTTTTATATATATATATATATATATATATATATATATATATATATATATATATATATATATATATATCAAACCCGATAAGGGTATTTATGTAAATTCACGTATTTTACGCATATTCTCACCTTTTTTCATTTTCATTTTCTTTTTTGTATTTTTCTTTTACTTTGTTTCTTATTTTTTACTTTTTGGACTGATGTGACATGAGGGGGCCCTCAATACACATGTTGGAGCTCCCTCCAACGGTTACATTTCTAACCGTTGGAGCGGCGCCAACGTATGTATTGGAGCCCCCCCATGCCTCCAATGCATTATAAATATGGGTGATCCCCTTTAGCTTTGTTATGCTTTTGTAAAGCCCCTTTTGGGACCCAATATATTGAAGTTGATATTTTTTATGCGTTTGTGCATGTTTATCCGTGCCTTTGTGCACTTGTGAGAATTCTCCTTTGTGCCTTTGTGCACACTTCGTGTTTCTAGCATTGTATTTATACACAAAGTCTCTTTTTATAGAGATTTTCACATGGTATCAGAGCAAGATCGCTTGGAGAAAGAAATTTGTGTCGTTCTTCACAATATCGAGTACCTCGAAAAGCATGCCTTCAACTTTTTGGTTGTAAAATCCCATAAAAAAAAAAAAATCTGTTTGGACCCGGGCCGGGCCGGGTCGGGTCCGGACCCGACCCGGGCCCCTTTTTATGTTAGGGTTTTAAGAAAAACCCGAGCATTCGAGCGCCGCTACCCACCCCCCTTCTCCCCCTTCTCTTGCGGGAAGATTTGGGAAACCCACCAGGGGTTTCCCCTTCCGGTGCCCCCCTTCGCCTTTAAGAGAGACGTTGGAGGGCGAGGGGAGTCTCGCCCCCCTCTCGCAGCCCTCTCGAGCTTTCCCCCCTCCGCGCCGGTCACCTCCCTTGCTGCGCCCTGTCGCCGACGCCGGCCACCGCTCCCAGGTACGCTCCTCCCTCTTCTCTTCTCCTCCCTTTTCCCTCCTTTCCCCCCCCCCCCCCCCTCTGTCTCCTCGCCGGGAGGCCGACAGGCGGCGCATGGTCCCTGCCGTGCCCTCCCACGTCCCCTGTGCCCTTCGGAGGGTCGACAGGGTGCCCTCAGGCCCCTGTCACCTTTCTTCACCTTTTTTTTTCTTGTAGGGCTGTCGAAGGGCCGGCGGGGGTCCAGTCACCCCCTGCGGCACCTCTTTGCCTGCCGTCTCGTGTCAGTCGGCAGGGGCTCAGCCCCTGCCGATTCGATGATTCCGGCAGGGGCTCAGCCCCTGCCACTTGACGTTTCTGGCAGGGGCTCAACCCCTGCCACTTTCATTCGCGCAGGCAGGGGCCCAGCCCCTGCCACCTAATCGGTTCTGGCAGGGGCTGAGCCCCTGCCACTTTCATTTGCGCAGGCAGGGGCTCAGCCCCTGCCACCTAATCGGTTCTGGCAGGGGCTCAGCCCCTGCCACTTTCATTGTTGCTGGCAGGGGCTGAGCCCCTGCCACTTTCATTTTCGCAGGCAGGGGCTCAGCCCCTGCCACTTTCATTGTTGATGGCAGGGGCTGAGCCCCTGCCACTTTCATTGTTGCTGGCAGGGGTTGAGCCCCTGCCACTTTCATTTTCGCAGGCAGGGGCTCAACCCCTGCCACTTTCATTATTTCAGGCAGGGGCTCAGCCCCTGCCACTTGGCTGTTGCTGGCAGGGGCTCAGCCCCTGTCACTTGTTTGTTTCTGGCAGGGGCTCAGCCCCTGCCACATTTATTTTGCCGGCAGGGGCTCAGCTCCTGCCGCTTCTTTGCGATTGGCAGGGGCTGACCCCCCTGCCGCCTCTGTAGTTGTCGACAGGGGCTCATTCCCTGTCGCCCCGTTGCTGTCTGCAAGCAAGGGCCCGCCCCTTGTCATTTTTCGGTTTTCGGCCAGTAGGGGCACACCCCGGATGCCTCTCTTTTTCCTATAGGCAGGTTTGTCTTTCTTTTGCTCCGCATTATTATTAACATAGCACTGTTGCAGACCTCACATCGGACCCTCGTTCTGGCTCCGCGGCCCGAGCCTCGTATCATCTACACGCGTAGGCACACGCAGCTGCAAGACATCCCGAGGTAGGGGAAAGTCGCACGAATAGTATGTATGAACAAAATAAAATAAGACTTCTGAGGTAGAATAGTTAATTTGCATACTTGTGTATCTGAAGAAATATTGACTGGTCAAAGTTTACTCTTTGTGATTCATTTGAAATTGCATAATGTAAATTCTTTTAGTAGACTCATCAAGTAGTTTAATTGGCATGCCTGTTTACGTGCAAGATTACTTAACTGATGATTGTCTATCTTGCATGATTACTCCTCTGGAACTGCATACTTAAGGTAGACTTTGTGAATAGATTCCGAATGCACTGCAATTGCTATTGTAATCGAACCTTAAGGCAAGTACGGTATGAATTTTATGTAAGATCATGGAGTGTATTGAAGTGTGAAATTTACACTTTATTGTTTTGGATGTAATAATATCGGCCTTCACGGGCCAAATTGCTCAGAAAAGCAAAACATGTCATGTAGGAAACAAAAGAAATCATAAAACCTTATCGTAGTTGTACCTCTAGGAAGGTATGATCGTACTTTTGGACAAGTACGTCCCATGTGGGTTACGATGGTAGGTTAAGGAGGTTGTAGCAACCTCGATGAGTGCAATTAGCATATTGCTGAGATCACATAAATGATGACCATTTTCGCCTTCACAGGCAAGATGCTCGAGTGGGTCTAAGGGACCAGAGCATGTAGGATGGGGCGGCGGTTAAGAAACCCCCATCGTACCCATCCGATCTTCACGGTTCATCAAGGGAGAGGATGGATGGTACAAAGACTCCGATGGACAGGTTGTTAACAACCATTCCACGAGCAAAGGACTCGGTTTTCCCCAGTCATCGGAGTTAGGGGAATTGGGATTACCATAAATTATCCTAGGTGGAAATTCCCAGGCACTTCTGCAGAAGTTGGATGCATCCATGGGCCACGAATGCCTTTGGGGATTTACTCTCTTGGTCACTGACCGTCCCCTTAGGAGCGGACTCAGTCAGCCATCCGGGTTAATGAAAACACCTGACATAATAAACCCCCGGATCGGTCTCGGCTGTTTCTACGTTTCGCGTCTGTGCGTACCCACAGGCCAGTTAATATCAGAACTTAAATAATATATTCATGAATAAATATAGATGACTGAGACTCACACTGCTTCTCTTTGCACTTATTACATTTGTTAGAATAGACTACAATTGTTTTAATTGCTTAAATATCATAACTGCTTATCTCATGAATATCTTGTTTTATTTTCATTCTACTTATCTGTTCGTGCACCTACTGGTTTGTTGTAAAACTGACCCATTTCATGGGCAGGTGAGGAGTAGGACCTTACGGGCAGCCGATGGCGTGGTGCAACATGGATCAAGATTCATCTTCTTTCTGCTGACGGCTTAGCTTTGGGACTTTTTGGAGTTTTTCTTAGATTTATTAAACCTTGGAATAAAATGCTCATTTTGTAATAAACTGCAGATTTTAATCGATTGTCTTACTTCTTAAATTCCTTTAAGATGTTGTACATGTGAATGATGATTTTTCAGCTAACGTACCCAGGATTGTTGACTCGTGTTCCTTTCTAAATGTCTTCCGCTGTTGTTTTTAAATATTAAACTTTAAATCTTTGAAAGGTTTTCGATAAGGTTTCGAAAATCACAAGTCGAAATTTTGGGGCGTTACATTGGTGATTGGCATAAAGACTCCTCTTCATCTAATATTTTAGAAGATTACTACAAGTAAGATTTAAAATCTTATTGTGGTACGTCCCGTTTTCTCTCATCTTACCTCTTTAATGGGTGAAAAAGACTCATTTTTCTCTTGGTTTCAAGCTAAATGTCTCCAATTATCACGTATGGGCCGAAAATATGAAAGCCCACATTAAAAGAAAAGGGCTTTGGGGTTACGTTCAAGGCTCGATTCCGGAACCGGAATCTAAAATTACGTTGATTAAAGAAGGCGAAATCAAAATTCTTGAGAGAGATGAAATAACTAAGGCTCTTGAATAATATAGTAGAAAACATGAGTAGGAAATGAAGAACTTCAAGTTCTTGTCATGAATTTTTTCCTCCGTTGAGACACGAATTAATGCCAATATTATAAAGTTTAAAAAGGTTTCTCAAGCGTGAGAGTATCTTGAGAAGATGTACACTTCTAGGGACTTGTCCCATAAGTACTACCTCCAAAAGAAGGTGCTAACCCTTCTTCAAGGGGAGATTACTATAAGAGAGTATTTTGCTGAATTCTCTTCCATTTGGGATGAGCTTGCTATGCTCGAACCCAAGTGGAGTGGAGAAGCCATAGAGCTTCGTCATAAACAACTAGAAGAAGATCGATTTTTCGACTTTTTGAATGGGCTAAGGCCCGAGTTTGAGCAAATTAGATCTTGTCTTCTATCCTCCTTCATCTCTCCCTCTCTTGAAGGCGTCATTACAAAATTAATTGGAGAGGAAACTCGTATGGGCATTAGCAAGCAAAATCCAAGTGTTCTTACAATGCCCACAAATCAAGAAGAGTGTGATGGAGCAAATGTCGTTTCTAGGCCCAGGAACAACTTGAGGACATATAAACCTCCTCATTTTAAAAACCAAAATCAAGGAACCAATGGTGGTCAAGGAGAAAGAAGGGACTATAGCAAAATTGTGTGTCACTTTTACAAAGAGCTGGGTCATATGAAACCGGTTTGTGCCAAATGAAAGAAATTACTAGCAATGACCACCACATCTCAACCATAAAAAGAGGAATCTACAAATGGAGCTCTCTCTCTAAATCAAATTATGGAAGCTCTTCAACCTCTTCTTAAGAGAGCTATTTCCAATGCCGCCGTGTCTACTCCTTCTCCTCCAGGTAAAACTATTTGGTTTTTAGATTCGGGTGCTTCATTTCATATGTCTCCAAACATTTCCTCTCTTTCTGAATATTCTGAAAGTTCGTCACCATCTTTTGTTTCAACCGCGGATGACACTTCTCTTAAAATTAAGGGAATTGGAAATTTTAAAACCCAAAACTTCTTTATTCCTAAAATTAGATTTATACCAAAATTGAATTTAAACTTACTTTTCGTCTCTCAACTCTTAGACCTTGGGTGTGACATTCAATTCTCAGCTAATAAATGTTTAATACAGAATCACCGGTCTGGGAGGTTGATTGGGGAAGGCTCTAGAAAGGGAGACTTATACTATATGGACTCTCTTCAAATTCCTAAAACCCCCTTTTGTAATGTGGCCCAACATAAAGACAAATGTTTGGCATAAAAGACATGGTCATCCCAACATTACCAAGTTATCCTATTTGAACTTTATTAAAAATCTTTGTAAAAGTACTTTCTCTTGTAATGATTGCATTCTTAGAAAAATGAGAAGTATGCCTTTTGAACAAAGATCTATGTTTACCACTTAACCATTTGAAATTATTCATTCGGATGTTTAGGGACCGGCACCCATCATATCCAAGGGAGATTTTGCCTATTATGTGATTTTTGTGGATGATTTTTCACGATATTGTTGAATATATTTTCTCAAACATAAACATGAAGTATTTTCATGTTTTAAATCATATCATATAATGATAAAAAATCAATTTAATAGTAATTTAAAGATATTTAGGACCGATTTCAGAGGTGAATATCTCTCTAATGAATTTAAGAAATATCTTGAAGACTATGGTATTGTTCATCAAAGATCGTGTCCTAAGACCCCACAACAAAATGGTTTGGCCGAAAGGAAGCATAGGCATATCATTGAAACCACTAGAACCCTTCTTATTTCCCAAAGTACTCCAAAAAAAAAATTAGGCCGAGGCGGCTCTTGCTTCCGTTTATCTTATTAATCGTCTTCCATCCAGAAATTTAGATAAAATCTCTCCTTTTGAGACTCTATATGAAAAAGAACCCAATTATAATAGATTGAGAGTTTTTTGTTGTAAGTGCTTTGTCCTTACAGATAAAAATGATAAACTTTCACCAAAAGCCATTCCTTGTGCTTTTCTTGGCTATTCCGAAACCCAAAAAGGGTTTCGATGTTATGATACTAAAAATGATAAGTTATATGTCTCAAAGAATGTAACGTTTTTGGAAAGTGATAGTGGTTTTGTAAAGAATGAATCTCATTTAGAAAATGCCGACTATTTCTTTCTTTTCGATCTATTATCTAAAAATGATGATATCTCTAGTGATGATGAATCAACATATAACAATGACAATGAAGTGGTTGAAATCAACAATAATTCTAACCCTACTACCTCTCAAGAAGAAAATATAATTAGAGACCCTATCACCTATACTCATAGAGATAGACACACCTTTAGAAGTGCTATTGAGCAATATAGTGAACCTAGTGAATCTATCTCCATAGAACCGAAAGACCTAGAAGAACTCCCTCTATATTTGCATCCTTTGATTCTTTCTCTCCTAAATATCAGGCTTGCTTAAGTGCCATTCACTCATATTTTGAACCAAAACTTTTTGAAGATGTCAAACGATGTATTGAATGGAGAGAAGCCATGGAGAGTGAACTCAAAGCGCTTACGAAAGCCAATACTTGGAAATTTCAAATGATTTCTAGTGGAAAGAAAACTATAGTATGCCGATGAGTGTTTAAAGTCAAAACCAAGAGTGATGGATCTCTTGAGAGGTATAAAGCTCGTCTAATAGCTAAATGGTATAGTCAAGAATACAGGATTGACTATAAAGAGACATTTGCTCTAGTAGCTCGTATGGTTACTGTCAAATGTCTCATCATCATTGCTTGTATTAGAAAATGGAATATTTATCAAATGGATATAAAAAATGCTTTTTTAAATAGTAATCTTAATGAAGAAGTCTACATGGATGCTCCACCTGGTATGCAAATTTTTAAAAATAAAGTTTTTTATCTTCATAAAGCTCTTTATGGCTTGAAACAAGCTCTCAAAGCTTGGCACGATAGGTTTAACAATGTAATGACTGAAAATGGTTTCTCTTCATGCTATACTGACACTACATTGTTTGTTAAGAAATCTGATGCAAGAATTGTTATATTACTATTATATGTTGATGATATGTTGATAACAGGAGATGATACTAAAGGAATCAAAAGTATTAAATCTATCTTGACTTCAAAATTTGAAATGTCAAACTTATGAGTTTTTATATATTTTTTGGGAATTGAAATTGCTTATTCTCACAGAGATAATTTCTTTCTCAAACTAAACTTGCTTGTGAGATTCTTGATAGATCAGGAATCACAGATGACAAGGTCTATGAAACTCCTAAAATAGTGGGTTCGAAGATGAAGATTGATGATGGGATTCTTCTAAAAGATTTCACACCTTACAGACAATTAGTTGGATCCCTAACGTATCTCAGCATTACTAGGCCTGATATTTCTCATGCAGTACATGTTGTCAGTCAATATCAACATGCACATACTATAGTTCATATGCGCGTCATTCTTTGTATCATCAGAAACATAAAGGGTACAGTAAACAAGGGAGTATTTATATCTTCTTCTTTTAAATTAAGTTTAATTGCTTATACTGACTCTGATTGGGGAGGTGGCCCAAATAACCGTCACTCCACCACTGTTTTTTGTATTTTTTAGGGGAATCGTTAATTTCTTAGAGATGCAAGAAGCAACAAAGTATCCGTTCATCCACCGAAGCTGAGTATAGAGTCATGGCATCTACCACTATGGAGATTGTTTGGATTCGCAGCTTGTTAGAAGATATGAATATTCAAGTTCTAGGGCCCACAAAATTATGTTGTGATCAACGTTTAAAAACTCGTCGAGTCAACTCGTTGACTCATCTGACTCGGCTCGGCTCGGCCCTCCAGCGAGTCAACCCGGCTAGGCATATTCGGATTGCCAAGACTCGGGCCTGACTCGGGATGACTCGGCCGAGTCACGAGTCATGGCGTACTCGGGCGAGTTCTGCCACCTTTGCCTTGACAAAACTCGCTGGAAGGATCGCTCTGACTCGGGCGACTCGGACCGAGTCACTGAAGACCTGCTGGTTTAGTGAAAATAGCAATTTTGAAATTAAAAAAACTATACCTTTTAACGAAAACCCTTAAAGGGTCTTTAGGGTTCGACTCTTCAGTTTTCAAGCAATCTCGAGACTCTCGACTGAAGAGAGGAGAAGTCGAGGTCTTCGACTCTTCAGTTTTCATCCATCCGACGATAGCTTTGGCATGAACAGCGACGCCGACAAGGATTTTCTGGCGTGAACAGTAACAGCGACGCCATGCGTTTTTCCGGTACGATTTTCCGACACGATTTTTCAACGAGATTTGTGAAGGTATGTATCGTTATTTTTTTTGGGAACGAAGCAAGCACATCGATTAAATACATTAAGGCGTCGTTGCAAATCCGACGCATCTTCTCCAGCAAAAACAGTGTGTCGCCGCGCGATATTCCGACGAGATTTTCCAGCACGATTTTTCGACGAGATTTGTGAAGGTATATATCGTTATTTTTTTTTGGAACGAAGCAAACACATCGACGGTGAACAGTAAGGCGTCGTTGCAAATCCGACACATCTTCTCCAGCAAAAACAGTGTGTCGCCGCGCGATATTCCGACGAGATTTTCCGGTGAGTGCAGATTTTCCGGCGAGTTTTTTCGGAGAGATTTGTGAAGGTATGTATGTTGTATCCACACTGAGGCGAAGCGAGGCGTTGAGTCTTATGTTGTGAGACAGTACCTGAGGCGTACGCCTCAGTACCATGCATTACATGGTGAGTTGCACAACATTCGTCTAAGTTTTCATTTTCGCATGTCATTTCTGTTGCTTTGTATTTTCATTTTTATCCGCATTTTCCCTCCATTAATTGCTTTCTGTTTAATCTCATTGTTGAATCATTTGTTCATCCTGTATTAGAGCAGTTTCTCATATCTGCAAATTTTTTTTACTTGCATTTCAAATTTGGTGGTTTTATTTTTTATTTCAGTTCATTATTTGTCGTATGTTCATTTTTGTGTATCATTAGTCTCAATCTCATTGCATTTGTTGTTTTAGTTTCGGTAATTTCATATTTTGGTTTTTTTTTTATTTGCAGTTTGTTTTCCAGAATTTCTGTTTGTTTTCATTTTACTAATTTTATTTTTTTGTTTTGTTATTTTACTGAGTTTTGCTCTTCATTTTGCTAAGTATCATTTTTTTTTTTACTGAACTTCTTGTCTTTCATTACATGCATTGTCTGTTTTTCAATACATTTCAATTTCTGTTTTGTTAATTCTTTGTTTTGTTTTTACTGATTTTTCTGTTTTGTAATTTCTTTTTAATTTCCTATGTGTTAATTTCTTGAATTTCCTGTATTCTTCCTCCATAATTTCCTGTTTTGTATTTTTCTCTGATCTCGCCGGAATATCATCTAAATGTCACATGTAACCCTTTGTTCTTCTAGCAGTTCTTCTTGTCTATCTTAAAAGTACATGATTTCTGCAATGTGTCAGGGGAAACATGGCATGACAAGGAGTCAAGGACCCTGTGTGGAATCATAACTTTGTACATAATCTACTAACCGTATCATTGTTTTTAGCTTTTCAAATTTAACAGTTTAGATTTATCAAATCATCAAAGAAATGTCAGAAGAAGGATCTTCAAGGACTCCAACAACATTCACCAAAGGAAAGGACCCTGTGTGGGATTTTGGTTTACCATTTGATAAAAAAAAGAAGAGTGTACAATGTACTTGGTGTACAAAACAAATAAGTGGTGACATTAACAGACTTAAGTATCATCTTGCTGGTATTAAAGGAGAGGTGGAACCATGCGACAAAGTCGAAGAATCTGTAAGAAAACAAATTCGTAAGGATTTGGAGTCATTTAAGGAACACAAATTATATAAGAGAAATATTGTAAATGAGATTGGTTCCTTTGTTGAAGTAAATGATAATGATATGGACTTGTCAGATGAAAGTGATGAGTCTACTGAGAAAAGATATATAAAAGGGAAAAAATTGATGAATGATGCCCAAAAGTCTAATCTTGATGCTTTTGTTCAAGTGAAGGCAGGGTCTCCATCAATGAAACAACTTGGAATAAAAGCAACTTGGATAGAAAAGCTAGAGATAGTTTATGTTAAGCTATTGCGAGATTTTTTTATCATTCAGCCATTCCTTTCAACGCAGCCAATTCTCCTTATTTTACGAAGATGATTGAAGTTTGTTCCTCAGTAGGAATGGGATTGAAGCCACCTTCTTCATCTGAGATTTCTGGAAGATTATTACAAGAAGAAATTAAAAAAATTGATGATTATTTCAAAGAATACAAGGAGTCTTGGACTGAAATGGGTTGTTCTATTATGGCTGATGGTTGGAAAGATGCAACACAAAGGACATTGATAAATTTTTTGGTTCATTGTCCAAGGGGTATTTACTTCTTGAAATCAGTTGATGCAACAAGTATCGTGAAGAATTGAGAAAATTTATTAAAATTATTTGATGAAGTGGTGGAAACAGTAGGTGCAGAGAATGTTGTTCAGGTATATCATTTTGTTCTTTTTGTAATTTTCTATTGAACATTGCTATTTATAATTTGTCTAGTATGTTAATAATGTTTTGAAATTAAAAAATGGCAGATAATCACAGATAATGCAGCCAACTATCAAGCAGCTGGAAAGATGTTGGAGGATAGGAGGAAAACCATATTTTGGACTCCTTGTGCAGCTCATTGCATAGATCTCATGCTTAAAGATTTGTCTAAGATAAAAAGCATAGCTGGCTGTGTGGAAAAAGGAAAAAGGATCACGAAATTCATCTACAATCATACTTTTGTTTTGAACCTAATGAGGACTCAATTTTCTAATAAGAAAGAAATTCTAAGACCGGTTACTACAAGATTTGCCACTAACTATGTCACATGGGTGCGGGTGCGGCACAATTTTAAATTTTTTGGACACGAGGACTCGGCAATATATATATATATATATATATATATATATATATATAATTTTATATATATATATATATATATAATTTTATTTTATTTTTAAAATGCCACAGCACAGTCACATGACTGTGCACAGTCACAGACTGTGGACTGTGCACTGTGCACACTGCACAGACTGTGCACAGTCTGTGACTGCAGCACAGTCACAGTCTGTGACTGCAGCACTGTCACTCTTTTTATATATATATATATTTTTTAAATAAAAAAATATAAAAAAATGGTTTTTTAGGGACATTTTTGGACTCGGTCAAAGTTGACCGAGTCCAAAAAATGGATGGACTCGGCCTGGACTCGTTGACCGAGTCCGACTCGGCGTTGACCGAGTCCGGGCCGAGTCCGAAGCCGCACCCGAGTCCGCACCCGTGTCGGGGCGTGTCGACTCGGGTGCGGCACCTCCTTAGCCGAGTCCGTGCGACATAGGCCACTAATTTTATCATGCTTCAGTCTTTGCTAGAACATCGAAGTGGTCTTAGAAAAATGATGGCATCAAATGAATGGAACAATTCTAAATATTCATTATTTGCTGAGGGGAAAGAGATGGAGGATATTATATTGAATAGTAATTTTTGGAGAGTCGTAGAATCAACTGTTAAAACTATAGAACCTCTGGTCAAAGTTTTGAGAATGGTTGATGAAGAACAAAATCCTACAATGGGTTATCTTTATGAAGCTATGGATAGAGCCAAAGAGGCTATAAAAGAAATTCATGACAATGAGGAGAAAAAGTATAAACCTTATTGGAAAATAATTGACAATCGTTGGGAAAATCAACTTCATCACCCTCTTCATGCAACAACATACTATCTCAATCCCAAATACCACTATAGTCCACAATTTTCTAAGGTATGTATTTGTTTATATCTTTTTATTAATTATTTTAAATTTTGAATATGAACTTTCTTTTATCAATTATCAATTTAATGTATTTGACTATTTGCACTATTTCATGTAATTCACAAAGCATCCTGAAGTAAGGCGTGGTTTAATTAAATGTATTGAGAAGTTGGAGCCAAATATTTCAGCTAGAGTAAGAGCATGCATGCAACTTGAGTTATTTGAAGACGCAAGTGCAGATTTTGGTACTTCTATAGCTGTTATGACTAGAGATGAGCATAAGCCAGGTGATTTATCTTTAACATTATTGTTGTGTTGTGCAAAAGAATATTTCTTTAATCAACTTTTCATTTTTGTGTGTTTTGGCTTTATGCAGCAATGTGGTGGAAAATGCATGAAATATGTGCCCCCGATCTTCAAAAAATTGCTATTCGTATACTTGGTCAAACATGTTCTTCATCTAGATGTGAACGAAATTGGAGTACCTTTGATCAAATTCACACTAAGAGAAGAAATAGATTAGCTCAAAAGAAACTTAATGACTTAGTGTTTGTCCATTATAATTTACGTCTGAGAGAAAAACAATTAAAGAGAACACGTTTTGACCCAATTTCTTTGGACAATAAATATTTGCAAACACCAATGGATGAATGGGTCATGCAAGAAGGAGTTTTAGATGTAGATGAGGTAAAAGTTTGTTTGATATTTTAACTTGATTAAATTTTTTTTTAATTTAGTTTTTTGTCTTTCTCTATTGGATGTTAACTCAAATGTGTCATATTTTATTGAATGAAGGATTTCTTAAGAGACTTGGAGATGGAAGTTGAAAACATTGAAGAAGCTAATCTTATTGATGATAAAGGTGGTGTTGGAGTTGAAGATGAAGATGCAAGGGAAAATGCAACCACTAGTACTTCAATTCTGCCATTAATTTCTACTTCCAACTCAAGAATTGATTCAAATGAAGTTCCAAATAATAGCACTTCGCCTGTATTTGACATATGAGTCATTGACTCTTGACTTGAGAATTGAGATATCATATTTTGTAAAAGTGGATCAATTTTGGATGTTTGAAATTTGATTTTGTCATTGTGTTATGATAATTAACTTTATACTTGTGAACTTTGTAATTTTGTTATATGGCCATGGGTCTAGTATGGTTATTGCTGAGATGCAAAAGCTGATTGCTGACATGCATTGGCAGATTGCTCAAGTATGATTATCTTTACTTTAGTTTTTACTCTTACTCTTGTAAGTTTTTAACTTAACTTTACTTTAGAGCTTGTTTCTATTGAAATATTGAATTATTGTTTTGCTTGGTTGTTCGATTTCTTGCTATTAGATGAGTAATTATAAGTTAGATATAGTTTTACTTGATGTTTTTTTACTTATTAATCAATTACACTAGTAATTAAGTCATTCTACAAACTTTTATATGTTTAAATGATAATTTATATAGTGTTTTCTTTTAAAATCAAAATTTAACAAAACCCGGTCCGAGTCACCGAGTTGACCCGCCGAGTCACGAATCAATAAAGAACGAGTCGAGTTCCGAGTCACGGGTTTTAAAACCTTGGTTGTTATAATAAAAGTGCAATCTACATTGCCAAAAAGTCACACATTTCATGAGCGCACGAAGCATATCGAGATGGACTGCCACTATGTTCGTGAAGAATATTTAAGAAGAATCATTGACCTTCCTTATGTTGCATCAGAATATCAATTGACAGACTTCTTCACCAAGGTGTTGTGATCTCCAAGATTTAACTTCCTTCTTGGCAAACTTTCGGTTGTGACACCCTAAGTTTGAGAGGGGTGTTAAAACGTAGTCTCTTATATATATATATATTAGTTAAAAGAGGTCGGGGTAGGCCTAGGAAGACTTGGATGGAGATGATAGGAAAGGATATGAATGCTTTGAACCTCACCGAGAACATGGCATTGGATAGAAATGATTGGAGGAGAAGGATTCATGTGGAAGACCCAGAATGATTTTCTTTGTTGGTTCATATCGTCGACCCCAATTGTTTTGGGATGAAGGCGTAGTTGTTGTTTTGTTGTCGTATATATATATATATATATATATATATATATATATATATATATATATATATATATATATATATATATATATATATATATATCAAACCCGATAAGGGTATTTATGTAAATTCATGTATTTTACGCATATTCTCACTTTAGAATATGATTGTACTTTTTTCATTTTCAATTTCTTTTTTGTATTTTTCTTTTACTTTTTGGACTGATGTGACATGAGGGGGCCCTCAATACACATGTTGGAGCCCCCTCCAACGGTTACATTTCTAACCGTTCGAAGGGCTCTAACGTATGTATTGGAGCCCCCCCATGTCTCGAATGTATTATAAATAGGGGTGATCCCCTTTAGCTTTTTTATGCTTTTGTAAAGCCGCTTTTGGGACCCAATATATTAAAGTTGATATTTTTTATGCTTTTGTGCATGTGCATCCGTGCCTTTGTGCACTTGTGAGAGTTCTCCTTTGTGCCTTTGTGCACACTTCGTGTTTCTAGCATTGTGTTTATACACAAAGTCTCTTTTTATAGAGATTTTCATATGGAGTTTCTGAGAGGGATACAAGATCTTTAGCTCAATCGGATATCCAATGGGTGGTGGAACCTTCCACTGCTAGTGTAATTGGCCCATTTGGAGTACGAAGGGATTTTATTGGCTCCTCGAATCTTCAATGGGATAGTGAACCAGACCTAAAAGAAAGTGCCTTTTTAAAAGTTTAATGAAAGAAATAGAGCATATAATTGTACTACATTTGAAAAACAAGTTGCCTGAAATTGCACAATGATTTCTAAAGTGTTTTAAGATCTATTTTAGGTTCTTTTACATGTACTCATTTGAAAAGCAAGTTTTGTCATCCACTTGTATTTCTAAACTGACTTGTAGAGTGTTTTAAGATATATCCTACCGTCCTATCATAAATATCTTTTCAACTGTCTTTTGAAATCTTAAGTATTTTTTTGGTCTTATATTTTTAAAATTGTCTTTATGTATTATTACTTGTGTCAAAAGTCAGGGAGAAAACCTTTCACAATTTAATTATTAAAAATATTTTCCTGTTATGGACACCTTTCACAACACTTGGATAAATAAGGACCTAGGTTTGAACTTTATATAAATCGTTATGGAGTAAAATTAAGGCCTAAAGCTGGGGGAAATAGGGTTGGATATTACATCTGAAAAAACATGCATATCCAATCCAAATATATATCTTTACCTTAAAGTTAAAAGGGGGGGCATGGGTTTCAATCCAAGGACTTGATTAAAGACAAATGTAGACATCCATAGCATGAACCTTTCTTTGGTGATGACATTACAAAAAAATTAAATTAAGTACACTTTCCACTGGAGAATAGGTCCCATCCAACCCAACACCAATCTTACCTGTTGGTAAGTTAACTACTGGGTTGGGATCTTAAAAAGATATTTGGTGTCAGATATGACTTTTATATCCAACACAACCGCTGCCTGAACCAGGCTACTGTCTAAATGGGCAGATAAGGGTCAACCCAACCTGACCTTGATCCGATGCATTGACAGACCTAATTGGCACCATCACCATCACTATGTTAGTTGTTTAATGCCTTGATCCGACGCATTGACAGCTCTAATTGGCACCATAACCATCACTATGTTAATTTAAGTTGTTTAATTCCTATTTAATTTTTTCATTTTCCTTCTACATGCATCAAGTTAATGATCAGAAGGGGGTTCCCTAACTAAGCATTCTTCCTTTTATTGGGCTGAAGAAGACCTCTCAGCTTAATTAGCAAATGATACAAATGATGAAGCATGCATCATTTCTAAGGGAGATAGGAGATTGGACAAACAATTTTCTCTGATTTTCTAAAGGAGTATTTCTCTGACTTTCTCACAGCAAGAAGAGGACAGGATCATAAGAGGCACCACAAGATGACATGCATATAGTTTATCCTCATATTATTGTCCTGAAATACTAATGACAGAAATTCGTATACTTTCTAAATGTATAAACCATAGAAATGATATATATATATATATATATATATATATATATATATATATATATATATATATATATATATATATGCAATGCAATGCTGTTTTTGAGTTAGCCAAGTATTAGTATCCTCTTCTCAACTACCAAAAATAAGATTTAGTTAATCAGTCTTCTCTTCCTATAAATGACATAGCCAAGACACAGTTGAATGTGATAGCTAGATAGGCAGAGTTGTACTATCTTATCCAACAGGTCTGAAGTTCCGATCCTACTGACGGCTACACCCCAGCTTGTCCATCATGAAGACAACATATTAAAACAAACCGAACAAGCATCTTGTCATTTCTTCTATAAGTGAAAGGTACAGATCATTCTTCAATCTCCCTCTTTGAGCTTTCTTTTCTTTCCTTAGAAATTTTTATTCAATACATTTATTTTCCTTTTACCCTTAAGGTACTTGGGTTTGAGAGAGAGAGAGAGATTCCTAGGAATTACTCAAGCTATATCTGGCATACAAGTCAAAGGATAAGAAGCCTTTATCAATTCTGGGGAAAATATGACACTGCAAGTTAGCTACAATATACTACAACCAAATAATAATAAAATAGGCACTAGTATACAAACTGGAAAGTACAAAAAGAAAGAAGCATAAGAACTGGGTTTTATATCTTGAACAAAATTCACCATGGAAAAACAAGAAAAAAAAACAAAGTTGATATTTTGAATCAAGATTACCAAGTACAAAGATGCTTCATATTTGACATGATAGATATAATATACATGCATACCTACATATATATGCACACTCACACATACACACACATGCATGTGTACTGACAAATGAGGATGATTAGTTGCCATTATTTCATCTATACCACAGAACTCCTAAGAAATTTATTTTAAGAATCATGTAATGAAGTTACACATTAACCTTAATGCCTCACATGCAGGTTAAAGGACATCAGAAAATCAGAACCATTTAGATCCAATATAAGACAGTAAAAGGTGATAAAGAAGAACTCAAAAAGAAAAACTGATGCATTCGGTAAGATATGAAATTTCAACTTTACAGACATAGAACACTTACCTTTGGAAAAAAGTCTAGCAAAAAGGGCCTCCCCATCTTTTTAATTTGCATTTGTTGCACATTACAAAGTGGAGCCTGAATAAAATAAAGGTAAATAGATACAAATGGAAATATAAAATGCTGGACAATGAAAACTTTGTCCATAGAAGTTAATAGCTAAAGTTAGGATGCATTTGGATTCATACATTGCAATATCAAGAAATATTGAATGATCATGAAATAATTCTCCACCTTCTCACATTTGGCAAGATAGGTCATACTTTAATATGTTGCATAATATAAAAGGCAACTTTTTTGTTAGGTGAAAAGATTTAGCTATAGGAACGTAATGCAACAATATGGAGAGCCTAATAGAATAGGAAAACTAGGAAACAATCAGTGCTTCCCTCCATGCTCTTTCTTTGGAAATAAGAAATTACTTATCCTTTTTCATATCCATAAAAATAAGAAACTACCTCCTATCATTTCTCTCTCCTTCCAAACATATCCTGACATTGTAATACACAAAAATTACAAGGTTTTTATTTCGAAAGCAACAAAAAACATAAATAATGATATAGTCTAGCCCATATAGCGTCCAAATGCATCCTTACCAACACATCTAACTTCCACCTCATCCTATCCTGTTGTAACAACTTTTACACAGAATTTTTGGGAGTCATAAATCCCATTTACAGATATATTACTTCCTAACTCATTAATCACATTAAATTAATGTAAAAGAGAAATAAGTTACGACTTCTCACTAAACCATATAGTTGTAATGGAACTATTTTCATAATGAAAGTGAGAATAGATAAAATAAACCAGAGATACATCCAAGAGGAAAACTTACAGTCATTATGACAGCATCAAATGTTTGCTCCATCAGTCGAAGTTCATTGATGGTAGGATAACTGGTATAAGAAACTGACCAGCTATTATGCGGAGAGCTTTCTTCATGGTTGTAAGATAATGATAAGACTTTTGAGTGGAGTTGCAAGCTATCATTTGTCAGCTCATTGCACAGTTTGTCAGTCAAGACCTGTCACAGCCAACAGCCAACAGCATGCAAACCCTTTAGGTAATGCACTATGCAGAAATAGAAACACCCATGTATAGGGATATTTCAATGACGAGAAATCTCTGTCCTTTTATTTATATTCTCGCTTTGTGGATGTATGTATACATGTTGCATTGTTTGGAGGGAAGGACTTCTGTGGCTTCACAAGCTACAATGATATATTAAGATATTGAACAGTTTAAATTTAGATATACAACCAAACTCTAAAATGAAAATCACACAACCAACCATTTTAACAAGATAAACAAGGCTGAAAAAACATTGTTCAAGGAAGTGGATGCTTAATCATTTATCTGTAGGCCTCCCCACAAAGCTGCATTACTAGCTTTATAGGCAATAGAGTAGGAATAGGTAAACTAGAATGTTGTGTTCTACTAGCAGTACACTGAATTATTAACGATTATGCCAATAAGAAAATATTAACATGACAGTGAAAAGGAGCAAAACAGATTATAAGTGGAAGAAGAAGATTACTTGATCCATGTGGAAACTTATTTTGAATTGTCTTCTTTTAGATGTTTTGGAGACTATGACTTACTTTTTCAGTATTAGTAAATGATAATGATGGGAGAACAAATACTTTGGTTTTGGATTAACTTTTTCCATGTAAATTTTGAGATGCTATGCATTTATTTTCTTATTGTTTCACAAGTTTCCTTTTAATGAAATGGTCTTTTAGATGTTTCATTTTTCAAGATACGATACGGGTAATAATATTGAATGAAACTATTACTTTTATGCTGGCCAGTAGCATGAGACAATTAACCATCTTGCTTCTGTTAATTTTTGTTTCTTCCTTTTCCCTGATTGCTGCTTGTAATTGGTGCCTTCCATTTATACATGTACCAATTCATACCAATGATGAATTACACATTCACACACAAATAAGCAAAACAAAACCACAAGACAAGCTGTCACATGGGTACGGGTACGGCGACACTATATATATATATATATATATATATATATATATATATAGAGAGAGAGAGAGAGAGAGGTATGTGGATCCAATATTAAGGACCATCTTAAAAATTTTTTAAAAAAGTCTGTGAGTGCAATTTTTGAAAAGGGGGAGGGAAATGAAAATTTTATTATAAAAGGGGAAAGGGTATCTTGTAATCCCCTTTCCCCACCTCTCTCTCTCTCTCTCTCTCTCTCTCTCTCTCTCTCTCTCTCTACACGAAGGAGAACGAGAAAGAGAAGACCAAAAAGGAGGGGCCAAGTGAGGACCCCAACCCCACCGTCTCTCTCTGTAAAACCCAGTTAAAAAAAAAAAAATCGAACACGGGTCGGGTCCAGACCCGACCCGGATCCAACCCGTGCCCAGCCCCGACCCGGATCCAACCCGTGCCCAGCCCCTCGAAAAAGGCTTTCGGAGGGGCTGGCAGCCCACGGAGGGGGGGGGGGGGGATCACCAGCGACACAGGGGGCGGGCCCTGTGTGCGCCCCTCCTTTTAAAAGGGCGAGAGGGGAAGGCTTACGAGCCTCTCCCCCGACTCTCTCGTCTATCCCCCTGTCTCTGCTCTCCCCCCCCCGACTCCATCTCTCCCTCGTTCCCTCACTCTCCTCCCCAGCGAGCCCCACCGACGACATTCTTCCTCTCCGGCGAGCTCCCATCTCGACAACCACTGCCCGAAGACCTCCCTTCTCTCTGGCAGCCTCAAGTGAGTCCCCTCCCTCTCGTTGTCTGCTCTCCCGATAACGACAGGCAGGGGCCAAAGGCCCTGCGACTCTCTCTCTCTCTCTCTCTGTTTACCTTCCGGCAAGGGCCATTGGCCCCTGCCCCTCTCCTTTTCAAAGTCCAGCAGGGGCCGATGGCCCCTGCCCTTTTTCTCCATGAACGACAAGGGCCATTGGACCCTGCCTCCTCTTTGAAAGCCGCAGGGGGCCTTTGGCCCCTGCGCTCTCTCTCTCTCTGCTCATTTTTTTCCGGCAGGGGCCATCGGCCCCTGCCCTTCTCTTTCTGGTAGGGGCCAATGGCCCCTGCCCTTCCCCTAAAAGAGAAGCAGGAGCCTTTGGCTCCTGCCTCCCTTTTTTGGAAACCCAACAGGGGCCGATGGCCCCTGCCCCTCTCTAAACCGACAGGGGCCTCTGGCCCCTATCCCATTTTCTGTCGAGCAAAGCTCGGCAGGGGCCATTTAGCCCCTGCCACATCTTCCGAGGGCCGCAGGTGGGCATTTGGCCCCTTGCGACCCCCTCTCTCTCGTTTTGCCTTCCGACAGGCCAACGAAAGGGGGTGGGAAGCCCCCTTCCATTCGAGGTAGAGCTACCGGCAAGGGCCTTTGGCCCTTGCCCCATGATTCTTGAGGACTCGACAGGGGCCCTTGGCCCCTGCCTCATTTTTTTTTAGAAAGCCGACAGGGGCCAAAGGCCCCTGTCTCGTCTTTTGGGAAGCTAGCAGGGGCCTTTGGCCCCTGCCGCCCGAATATGTCCGATTGGCAGTGGAAATAAGCCCCTCCCCGGCCTTTGTTCTGTTTTCAATTAAGATTCATGCTAATATCGTACTCTTGCAGTGTTACGCAACGGAGCCCGTTCGTGCCCCGCGAACTAAACCAATGATCACCTACGCTCGTAGACGACTTCTTCCTCGCAATACTCCAAGGTAGGGGAATTTGCACAAGGACTTAAATAATTAAATCAAGCTTAAATAATTAAAGATCGAAAGGACTTAATTACATATTTATATACATATACGTATATAAGTACGTTTTTAAATCAACGATCCCCTTTGCTTTTCGCATTTCCTGTTTCTGTTTGCCGTCGCGTTTTAAGCCCAGGCATTTGCTTTCGTATTTACTACTTACTGTCTTTTGCTCAAGGACGCGGTTTCACGATCCTTGTCCTTTGCTTTCGCATTTCCTGTTTTTGTTTGCCGTTGCGCTTTGCGCCTAAGTTTTTGCTTTCATATTTACTACTCACTGTCTTTTGCTCAAGGACGCGGTTTTGCGATCCTTGTCCTTTGCTTTCGCATTTCCTGTTTCAGTTTGCCGTCGCGCTTTGCGCCCAGGCTTTTGCTTTCGTATTTACTACTTAATGTCTTGTGATCAAGAACGCGGTTTTGCGATCCTTGTCTTTTGCTCTCGCACTTCCTATTTCTGTCATTTCGCTTTGCCATCGCGCTTTGAGCCCAGGCTCTTGCTTTTCGCATTTTTGTCTTTAGTTTTTGCCTTGCCATCGCACATGTTTTTTTTCTGTTGCATTCTTCATGTGGAATTCCATGATTTCGACCTCATGAAATGTGCTTCGGCCTCCACCACTCTCGCTCTCGCAACTATGGTGGTTTTGAGGCTTAAACGACGCAACCTCGAAGTTAATTGGGTCCTTAACGAGGTTCCCCGTTCTTCGATTGCACAGTTCGGCTGGTCAAGTTGCCCCCCCCCCTTTTTTTTCTTTTCGGGGTAATGTGCAATTGCATCTAAGCCCCCGACTCAGCGTATTCAGGAGGAATACCTTTTCCACTATTTTACCTGATATATTTTGGGAAAATCCTTGATTTGGGACAAGATTAAGTTGTTGGAAGATGGGTTCTTTTGCGAAGCCCATTTACCAAGACCAGTGTCGAGACTTGCGTAGCACCCATACACTGCGTCATCGAATGCAAGATTCGAGAAAATCACATGCCATATGTAGGCAAGTTGTTGATTGTTTCGAAAGATTTAGAATGTTAAGATAACTTTTTAAAACATTATATCTTTGCGAAACACACTCCTGAGGCTCCTATTGAGGACCTATATCCCTTTCCTCGTAGTGTACTATTGAACATGCGAGGCATGTTAGTACTACGACGATTGGATGAGATGGTTTTATGACCTCGATTAGTGCTTTATGCACATTGTTAAAAACGCATATAAAAATGGGATCGACTTCATAGGCAAGATGCTCGTTTGGTCTAATGGACCAGAGCATGAAGAATGAGGCAACGGCTAAGAAACCCCGTCGCGCTCGATTCAACCTGGCTTCGTCAAGAGAGAGGACGAAGGGTACCAACTCCGATAGACAGACCATTTATGGCTTTTTACGAGCAAAAGACCCGTCTTCCCCAGTCATCGGAGGTTAGGGGGATAGGGGCTACATAAGTTAGCCTAACACTTCTGCAGAAGTTTGATGCATCCCTATCAGGCCTTGGGGACTTACTCTCTCGACCATCGGTCGTCTCCATAGGAATAGGATTCAGTCAGACAACCGAGGTATATTAAAATACTTAACATAATGAGCACTCGGCTTGGACTCGACTGTCTCGACTCACGTGCCATGTATGTACCCGCATGGCCGGTTATCAAGTAATAACTAAAATGAGCATGCACACCCTTTTCAGTTTGTTGTACTTAGCTTATTCCTCCAGTCTATCTGCTTAGCTTGCTTGCGTAAATTGCTTGTTTAAGCCTTCTTGGTTAGCTTATTTGCTTAGTTTGCTCGTTACTACCTACTCCATAAATTATTTATGCCTAATTTAGTTCTTTCTGTTTGTGTGCTCACCTACTAGTTTTTCACAAAACTAACCCATTTCATGGGTACAGGTGACGAATAGGTGCATCACAGGCGATGACGCGACTGCGAGATGACTTCAGGATCCACTGTTTCTGCTCGTAGTTCTTCTCCTGGACATTTTGGTTTTTGTTACAGTTTCCCTGGAGGAAATCCAAATTTTGTACAAACCTGACACTCTCTTTTAATAGAAGAAATGGTTTCCTAAGTATTATTGCAGATCGTCCATGGAAAATCTTTGTTCTCTCGCTAACGTGCCCAAAGTTATCAAATTTGTCCTTTTTCTTTTAAAGAAATCGTTTCCGCTGATTTTAAAAATTAACTCTGTAAAGAAAAGGAATTTTTCAACTATTTTAAAGGAATTATAAAGTTCGAAATTTTGGGGCGTTACACTCTCTCCACGAAGGAGGACCCAGCCCCACCGCCTCTCTCTCTCTCTCTGGCAGATTGGAAGAAGAAGAAGGTTGAAGAGAACAACAGTCTTCGATATGCTCTCCCTCCTATTCTACTTCCTCCTCTTCCTCTTTCATCCTCTTCTTCTTTCTTCTCCTCCTCTTCCTCTTTAATCTTCTTCTTCCTTCTCCTCTTTCTTTTTCTTCTTCCTCCACTTCCTCTTCGTCTTTCTTCTTCTTCATCTTCATCCTTTTTCTTCTTCCTCCCCTCCTTTAATCGACATAAAAAAAATTGGTTTGGGTTAAGGTTGGAGCCGACCCAATCCAGACCAGCACATACCTGAGCTGAGGCCGGTACCTGTACCTGTGTCGGGTCGTGTCGACACAGGTACTGTTGCTCAATAACCATGTCTATGTGACATATAAGACACATTTTTAGTAGAAAACCTTCTAAATGAAGGGGAAAAACAAAGTGCATGTTGATAAATATCCATTAAGAAAAATATATTCCAACATAATATTTTGCATCAAGCCAATTACAAAAGGAAAGGGGAAACAATAAAAACAGAGTCAACCAAAATGAGACCATGCATTTCTAACGAACATTGTCGAAGATCATTGCCAATTCAAAAGTCAAATTAGTAATAGAAAAAGAACTTATTAAAATAGCGCCTCTTAAAACCCTAAAGAGCATCCGAAAAACTCTCAATCACTCTGATGTTCTCTTTAAATCAATCCATTGGTTTCTTTATTTTCTCTCTCTTGCCTTCTTTTGTTAGATTCCTTTTTCTTTTCGGTCAGAAACAAACATCATCTATTAATAAAAGGTGATGGAGAATCACCAAATTTCAGATAATTGCATAATATTTTTCATTGTCTATCATTAATTTTATGAAGCCTGATCGAATACAAATTGGCACTGGGTCATTTCTTGCAAGCCAGGTGTAATATCGCGTATTTTGATACTTAGTCATTTTATAATTTTGTCTTTGAGTCTGGGAGAAAAATCGTTTGAGGCTCCGTTTTTAGACTGATGTCTTTTAGTCTGGGCTTGACCCAAGTCTCATCGACAAGGTCGAGGCGAGTTAATCGAAGCGTGAGAAAGAGCTTTAATTTCGACCTTTAAATTCAAGCGAAATTCGGATTATTTTTTAGCAAAATCCAGAATTTGATATTAGTGTAATATGTCGTTGGATGCGTATCAGAATTCTGAGTGCGACGATATTTTATTTTCCTCGATTCGGGCTACGGTTGGTCTAAAAATTGCATTTTTCTAAAAATTGAGCAGTTTGTCGAAACAGATTCGAAGTTGGATCGGGTTGGATCCAATGCATATGATCTCAATTATTATGGATTTTGATCTTATTTAAGACCTACTTAAATCTGGATTTAATCCAGATCTTGATCCATTTTCGTTTTGGGTATGGGTTTAAATTTTGGATCCAGATTCAAATCGAAGCCCAACATTTTTCTAGCTTTGAATTCAATAAAAAGCTTTAATTTGGAGTTTAATAAGGTTAAAAAGCCTTTTGGGTTAATTTGGTTATTTTTTGAAGCTTTTAGATCATTTTAATTAATTAATATTTAATAATTAATTAATTAAATAATATTAATTTTGAATTTTGTTTTAGGGCTGAGTAGGACTTCTTAAAAGAGTCCTTATTCTTCCTTAAGAGAGGTTAAGAGAGAGTTTTAAAAGAATTGGAAAGTTAGAAAAAAATACCAAATATAGAAAAGTCAACTTTTGAGGAGTTTCAAAAAAATTGGAAATAGGGAGGGTTTCAATTTTGGAAACTCCCTTCTCCAACCATCTAAAGAAGAGGAAAGAAGGGAAGACGAGAGAGGAAAGAAGGGAAAGAGAAAGAAAGAAGGAAAGAAGGGAAGACGAGAGAGGTGTCACCCCTCTCACCCTCTTTATATATTTAAACAAAAACAAAGAGGAAAGAAGGAAAGACGAGAGAGAGAGAGAGAAAGGAAAGGAGAGGAAAGAGAGGAAGGAGGAGGAAGGAGGACCTTCTTCTCCATCCATCAACTCCTTTCCACCATCATTTTCCTTGATTTTCTCTGATTCTAGCACAAGGTACGGGTCCCTTCTTTTGAAATAAGTGAGAAATCAATTACCGATTTGATTCTCATGCTATACCTTGGTGTAAACCATGGTAGAAGAGTAGATCCATGGGGTCACTCTAAAATACACGGAAGAAAATTCGTGGATCCTCTTCCATGTATGCGTTCTTGATTTTTTTTCATCCTTCCAAAACTAATTTTTTTTTATATAGTTATGTTTAGGTTAAAACAAAATTTATTTCATGACAAGAGATAGTTTATTTATGTGTTTACATACTAATATTTTTTATGCATTGTAATGACCCCAATTCATAGCCCTTGAAAATACGGATTTTTTTTTTTACAAGTGCGGAAACAATCTCAGAGACCCGGGGCCTTATAGTTAAACACAACAACCACCACAAGGGATCTTATACTCATCTTTCATATCAAACCAACCCAAACTTTATTTATTAAAATGCAAAGAGTCTGAGACATAATTAAATGAAAATAAAGCAAAAGAAAGACAAGGGAAAAAGTCACGCCGTCCAAAGAATCTGTCATGCAGTCGTGTAGTCCTCTCGTGACCCTTTTCAGAAGTAAGTCACCCCACTAGGCATTTGAGGATGCAAAAAACACAAAAAATAGGTGTTAGAATCCAAAGAATCTTACGTACAGGTCTCTCTAATGAATCAAATAAGTAAAAAGAACATAAATAAGATTCATGCAATATTTTAAGACATAAATATAACACATTTATAATTCAATTAATCATTCATGCAATAGGGAACAATTATTAGGCATGAGCGAACATTTAAATACAACAGAGATTACAATCTAGGCATTTAAGACATTTAACATACATTAAGGAACAACATCATGCATTCATCAATATATCACAATTAAGGAAACAAGTAAAACATGCATAATCTAATGCATAGCAGGAATATACATGATTTCAATGCGATATATGAGTACCTCTTATTAAAATTTTCTTTTCGTATGTATGCCCCTATTAAATGCACACAATTTAAGTTCCTCTTTTTAATTACCGTTGCCCGCAGACATACCAAACGGGAAAAATTTTCCGAGGTCAAGTTAGGTTACCAGGGTAACTTAACA
The DNA here is from genome assembly GCF_984573655.1 of Nuphar pumila. Taxonomy (NCBI): domain Eukaryota; kingdom Viridiplantae; phylum Streptophyta; class Magnoliopsida; order Nymphaeales; family Nymphaeaceae; genus Nuphar; species Nuphar pumila. The sequence continues at coordinate 58,459,159 of NC_143251.1, read as the reverse complement.
CACAATTTGTATTTTATTATTGAGTTTCAAACTTAGCCCTCGACCGATATCAGGAAACAACACCATCTATCGGAATATTAGAAATCAACATTTAATGTCGGGGACACCAGGGAAAATAGCATCAACAAGTGTCACTTTCTTGGTATACTAAAACAATTGTTGTGTCTACACACCACCTTCAGGCAAAGTAGCGGATTCTCCCTAAAACCGTGGCCAGGAGAAAGTACCTCAATATTGAGTTCATGAGTAACAATAGTGCACACGGAGTTTTTGTATCCTCACGATTTTCTCAAAACCGCAATATCCAAGATTCGCACACTAAAGAAGAGACATCAAGGAAACATCACTTACATTGTTCTTCAATTTCTTTTATCTTGTTATTAATTCATCGCTTTTACATTTGCAAATCAACATGCAGAATTAATAACATAAGCTTGCAAATCAGCATGTCAAGCTCTTCACAGGACCAAAACCCGTGGCATCATAGAACAGTGCAATAAAGATAATAATATCACATTTGATTTTTCTGCAATGCATATAACACCTAAAACAAAGCAACGCATGCTCGAGGCTCATATAACCCAGAATGATTTGTTTGATCATCGATGCATCTGTATGCAAAAATCATGAATAACATGCCAATATGCATTCTTTCCACATGCTTTTCAATGACATTCATGTATAAAAATTTAAAAATGTGCATGAAATATTACTACACATATGCACATGCATGAGTTCCCATCTACGCAATCTACAAATGGGATAAAATAAACTACAAAAATTAGGACATAAACATTCACAAGCTTAGAAACTTACACATAACCCAGTCAACATTATGTCATCAACTTTATCTATTTTCTTTATGATCTTATTTGCTCATTTTGTATTCACTTGAGTTCATTTTTTTTTTTAATTTGTCATCAATTACATTAAGTTTTGATTTCAACTTAGTTTTATTATTTGATGTACATAACTATAGTGCTTTAGAATTAATGTTTTACACACACACACACCTATTTGTTTTTGTTTTTTTTGTATCATACCAAGCATATCACCATAGTGTTTCAAATATCAGCTTGAGCTTAGAAGTTATCAGTAAATTCTCTGATATATGACAGAGGTAGGAATAATACATGGAATAATTTTCTAAAACCTAGTAGAATGATCTAATTTATCAACACGAGAGTGTCTCAAACTCTTAGATTAGTTTTTGCGGTATTGGAATGGTTTTTATTTTTTTCCACGTGTGGTGGTTAAAGCTTACTCTTACAATTTATTCACTCTTATGCATTCTAGCTTGTCACCTCCGACTTCTATATTGTTTCATCTTTTAAGTAATGTTTGATTTTGCACCTTGCAGATGGGATTGAAAAAGAATTAACTCTGAGACTTTGAAGTGCAAACCAATAACTAGATGATTCAAGGATTGCAAATGCATGATTCTACTCATAGAACAGTTTCAAAATGCAGTTATTAGAAGTTTGGTTACATAAATCCCTTCAAAGCACTCTAGAAGGACAAGGTAAGTGGGAAAGGGAACAAAAGGCTGAACAACATGAACACTCAGATACGGAGTCCCTAGTAAGGCAAGTAGCAGTAAACACAGTTACTGAATAACTGCAATATCATAAAAAGGATGAAGAAAAGTAACTAATTAGAAAGGTTAGTTTCACAGGACCACAGAGAAATTTAAATTGTGGTTACAGTTGCATATTGTAAAATTTCCTCATTTAGTTGTCAAAACTGCCACCAGAATTTATTACTAATGCCAGTGCATAATCTGCCAAGGAATATTTCTATGTGCAAGATAACACCAAATCATACAAGTCTTTCTGGATCTCACGGTTCTTATCCGTATACCCCGAAAAAGTGAAAATGTGTGATATTGTTAACCATCAAACCCATGGTTTAGGACTCCAGTAACTTAATCCTCCCCACAATACAAAGAGAGAGAGAGAGTTGAAAGTGCATGATATAGTTAATCACCAAATCCATGGGAACAAAGGTTAAGACTGCTATAACCTAATCCTCAATAAGAGGAACTTAGTGTTAGTGATTCATGAAAAACAAGATTTAGATAAACTTTAGTATTGATTAAATAGTGTACCCAATATCCAAAGGAAGAGATCCAAGCAACATGCAAATTAATAATTGATAAGGTAAGATGATGGCGAGACCACATTGTAACGGCGCAAATCAGAACACTACCCCCCGGCATCCTTATGTCATGGAATATTCATACACAATATTCAAAAACTAAAAATTACAATAGAAAATAACAGATAGCTTATGTACAAATAGAGAAAAAGAAGGGAATGTGGAAGTTCGCAGCACCCAACTCTGACTTGGCAACGAATGGGACACACTAGGCATGTTAATGTTTATCAGAAACTGAACAACCCTCGCACCAACTTCTGCCAATCTCATCATGCATTCATGGTAGGCACAGAAAATTGAAATCCAAGCAGAAGAGGGGATCATTATGGGAAATTGAGGATCATACAAATGAAATTCAGTGAACAACAAATGTGGCACCCCGACATACAGCAATACCACCGTCGATCAAAACACGGCATGCACATGCATTAATAAACCGAACCCTCCCGCAAATTCAGAGAAAAAGTTATAACTGAAAAACAACAGGAAGAACCCACTACACCCACACTATAGAAGATACTGTTTTCTCATAACTCAAGCATAGGAAACAAATATTCAGATTTTTTTTAGGGATTCCTTAAAACAGTACCTAAATCAAATTTAGGTTCTTTTTTTTCCTATTCAAGCCAAAAGAAAATGTAAAACCCGCATTAAAAAAAAAAATATTTCGGACCCGGGCTGGGTCGGGTCCGGACCCGACCCGAGCCCATCGTCGTTAGGGTTTTAAAACCCGACACAGGAGGTCTTTCTCCTGTGCGCCGCACCCCCCAATGCGCATTCGACCCAATAAGGGAAACCCATCGGGGTTTCGCCTTTTGTCACCCCTCCCCGAGCACTTTAAGAGCGTTGCGGGAGGGGAGGATCGATGCCCTGCCCCCCTTCTTGTTCCCTGCGGAAGACAACCTCGCCGGCAACCCCGACCGACGCCTCCTCCTTCCCTGCGCACGCCGCCGACCGCCAGCCACCTCGCCTCCTCTCCTTCCAGGTACGCCGTCTCCACCTTCTTCTCCTCCTCCCCCTCCCATCTCTCTCTGTCACCTCGCCAGGACGCCGGCAGGCGGCGCACGGCCTCTGCCGCGCCCTCCCACCTCCCTCCTTGCCCATTGGAGACCCGACAGGGGGCCTACAGGGCCCCTGTCGTCGCCTTCTCTCTTTTGGGGTGCGCCGGAGTGTCGGCAGCGGCCAATGGCCCCTACGACACCCCCTCGCCTCTCTCTCTCTCTCTCTCTCTCTCTCTCTCTCTCTCTCTCTCTCTCTCTCTCTCTCTCTTCGGCAGGGGTTTGTCCCCCTGCCATCGTCCTTTCGCCGGACGGCAGGGGCTCGGCCCCAGCCGATTCGCTGTCGTCGGCAGAGGCTTGACCCCTGCCGATTCATTGTCGTCGGCAGGGGTGCGACCCCTGTCGCTTCAGTGCTGTCGGCAGGGGCGTGACCCCTGCCGCTTCAGTGTTGTCGGTAGGGGCTAGCCCCCTGCCGATTCGTTGTTGTCGGCAGGGACTAGCCCCCTGCCACTTCGCTGTCGTCGGCAGGGGTGCGACCCCTGTCGCTTCAGTGCTGTCGGTAGGGGCTAGCCCCCTGCCGATTCGTTGTTGTCGGCAGGGGCTCGCCTCCTGCCACTTCGCTGTCGTCGGCAGGGGTGCGACCCCTGCCGCTTCAGTGCTGTCTGTGGGGGGGCTCGCCCCCTGCCGCCTCGCTGTTTTTTACAGTGGCTCATTCCCTGTCGCCCTGTTGTCGTCGAAGGATCACTCTGTGCCGCCTAATCCTACCCTTGCGCCCGTCTCACCATTAATTATATTAGCATAATTGAATATTTCACACTCTTGCAGATTTACGCAACGAGTCCAGTTCGCGCTCTGCGGCCCGACCCTCGTATCATCCACACCCGTAGACGTACGCAGCTGCACGACATCCCGAGGTAGGGTAAAGTCGCACAAAGGGTAATAAATGAACTTAATTAAGTTGAAATAATTAAGATGCCCATGCTAGACATGCTTAGAGTTATATTGCTTCTGCAGTTCATATTTTCTTGTTTCCATGCTCATGGGTCGAGGTACAATTTCATTCTTCGATTATTATTTTGTGTAGTTGTTTATGAATTTGAGGTGTGGTTTCGTACTTCTTGCAATACCTATGCCATTGTTTGATTGCATACATTTTTTGCCTGCACGTTTCCTTTAAGTGAGGTACGACTTCGGGTCTCATGTATTACTTATGACCTTATGTGTTTGTCTATCTAAGTGGCTAAGCTATGGTTTTGGTACCTTGTGTGTTACTTATGTGCTTTTTGCTCGAGGTGCGGCATCGCAAGTCGAGAGTTGTTTGTCGTCATGTTATAACCTGCATATGTTGACACTTATGGTAAATATGTACCTACATAAATGTAGTCTTGTGCCCATCTTGATTTCACTTGTTTTCAAAACACTAGAAGTTGTGCTTGTGCATTTCAGTTCTCTAAAAACGAGTTTCCTTCTGCGAACCCGGTGCTCTTCAAAATGCACAACTTTTGCAAAGTATGATTAAGTCTTGCAGGATTGCGAAGTCACATTTGGGCCCTCCCAAGTCTACACACTTGGGAGAAATGGTTTATGACCTCCATTCAAGTTGTGGCTCAATTTGAATAACCCCGATTGGGGGCAGGAGCCTATGATCGAGTGAGGTTCTGTTGAAGGACCCATTCTTTATTTATTAAACCTAGTGTTGCGTGTCGTGCGAATCATGTCGATATTAAGATAAATTTTGGATGCAAGATTGATAGTGATGTGCCTTGTGTGAATTACTCAATGTGGCATTATGGCTTTTAAGGAGGAATCGTGTCAAATGAGCACTCCTTTATTCTTTGGATCATTATGAAGTTGTGTGTTGGGTGTTTCTTTTGAGAAGCCCACACACCTCCCTGGTTCAGTATAGCGTACTTTTAGACATGTGCAACATGTTAAGTACTTTGTTGATCGGACGAGAGATCCGAGATGACCTTGAATCATGAAATATGAAAAATGTTGAAGTGAATTCAAGACTTATCTTGCCAGGATGTGTTGTATTAATTCTTTTGCAGATAATATCTGTTGGGGTTTCTTTTGTGGAACCATTTCCCTTTCATCGTAGTTGTACTTTTGACAAGTACGACCGTACTTTTTGACAAGTACGTCTTCTTACGTTGCGATGATTGGATGAGTAGGTTGTGGCAACCTCGATGAGTGCAAATAACAAAATGTTATGATCACCAAAATAAGTTATGTTTTCGCCTTCACCGGCAAGATACTCGAGTTGGTCGAAAGACCAAAGTATGTAGAATGGGTCTTCAGTTAACTACCCCTGATGTACTCATTCGAATCGCTGACTCCTGTCAGGAGAGAGGACAGGAAGGTACAAAACTTCGATGGACAGGCCATTAATGGCAGTTACGAGCAAAAGACTCGGCTTCCCCAATCATCGGAGTTAGGAGAATGGTACTACCATAATTATCCTAGGTGGTAGCTCTCCATGTTTGGGATGCATCCATTGTTTATGCTGCTTTGGGGATTTCTCTCTTGGTCACCGACCGTCCCCTTAGGTGCGGACTTAGTCAGCTATCCGGGTTATCATAAAATACATAGCATAATAAACCCCTGGATCAGTCTAGGCTGTTTCTAGAGTTGTGCCTTGTGCGTACCCGCTTGGCCAGTTAATATCGAAACATAATTTAAATTCGATTACACGATGTGTTCAGTTATACACGTATGAAAGTTATAGGGTACAACAGGTTCAATACTTATGGAAATGGGTGTGTGGTTGATGAAGCATTGTATTTGGCTAGTTAACTTTCTTGTGCAGTGCTTTGCTTATAATAGTTAGCCTACTTGTGCCAGTAAAATGCTTGTAATAATTTTAGCATTGTGCTCATGATAGTTGCTCTGTGAATCTGTTGAAATTAAATTGCTATTGCCTGTCTATTTGACATATTAAATTATTCTGCTTAATTATGTTCTATATTGTCCTGTCTGTGCACCTACCAGTTTTTAGTGAAACTGACCCATTTTATGGGCAGGTGATGTATAGGTGATACAGTCTGCGATGGCACGATGACGTGATGAGATCAAGATAGAGCTCTTTCCCTGACGTTTCGCTCCTGAGGATATGTTGGTAAATTTGGTATAAAGTGTGTTTCAAAATTTCTCTTTTATTAAACCGTGAGTTAATAAAACTGTTTTAGTAAGCTTCTTCTTGGTTTCAACAAACGAAATCTCAATTATTGAAACTCCGTTTCTAAACCATTTGATTTCAATGGTTGTGCGGGATTTAACAAAAGGAAAGTTTACGCTGTAATGTGCTCAAGGTCCATTGACTTGTGGTTTTAAAAATATCATTTTTCGTTGAAGTATTATTTAAACTCTGATTATTGTATGATTTCAAAGCTTTCTAAACTTTTCTAAAAAAGTTACAAGTCCTGGATTTTTGGGGCGTTACAGAAAAACCCATACCTCAAAAATCCAACGCTTGGGGGTTGCGGCTGTTGCGAGAAGGAGAGTGGTTCCACCGTCCTCGACTGCTCCAGTGCCGTGAAGGGGATTCCGAGAGGAAGAGAGAGAGAAGCCAAGAGATAGAGGGACAGCGAGAGTCGAGGTCGACATAGAGAGAGGGAGGAAGAGAGTAGAGCGAGGGGAACCAACTCGGGATCCCCCTTTTGAAAGGGGAAAGCCTGGAAAGGGAGGAGACGACCTACCTCCCAGCGGCTGCGCTCTGACCCCCCTCCCCATTGTGATTTCTTTTTTGCGGGGTTAGGGTTCACTCTGAACCCTAACCCTCTCTTTTTATCGGGCAACCTGTATCGGGTTGCCTTTACCTACCTTCTTTTATTTTTATTATTTTTTAAGCGGGGCGCGGTCCGAGTCGTGACCCGAGACCCGAAAACCAATATATAGTTGGGTTCGAGCCTCACCCATACGATGAGGATCCACAAGTTGGATCCGAATGGATCCAACAGTGGATCCTTGAGTTATACATATATTTCCTATGTTTATTATATTATATTATATATATTATTATTTATTTAAATATTTCTTTTTTTTCTAATAGGTTTACATGATATTATATGTATTTCTATCTATGGATTCTTTTATGGGTCCTAGACCAAAACTTGGATCTCAGGCCCAAATCAAATAATTTACGCATTATAATAAAAACAAATTCAAACAAATAACAAAATTACGATTATTACATGCATGAAATCACATATGAAAGCCATGGTGTATGCATGTATTGCTCAGAAAATGTGTAAGTAAAAGCATGCTAGTACAAATCTAATATTGTTTAATACCTATTTTTCATGCATATAATCATTTAAGGGTGACGAAGAACGGAGGGTCAAGGGCAAGAACGGAGGAGACAGCGAGGAGGGGTGCTCGGCACCACCGTCCTGGTGGACCCAGAGCCACCCACGATGGTGGCTCTGGTCCACCACCACCAAACGAGAAAAAGGGGTGGGGTAAAAAAGGAGGTCAGGGACCTCCTGCCGGCGTCTCCAACGAGAAAAAAGAGAGTGGAGAGAGAGTTACCAGAGGGGAGTCGCCAGCGTCGGGGTTCCGACAAGGCGTAGCCAACGTCGAGGCTGATCTAACGCAGTCGACGGTCGAACAGGAGGTCGTCGAAGATATCGCAAGTGCCGCCGGGGAAACGAGGTCGTCGGGTTGTCTGCTGAGGCCACCGTCATGAGAGAAGAGGCGGTGACAGGGGAGGAGACTGGAAGCTGAGAGAGAAGGGGAACCGAGGATAGGGTTCTGGCAAGGCGTAGCCAGCGTCGAGGTTGCTCCGATGTTGGGTGGTGTCGGCCCAACACGAGAGAAAAAGGGGGAGGACCGACGAGGCTGTTGCCGACGACAGGTTGTCGGAGGTGGCAGTGCTCGCCGACGATGGCGAGTTGGGAAAGGCGACGAGAAGGAGACTCTGACGTCGGGGGCTCTGGCACAGCTGACAGTCAGACAAGAGGAGACAGGGAAGTCGGCGACACGAGGGCGGCTCTGGTCGTCGGTGGCCGCAGAGGAAGGAGTGATGACCGGCGGCGGGTGGTCGCCTACGACAACGGTCGTCGGCGACAACAGTCGCGGGGGACGAGAGGAGACGAGAGAGATGAAGTGGAGAGAGAAGGGGCAAGGGCTTTTGCCCCTCGCCCGAGGCGCTTGTGTCTTTTAAAAGACACAGGCTTCTCGATCGTTCGAGAAGCCCGATCGGGCTCGGACTCGGGTCCGGGTCCAGCTCGGATCCGACATGACGGGCAAACCGCAACACGTGTTCGATTTTTTTTTTTAAACGAGCTTTACAATACTGCCCTACACAGAGGGCTTAAACGAAATAATAAAATGGCTTATTACAGACCCCAAATGAATTGAATTGAATAAAATAAAATATAAAAACCTAATCTAAAACTAAAAGAAAGGTCTTCAGTGCTTGAGTCCTTGTCCCCTTGTGTTCCCTTCTTCTGAATTGATTTGCTTCCCTTTTGTCCTTCCTTCTTTAGGTAATGTTTGTTTTCTTGAACTTTTGATTTTCTGAGGGCTCCCTGAGGGCACTTCTGAGGGCTTGAGGGGACCTCAGAGGGTACTTTTAGGCCATGAAAAGGGCTCTACCGCACTCTCCAAACGCTTCCCTGCAAGAATAAAAAACACAAAACACAGCAGAACGAAGAAAACTAAACTAATTCTAGACTTGAAAATCAGGAAGAACATGATTTATACTAACTACAACACTAAAGACAAAATAGCATAACAACCTAACAACTGTGTAACTAAGCATATAAGAAAGAAAGTTGCACATGAAAAACAGTCTCAGAAACAAATAAATCAATACTATATGAACTAAATGGCTAATGAAACATTAATAAATTCATGTAATACTTGAAATCACAATAGATGGAATAACTAATAAAGTAAATAGCCGATGTATAACAAATAAATTGCAGCTAGATATACTATAGACAACGAATGCAAGACGTGAATTTCAAACAACCACTAAAACGACTTCAAACCAGCCTAACCTAAAACACATTAAACCATCTAACTATTTAACTAAAAAAACCCGTGAATAAACACTATCGACTAACCAAATTTATCATCACATGAACTTAAAATAGTGGCATGTAGCAAACTGACTATAGCTAGTTAAATAAAAAAAAACACAACTGAATACATGATTAGTTGACTGGCACACAAGACGTTAATTCCCTACGCTGGTACTTATCTAATAGCCCCTAAGAGCATTATAACCATAGACATATAACTAACTATGAGATGAATAACTAATAAAGTAAATAACTATGAACTGCAGCCAAATATGAAATAAACTACCTGCAAAATAAAACACGTTAACAAAACTAATGAAATATGCACACCTAAAAGAAAAACGTTAATGTTAAGACTACAACAATCTAAGTCAACTCAATCAAATATACACTCAGCAAAAAAAAGAACTATCAACGATGCAGCCTCAAGCTTACTGGTGTTTTGACAGCGTCAAACACGCGATAGCATGTTTGACGTTGTCTTGCTAAAAACAATCCTTCATAGCGTGAACCGCTGTGTTGGATATAAAAAAAATAAAATAAAAAAAGTAATAAGAACTAGTTAACCAATAAGACTAATAAAGACAATGACGTTGCAGGTTGAATGATCTAAACAATAGAGAACTTAATAACATCATACGCGATGCTTACCAATAAAAAAAAATGTTAGTTGTTAACCTATTTATAACATGTAAATCGACTTTAGTAAAAATCACTATCAACATCAAATGCCTTAATCAATGAACTACAAGTTTAATACAAAAATGCATGCAGATCTAATAAAAACTATATGTTGAAAATAAAACAAGATCAAATCATGCAATATGTGATGAAAATAAAAACAAAAACTAACTATGATGCATGTGATGCCATGATCCTAAGCTATGGAGATGGGGGAAAAGAAACAAACCATACGATCTGCTTCTGATGGAGGGGTTGAGAAGAGAAGGTGGTCAATCCAGCTGCATTCACGCTGCCCCGACGAAGAGGAAGAGGTTTCCGATGACAAAAGGGTTCGAAGCTTGAAGAAAAAGAAGAAGGGAAGAACAAGGAGAGAAAGAAATTGGTAAAAGAGATGGGAGAAGCAAGGGAGAGAGAGAAAAGGGAGGCAAGAAGAAGGGGAGGCAAGAGACTGCTGGAAAAACGTTTTTCCCGGCCCTCTAAACTACTATTTATAAGCCTAATTAGGTTAAAACAATGTTTTCAAAAGAGTCTGAATATTTTCGATAATTTCCAAAACAAGGTTTCTTATGAAAACATGTTTTTCTAAAAATCGAAACTTACTAAAGTAATTAAATATTAGCTAATACCAACCTAAGCTAACTAAACTACAATTAAGAAATTCTAAATCTAATAAAAACACTAAAAATACAGGGAAAGCTTTGAAAAATATGATTTTCTGATAAAATTCAATTGAATGCGGTTTCTCGAAACTAACGATAAAACTGGGTTTTTTAAAGCGATTTTAACATGAATCATGCATAAATAATGATTAATAAAATGTGAATATTATGCATGATCACTAAGCTACCCTAGGAACCTAACTTGACCTCGGAGATTTTACCCATTTGGTATATCCGCGAGCAACGGTAATTAAAAAAATGAACTTAAATTGTGTGCATTTAATAGACATATGCATATGAAAAGAAAATTCTAATAAGAGGTAATAATTTACTAATGCATTGAACTGAAGTCATGCATATTCCTGCTATACATTAGATCATGCATGTTTACTTGTTCTCTTAACTGTTAAATGTTGGTGAATACATAATGTTGATCTATAATGCATGTTAAATGATTTTATTGCTTAAGTCGTGATCCCTGTTATTTATTAAATGTCTCCTCATGCTTAATAATTGTTTCTATTGCATGAATGCTTAATCAAATTATTAATTTGTCATAATTGCTTACCTCTAAGTTATTGCATGAATTCTTATTTGTATTCGTTATGCTCATTTATTTCATTAAAGGGATTCGTACGCAGAATTCCTTGGATTTCTGACACCCCTACTTTTGTGGTTTTCGCAGTCGCAGGTGATCAGTGAAGCGACTTGCTTCTGAGAGAGCTATGAGTGTTACACGTTTGCTAGACAGTTTCACAGATAGACAGTGTGGCTTTGTTTTTCCTTACTTTTAATTTACATTTAATTATTCATGCACTTTGAATTTCCTTATGCAAATTGTCTCGAGACTATCATTAATTATTCAATAAAAGTTTGGTTTGGATGATAAATGTAAGGTCTCTTGTGGTTGGTTGTTTTATCCAATTGAGAGTAGAACTGTAAAGGCCCCGGTCTTTGGGAATATTTCTACAATGGTTTTAAAAAAAAAATCCGCATTTTCAAGGGATATGAGTTGGGGTCGTTACAGTCAGTCTACATATGTCTCTTGTTTTTTTTTAAAGTACCCGGCCCAACCAACCCAGTTGACTGGGCCCTGTTAGGGCCAGTTGCCCAGCCAACAGTAAGTTGGCTGGGGCTCTTTCAAAACCAGATTTTATAACAAAATCTTGTATATATATATACATATATATTATCAGTTAGCCTTTTAAACATTATGCCCAGCCAACAAATGGTTGGGCCAGGATGAAGTGTCAAGGTCTGACAGGCCAGCCAAACCTAGTTCGGCTGGGCTGCCAGCCAGCCCTTTAAATGGATATACATACCTAGACACACCCGTATTAACAGATTTCGCTGTCATAAACAATGCATATGCTGATTCAAGTTCATGCCAGATCTGTTAGTGGCGACATTGACAATAGTAGCTTTAGCACAGGAGCGGAATGTTTGCGAGAATTAAAAGGCAATCTAGAAGTACTCATGTTTGTTTATGGGAATGTTAGTCAAATCTTAGAAATTGAAGTTGTTAAAAATTAAAATTTCTAGAGATAAAATTGCCTTTATAAAGTGCTTTTATCCATCTCTCTATCATTATAAAGTATTTAAGTCTTCGTGACAAGGTCTTTTGGGAGTTGAGAACACTCTCCCATGGACACAGTCATATTTATATGTAGCAACACAACATTGCACCTGGTGACTGGATATAACATGCACTTCTGTACACGATCAAACATGTGATGGACATAGTCAATACCATGCTTGTCACTTCATTTATCTTGTCAATTACTACTTTTGTTTTCATATTCTGTCATTAGAATGAACTGATGATATTTGTGAATATGGGCCTTACATTGCTATATCCGAAGATATACTCTTACATTGTACAATATTTTCTATTTTCCTATAATTCCATTGTAAGCATGTTCATGTCTTTTATTTTCAGAACATGTCTCTGTCTATACTCCATATTTGTGTAGTATCCCATGACTCGACATGTCTCTATGTGACTTGTTGTTGTGGTACACTGAAGTAGTTGAGGTGCTATATATGCTATCATTTCCATGAAATAAATTCTGCTTTAGGATGAAAGAGGCATACACAGAAATTTATTATTTATTTATTTTTAAGGATGTATGAAATAAAAAAAAATGAATCCATGGAAAAGGATCCATAGATCCTCTTTCATGTATTATAGAGTAGACATATAGATCTACTCATTTTTTTAAAGGATTTACATCTAAATCTTGCATAGAATCGAACCGGCATTCGATTTCTCATTTGGATTCAAAAGAGAAGACCCGTACCTTATAGGAATCGAGGAAAACCCCTTAATGGATGGTTGGATCCTCCTCTTCTTCTACCTCCTCCTTCCTCTTATTCTCTTCCTTTTTCCTTCTCTCTTTCCCTCTTTCTTTCTCTTTCTCTTTCTCTCTCCTTTCCTCTCTTTCTCTCTTCCTTTCCTTTTCTTTCTTTCTTCTCTTTTTTTTTCTTTTGTTTAAGAGTCAAGAGGGGGTGACGCCCCCTCTTCTCCAGCCCTTTTTAGATGGACTGGAGAATGTGGGTTTCCCTCTTGGACCCTCTTCTTTCTTGCCCTTTTTCAAAAACATCCATTTCCTAAAACTTGACTTCTTTGAAAAATTCTATATATTTTATTTTCAAACCTTATTTCTTAAAAACTCTCAAGACCTCTTAGGTAAGCACGAGGTCCCATTTTAGGAAACCCTAGTCAGCCCCCATTACCAACTCGGAATTAATAAAATTAATTAATTAAATAAATAATTATTAAGTATTTATTAATTATTAATTGTTCAAAAGCTTTCAAAAATAGTCAAATTGACTAGGAAGACTTTTTATACTTAATTAACTCTAATTTAAAGCTGTAAATATGTTGGGCATGGATTTGGATCTGGATCCAGATCTAATATCCAAATCCAACTCCACAAATCCAAGTGGATTTCGGATTGGACCAAATCCAGATTAATATGGGTCTTGGCTATAGAGCTTGATTGTCCATATTAATTTGGGTCAAACCCATCGGGTACGATCCGATCCAAATCCGGATCCAGTTTAACAAACTGCTCCCTTTTTGTAAAAACGGGATTTTCGGGTCAACCGAAACTCGAAATCAGCAAAGTAACATATCGTTGCGCTCAGCATTTCGAGACGAATCCAACGACATATTACACTGCTATCAAATTCCAAATTTTGCCCAAAAATAATCCAAATTTCACTCAAATTTCACTTGAATTTAAAGGTTGAAAATAAAACTCTTTCTTACGCTTCAATTGGCTCGTCTCGACCTTGTAAATGAGACCTGAGTCAGGCTCACACTCAAAAACATCGGTCTAAATAATGGGGTCCAACCAATTTTTCTCTCAGACTTAGCCAAATTTTCGAAAAATCATAATTTGGCTAAGCGTGAAAAAACACGATATTACATACCCAAACTTGCCAACTTTGGGTTCGATGCAGGTTGAAATGAACCAGACCCGATATCTGGTTTGAACCGAAGATAGAGCGATGCAGACTCCATAGGATCGATCCGTACGGGATTCAGATCGACCGGGGATCCAAAAAACCCATTTGATCGAAGCGGGTCGAGTACGTATGCAGGGTTTAGATGGAGATCTAAATGACCCGAGCCCAGAGGGGCATTTACGAAAGAAACTTAGGAATGAGGAGTAAAAATGGAAGAAATTTAAGAATTGTGGAGGGGTAGGTTAGGGTTTTCCAATGGAGGGGACCCCAATCTATGGGGAGCTGCCACGTGGCAACTTCCTCTCTCTCTCTCTCTCTCTCTCTCTCTCTCTCTTTACATGACACCCCTCTCCCTTATCCTCTCACTCTCTCTTCTCATTATCTCACTCTCTCTGTTCTCTCTCTTCCCTCCCTTCATAAATCACCCTCCCCCCCTCTCTCTTGTTTGCTGACACCATAGCCCCACTCGTCGGAACCACCCTCCCGTCGTCTCACGCCGTCGCTAGGGAGCCTCTCCCGCCGGCCACACATCACAACCCCCCTACCGCCATTGTCATCCCTCTCACCCTTGGTTTTCCCTTCACTCGGCACCACCACCACCTCAAACCGCACGTCACCGCCACTGCATCCCTGTCCCCGTGCCACCACCAGCTACAACCCACCGCTAGCCACCCCCCTTCTCTCTCCCCTATTCACGAGAACCCACACCTCTGTCTCTCTCCCCTCTGTTTTTTTTTTGTTACATGGGACCCAACAAGGCCACCTCTGGCCGATGTTTGCCCGTCACCGGCACAGGCCGTCGCTAATGCTCTATCACCCCTTGTTTTGTGTCTCCGCTTTCCCCCTTCTTCGGCTATCAGCCATGAGGAAGAGAGGAAGAAGAATGTAAGAGGAAAAGAAAGAGAGAAGAAAAAAGAAGAAAAAGTCATTCAAGTTGAAATATGCATGTGTGTCGAATATGATGTGATGCATGAAATGCATGAATGAATGATATGAATTTATGGGTGTTGAGTCATAGTATAAAATTTATGGGTATTAACCTGAGTGCAACTGTTGACGGGATATTGCCTAGCATGTACATTTACTATGTGAAATGACATGCATTGAGAAGTTCTTGAAAATTAAGAAAATTGCACTATATGTCATTTTGAAAGATGAGGTAACATTGGCTCATACTATTGAGGTCGAGCAAGTAGGTCAAAAGTGAAAATGCGTCTACACTAACCCTATGAGAATTGTGGTCCAGTCGAACGTGAACTAAGGCAGTCCCGTTGGGTCAAATGTGAACCCTTCCCCTACCACGGCAAATTAAGGGGACTTTGTGCTCTGATACACATGGTGGAGTTTGAGCTACAACTGTATGTGAATAGTAGTGTGCCTACGATGTTCTAATCCGAGTGACAACGTAACGATGACTCTGGTGCTAGTCTCTTGTTCTCATGAGGATTAAAATGTAAACATTACCAATTGTGTGAATGAACACCCCAGAGAGGCTTGAGTACCCATAGTTGACCAAGCGTGGTGCCCGGGGGTAAGATGATGAAATTTAAGTTTTATGTTTGTAAGCGTTGCATGAATTGTAAAAGAAAGGTAATGGAAAGAAAGAAAAATACTTATGCATGAGGTACGTCATGGCATGTCTATATAATTGTATCCATAAACTGTTTATGAGTATGCTCATACATTTAAATTGATATCTACATGATTGCATGCTTAATTGCATGCACGGATTGCATGTGAGTGTAAGTGTATGCTCGAATGACCAGTGCACATAAATGCGTGAATATAGGTACATATGATTATATGTTTGAATTATATATGTACTTACACATAAAGATATACGTAAGTTGTATGCTTTATTTATGCATAGATATTTGCATAAGATTGTATGCTTAAGTATGCAAAAATGTATGCGTGTATGGTATGTTTGAGAGTGCATGAATGGTTTGCTTGTTAAGACCTAGTAAGGGTTTATAGAATTGTCACGCTTCGTTTCTTTTCTCTTTTCAGCTCCACGGGAATAGACGAACGGATATCGAGGGACACGAGGACTGCTGTGTTGGACTAGACTGTACTACTGTTTTTTTTTTTTGGTGTTTTGTGTACAAACTTTGAAATTTCATTTATGAAATAATGAAATCTTTTTGTAATATTCAAATTGTTATGGTATGGTTTGATTTTAACTCTGTAACGTGCCCGAGTTTGGGGATGGTTTTGAATTGGTTTGAAAAAGTCTTCCATCGTATTCTAAAAAAAATCCCCTCGAGTCGAGTTGGGGTGTTACATTAATAGACTGGAGTTGTTAACTTCCCCAATGCTTTAGGGACTTGAGCTAATAAAAGAAGGTTAGATGCACATTTGAAATAGTAATAACATACTTGTAGCAATGTCTAAATGCAAGGTAAAACAACCATGACACATGCACATTGCTAATAGGTCTCTATAATGGCAAAATGTATTTTTGTGCAAGAATAATGATTAACCGCCAAGTACAACATATATCCAATCAATGGAATTTCAATGGTTGAATATAGATCAACAATGCATAAATACTGATCAGCTAGATGAATAATATATGTGCCAATCTAATGGAGAACAACCAAATATCATTACTCATGATCAAACTTACCTGCATACCACCTTGAAATGAAAAAGAGCCCTGTGGATGTTTTCTTTTTCCTGTTAAAACACTCTGATCACCTTTTCTTTCATTTCTTTTTGAGATTTTCGATTTAATAAATCCAAGTATGATGGAGCCATACCTAATCAGAAAAGAAACCAATTCTTTCTCAAACTAAACATAACGAACAATGATTCTTAATGCAATCCACAAATTCAAATGTTTTAGCTGGAATAATCAAAATCATTTATGATCCATCACAATGACAATTTCCCCATTTTTATATAAACTAATTTCCACAAGTACTATTTGAGCATCCCACTAAAGTATAGATGCAAACATTCACTTAATATTCTACATACAAAATTTATGTTATTGTAGTCTAATTCACGTTAAGGCAGTAAGACATGGCTCTCAAAATCGATTAGGGGTGAGAGGAAAGAAAGATAGAAGAAATAAGTCTATTTGTGGCTTGAGTTGAATGTATCTCATTCGAGAATAAAAAATATACAATAGAATGCTCTGTTTTAGGGTTACCATAAGAAGAATAAGATAAAACAAGAAAATACCCACACTAATAATAAATTATAGATATGTAGACAAGAAACACAGTGACAATCATGCCTCTACTACAAGTTTTCACATTCCCTCTCAAGCTTGAGATGGTTGGAAACAAGTGTAAAACTGTGCAGTAGGTTGTGCTTTAGTAAAGAAGTTGGCAAGCTGATGAATAGATTGAACATAAGGTAATGAGATGATCCCATTAAGGTATTTGTCTCACATAATGATAATTGATCTTTATGTACTTTGTGTGCTCATGAAACTTAGGATTCTTAACAATATGAATGGCACTTTATTATAATACATTGTTGTGCAAAGAAAAGTTCTACTTCCATGTCTTTGATAAGCCAACATGGTCATACAGTGTCTGCTATGGTCTGATCCATAATTCTATACTCTGCTTTTCTTAGTTGACAAAGTGATCCTTTATGCAAAACCCTACCATAGAGCATTGACTACTAGGACATCCCTCAAAGTTGTAACTATAATAACAAGTGAGCTTAAGAGAAGACATTAATGAAAAGAATAAAGCATACTGCATGATATCTCGAAAATATTTAATAACCTTCAATATTGCTACCAATATAAACTAACCACATGAACTACATAAGCAGCATCTATCCTGGAAATAATCAGATAAATCAAGCTACCAAATAACAATAAATAGTAGGGTCACCAAGCAGCTTTCTATCAATAGCTTGAAGCTTCATATGAATTGTGTAAGCGATATCTGTAAGACCCGTGTCTTTAAAAAAAATTGGATCCAGGTTGGATCCAACCCGGATCCGAGTCAACACTCCCTCCCCCCCCCCCTCGTGTTCTATTTAAACCCCCCATAGGGGGGGGTTCTTTTCAAAACACCCGAAACGAGACCCCCCCCCCCCCGACGTCTTCCCTGCTCACCTCGAGTCCCACACAATGCCTCACCCCTCCTGACTCTCACCCAAGGTTGCCAAACTAGGAAGCGAAAGCAGGAAACGATACGGGAAGCGAGGCATTTTAAAATTTATATTCGGGAAGCGAAGTTTCAATTTAAAAGCAAAACATTAAAAAAATGAAGCAATATGGTAATTGAATAGGAATCGAACAAGAAATAAATAAAAACTAAAATAAAATTGATCATTCTTATATTTCATGATTTTTCAGTAAAAGAGTTAAATTTTTGTTAAAATCTAACAATACAACAACAACAACTACGCCTTCATCCCAAAACAATTGGGGTCGGCGATATGAACCAACAAAGAAAATCATTCTGTGTCTTCCACATGAATCCTTCTCCTCCAATCATTTCTATTCAATGCCATGTCCTCGGTGAGGTTCAAAGCATTCATATCCTTTCCTATCATCTCCATCCAAGTCTTCCTAGGCCTACCCCGACCTCTTTTAACTAATATATTTTCCCATTTCTACATCCTTCTAACTGGAGCATCATTAGGCCTTTGCCGAATATGTCCAAACCACCGTAAACGATTCTCTCTCATCTTATTTTCAATGGGTGCAACGCCTACCTTCTTACGTATCTCCTCGTTCCGAATCTTATCTTTTATTGTATTTCCACACATCCATCTAAGCATACGCATCTCAGCTACACTCATTTTTTTAATATGATGTCTCTTGGCAGCCCAACATTCCGTACCATATAGTAAAGCGGGCCTAATAGTCGTCCTATAAAACTGTCCCTTCAACCGCAATGGCATTCTACGATCGCACAACACTCCAGTTGCACTTTTCCATTTCATCCACCCAACCTTTATCCTATGATTTACATCTCCATCAATTTCTCCATACTTTTGAATGATAGATCCCAAATATTTGAAACAGTCATCCACCGGTATTTTTTGCTCACCAAGCTTCACTACACTCCCATCACTACTTCGTTGCGTACTAAGCCGACATTTCATATATTTTGTCTTACTCTTACTCAACTTAAAACCTCTTGCTTCCAATGTCTGTCTCCATAATTCTAACTTAGCATTAACCCCAGCTCTAGACTCATCAATCAAAACAATATTATAAGCAAACAACATACACCATGACACATTTTCTTGAATTGATCTCGTAAGCTCATCCATCACTATAGCAAATAGGAAAGGGCTTAAAGCAGATCCTTGATGTAACCCAACCGTTATCGGAAAATCGGTTGTCACCCCTCCACAAGTGCGGACATTGGTTACTACTCCTTCATACATATCTTTAATTATACTAATGTACTTGAGAGAAACACCTTTCTTCATCATTGTCCACCAGAGAACGTCCCTAGGTACTCTATCATATGCCTTCTCTAAATCAATAAAAACCATATGCAAATCTTTGTTCCTCTCTCTATATCTTTCAATAAGTTGTCTAAGAAGATGTATAGCTTCCATAGTTGATCTTCCAGGCATAAAACCAAATTGATTCTCCGATATCATGACAACCTTCCTCAACCTAGACTCAATCACCCTCTTCCAAAGTTTCATAGTATGACTCATGAGTTTTATACCACGATAGTTTGTGTAATCTTGTATATCACCCTTATTCTTATATAAAGGCACCAAAGTACTCTTTCTCTACTCATTAGGCATCTTATTTGTCCGCCAAATCTTGTTAAAAAGATTTGTCAACCATTCTAAACATTTCTCTCCCAAGCATTTCCGAGCCTCGATAGGTATACCATCTGGGCCAACTGCCCTTCTTGATTTCATTTTCTTCAAAGCCTCTGCAATTTCTTTCTTTTGAATCTTGCGCATGAAGTCACGATTCATCTCATGAAAAGGAATTGAAAAGTCTCCAAGATCCTGAGAATGACTTTCATTAAATAGTTTATCAAAATAATTTTTCCATCTCTCCTTAATCTCCTCATCTTTGACTAAAACCCTTTGTGTTTCATCTTTGATACATCTAACCATACCCAGATCCCTCGATTTCCTATCTCTCATCTTTGCAAGCCTATAAATATCCTTCTCACCCTCTTTGGTATCCAACTTGTCATAAACCTCCTTATATACCTTATCCCTCGCGTTCCGAACTACTTTTTTAGCTTCCTTCTTTGTTATCATATACTTCTCCAAATTCTCATTATCATGATTTCTACTTAGATTTCTATAACACTCTCTTTTAACCTTAATAGCTAATTTGACATCCTCGTTCCACCACGATGTATCCTTACCTAGCGGTGCACCGCCTTTAGACTCACCCAATACCTCCTTAGCCACCTTTCTCATGCCACCCGCTATCTTATTCCACATAGATTCTGAATCCTCCTCGAAACACCAATCAACTTCCTTAACTACCCGCTCTACAAACATTCCTTGTTTAGCTTCTTTCAGTGCCTACCACTTAATTCTAGGATCTATCCTATGTCTATCCCTTTTGCGGTATTGTCTAATTCTAAGATCTAAAATTAAGACTCTATGTTGTGTAGCTACACTTTCTCCCGGTACAACCTTACAATCGATGCAACAACCCCTATCTCTCTTTCTAAGTACGAAAAAATCTATCTGACTCGTATTAACCCCACTTTTAAATGTTACTAGGTGAGACTCCCTCTTCCTAAACCAAGTGTTTGCTATGATCATATCATAGGACAAACCAAAATCTAAAATTCTTTCTCCACTTTCGTTTCTTTCTCCTATACCATAGCCTCCATGGATACTCTCCAATTCATCCCTACTAATGCCTACATGCCCATTAAGGTCACCGCCGATGAAAAGCCTTTCTCCATAAGATATCCCTTGTACTACTCCATCTAAATCTTTCCAAAATTGACGCTTAATGGAATCATCTAAACCTACTTGAGGTGCATAAACACTAATAATATTAATAATATTCGTACCTAATACTAATTTAATAAGTAAAATCCTATCACCCTTCCTACGGACCTCAACTACATTATCTATAAACTCACGACTCATACCAATACCTACTCCATTCCTATTCCAATTTATTCTTGTATACCAAATCTTATATCCCCAAGGTTCTATCACTTTTGCTTTCTCACCTACCCATTTGGTCTCTTGTAGACATAAAATATCAATCTTTCTCCTACACATAACATCTACTAACTCTACCAACTTACCAGTTAAAGATCCTATGTTCCAAGTGGCTAACCTAATTTTATGGTCTTGGACTAACTTCTTTACCCCCACCCGTCCAACAAAGTGAGGGAACCCTTGCCTATTTGACACCACACCCGGGCGCCGGTGTGACGCGTCGCTTCCGGGCGACAACCTAGCAACCCTTGCCCATTTATCACTGCCTCCGGGCCTATAGAGTATAGCGCGTCGCTCAGTAGGGAACACCCCAACGAAATTCTCATATTGGTTCATATTCATAGGGTATGACTAAGTTTTTATGTTGGCTGTCAGAGGCCTACCGCAACCCTCCTCCTTTATCCGGGCTTGGGACCGGCAGTGTATAACTAAACAGTTATACACAGGCGGAGAGAAAATACATAGGGTATGACTAAGTTTATAACTGTTTATAACTAAACAGTTATAAACAATTTAAAATCTAACAATGATGGTTATTAATTTAAAGAAAGTACATGGAAAGTGAGTGAAAGCGTAAGAGAAAATACATGAAAAACATAAAACGAAACGTGAGAAAAACATATAGGAAGCATAGACCATGTGTGTGGGAAGCATAAAAGAAGTGTAGGGGAATCGAGATTCCCATAAAGTTTCGGAAGCGAGAAGTATCGCGCTTCCGAAGCGAGAAGTATCGCGCTTCCGAAGCGAGTTTCTGGGAAGCGAGCTTCCCACCTACCTAAGAAGCTTTCGGTAACTATGCCCTCGCCTGAGTCACGTCGACACAACCCGAGCCCCCTCTCGAAACCCTCGTCGGGATCCCTGCTCGCCAAAGATCCCCGACCCTCTTGTATCCCTCTCTCACATTGACTCTCTTTTCCTCCCATCCCTCTCTCCTGTTCACGTCGGAGCCCCCCTTTTCATGCCGAAAACCCGATGCCCCGCCTCTCTCTCTCTATGTAAGCCCTTCATACCCCTTGAAAATGTAGAATTTTTTTTTTAAACTATTGCGGCAATCTTCCCAGAGACTCGGGCCTTTACAGTTCCAATCAGAGTTAGATAACCAATCAAACCACCAGAGATCTTATATTTATCATTCACACCATAGCAAGCCAAATTTTATTAATTAAGTAATAATGGTCTCGAGACAATTGCATAAGAAAATCAGAGTGCAGAGACAATTAAATGTAAAGAAAAAGTAAGAAAAAGCCAAGTCACGTTGTCCATCTGTGAAGCTGGCTAGCAAACGTGTAGCACTCGTAACTCTCTCAGAAGCAAGTCGTTTCACTGATCCCCTGCAGCTCTTAAAACCACAAAAGTAGGGGTGTCAAAAATTTAAGGAATTCTGTGTACGAATCCCTCTAATGAAACAAGTAAGCAAAAAGAATACAGATAAGAGTTCATGCAATAGCTTAGAAAAATATTATTGTAATAAGAACATGGTTCAGATAAGCATTTAGAACATTTAGCATATAACAAGATATACTACCATGCATTCAATCAAACAAGGCAAGTAGAGAAGCAAGTAAATATGCATGATCTAATGCATAACAGGAAAATGCATGATATTTGTGCACATGCATGAATACTTTATTATCTTTGAGCAAATTCTCTTATTATATGCGTACCCCTATTAGCATACACACAATTTAAGTTTCTCTTTTTATTATCGTTGCGCGCGGATACACCAAACAGGTAAAAATTCCCGATATCAAGTAGGGTTCTCAGGATAACTTAGCACACAAGTAATATTTTATTACTAGATTCCAAACTTAGCCCCCGACCGAATCTGTAACGACCCCAACTCATACCACTTTAACATATGGATTTTTTTTTTTTGAAACCGGTGCGGAAAAATTCTCAAAGACCCAGGGTCCTTATAGTTTCAATTCCAACTGGATAGCTAAACACCACAAAGAGACTTACAATTATCATCCAAAAGAACCAAAGCAAACCTCTTTATTTATTAATCAAGAATCAATTCCAGAGACAATGTTCTACTCAACAGAAATTAAAGTAGCAACTGACTGAAACAAAAGAACTGAAAAGGATAATAAAACTAAAAGACAAGAAGAAAGAGTGACTCTATCCACTAATGAAGTTGTCAAGAACCAAATGTAGCTCTCGTAACCTCCTAGTAGTTGCCGATTTCACTGATCATCTGTTCCTATGAAAAACCAAGAAAGCAAGGTGTGAGAATCGAAATCCTGAGCACAACTACTTTTTAGTGAAACAGGAGAGACAAAGGGTTAAGATAAGATATCATGCAACATTTGAGAAAAATACACATATGACAATTTATAGCATTTAAGAAATTTTTCATGCAACAATTATAAGTGCTAAGCATGCAGAAACCTTAAATTAGTAGCAAATCACAAACCCTTAACATGCAATAAGAAGTACACATCATATACTTACCATCATGAAATAATTGAGGGAATAATTAAAATATGCATGATCTAATGCATAGCAGGAAAATGCATGATTTTTGTGCAATGCATGAATCCTTTTGTTATCTTTCATTTAAGTTTTTCTTTTTCCATATGCATGCCCAATTAAATGTATACAACTTTAAGTTCCTCTTTTTAATTATCATTGTCCGCGGATACACCAAACGGGTACAATCTCCGAGGTCAAGTTAGGTTCTCAGGGTAGCTTAGCACACAATTTGTATTTTATTACTGGGTCCCCAACTTAGACCTCGACCGAATCACCTTCGGATCATTAGACCTCCACATCTAGTGTCGGAGACACAAGGGACACCCCACGCCCATTAGTGTCACTTTCTTGATACCAAAACAACAGTTGTGTCAAAACACCCTACCCCCAAGTAAAGTGGAGGACTCTCCTTAAAACCGTGGCAAAGAGAAGGAACCTCAATATCGGGTTCAAGGGACAAAATAAAGCACACAGTTTTTGTATCCTCATACTCTCCCCAAGACCGAAACTCTAAGATCCTCATTCTCTAGATGGGAGATCCTAGAATGTATATTACACTGTTCTAAATTATTATCTTTTATTAAGAGACAATTCTTTATGTTTTGCAAGACCATATGCAAAAATAAAAGTAAAAGCTCGCATCCACCCTTACGAGACTCCAGCCCGTGAGGACAACAAGAACAGTGTAGTAGTGTGCAATACCAATATGTGTGGTTTAAGTGATGCATTTAAATATATATAAAAAACAACCAAGTCCACGGCTCTCCAGGCCGGTGATGATCCATTAGGCCATCGATGCATCACATATCAAAACCAAAGTAATGTGTTATTTATAACATCAAACCAATGTGTCAAATGCACGTGCATCCATGCGAAACAAAGTCAATCATAGGCATGTAATTTCTCAAATCATATGTGTCCTTGCCATGTGTATTTCCTACTTCAATATACACGTGTTCGTGCCAATGCATACTCCCTTGAGTGTGTGTGCACGTGAACAAACCCCTTCATTATGCATGTTCATGTTAAGTGAAACATAGGGTTTGCATAACATAATTTTCATGATATTTTCATGATTTGTTGCATAATCATAGCACTACTCATGTCAAATTAAATTCTGCATGTGGCAAATTTGCACTCCACCTACCCAACCAATCCATCTCACATGAGAATACTCAATTGCAATTACAATAGAAATAAAAATTTGGATTTACATGCATTCATCTATATACTCATAAATCTTTTTTTTTTCTTTTTCCTTGGGATAACACACGCTCACCCAGCCAATCATTCAGTTGGGCCTGTTCAGCCCACATCCCGTAAGCATAAAAACAATCAGGTTTCATCACACACGGTTCATTGCATAGCCATATATCAACCTATGCCCAGCCAACCCCTATTGGCTGGGCCTAACAGCGGTTACACAGGCCCGATTCGGGCTTGTGTATGCTGTCAAACCAAACAACATAGCACATAGGAACAGAGAAACATATGTATAACCCTATATACATATTTTTTTTTCTATTGAACAGCCTAGCCCAGCCGACCCTGTCGGCTGGGTCTGACAACATATACACAGGCCCAGTTTGGGCCTGTGCATGCTGTCAGGAAACAAACAGTAAGCGATAAAAATTATAAACAACTTATTTAAATTTTTGGTTTTTGTTAATCTTTCCTTTGAGTCACCTTTTTTTTTGTCTTTTGTATTACCTGTGCTACATCTTCTTAGGCATCAATTTGGTTTTATGCTCGGAAGATCAACTATGGAAGCTATATATCTTCTTAGACAACTTATTGAGAGAAATAGAGAGAGGAACAAAGATTTGCATATGTTTTTATTGATTTTGAGAAGGCATACGATAGAGTACCTAGGGACGTTCTCTGGTGGACATTGATGAAGAAAGGTGTTTCTCTCAAGTACATTAGTATAATTAAAGATATGTATGAAGGAGTAGTAACCAATGTCCGCACTTGTGGAGGGGTGACAACCAATTTTCCTATAACGGTTGGGTTACATCAAGGATCTGCTTTAAGCCCTTTCCTATTTGCTATAGTGATGGATGAGCTTACGAGATCAATTCAAGAAAATATGTCATGGTGTATGTTGTTTGCTTATAATATTGTTTTGATTGATGAGTCTAGAGCTGGGGTTAATGCTAAGTTAGAATTATGGAGACAGACATTGGAAGCAAGAGGTTTTAAGTTGAGTAAGAGTAAGACAAAATATATGAAATGTCGGTTTAGTACGCAACGAAGTAGTGATGGGAGTGTAGTGAAGCTTGGTGAGCAAAAAATACCGGTGGATGACTGTTTCAAATATTTGGGATCTATCATTCAAAAGTATGGAGAAATTGATGGATATGTAAATCATAGGATAAAGGTTGGGTGGATGAAATGGAAAAATGCAACTGGAGTGTTGTGCGATCGTAGAATGCCATTGCGGTTGAAGGAAAAGTTTTATAGGACGACTATTAGGCCCGCTTTACTATATGGTACGGAATGTTGGGCTGCCAAGAGACATCATATTAAAAAAAAGAGTGTAGCTGAGATGCGTATGCTTAGATGGATGTGTGGAAATACAATAAAAGATAAGATTCGGAACGAGGAGATACGTAAGAAGGTAGGCGTTGCACCCATTGAAAATAAGATGAGAGAGAATCGTTTACGGTGGTTTGGACATATTCGGCAAAGGCCTAATGATGCTCCAGTTAGAAGGATGGAGAAATGGGAAAATATATTAGTTAAAAGAGGTCGGGGTAGGCCTAGGAAGACTTGGATGGAGATGATAGGAAAGGATATGAATGCTTTGAACCTCACCGAGGACATGGCATTGGATAGAAATGATTGGAGGAGAAGGATTCATGTGGAAGACACAGAATGATTTTCTTTGTTGGTTCATATCGCCGACCCCAATTGTTTTGGGATGAAGGCGTAGTTGTTGTTGTTGTATTACCTGTGCTACAGGCCCGCACCCAGCCGACTGGGTCGGCTGGGCCTGCCGCACACGGCCAGCAGGTTGGCAGTCAACCGAGTAGCACTCGGTTGGCTGCCAGCCAGCTGATCATACCCACCTGTATAGAAACAGGTTCTTCTTTCTATGTTTCTATATTTTCTTTGTTTTTGTTTTTTTTAAACAGCCCAGCCCAGCCGACCCTGTCGGCTGGGTCTAACAGCATGTACACAGGCCCAGTTTGGGCTTGTGCATGCTATCAAGAACAACATAAGTATTAAGCCAAAAAGACTATTTATCTTTATTATTATAAACTCTCTTTTTTTATTCCATTAACTGTACAGCCCAGCAGATGCATAGGCCTGATCCGGCCTGTGTATGCTTGTTAGGAACAGCCAGCATGAATAAAAAATTTTGGTACCTATATTATCTTGAAAAAAAAGAAGGGTATATGCCCAGCCGATCGCACGGCTGGGCCCACTACCATGAGGATGGCCTGATCGGCCAACCGAACTGGGTTCGGTTGGTCTGTCAGCCATCACGCACGCAAATCCGAAAGGTCACCTATATTTTTTTTTTTTTGAGAAACAATAACATACAGAAAATACATATGGGTATTAAGGGAAATCGAAAACCCACTGCCCCACCATGGATTTCCATCAAAAAGATGCATGAAAATCCATCTTCACCCTATTTCTCACTCGTTTCAAGAAAAAGTATCCGTACCTTTGATGAAAAATACGAAGAAGAGCTGTGGAAGGAGCTTGGGTTGAGGATCAATGGCCTCCAAAACCTCCTCTTCCTCCTCTCTTTCTCTCTCTTTCCCTCTTTTTCTTCTTTTCTTTTTTCCCCTTCTCTTTTTTTCTTTACTTGAAGGTGAGGGAGAGGGGGTCACGTTACCCCTTCTCCCGCCCTCTCTCTTGAGTGGAAACTCTCCCTCTCTCTCTCTCTCTTAGTTTCCAAAAATTTTGGAACTCCTTAATTTAACTTTTTTTTAAAACAATTCTAACTTTCCTAAACTCTTTTAGGTAAGCATAGGGACTCTTTTGGAGAGTCTCACTCAGCCCAAAAATTAAATTTCGGAATTGATATTAATTAAATAATTATTTAATTAAGTTTTAATTTTTAATTATTAAAAATTATTTACAACTTTCCAAAAATAACCAAATTAACCCTAGAGGCTTTATAAACATAATTAACCCCAAAATAAAACTTTAAATTGAATTTAAAGCTAGGAAAGACATTGGGCATGGATTTGGATTTGGATCTGGATCCAAGATCCAAACTCATACCCATAACGAAAATGGATCCAGATTTGGACCCAAACCAGATTTAAGTAGGACCCAAATAGGACCCCAAACCATAAAAATTCAGATCATAGGCCTTGGATCTAGTCTGATCCAATCCCGGATCCATTTCGACAAACTGCTAAATTTTTAAAAAAATATGATTTTCGGGCCAACCGAAACTCAAATTTAGAAAAGTAAAATAGCATCGCGCTTAGAATTCCGAGACGCATCCAACAATATATTACACGAATACCAAATTCTGAATTTCGCCCGAAAATAACCCAAATTTCACTAGAATTTCGCTTGAATTTAAAAGTCGAAAGTACAACTCTTTACTACGTTTCGATTGGCTCGCCTCGACCTTGTCGATGAGACTTGGGTTAAACCCAAACTCTAAGACATTGGTCTAAAAATCGAGCCTTAAACTATTTTTCTACCAGACAGCCGAATTTCGAAAATTTCATGAATTGACTAAGGACCAAAAATACGCGATCTTACAGAATCACCTTCGGAACATTAGACCTTCATATCTAATGTCGAGACACTAAGGGCTTCTACATCCAATAGTGTCACTTTCTTGATATACCAAAACAACAGTTGTGTCTACACACCACCCCCAGGTAAAGTGGCGTACTCTCCCTAAAACCGTGGTCAGGAGAAAGAACCTCAATATCGGGTTCAGGGGTAGTCAATAATGCACACAGAGTTTTTGTATCCTCGTGATCCCCCAAAACCGAAACTCTAAGATTTTCATTCTAACGACGGGAGATCTCAGAATGTATATTACACTATTCTTTTTCTTTATCTTTTTATTAAAGGCCAATTATTTAGTTGCAATTCAGCATGCAAAAGCAAAGGCACAAGCTCGCATATTCCCCTGCAAGAACCATCACGAGATCACCGCCCGCAAAAAAACATAGAATAGTGCAATACAGTGCAACAACATTAATGTGATTTTTGTTATGCATTTGAAATAAATAAAAGAGGAGCAAAACCAAAGCAGTAAAACCCGAAAATTTTAGTTACAAAATATTTTAAAATATGCGAATTGGGCCTAGATCCAAATTGCAGATCCAGGACCCATAAAGGGGTTTTCCGAATAAATTTACCTCGTAAATTTGATATGTACGTATAAGTATAATAATTTTTAATTAATTAAATAATTCAGAGAATAATTATTTAATAGGGGTGCATAGATGGGTATGGGATCCATATACCAGATCCATATACATATATATATATATATATATTTTAATATATCTATATATATATGTATAATCATAAATAAATTGTAACGCCCCAAAAATCCAGGACTTGTAACTTTTAGAATAGTTTAGAAAGCTTTAAAATCATACAATAATAAGAGTTTAAATAGTACTTCAGCGGAAAATGATATTTCTAAAACCACAAGTCAATGGACTTTGAGCGCATTACAGCGTAAACTTTCCTTTGCTGAATTCCGCACAACTACTGAAATCAAATGGTTTAGAAATGCAATTTCAATGATGGAGAATTTGTTTGTTGAAACCGAAAAGAAGTTTACTAAAACAGCTTTAGTAACTCAAGGTTTAATAAAAAGAGAAATTTTGGAATACCCTTTATACCAAATTTACCAACATGTCCTCAGGAGCGAAACGTCAGGGAAAGAGCTCTATCTTGATCTCATCACGCCATCGTGTCATCGCAGACTGTAATACCTATCCAAAACCTGCCCATAAAATGGGTCAGTTTCGCTAAAAACTGGTAGGTGCACAGACATGACAATATTGAACATAATTAAGCAGAATAATTTAATATTTCAAGTAGACAGACAATTATATAGCAATTTAATTTCAACAGATTCACAGAGCAACTATCATGAGCACAATGTTAAAATTATTACAATCATTTTACTAGCACAAGTAGGCTAATTATTACAAGCAAAACACTGCACAAGAAAGTTAACTAGCAAAATACAATTCTTCATCAACCACACACACAATTCCATAAGTATTGAACCTGTTGTACCCTATAAGTTTCATACGTGCATAACTAAACACATTTTGTGATCGGATTTAAATTATGTTTCGATATTAACTGGCCAAGCAGGTACGCACAAGGCACCAAGGTTTTAAAACCCGTGACTCGGAACTTGACTCGTTCTTTATTGACTCGGGACTCGGCGGGTCAACTCGGTAACTCGGACCGGGTTTTGTTAAATTTTGATTTTAAAAGAAAACAGTATATAAATTATCATTTAAACATATAAAAGTTTATAGAATAACTTAATTACTAGTATAATTGATTAATAAGTAAAATAACATCAAGTAAAACTATATCTAACTTATAATTACTCATCTAATAGCAAGAAATCGAACAACCAAGCAAAACAATAATTCAATATTTCAATAGAAACAAGCTCTAAAGTAAAGTTAAGTTAAAAACTTACAAGAGAGAGTAAAAACTAAAGTAAAGATAATCATACTTGAGCAATCTGCCAATGCATGTCAGCAATCAACTTTCGCATCTCAGCAATAATCATACTAGACCCATGGCCATATAACAAAATTACAAAGTTCACAAGTATAAAGTTAATTATCATAACACAATGACAAAATCAAATTTCAAACATCCAAAATTGATCCACTTTTACAAAATATAATATCTCAATTCTCAAGTCAAGAGTCAATGGCTCAAATCTCAAATACAGACGAAGTGCTATTATTTGGAACTTCATTTGAATCAATTCTTGAGTTGGAAGTAGAAATTAATGGCAGAATTGAAGTACTAGTGGTTGCATTTTCCCTTGCATCTTCATCTTCAACTCCAACACCACCTTCATCATCAATACGATTAGCTTCTTCAATGTTTTCAACTTCCATCTCCAAGTCTCTTAAGAAATCCTTCATTCAATAAAATATGACACATTTGAGTTAACATCCAATAGAGAAAGACAAAAAACTAAATTAAAAAAAAATTTAATCAAGTTAAAATATCAAACAAACTTTTACCTCATCTACATCTAAAACTCCTTCTTGCATGACCCATTCATCCATTGGTGTTTGCAAATATATATTGTCCAAAGAAATTGGGTCAAAACGTGTTCTCTTTAATTGTTTTTCTCTCAAACGTAAATTATAATGGACAAACACTAAGTCATTAAGTTTCTTTTGAGCTAATCTATTTCTTCTCTTAGTGTGAATTTGATCAAAGGTACTCCAATTTCGTTCACATCTAGATGAAGAACATGTTTGACCAAGTATACGAATAGCAATTTTTTGAAGATCGGGGGCACATATTTCATGCATTTTCCACCACATTGCTGCATAAAGCCAAAACACACAAAAATGAAAAGTTGATTAAAGAAATATTCTTTTGCACAACACAACAATAATGTTAAAGATAAATCACCTGGCTTATGCTCATCTCTAGTCATAACAGCTATAGAAGTACCAAAATTTGCACTTGCGTCTTCAAATAACTCAAGTTGCATGCATGCTCTTACTCTAGCTTAAATATTTGGCTCCAACTTCTCAATACATTTAATTAAATCACGCCTTACTTCAGGATGCTTTGTGAATTACATGAAATAGTGCAAATAGTCAAATACATTAAATTGATAATTGATAAAAGAAAGTTCATATTCAAAATTTAAAATAATTAATAAAAAGATATAAACAAATACATACCTTAGAAAATTGTGGACTATAGTGGTATTTGGGATTGAGATAGTATGTTGTTGCATGAAGAGGGTGATGAAGTTGATTTTCCCAACGATTGTCAATTATTTTCCAATAAGGTTTATACTTTTTCTCCTCATTGTCATGAATTTCTTTTATAGCCTCTTTGGCTCTATCCATAGCTTCATAAAGATAACTCATTGTAGGATTTTGTTCTTCATCAACCATTCTCAAAACTTTGACCAGAGGTTCTATAGTTTTAACAGTTGATTCTACGACTCTCCAAAAATTACTATTCAATATAATATCCTCCATCTCTTTCCCCTCAGCAAATAATGAATATTTAGAATTGTTCCATTCATTTGATGCCATCATTTTTCTAGGACCACTTCGATGTTCTAGCAAAGACTGAAGCATGATAAAATTAATGGCAAATCTTGTAGTAACCGGTCTTAGAATTTCTTTCTTATTAGAAAATTGAGTCCACATTAGGTTCAAAACAAAAGTATGATTGTAGATGAACTTCGTGATCCTTTTTCCTTTTTCCACACATCCAGCTATGCTTTTTATCTTAGACAAATCTTCAAGCATGAGATCTATGCAATGAGCTGCACAAGGAGTCCAAAATATGGTTTTCCTCCTATCCTCCAACATCTTTCCAGCTGCTTGATAGTTGGCTGCATTATCTGTGATTATCTGCCATTTTTTAATTTCAAAACATTATTAACATACTAGACAAATTATAAATAGCAATGTTCAATAGAAAATTACAAAAAGAACAAAATGATATACCTAAACAACATTCACTGCACCTACTGTTTCCACCACTTCATCAAATAATTTTAATAAATTTTCTCGATTCTTCACGATACTTGTTGCATCAACTGATTTCAAGAAGTAAATACCCCTTGGACAATAAACCAAAAAATTTATCAATGTCCTTTGTGTTGCATCTTTCCAACCATCAGCCATAATAGAACAACCCATTTCAGCCCAAGACTCCTTGTATTCTTTGAAATAATCACCAATTTTTTTAATTTCTTCTTGTAATAATCTTCTAGAAATCTCAGATGAAGAAGGCGGCTTCAATCCCATTCCTACTGAGGAACAAACTTCAATCATCTTCGTAAAATAAGGAGAATTGGCTGCGTTGAAAGGAATGGTTGAATGATAAAAAAATCTCGCAATAGCTGAACATAACCTATCTCTAGCTTTTCTATCCAAAGTTGTTTTTATTCCAAGTTGTTTCATTAATGGAGACCCTGCCTTCACTTGAACAAAAGCATCAAGATTAGACTTTTGGGCATCATTCATCAATTTTTTCCCTTTTATATATCTTTTCTCAGTAGACTCATCACTTTCATCTGACAAGTCCATATCATTATCATTTACTTCAACAAAGGAACCAATCTCATTTACAATATTTCTCTTATATAATTTGTGTTCCTTAAATAACTCCAAATCCTTACGAATTTTTTTTCTTACAGATTCTTCGACTTTGTCGCATTGTACCACCTCTCCTTTAATACCAGCAAGATGATACTTAAGTCTATTAATGCCACCACTCATTTGTTTTGTACACCAAGTACATTGTACCCTCTTCTTTTTCTTATCAAGTGGTAAACCAAAATCCCACACAGGGTCCTTTCCTTTGGTGAATGTTGTTGGAGTCCTTGAAGATCCTTCTTCTGACATTTCTTTGATGATTTGATAAATCTAAACTGTTAAATTTGAAAAGTTAAAAACAATGATACGGTTAGTAGATTATGTACAAAGTTATGATTCCACACAGGGTCCTTGACTCCTTGTCATGCCATGTTTCCCCTGACACGTTGCAGAAATCATGTACTTTTAAGATAGACAAGAAGAACTGCTAGAAGAACAAAGGGTTACATGTGACATTTAGATGATATTCCAGCGAGATCAGAGAAAAATACAAAACAGGAAATTATAGAGGAAGAATACAGGAAATTCAAGAAATTAACACATAGGAAATTAAAAAGAAATTACAAAACAGAAAAATCAGTAAAAACAAAACAAAGAATTAACAAAACAGAAATTGAAATGTATTGAAAAACAGACAATGCATGTAATGAAAGGCAGGAAGTTCAGAAAAATAAAAAAAAAATGATACTTAGCAAAATGAAGAGCAAAACTCAGTAAAATAACAAAACAAAAAAATAAAATTAGTAAAATGAAAACAAACAGAAATTCTGGAAAACAAACTGCAAATAAATAAAAAAACAAAATATGAAATTACCGAAACTAAAACAACAAATGCAATGAGATTGAGACTAATGATACACAGAAATGAACATACGACAAATAATGAACTGAAATAAAAAAAAAACCACCAAATTTGAAATGCAGGTAAAAAAAATTTGCAGATATGAGAAACTGCTCTAATATAGGATGAACAAATGATTCAACAATGAGATTAAACAGAGAGCAATTAATGCAGGGCAAATGTGCATAAAAATGAAAATACAAAGCAACAGAAATGACATGCGAAAATGAAAACTTAGACGAATGTTGTGCAACTCACCATGTAATGCATGAAATCGGGAAACCCCGATTTCCATCCTTATCGGGTTGAAAAAAAAAAAAGGGGGGGGGGGGGGGGGGGGTTGCGGCGCACAGGTGAACGCCGCTGCTGCAACCCCCCGCTGACGCCGATCGACGACGACGGCCATCGTCGTCGGCCTCTTCCCAGGTACGTCGCCTCCTTCCTCTTCTCCTCCCTCTTCGCCTCTCTCTCTATCACCTCGTCGGGAGGCCGACAGGCGACGCACGACCCCTGCCGCGCCTCCCACCTCCCCTGCGCCCATCGGAGGCCCGACAGGTGGCCTACGTGTAACACCCCAATTTTTATAACCCAAAATTGGTGGAATTTTTTTTTGAAATACATTTAAATCTTTTAGCAGTTAACAGCGGAAAAACACATTGGGCATAAAACTTGGCGTGCTACTTCAGATGAATGCTTGCAAACATATGTTTATGGAATTTAAACTTTCACAACTAATTAACTATGCATGGAATAAAATTCAAGTTTCACAATATCCAAAATTAATCACATTTGTCCTTAAATTGAATTAAAGTAAAATAAGAGTTCAGAATTCATAAAGCAGAGGAAAGGTAGGCTCAGTCCCCGTCGCAACCTTCCGCCTTCGCACGTAAGTACCTACTCATTACCTGAAAAATTTTAAACCATATAGGGTCAGACAACATGTCTCAGTAGAGTAATTATGCTAAACTTGTAAGACAGAATAACAAGACAAAGATTTCAATAGAAATTTCATAGTTTAACATTTAATTTAACTTAAACAATCATACAACAACTCATGCATGTTTAGAATTTTCATATATAACAGAAAAACATAAATCCATACATTCAAAATACAAAATGCATGAACCATTAAAATGCATGACTTACCATATGCATAAGCTCTTTCAATGCATGCATATTTTCTTATCTTTAGTTACATTTTCTTAATTAGATGATGCATGCGATGCCAAATTAATGCACACACCATTTAAGTTATCACTTCTTAGCCCTGCTGATACGACACAGGCAGACATTCTCAGATCAGGACATGACACAGGACGTGTTTTACATACAGGGGTGGCTTTAGCCTGGCCAGGTCCATTCACTAAGACGGGGTGAGGGACGTTAATACGAGAGAGATTCCCAACACCTTTCAACCCGATGCATCAGTTTTTTTTCCTCATGAGTACTATAACCTCTACGCTGCAGTCTAATGCAGAGGTTTTCCCCCTAAAATCGTGGGAGGGGAGGAGCAACCTTCCGTGCCCGTAACAGAACTTGCCCCACGAAGTTTTGTATCACCTGCTACTCTCCAAGCAAGTATCATGAGTTTAATGTCACATGATTACTTGATTACAGTCATACTTTTTATGCAACATCAGACTTAAACCACTTTATGGTCATGGATGCATTCTTATAAAGCATTGAACAAAGGCATATAATTAAACTTGTAACAGACATTTGAGCATATGCGTAGCATAAACATCTTATTCATTTTCACACATCATAATGCATATGCATGTACATGGTCAATGCAACAAGGAGAATATATATGAACATCCATATCAATGAAACAATCATATCATCACGATATCATGGACATACATGTAGTCAACACATTTTTAGAATTTAAAACATAAACTTGTATTCATTGGACCTTTTGATCCTAAATCTTAAATGTGTAACCTTCTATTTACAATTCATGCCATAATCATATAAGATTGCATAAAATCAGACATGCATAAATCATTCACATAATGCATACTAATTCTAAAGAAATTGAATAAAAACATATATACTATGCACCCTTTGAGCCTTGATTTATGAATTTGCCCTAATTTTTTCCAATTTCATAACTATGTCTGACTGGTACAAAGCTCACAGAAAATTTTTGGCTCCATGAACAGAGCTGAAATTTTTACAGTATATAGGAATTGTTGTCAGCTATCCATAGCCGCAAACCGTTCGTAAAAACTCCTCCGTATGAGAGAGTTATGCATGTTTTACTACAGACCTATTGTTTTTGTTTCGACTGTCACAGAGACGTGCTCGGCCCATGAACAGAGCCCAAATTTCTACAGTAGATGCACAATGGAGTTAGCTTTCCAACGCAACAATCCGTTCATCAAAACTCCTTCGGACGAGGGAGAAACGACCATTTTACTGAACGGAGGTCTAGTGGAAAACCTGGAATTCTGAGAGTTGCATTTGGTGAATCAAACCGAGTCACCTGAATCCCAAGAAAAATTAAAAGAAATAGGGAATACGCCTGAAATAAAATTTCAAAAATTCTAAAATATTCACAGTAGATGGAACACTTCATAATCTATCAATCCAAACTAATATTTGCATAAAAATCATGGAATAAATCAAATACAAATATATTTTACGAATATATTTCTAAGAACCCGATTTTTATGATAAAC
Organism: Nuphar pumila; assembly: GCF_984573655.1. Taxonomy (NCBI): domain Eukaryota; kingdom Viridiplantae; phylum Streptophyta; class Magnoliopsida; order Nymphaeales; family Nymphaeaceae; genus Nuphar; species Nuphar pumila. The sequence continues at coordinate 58,422,662 of NC_143251.1, read as the reverse complement.
CTGATTTCAAAAATGGTTTTCTTTAGAGGAAAACGTGTTTTTGCCATGGATCATTAGATCTGAGTCAAACCCACGGTTAGGAGGGTTTGATCATGATCTAAACTCATGAAAAAGCATCAAAATCCATGCCAAGAACTCCGTTCTTGCAAGAAAAGCATAGAAACCCTACCTTTTGTTGAAAAAAATGTATTTCTTGATGGATGAATGGCCCTTTTTGCTCGATCCACCGATCAGCCCTTTCTTCCAGCAAGGTGAGGACCTCAGATCTCCTCTTCACACCCCTTGAGGTCTGGATCTTGCACTCAAGAACCAAAAGAAACCCTAAAAGAAGAGAATAGGGAAGGGAAAGAGAGGAGAGAGAGAAGAGGGTTTTGGGGGGAGAGAGAAGCTCTCCTTTTTTTTCCAACACAAATGAGGAGGGCAAGGGCTATGAGAGGGTTTTATAACCTTTCTTAAACTAGGTTATGTGCTGGAATTAATTACATCCCTTGATCTCATTAATGAAATTCATTTGTAGCCCTTGATCTCCACTTTGACTTTTCAAACTTTAAATAACCTTGAAAATCACTATACCTTTATTTTCAATTTGAATTTGAAGTAAGATGCCACATAGGATGGGACGGCCCACCTATGGGCTCCTACTAAACTAATAAAAATGGATTTTAATTTATAAAAAAGAAAACTATTATATTAAACTATTATTGAATAATCATAAAATTCCAATTAAAAATCGTTTTTGTTTTATATAACCACAACTCATGTGAAAATGTAAAGGAATTGAATATAAGTTAATTCCATCTTATTAAGCATATTAATATGTATATTTTTAAAATCAACTTTTGTTAATTTACTTTATTTAAATAATTTTACTTAGAAGAAAAATCAACATTTTCTTTTTAAGTAAAGACGTTTTCAATTAGACATCACTTAGAATTTTCTCAGATATCCAAACCATGTAGGGTTTATATTTACTAGAATTCAATATAATTAGTTACAAAATATTTTAAAATATGCAAATTGGGCCTAGATCCAAATTGCAGATCCAGGACCCATAAAGGGGTTTTCCAAATAAATTTACCTCGTAAATTTGATATGTACGTATAAGTATAATAATTTTTAATTAATTAAATACATCGGAGAATAATTATTTAATAGGGGTGCATAGATGGGTATGGGATCCATATACCGGATCCATATACATATATATATATATATATATATATATATTAATATATCTATATATATATATGTGTATAATCATAAATAAATAATATTTTAATTTTTTTTTAACTTATTCGAGGATCCACAGTTGGATCCATTCGGATCCAACTTGTGGATCCATATGGTTCGGAGTCGGGTTACGGGTCTCGGGTCCGGACCCGAGCCCCACCCCGTGTAACAACCTTTTAAAGAAAAAAAGGGCAACCCAATAAGGGTTGCCCGATAAAGCTGGAGCCGAAAATGAAAGGGGGGCAAGGGGGGTTACGCAGGGCGTAACCGACCCTGCACCTCTCGGTAGAGGAGGGGGCTTGGGGCCGATAAAGGGGGGAGTGGAGAGGGGTCTCGCCCTCTTCACTCAGCCTCTTCTCTCGGGCTCTCTCTTTTCCCCGTCTCTCTCTCTGTCTCTCTGTCTGTGTACGCGCGTCGGTGGATTTGGAAGTCGCCGGTGAACTGCGGCAACCCACAGGCCACGACGAGCTCCCGTGTCACGGCAACAGCAAGAAGCGACGCCAGTCGGTCCTGTTTCGTGTCCCCAACCTCCGATCACCGGAAGGATCGCCGGATAAGGTACGGCTCTTCTTGGATTTGGGTGAGGAATCGAACCTGAGTTCGATTTTGGGTAGTGATTTGAGAGGTGGGGTTCGTAACGCCCGGAAAATTATGAGAAATTTGGGGTTTTCGGTAGGGATTTCAGTTTCTTTTCTTTTGTTGTATTCAAGCAGTGATGGGGTTTCGGTGAGGCCCTAAATAGATAAAAAAAAGGGGGGGTTCCGATTTAGGATAAAGGGTTTGCTAACAATGAATGGGGAATTTGGGGGTTTTCGTTGTAGACCTCATCTAGTAAACCTATTGAACGATTTTAGGTCTAAAATTTTTCCTTAAGGGTTCCTAATGTGGGGTTCTCAGTTTTAGATTTTTAAGGGGGAAAAGTTTTGGTAAATCCCACAATGGAAACCCCAAAATCTTTGATTTGGGGTTTTGGTTGTCACGAAGGAGGGATTTGGGGATGATTGACGAAAACCCCAATTCAGCCGATTTGGGTTTTCTTGATTAGGAATCGACGTATATGCTTATGATAAAAAAAAAAACTGTCTAATATATACTTGTTTAATATATCTGAGATGCCAGCCATTCTTTGTTATAAGAATACACAGTGTAATGAGTGTAAATTTCAGTATATTAGCACATCTAGATATACTTGTTTATGTCGATAACATGTAATACTTACATTCTCTTGATATGAGGAAATGGCATTAGTACCCATTTTGGATTTTTTTTATTGTTGCATCACAACATTGACGGTCAGATGTATGGGTTGTACACAACCTAATGAAGAAAGAGTTCAATGACAGTTAACGGGATTCTTCAGAATACATTGATTATCAGTGTTAAGCATAAAGATGTTCAAAGTAATTACATACTGTACATTAACTTCTGTTTATAGTTTTAAGTCCATTGATAATGTTTGAATTTTTTGGGTATTAACTAAAATCAATTGTTGCTATATACTCACGGATATGGAGACTTTTCTGTAAGTATATGACAACCAAATTGGGTTTAATAACATAGAATTGTGACTCGGTATGGATCTTGTACATGGAAAATAGAAAATTTTCCAGTAAGTGTAAATGACATTGCATATCGAAACCATGTATTGTATATTTGCCTGAAATTTTATATCCAAATTATAGCATGATGAATACTGTGGATTAGTGCACCTCTGTACACGAAGATTTCTTGAATGAGAATGCATTCTAGCTGCATAATTCTAATGCTAAATACATATTGGGCTAACGTTCAAATGTATATTAAGCTGCACTTTTTCTGAAGTTTAAAGACATATTAAACTACATATTTCCGGATATTCAAATGTCTATTAGAATGCATATTTCTTAAAATGTTTGAATGCCTGTTATTTCTAAGAAGGTTATGTAACTGCTATTGTTATGATTTTGGTACTCGTGAGTGTGAGCATGACTCGGGTACTAGTTTTCTTCTTGAACATGTACGCTTGATTAATATGTGAAATTGCACATGTACACTCACATTCAAAGGAATGTGCATTGGTTAATACATGTATAGGAAGTAGCTACCAAACATAGTGAAAGTGCATATGGTTGAGTAATTACATGTACATGTTTGGGTTTATATTTATATGAATATACATGCATTTGACACTTTGGCTTAGTGTATCAATAAATACTATTTTGGTTTTATTATGTGATGCACTGATGGCCTAAATGGACCATTATCGGCCTAGAGAGCCGTGGGTTTGGTTTGCTTTCACATATGTTTTAACTGCATCACTTGAACCACATAAGATGGTTTGGCACATTACTACACTGTTCTAGTGGGATATACGGGCTGGAGTCCCGAATGGGTCCCTGCAAGGGAGGATGCGGGGTTTTCACTTTACTTTTGCATATGGTGTTGCAAACTTAAAGAATTAACTTTAATAAAAAGAATAAGAACAGTGTAATATACATTCTGGGATATCTTATCTGGAGTATGAGAATCTTGGATATCCAGTCTTGGAGAGACTGTGAGGATACAAAAACTCTGTGTGCTATAATTTGGTCCCATTAACCCGATATTGAGGTTCTTTCTCCTGACCACGGTTTTAGGGAGAGTCCGCCACTTTACCCGGGAGTGGTGTGTTGGACACAGCTGTTATTATGGTACCAAGGAAGTGGCACTTGTGGGCGTGGGGTGTCCCTTGTGTCCCCGACATTAGATGTGGAGGTCTAATGTTCCGAAGGTGATTTGGTCGAGGGTTAAGTTGGAACCCAGTAATAAAATACAAATTGTGTGTTAAGCTACCCTTAGAACCTACTTGACCTCGCGGTTTGTACTCGTTTGGTGTATCCGCGGGCCACGGTAATTAAAAAGAGGAACTTAAAGATGTGTGCATTTAATAGGGCATGCATATGGAAAGATGGAACATAAATGAAAGATAACAGAAGAAATCATGCATTGCATATAATAATGCATTTTTCTGTTATGCATTAGATCATGCATGTTTGAATCATTCGTGATATCATGACATTATTTGGTGGTAGCATATGATCTACTTTGTGAAATCATGCTGCAAGGTTTGATTATTTAGTTATTGATATATGACACTGCTTTACTGTTCTTGACTGGTGAGTATATGCAATTATTGGTAGTTATGGATATTTGAATGTTATAAATTTTATATCTGCACTCACTCAAATCATTGCATGAAATCTTATCCATGTTCTTTCTCTCACTTGGTTTCTTTAGAAGTAGCTGTGCTCAGAATTTCGGTTCTGACACCCTACTTTGTTGGTTTTCACAGGATATGGTGAACAGTGGAGTTGGACATGCATCTCGGAATGGATAAGAGTCATACTTGGGCTTGTCAGCTTCAGCAGAGGACATAGTGGCTCTTTCTTAAATTCTTCTTGCTTCTTTCCAGTTGTCGCTTTATTTTCAGTTGAATAAAACCTTGTCTTTGAAATTTTCTCTTACTCATTAATAAAAGAGTTTTAGTTGGTTGATATGGATGATGATTGCAACTTCGTTTGAAAGTCGAACTGTGAGGACCCCAGATCTCTGGGAAGGTTTCCGCAACTCTTAGAAAAAAAAACATTCCGCATTTTCAAAGGGTATGGATTGGGGTCGTTAAAAATGCTGGAGGCTCTCTAGGCCCATAATGAATCATTTTGATCATTGATGCATCATATGCAAAAACCATAACAATATGTCATACATGAAATAAATCACATGCTTGCCAAATGCACATTCATATGTGCAAATTTAAACTATATGCATGAAACAGAAACTTTCATGAGCATGTTTCATTCAATTCTGATGCTAGAGACAAGTGCATGCTTTCATTTAATGCACATAATCGAGTCAACTGCGTGATTCTATTCATTATGCATAATTATGTCAATTGCATTCATTGTGTACACAAATTCACATCAATGCATGCTTTTTTTTAGTATACATATTCATTGCATGCTTTCACTTAATACTCAAATTCATGTCAGTGCATGATTCCATTTAATACATGTATTCATGTCAAATGCATGCTTTAATTCACATGTTCACGTCACATATGCAACATAATCTAAAATTCAAGATTTGCACATGCTCACAAGATACACATGTAAATACCATTGCGTTTGAATATTGATCACGCAAAATTTATCAATCATAAGCATGCAAAAATCACTTTCAAGCATGCACACAACCGAAGCCTTCACAACGGATCGAAATCTGGAAATTTAAAAACATACACAGCACATGATAAAAAAAAATATTTTTGTAAAACAAGAATCCAGCACCCAGATTTTTTTTTATACATGACCCTGCCGACCCAATCGGTTGGGTCTGGCACGCAACAAAACCCACCCAGCCGACGCAATCGGCTGGGGCTAACAGCCCACGGCTCAGCCGACTGCAGGTTGGCTGGGCCCAAAACTTTAACCAAAATTTTAAAAAAAAAAACATACAGTCGGCTGCACTGAGCCGACCCAGTCGGTTGGGTCAACCCTAGCCCATCCGACTCAATCGGCTTGGGTTGGCTGCCCCACAACAACAAATATATGTGTGCTTTTTATTTTATATATATATATTTTTTGAGCTATGCGTGATTACATGAATAAAAAAAACTGTTGTGAACATGATCACGTTCACATATGTTCACAAAACAAACTAAAACCTATGCATGTTCAGAAATATCACATGAGCAATAAGCTTATTTGAGAATACATATTCAAGAAAGTATGCATATTCATCTTTCTCCATAAGCATACCATTATATACACTTTTCTGGAAAATACATGCATATTAAATAGATTCAACATATATTTTCATGCATCTATCCCATCCATATCATGATCCATCCATAGAAATCAATAGTTTTCAACGAGAGTCCTAAAAGAAGCACTCTTACACCAATAAAAATTTTGTTATAACATGCACAAAAATTTCTTCTTTCATTGAAAGGATAAAAGAACTCAAGAATACAAACATGGAGGAAGATCCGTGAATCATCCTCCATGTATTGTTGAGAAAATAATCCTATAAACGTTTTTCCATAGATTTCCATCCAAGATAATGCATAAAAATCAAATCGACATTCGATTTTTCACTTGAATCCAAAAGAGGAGACCTGTACCTTGGTGTGAATCGAGAAAAAGAACAAAATCAATGGTGAAAAACATGAATAATCGAAGAAGAAAGCCCACTTCAACTTCCTCTTATTTTCCCTCTCTCTCTCTCTTTCTCTCGTTCCCCTTTTTCTTTCTCTTTCTTTCTCTTTCTTTCTTTTTCTCTTTTTTTTTTTTGACTATTTATAGGCAAATAGGGGGGACGCCCCCCTGAAATAACCATAATTTTAGGCATTTATTTAAATATATTATAATATATATTTCATAATAGAGTGATTTGGGCCTGGGATCCAAATTTCAGATCCAGGACCCATAAAGGGATTTTTCGAATAAATTTACCTCGTAAATTTGATATGTATGTATAAGTACAATAATTTTTATTAATTAAATAATTCGTGGGATAACTATTTACGATGGTGCGTAGATGGGTCTGGGATCCACCTTCCGGATCCATATACTCGTATATATATATTGTAACGCCCCAAAATCGTGGACTTGAAACCTTTTATTAAAAAGGTTGAAAGCTTTGAAATCAATCATTTATCAGAGTTTAAAACAGAAGTTCAGCGGAAGATCAGGTTCAAAACAACAAGTCCCTAGACCTTGGGCACATTACAACCAAAAGCAAATTCCCCCTTACAAACCGATTTGCAATTCAAATATATATTTTATTGAAATGAAAAGAAGAACCACATTTTGGTAATACAGTTTTAGAAATCCAGAGTTCTAATCAAAAGAGATGCTTTCAAGAAAACCTTATACCACATCTATCAAAAGAATCCCCAGAAGCACAACGTCAGGAAAGGGCATTGCCTTAAGTGCATCGCGTCATCGTGTCATCGCAAGTTGTCTCAACCTGTTCACCACCTGCCCATGAAAATGGGTCAGTCTCACAACAGACTAGTAGGGGTGCAAAGGATAAGAAAGAGCAAAAGTTGTAATAAGATAAACGTTAGCTAAAGCAGGAACAAGCAAGACTAGCAGATCTAACCAAATGTGTTGTGGAGTAAGCAAAGCTCTAGTAAGGCAAACAGCTACGTACAAGAGCACGGAGGATTAAAGTGCTAAACAAACAACTATAGCAATCCCACAGATGTAATAGGTGAAGAGTAACTAACTCTATTCATCAGTCAAGCAAAGCAATTTCATAAGACAGGTATTCATGACAATACTCGTAATACATACAAGTACCATTATATGGCTCAATCCATTGACAAGTGATTACATTAATCGTGAGGCACAAGCTATTATATCACAAGCAATACATAAGCTACACAGGATAAACAATCAACTAGTATAAGAAGCTAGTTATTACTAAGCAAGGAACTGCATAAGCAGTTCAACCAACAAGGGTAACGCCTCGCCAGGCGTACCTAGCTCAAAGAGTAGCATACCGAACTACCGAGCTAACAAGCAAACAAGCAACGCACGTCACAACATGCATATCTCATGATCATGTGTATAAGTTATATCTTGTCTCATTACTGAGCAGGCCGTTGTGGGTACGCACAAGGCAAAACGTAGAAACAACCGAGATCGATTCGGGGGTCCATTATGCTATGTATTTTATTATACCCCGAATGACTGACTGAGTCCGCTTCCTAAGGGGACGGTCTGTGACCAAGAGAGTAAATCCCCAAAGGCAAACAAAGGCCCAATGGATGCGCATCCGTACTTCTGCAGAAGTGGCCCAAAGGATTTCCCCTAACCTCCGATGACTGGGGAAGGTCGGATCTTTGCCCGAGATTGCCATATATGACTGTCCATCGGAGTTTTGTACCATCCATCTTCTTTCTTGATGAACCGTTCCGAATGAGCACGACGGAGGGTTTCTTGACCGTCGTCCCATTCTTATGCTCTGGTCTTTCAACCCAATCAAGCATCTTGCCTGTGAAGGCGCATGATTATTATTTAGGTGAGTTATACGCGCCATTGGGCGTTCGAGGCAATCACACAATTCACATCTTACTCACCGTAGTACACATCGTATCTATTCAAATGTATAATCACGATGAAAGGGGGGTCAATCCCCAGTGAGGATAGAAACATCACTCTTGTGATCTCAAACACATGTCATTGCATGTTCGAGGCAGACATAGGCCTCTCATCCTACTCATCGTAGTACGCAACGTACCTGTTCAAAAGTACAACCACGATGAGAGGGGTATGGATCTCTCGCAGGAAATCCCAATGCTTCTACTTTATAGAAGCCTACAGTGAACTCATTCCAGTTCCAACTGATCGTGCTCGGGTCCTTTAGACAATCACGAGCAAACTGCCTATTAGGCGAAATCAACATAACAGGATTAGCTTCATGTGTCAATGCACGTTTAGAGGTTACTATAGACCTTTTGTCTTGCTCTTCGTAGTCCAAACATATCGTACGTGACTAAGGGTACAACTACTAGAGGAGGAACATGGATCCCTCGTAAGAGATCCAACATTACCTTCACGAAGGAAGGCGCCACAATCATGGTTGAACCAGAAAGCCTGGAAACTAGGTCTCGCATCAGAAGTGAGGTAACGCCGATCTAGTGATGGCGCAAGTACCTTGCTAAGATCCCCGCCCCATTCGTGCACAGGATCCTAAACAAGATTATCTAAGTCGTATCGAATAGGCAAACCAAGGTCGTACACATTTATCCCAAATTCATCGATTTGGGAGGTTCGGCCACTACCTCTGCTTTACAAGCTATACATCTTAAAAATTGGTTTGCACCTGAGACGATGTCTTTGGAGAACCGAAGTGCATAAGTGTGTGTCGAGACCTTTAAGACAAGTGAAACGACATACACTATACACTCGAAGCTGCACTCAGGGAGTGCAAGCTGACAATAGGCAAACTCGTGCACATACTAATACAAAGGCAAAACGAGGGACAAGATTCGGTGGGTGAAGCCGTACCGCGAGGGTAGAACGCTAAAGCTTCACACGAGGTATGAGATCATACCTCGATCATCGTAACGCACAAGCAGGCAACTACGTAAGCAACTCGTGAGGTAAGAGATCTTATACAGACCACGCGAGTGTAAAGGATGACTCACGAGGCATGGGGTTGCACCTCGATAGATCAATAAGCGCAAGTAGGAAAAGGAGCATGCGACAGAGATAGGATACATGCACGAACAAGGCATATGCACGAAGCGCAGCAACAAGGTAAAGACGAATACATACAAAAGGTAAGTGCAAGAGCAAGCACGACAACACAGGAAAGTAAAGCACGAAAAGTAAAGCAGAAGCAAGGCCATGGCGCATAAAGCGCGGGGCAACAAGTAAAAGCAGGAAGTAAAGTGCAAGAACGTAAAGGAGGACCAGGACTACATCCTGGAGAACAAGGCAGACATAAGCAAGTAAATGCCAAAGCGCAAAGCGCGGGGCAGCAGGAAAGTAAAGTGCGGGAAAGTAAAGAGGACAAGGATCGCGAAACCGCGTCCTTAAGTTAAAAGACATGAAATGTAAAGACAGAATGGAAAGCCTAGGCGCATATACCGCGGCGGCGACAGAAAGGAAAGTGCAGGAAAGTAAAGAGGACAAGGATCGCGAAACCGCGTCCTTGAAGGTAAAGACATACGTATATATATTATACGTATACATATATCGTCCTCTTTTAGTTATCTTTCTTAATTTAGCATTTATCAGTTCATTGTCCTTTCACGCAAGAATCCCCTACCTTAAGGGGTTGCGGGTCCTCGTACGCATGCAGCGTAGGCAAAGAAGAGTTCGAGCCACAGAGGGCGAGCTGGATCCACCGTTCAACCTGGAGATCTTAGAACGTTAGTATACGCCATATAAGAAAAAGAGAAGCAAACACAGCAAGGTCTCCAGCCTGCAGAAGGCAGAGGCAGGAGCTCTACATCCTGCAGACAAGGGTGCCAGAGGCAGGGGCCTCAGCCCTGCTTGGCAACAGTAGCAGAGGCAGGGAGCAGGAGCTCCCTGTCTGCTAGCACAAGGAAAGGCAGGGGAGGGAGCAGGGATTCCCTGCCACAACAAGGCAGGGGGGAAACACCCCCTGTCAGAACATGAGACAGGGGCGCAGCCCCCTGCCGGCAGCAAGAACAAGGCAAGGGGGCAAGGCCCCGTGACGGAGAACAAACATAGAGATGCAGGGGGCAAGCCCAGGGGGGCTTCGCCCCCTGCTCGCACAACGCAGGAGGCAGGGGGACAGAACCCCCCTGCCGAGAAGGAACAAGAGAGCAGGGGGGCTCCGCCCCCTGCTGGGCCACAAATGCAGGGGGAATTCCATCCCCTGCAGGCAGGCACAAGGACAGGAGGACAGAGCCCCCTGCCGATGAGCAACAAGCGAGCAGGGGGGGGCTCCGCCCCCTGTCGGGAGAACAACATAAGGCAGGGGGCGAAGCCCCCTGCCGAAAAAACAAGAGCAAGGGCAGGGGGGCCTCGCCCCCAGCCGGCAAGCACAACAGAGTGCAGGGGGAGCTCGCCCCCTGACGGGGAAGCAAACAAAGGCAAAGGCAGGGGGACGAAGGCCCCCTACCAAAACAACAAGAAGGGCAGGGGGGGAGCGAAACCCCCTGCCGACAAAGCTAATGGCAAGGGGACGTAGAGCCCCCTGCCGGCAAAGCGAAAAGGCAGAGGAGGCTGAACCCCCTGCCGGGAAAGCAACGACGACAGGGGGCGCAGTCCCCCTGTCGACCGATACAAAGAGGAAGGGAGGGGGTTTAACCCCCTGACGACAGGGGCTCATCCCCCCCCCCCCATCAGGCTGCTCCTCACGAACAGCAAGGAAGGGAGGGTCACAGGGCTCGATCGAGCCCTGCCGAAAAACATGCTAGAGCCAGGGGAGCGGAGCCCCCTTGCCGGAAAGCTAAGCTGACACAAGGAGCGAGGTTCCCTGTCGGCGCTAGGAAAGTAGAAAAAAAAAAGAAGGGGAGAAGGGTTTATACCTCCGAAATCAGGGGAGTCGAAGGGGGTGGTGGCGGTGCTCGAAGGTCGCCGGACAGAGAGGGAAGGAGGTCGGCGGCGAGGATGCCGGCTGTCAAAGGTCGGCGGCTGAAGGGGAGACAGCAAGGGAAAAAGGGTGGCCGGCAAGGCTCGAAGGTCGCCGGCGCACGGGGGCCGCTGTCGGCCTCGATCGCCGGCTATCGGAGGCCACCACGAGGAAAACTGGGTCGCCGAAACTCGGAAGGGAGGCGGCCAGACGGAACCGCTCGCATCGTCAGGGGGCCACAGGGAGGATCGCCGGTCGGAGCTGCTCGTCGACGTCTCTGATCGTCGGCGGCATCAAGAGGATGACGGAGCAGAGGAGAGAGAAGGGTCGATCGAGGGGCTCACCGAAGCTCGAAGGGGGAGAATCGTCGATCGTCAGGGAGGCCGGCCGAACGGAATCGCTCGCCGGCGTCTCCGATCGCCGGCGGCAGCGGCGTGAGGTGGGGCGGAGCAGATGAGAGAGAAGGGGTGAGGGGTTCTGCCCCTCACCCGAGACGCCTGTGACTTTTTAAAGTCACAGGCTTCTCGATCGTTCGAGAAGCCGGGTCCGAGTTCGGGCTCGGGTCCGGGTCCAGCTCGGACCCAGGTCCGACACGACGAACCAACCTTGACACGTGTCCGACACGTGCAGGGCACGTGTCCGACGCGATTTTTTTTTTCCACGGGCTTTACATATATATATATATATATATATATATATATATATATATATATATATATATATATATATATATATATATATATATATATATATATATATATATATATATATATATATAAATCATAATAAAATAAAGAATGCAGTAAATAGTGGGGGCGGATCCACTCTTTATCCAGCCCGGATCCAAATTGGGATTTGGATCCTGAGTCGTAGAGTTCGGATCCATTACCCGAATCCGTAAATAAACCACAAATGGGGGTTAAATTATATATATAATGTTAAATTCAAATTAAATAAATAATTAATATTAATTATAAGAAAAAAATAAATAAACAACTGTGGTACAGGGGTCGGACCCACAGTTGGACCCGCAAGGATCCAACTGAGGATCCGCTAGCTTTTGGCAACCCGGATCCAGTTGCAAACTGGATTTGGTATCGCGGGTCACGGGTTCTGACCCGGACCCGGGGCATGCCTTATAAAACCTGTAAAAGAGAATCGTGCCTAGGGCACAATTCTTTCTATTAAGGAAAGGGGCAGGGGGGGTTACGCAGGGCGTAACCGATCTCCCCCCCATCTCGGCATGGAGGGGGGAGGGGGTCTTGGCCGATAAAAGGGAGTGGAGAGGGGCCCCTCTTCACTCGTCTCTCTATCTTCCCTTGTTTCTCTCTCTCCCTGTCTCTCTCTCTGTCTGTGTGCGCGCGTCAGAGAAGAAGAGGTCGCCGGCGAGCTGCGGCAACTAGCAGCCATCGCCGACCTCCAGCGAGCTCCCTGTCACGGCAGCAGCAAGGAGCAACCCCACCCGATCGCTGGAAAACCAGCGAAACAGGTACGGTGCTTCTTGGATTTCGGGTGAGGGATCGAACATGGGTTTGATTCCATGCGTGGGTTTGAGGGGAGAATACCTTTGATTCGTGAAAATCCAAATACGCTATGGGGTGTTTGGATTTGTTATTGGAAAGGGGGTTTGGGTAATAACCATACCCAGGTTTCGGATTTCTGTCTTTCTATGTATTAGATGCTTTGGCTCTGTTAGAATAGGCGTGAACAAATCCTTTTTGAACTGATGTTGTCGATGTGTAGTGTGCTAATGAGATACGTAAATTTCTGGTAATAAGTCTCTGTTGAATGTGCATGTTTTGTGGGACAAAAGAAATTCGTGGTTCTATAACTAAAAGCTAATGGATGCATACTTCATTTGATACTTTTGGTTTAATATTGCTACCTGTGAGCAGGAACTGTACAACAATTCTCATTCGGGTGTACTGAGTTTTTAGAAATAATCTAGAGGTGTGCCCTAAGACAAGCTGATATGGTTGCTCATGTATATAATACTTAATCTGTATTATATACATACTTTTAAATTTGTAGATTTGGCATTGGAAATACATTTTAAAATTTTTGCTCAGCGTTAGCACGATCTTAACATTTACTGTTGGTGGTATGAGTTTTGACAGAAGCTGGTATGGATTGAGTTCAATGACAGTGAAATTTTTATGCACTGATTGTAAGCAAGTTCTGTTTTGAACTTAAGAAAATGCAGGGAGTCTTGTTCTGTTGAGTACAGGGGAGAAATCATTCGGTTGCTTTCCTCTTTCCTTGATAATATTAAATAGCATTATTAATGTAAATAGCCAGAAAGATGTTGATACGGCTGCAAATCCCATTCTATTCCTTAGCCTCCTGCAGGATTGTGAGGATCAGTAGCACATACTGCTACTGCTATCATGCTTTGGCCTTATGTTTACATGCAGTTTTCTGGTTGTACTGGATTTGGGTTTCCCATGAGTAGTCGGTTTTGGAAAAAAAAACATTCTTGAGGGAAAAAGGATCTAACATTATTAGGGATCTTTACTATTGATAGCTGAAATGTCTATTTTGACTAGCGTTAGAACCAATTATCATGACCATTGTGCAGTTTTTGACAATCTTAGTCTTGTTATTTTGTTATAAGTATTAAGTGGAAGGAGAGCATAAGATCATGGGTTGTGTGGAACCCTGCCAAGCCCAGCCGAATGGTGTTGGACTATATTTTTACAAAGTAAAATATGATAAATGCCATTTCCTTAACTGTCCATGCTTGTGGACAAATGACAGGTCGATTGAATCCTTGTTCATGTATAGTATGACTCATATGGAAGCTTAGCTTAGCACTTTAATTTTTCAGAATGCTAGCTAATCGTGTAAGACCTGGCTCTTTGCATACAGGTGAATGAAAATGCTAATATGCTTAGACTTGATTTGTTATGCTTGATTTGGATATTGTTGTCTAGTTGTTTTCATGGGCATGAGCAATCATGAAACTAATGCTTTATTGCTTGAATTTACATGCATGGGTGTTCACATGATATAATAAAATTAATCAAGGAATGACAACATACATTTGGTATAAATATGTGAGTCCTTGCGCATGAATCTTTGAAACCATGCTTGTGAGTGTTGTTGTTTCATGTCCATGGTTATATTGGCATATATGGATGTGCATTTGGAAACACTTGTCGTGGAGGTTTATGCTTTCATTTGACTGTTATGGTTATGGTACTCATGAGTGTGAGCATGATTCAGTTATTATTAATTCTTCTTGAACCTGTACGCTTGATTATTGAGTGAATTGGTACATGTACACTCACACTTAAAGAAACCATGGATTTGGTTAAAGCCCATATGTGATGTAGGTAACATACATATTGAAAATGCATATGAATGAATTATGACATGCATATGTTTGGGTTTATATTTGCATGAATATATATGCTTTTGGCATTTTGGCTTAGTGTTATAAATGAAACACTATTTTTGGTTTTGTTATGTGATGCACCGATGGCCTAAATAGACCATTATCGGCCTGGAGAGCTGTGGGTTTAGTTTGCTTTCACATATGCATTTAACTGCATCACTTAAACCACATAAGATGGTTTGGCACATTATTACATTGTTCTAGTGGTTTATACGAGCTGGAGTCCTGAATGGGTCCCCGCAAGGGAGAATGCGGGTTTTTCACTTTACTTTTGCATATGGTGTTGCAAACTTAAAGAATGGACTTAAATAAAAATATAATGAATAAGAACAGTGTAATATACATTCTGGGATATCTCATCTGGAGTATGAAAATCTTGGATATCCGGTCTTGGGGAGACTGTGAGGATACAAAAACTCCGTGTACTGTAAAATTGTCCCCCGAACCCGATATTGAGATTCTTTCTCCTGGTCACGGTTTTAGGGAGAGTCCGCCACTTTACCCGAGAGTGGTATGTTTTGACACAGCTGTTGTTTATGGTACCAAGGAAGAGGCACTTGTGGGCGTGGGGTGTCCCTTGTGTCCCCGACAGTAGGTGTGGAGGTCTAATGTTCCGATGGAAGGTGTTGTTTCCTGATATCGGTCGAGGGCTAAGTTGGAACCTAGTAATAAAATACAAATTTGTGTGTTAAGCTACCCTGGGAACCTACTTGACCTCGGGGTTTGTACCCGTTTGGTGTATCCGCGGGCAACGGTAATTAAAAAGAGGAACTTAAGGTTGTGTGCATTTAATAGGGCATGCATATGGAAAGATGAAACCTAAATGAAAGATAACAGAAGAAATCATGCATTGCACATAATCATGCATTTTTCTATTGTGCATTAAATCATGCATGTTTGAATCATTCTCTATATCATGACATGATTTGGTGGTAGTATAAGATTTACTTATTGAAATCATACTGCAAGGTTTGGTTATTTAGTTCTTGATATATGGTATTGTTTTACTGTTCTTGACTGGTGAGCATATGTAAATGTTGGTAGGTACGGATATTTGAATGTTGTAAATTTTATATCTGCACTCACTCAAATCATTGCATGAAATCGTATCCATGTTCTTTGTCTCACCTGGTTTCTTTAGAAGTAGATGTGCTCAGAATTTCGGTTCTGACACCCTACTTTGTTGGTTTTTCACAGGTCATGGTGAACAGTGAGGCTGGACTGGCTACTGGGGATGAATGAGAGTCATACTTGGGCTTGTCATCTTCAGTAGAGGACTTAGTGGCTCTTTCTTTTGTCTTAGTTCTTCTTGCTTCTTTTCAGTTGTTGCTTTATTTTCAGTTGAATAAAATCTTATTTTTGAAATTTACTCTTTCTTATAAATAAAGGAATTTGTTTGGTTCTTATGGATGATGATTGCAACTTCGTTTGTGGTGGTTGGGCTATCCAATGGAGATTGGAACTGTGAGGACCCCAGATCTCTGGGAAGGTTTCCGCAACTCTTAAAAAAAAAAATATTCTGCATTTTTAAAGGGTATGGATTGGGGTCGTTACAGGTTTGGTATCAGAGTCACCACAAAGACTTACACTTTTATCATCTTTCTTGTGTTAAATTTCTAATTTTTGGTATATGAGCCCTGTCCTGAAGCGTCGACAAGTGTGACTCGTCCTCCAGAGCAGTTTTCTTCACTGGTATGGCTATTTAATACTTTTACTTAAAGTATGTGAATTTTGTGTGATTGATTGAAATTATAGTTTAATATTCTTTGTTGTGAATTTAAAAGTCTTGGTGTGATTTCATGAACGATTATTGTTTGTGATCAACCCTAAGTAAATCCATGTACTTAAGAAGTAAATCCATGTAAATCAAGTGAAGTCATCAATAAAGACCATATAGTACGAAAAACCTCCTTTGGATAAAATAGGGGAAGGTCCCCATACATCGGAATGAACAAGTTCAAAAGGCCGAGTGGTGAAGTAATTTCTTTGAAGAAATGCAGTAGCTTTAGATTTCCCAAAAATGCAATCTTTACAAGTCATGTGATTGTCTTTACAAGTATTGTTCAAAAAAGGAAAAAGAGACATTTTTATAAAATTTGGATGACCAAGTCTCTCATGCCAAATACCAATACATTTGTCTTTTACAAGATTGCAAGATGACTTAGATGGAAGAGTCAAAAGTCCATAAAATAGAGATCACCCCTTCTATGGCCTTGCCCAATCAGCTTCCCTGATTGGAGATCCTGCGCGGTGCAATCTTTAGGTGAGAAGGAAACTTGGCATCCATGATCGGTGATTTGGGAAACGGAAAAAAGATTTAGATTAATTTTTGGAACGACTCTTACTTTAGGAACAAAGAAGGTTTGAGAAGTTTTAAAATCAAGTGTTCCAATACTCTCAATTTTTAAAGATGTCCCATCGGCCATTGAAACATAAGAAGATATGGGT
The DNA here is from genome assembly GCF_984573655.1 of Nuphar pumila. Taxonomy (NCBI): domain Eukaryota; kingdom Viridiplantae; phylum Streptophyta; class Magnoliopsida; order Nymphaeales; family Nymphaeaceae; genus Nuphar; species Nuphar pumila. Next base: position 58,405,510 of record NC_143251.1, on the reverse strand, counting down.
TCGGAAAGCACATTAGAAAGCGAGTTTTTATATGATGTCATGTGAAAAGAAGCACCAAAGTCTAGTATCCACATACCTGGAGGTGATGAAGAGTAGGCGATGGTGGCTCCGGATGTTGAAGATGAAGAAGTCTTGAGAAGATGTTGGAGAACTTCGGAGATATGATTAAGAGTTTCTTTGATATCTCCTTCTTTGACACTTTCTTCTTCCTTCTTTGGAGAATTTTTTCCAACCGCGGCCACTTTTCCTTTAAGCTTTGGGCAAACCGGTTTAATGTGACTCGGTTCATTACAATAGTGACAAATCACTCCCTTTCTATATCCATTATTTTTGTTAAAGTGGGGAGGTCTATATGCTTTTACATTTGATCCGGGCCTAGTAACGGCCAAAACTTCATCACTCTTGATACTTAGGCCAAGTCGAGTTTCTTCTTGGCATACTTCGGCAAGGGCGTCTTCAATGGATAAGGCTTTACTTCTATGGAGAAGGGATGCCCTAACTTGTTCATATTCCGGTCGTAGACCATGAAGAAATTGGAAAAAGTGCTCATTTTCAATTTGTTCTCTTCTTAGCTCAATATCTTTCGGAGCCACCCATTTAGGCTCAAGAAGAGCGAGCTCATCCCAAAGAGGGGTTAAAGAGCTAAAGTAGTCACGGACACTCATATCTGCTTGTCTAGTGGAACGAATTTTCTCTTGACAAAAAAATTGTCTAGCAAGATCCTTTTTGGTATACATACCCTTAAGAAAGAACCATGCATCATTGGCTCTTCTAAATTTTGCAATATTTGCACAATTTTTTAGGTTCACATTGTTCATAAACCATGCCAAAATTTTGGCATGATTATTTTCTCAATCCTCAAATTTGGATTGATGGTCATTGATAGCTTTGATGCGTTCATCGCCATCCAAAGCTTTTTCAACCTCATTTTCAATTTTAGTGAGAACAAGAGAGGGTTCGGGAGTAGTTCCCATAACAAACCCCCAAAGTTTCTTACCTCTTAGATGATTTTCCATGGCGGAGGCCCACATAAGATAATTGGATTCATTGAGCTTGAAAGAAAGCTCAACTTTAGAATCACGTTCCATAGGAGCCGAATGGTCTTCTTTCTTTCTTCAAAAGCTTGAGAGGCATGCGTCCCAAGACAACAAAGAAAAAGGTAGAAGCCCGATCACCAATTTTGCTCTGATACCATGTAATGAAAAGCGGGGCTGCGGAAGCACCAATAAAGCAAATCACTCTTTAAGAGTGATTCCAAGAGCCAAGAACACAAACACTAAAAGTGTATACAAAAAAACACAAGGGAAAAATGACCAAAAGTCATAAGTTGGATATTATTGAAGAAATTAAGAAGAGGGTGAAGAACCCTTACCATACAAGAGGAAACCTCCTCTATTTATAGAGGAGGAAGCCTTGAAGAGGGGACCACAAGGGGCTCCCAAGTAGTCGTTGGGAGCCCCAACGACTACATGAGTGGGGCCCTTGTGGTCTTACAAAAAGGTAAAAAGAAAAAGAAAAAAAGAAAAGGGAAAAAAGAAAAAGAGAAGAAAAGAAAAATAAAAAAGGAAAAAGGGTTTACATGGGGATTTACTAAAATACCCCTATCGGGTATTTTGAGAATAAAAGGAAAAACTGTATATATATACATATATGTATATATATACTTATATATATACGTATGTATATATATAAGTATATGTATATATATATAAGTATATGTATATATATATACATAATTTAACACCCCTCTCCAGCCCATTCCAAATGGGCTGGAGAAGAGAGAGTTCTCTCTTCTAAGAACTCCTCTCCTATAGGTTTTCCAAAAATTTTGGAACTCTTAAGTTGACTTTTCAAAAATTTATTTTATTTGAAACTCCTTGATTCTTAAACCTTCTTAGATCCTTCTACAAGTGTTCAAGGGCTCTTTTAAGAGTCCTAAACAAACCTCAAAACAAACTTTTGAAATTACATTAAATTAATTAATTAATTAATTAATATTAATTATTAAATAAATTTCAAAAAGCTTTCAAAAATTACCAAATTAACTTAGGAGGCTTCTTAACATTAATAAACCCCAATTTGAAGGTTTTTGATGAATTTAAAGTTGGAAAATTTGTTGTGCATAGATTTGGATCTGGATACAGATCCAAGATCCAAATCTATCTAAAAAATCCAAATGTATCTTGAGCTGGATCAAATCCAGATTAATATGGGTCCTGGATAGAGTCCAAATTGATATTAATTTAGATTAAATCCATTAAATCTGGTCCGATCCAAATCCGGATATAAATCGACAAACTGCTCAATTTTTAAAAAAATATGATTTTTGGGCCAACTAGCCCGAATTCAGAAAATTAAAATATCGTTGTGCTTAAAATTCCGAGACGCATCGAACGACATATTACACAAATATCAAATTCTGAATTTTGCCCGAATTTTGCCCCAAATTTGCTTGAATTTAAAGGTAAAAAATAAAACTCTTTCTTACACTTCAATTGGCTCGCCTCAACCTTATCGATGAGACCTAAGCCCAGCCCAGACTCAAAAACATCGGTCTAAAATCGAGGCTCAAACGATTTTCTCCCAAACTTAGCTAAATTTTCGAAAATCTAAAATTTAACTGTCTGAAAATGTGCGATATTACAAGCACGACATGTTAGTACTACGATGATTGGATGAAAGGTTTGTAGTAAGCCCAAAACGTGTGAATGGCACATTATTGAAATCATATAATGGTGATGATCGCCTTCACGGGCAAAATGCTCGAGCTGGTTTGAAAGACTAGACCATGTAGAATGAGTCGTCAGTTAAATAAGACCTGACGCGCTCATTCACCTCTTGTTTCCGTCAAGAGAGATGACGGATTGGTACAAAAACTCCGATATACAGGTTGTTAACAACTACCCCTCGAGCAAATGACATGGTATCCCTAATAATCGGAGTTAGGGGATGGGATTAATAGAGATTATCCTAGGTGGTAGATCCCATATACTTCTGCAGAAGTTGGATGCATCTGTTGCCATGTATGCCTTTGGAGGAATCCTCTCTCGGTCATCGACCGCCCCCTTAAGAGCGGACTCCGCTAGCTACCCGAGGTATCGAAAATACATGGGATAATAAATGTAACGACCCCAATTCATACCACTTGAAAATGCGATTTTTTTTTAAATCAATTGCGGAAATCTTCCCCAAAACCCAGGGCCTTTACAGTTTCACTCCCAATTGGATAAAACAACCAACCACAATAGAACTTACATTTATCATCCATACCAAACCAAACATTTATTGAAAGAATAAGTGATAAGTCTCGAGACAATTGCATAAATGAAATTCAGAGTGCAATAACTAAATGAAACGAAAAGGAAATAAAGAAGAGTCACGTTGTCCATCGGTGATCTGCCTAGCAAGTGCGTGACACCCGTAACTTTCCCTAGAAGCCACTCGCTTCACTGATCACCTGCGGCTGCGAAAAACCATAGAAGTAGGGTGTAAGAACCAAAATCCTGAGCACAGGTACTTCTATTGAAACAAGTGAGCTAAAAAACACAGATAAGATTTCATGCAATTGTTCAGAGGAATACAATTATAACATTTACATTATTCAATTAAACATTCCTGCAACAGGGAGCATTTATTAAGCATGAAAGAACATTAATCAATAACAGGGATCACAATTTAAGTAAGCAAGTCATTTAACATGCATTAGAAATTAAACATCAAGCATCCATCAACATGTAACAATTAAGGGAACAGGTAAAATATGAATGTTCTAATACATAGCAGGAATATGCATGACTTATGTGCAATGCATGAACACTTTATTATCTTTCCTTAAGGTTTTTTTTTCATATGCATGCCCTATTAAATGCATACGAATTTAAGGCAACAGGGAGCATTTATTAAGCATGAAAGAACATTAATCAATAACAGGGATCACAATTTAAGTAAGCAAGTCATTTAACATGCATTAAAAATTAAACATCAAGCATCCATCAACATGTAACAATTAAGGGAACAGGTAAAATATGCATGTTCTAATACATACCAGGAATATGCATGACTTATGTGCAATGCATGAACACTTTATTATCTTTCCTTAAGGTTTTTTTTTATATGCATGCCCTATTAAATGCATACGAATTTAAGTTCCTCTTTTTAATTTTCGTTGCTCGCGGATACACCGAATGGGTACAACTTTCCGAGGTTAAGTAGGGTTCCCAGGGTAACTTAGCACACAAGTTGTATTTTATTACTGAGTTTCAAACTTAGCCATCGACCGATTCACCTTCAGAATATTAGACATCCACATCTAATGTGGAGACACTAAGGACCTCTACATCCAATAGTGTCACTTTCTTGGTATACCAAAATAACAACCGTGTCGAACACACCACCCCCAGGTAAAGTGGCGGACTCTCCCTAAAACCGTGGTAGGAGAAAGAACTTCAATATCGAATTCAGGGGTCAAAAGTAAAGTACACGGAGTTTTTGTATTCTCATGGTCCCCCAAAACTGAATCTCTAAGATGCTCGTTCTTTCGATGCAAGATCTTAGATCGTACATTACACTACTCTTGTTCATATCTTTTGATTTAAAGGTCATTTATTAAGTTTTGCAATTCAGCAGACAACAGCAAAAGTAAAAACTCGGCGAGAGTCATCACGGGACCACCGCCCGCGGAAAAGCATAGAACAGTGCAATACAATGCAATAAAAAATATGATTTTTGTGATGCATTTAAAGTAAAAAAAAAGGAGCAAACCATAGCTCGAGGCCTACCAGGCCCATGATGATTCGTTTTGATCATCGAGGCACCATATGCAAAAACCATAATCGCATGCCATATATGAAATAACTCACCTGTCGTCTGAATGCACATTCGTATAAGCAAATCGTTGACTATGCACATGACACAAAAATATTCATGCACATGTATTATTCCATTTCATATACTAGTGACAAATACAATCTTTCATTATATGCTCAACTTTAAAATCAATTGCATACTTGCATTGCAGACATAATCACATCAAGCATAATTTTCTTAAGTGTGCATACACCTGTCAATGCATGAGTCTCTTTGAATGTGTGTGCTCATGTAAACATTACATATGCATAGCTAATGCAAGTACAAAATCAAGTTTTGCATAAACAGAGCAGTGTATGTTATGATTAAATTCTGCATATACTTAGTAAATGCATCTTTCTTTTTATCAAGTGTGTAGGTACCTGTCAATACACTATCCCACAAATACATACCTCAATGCACACTCACTTTAATGATCTATCTTACTAAAATGAACATTAATATATACACAACACTTGCAAGAGAGGAAAATTTGTAACAAAACACCAAATCACTAGTAGACATGAATATATATATTATTTATTTATTTATTTTTAACACATGCCCAACCGACTACTCGGCTAGGCTAGGCTAGGCCTGTCAAGCCAGCTGAATTCGGCTGGTCTGACAACCAGCCTACACAAAAAAAAACAGAACTTTATTAAATTCTTTCTTTTTTGACAGCTTACACCCAACCGACCTAGTCGGCAGGGGTCCCAAACAGGCCCAGCCGACGGTCCCAAACAGGCCCAGCCGACCAGGGTCGGTTTGGTCTGGTCTGGGCAGACTCTGGCCGGACCTGGCAATGTGCTGCCAGACCTATCCCAATCCGGCCCAAGGGTTGGACTGGGTCCATCCTGTAACGCCCCAAAATTTTGATCTTTATAAACCTTTTGAAATAGTTGGAAAACTCCTTTTCTTTACAAAGTTTATTTTTAAAATCACCGGAAACGATTTCTTTAAAAAAAAGGGCAAGTTTGACAATTTTGGGCACGTTAGCGAGAGAACAAAGATTTACCATGGACGATCTGCAATTATAGTTAGGAAACCATTTCTTCTATTAAAAGAAAGTGTCAAGTTATACAAAATTCGGATTCCTCTAGGGAAACCGTAATAAAAACCCAAAATGTTCAGGAGAAGAACTATGAGCAGAAACAGTGGATCCTGAGGCCATCTCGCAGTCGCGTCATCGCTTGTTACGTACTTATTCATCACCTGTACCCATGAAATGGGTTAGTTTCGCGAAAAACTAGTAGGTGAGCACATGAACAGAAAGAACTGAATAAGGCATAAATAATTAATGCAACAAGTAGTAACTAAGCAATTAACTATCTGAGACTAACATAGACATTATACATGTCAGGTGAAGAACTAGCAAGAATATGCAGGAATGATCATAATCAGGTAGTAAGCTGAAAACTACTGAACACCTAGCAAGTCTTGTGCTAAAATTAACACAACACAATTTATCAAGAAGTGTGAACATATTAATTTAAGTTTTGATATTAGCTAGCCTGCAGTACGCGCAGACGCGAATCGTAGAAACAACTGAGACTAGTTTGGGTGTTTGTTATTCCATGTATTTTGAATAACTCGAATAGCTAGTTGAGTCCGCTCCAAAGGGGATGACTTTCAGCCGAGATAGGATTCCCCAAAGGTTGGAAAGTGGCAACGGATGCATCCTACTTCGGTAGAACTCCATGTGATCAACCACCTAGGATAATGTCAGGTAGTCCCATCTCCTAACTCCAAAGATTGGGGAAGTCGGATCTTTGCCCGTGGTTGGTTGTTAACAACCTGTCCATTGGAGTGTGTCTACTGATCCGTCCTCTCCCTTGACAGACTATAAGAAGCGAATGAGTGTGTCAGGGGTAAATTAACTGATGACCCATTCTATATGATCTGGCATTTGACCAAATGAGCATCTTGCTTGTGAAGGCGATCACATTTTATATGTTTTTAGCAATGTGCGTAAAGCACTAATCGAGGTCATAAGATCATCTCCTCCAATCGTCGTAGTACTAACATGCCTCGCATGTCCAAGTGTACGCTACGAGGAAAGGGATATAGGTCCTCAATAGGTGCCTCAGCAGTGTGTTTCGCAAAGATATAATGTTTTAAAAACTTATTTTAAAATTCTAAATCTTTCGAAATGATCAACTTGCCTACATATGGCATGCGATTTTCTCGAATCTCGCATCTGATAACCCAGTGTCTGCATGCTACGCAAGTCTCGACACTGTCCTCGGTAAACGGGTTTCGCAAAAAAACTCCCCGCCCATCAGCTTGATCTTGCCCCAGATCAAGGATTTCCTGAAACATATCGGGTATGTGAACAAGTAAAAAAGGTACTCCTCCTGAATACGCTGAGTCAGGGAGGCTTAGATGCAATAGTGCATCACTCAAAAGGGGGCACAAACTTTACCGGCATAATTGTGCAATCAAGGAACTGGGAACATCGTAAAGGACCCAATTAACTTCGAGGTTGCGTCGTTTAATCCTCAAATCCACCATGGTTGCGAGAGCGAGAGTGGTGGACACCAAAGTACATTCCATGAGGTCATAACCATGAAATTTTACGTGAAGAATGCAACAGGAAAAGCATGTGCGATGGCAAGGCGAAAACGAAAGACAGTAATGCAAAAAGCAAGAGCCTAGGCGCGAAGCGCGATGGCAAAACAAAATGACAGAGACAGGAAATGTGAAAACAAAGGACAAGGATTGTGAAACCGCGTCCTTAAGCAAAAGCTTGGGCGCAAAGCATGGCGGCAAACAAGAAACAGGAAATGTGAAATCAAAGGACAAGGATCGCGAAACTGCGTCCTTGAGCAAAAGACAGAAAGCAGTAAATGTGAAAGCAAAAGCCTGGACCCAAAGCACGGCGGCAAACAGGAAACAGGAAATGCGAAAGCAAAGGACAAAAATCGTGAAACCGCATCCTTGAATTAAATGCATACTTATATACGTATATGTATATAAATACATAATTAAGTCCTTTCGATCTTTAATTATTTAAGCTCGATTCAATTATTTAAGTTCTTATGCAACTTCCCCTACCTTAGGGTATCGCGAGAAAGAAGACGTCTGCGAGCGTAAGTGATCGTCGGTTCGGGGCGCGGGGCGCGAACGGGCTTCATTGCACAACTGCAAATGCGCGAAGATTAGCAATCTAGGAAACAAAGAACAGAGAGCTGGGAGAAGGCTCGACCTCTCAAAAAATACAAGGTAGGGGCCAATGGTCCCCACCGACTTTGAACAAGAACAGGGCAGGGGCCGATGGCCCCCTGCCAGTTTTTGAAAAGGTACGGGGGCAGGAGCCCATGGCTCCTGCCAGTTTGTAAAAGAGGGGGCAGGGTCGATGGCCCCTGCCATTTTTTTAAAAAAAAGAGGGGCAGGGGCTGGCCTCTGCCGGATTGTAAAGAGGGGCACAGGCAGGGGCATCGGCCCCTGCCGGAAATAAAAAGAGGACAGGGGCATCGACCCCTACCGAAAATAAAAGAGGGGCAGGGGGTGATGGCCCCTGTCATCCTTGAAAGGAATCGGGGCAGGGGCCAATGGCCCCTACCGACTTCAAAAATATCGGGTTGGGGCCATTGGCCCCTGCCAGATTCTGAAAAACGAAGCAGGGGCCAAAGGCCCCTACCGGAAACTCCAAGACAGACGTAAGGGGGGTGGGGGGGGTTCCTGACCCCTTCCACCAACCCGCTGAGATATATTAGATTCGTTCACAGGAAATAAGGAGAGAGAGAGAGAGAGAGAGAAATTCACAATGGCTGGGGCGGCACTGCAATACACGACCTCCAAAACCCTAAACATTATAAAGTAAAAACATATACATATTACAAGAATGCCATTAATGAGATCCTATTTAACATGTGTTTCATATAATATGCGTATGGATCTGGATCCAGATCCATACGCATATGCAAACTGTATTCTAACACCCTCCCTCAAGTTGTACGTGATTTTGGAGCATGTACAACTTGCTCTTCAATAGCCAAAATTGACATCTTGTTAATCCCTTGGTAAACAGGTCTGCCACTTGATCTTCTGTTCGAACATGACGTAGTTCTATCTCCTTCATCTCGATTTTCTGCCGTATGAAATGCTGATCAATCTCAATGTGCTTCGTTCTGCTATGCTGGATAGGATTACATGCAATGTTTATTGCGCTTTGATTGTCACATAAAAGAGATGATCGAATAATTGTCTCCCCAAGATCACTCAATAAGTGTCTAATCCATGTGGCTTCTGTCGTGCCTGCAGCCATCGATCTGTATTCAGCCTCTGTACTCGATCGTGCCACTGCCTTTTGTTTTCTGCTGCTCCAGGACACTAAATTGTGCCCAATATAAACACAATATCCAGAGACAGATCGTCTCTCATCTGGATCCCCTGCCCAATCTGCGTCTGTATAAGTGATGAGTGCATGTCCTCTATGAAAATTATCGTTCTTGCGATAAACAAGTCTGTCTCCTATAGTTCCTTTTAAATAGCGTAGAATGCGCTTCACAGCTTCCATATGACCCTCCGTTGAAGCATGCATAAACTGGGATACCTGATTGACACAATAACTATATCAGGTCTGGTAAAGGTCAAGTACTGTAACATCCTCACGAGACTTCTATACGTTGTAGGGTTGACACAAAGAAGACAATCTTCAGAGCTCAGCCTTTGATATAATACACTAGGAGTGCTGACTGGTTTGCAATTCATCATCCCGGCTCTTTCCAGAAGGTCAAGAGTGTATTTTTGTTGCATGAGTGTCAATGTGTCTTGTTGTCTGTCAACTTTCACACCAAGAAAATACCGCAACTCCCCTAAATTTTCATCTTGAAAGTTTTCATTAAAAACTGTTTCACGTCTTGCACATGACTATCTGAGCTCCCAATGATCACAATGTCATCAACATATATAAGAAGTATAACAATGTTCGCGTTTTGGTAAATAAATAGTGAGTGATCCAGAGAGCATCTTCTAAAACCATAACTCTGAATCTGCATAGAGAAACTTTCAAACCAAGAACGGGACGCCTGTTTCAACCCATACAGAGATTTCCTTAGTTTGCACACCCAGGCAATAAGATCCTTCTCGGCATAACCAGGTGGTTGCTCCATATACACTTCTTCCTTTAAAGTTCCATGCAAAAATGCATTTTTAACATCCATTTGGCTAAGGCTCCAACCTTGATCGACTGCTAGGGATATGATGATACGAATAGTACCCATTTTGACTACGGGACTAAAAGTTTCATCGTAGTCTTCACCATATTGTTGTGTGAATCCTCGAGCAACAAGTCGCGCCTTATATCTGTCAATACTTCCTTCAGGCTTATATTTTATTTTATAAACCCATTTTGAGCCAACTACATTCTTTCTTTCTGGCCGAGGGACTATTTCCCAAGTCTGGCATTCATGAAGAGCTTCCATCTCTTCATTCATAGCTTCAGTCCAATGACGGGATTGAAGAGCTTGATTAAAACAAGTGGGTTCATCCTGTTTTGTGAGCTGAGACATAAACAACTGGAAATCAAGGGAGAAGGTCTCATAACTCACCCATCGTTGAATAGGATGCTTAATGCGTGACGGCCTTTGAGCCGAATCATTGGCGACGCTTTCCTCCACATTCCTCGGCTCTGTATTTTTGTCCCGTCTAGTGTATATCTGTCCAAAGAAACGTTCTACTGGGGGTGGCTCAACTGGAGATAATTCACCATGCATTTGTGAGTCATTTAACTCCCTACTCAAGCCGAAGGAAGGACAATTTGTTTGACATGTTTCTCCTGTATTAGCAAAAAGATTTGCGCTCATCCATGGATCATATACTTCTAATTCTCGAGATGGCAACACTGCATAGTCATTGACCTGAAAATTTTGTTCATCAAAAACAACATTTCTGGAGGTCCTAATACGTTTTGTAGTAGGGTCATAGCATCGATAACCTTTGTATTCATCTGAATACCCAACAAATCTGTACTTGACAGCCTTGTCCTGAAACTTATTTCGCAGAGAGAATAAATATGTACATAACATACACAACCAAAAACACGCAGTTTATCGTAAGAGTGATGTTGGGCAAATAAAGTATAATAGGGAGATTTCCGATCCAAGAGTGTCATAGGAAGACGATTTATGATATGAACAGATGTGTGAAAAACTTTTGTCCAGAGACTAACGGGCACATTGCTATCATGTAACATGCTCATCGCGCTCTCGACAATATGCCTGTGTTTCCTCTCCGCAACCCCATTTTGTTGAGGAGTATGAGGGCAAGAAACTTGTCGGCTAATTCCTTTATCTCGAAGAAAGGCAATAAACTCGTTCGATGAATACTCTCCTCCACCATCACATTGTAAATGCACAATATCAGAAGCAAACTTTGTTTTGACCATCGAATGGAATTCCCGAAAAATTTGAAAAACTTCATGCTTGTGTTTTAAGAAATATATCCAAGTATAACGGGAATAGGAATCAATAAAGACAACATAGTAACGACTGCCGGAAAGAGAAGGAATAGGTGCGGGTCCCCAAACATCGAAACAAATAATCTCAAATGGCTTTGAAGCTCTTTTATTTATAATATGAAAAGGAAGAACATGGCTTTTGCAGAGTTCGCATGAAGAACATTTATTATTATTATCAAAAAATGAACTTAAACTAGACTCTGGAAGGAGACCATCAGATACAAGATTTTCAACGAAACCTCGACTACAATGTCCCAAACGACTATGCCAAATATCAGGCTTATTACAATGAGATGAATTAAAAACTTCCAATGAAGGAAAAAAACAAATACTCTGAAGGCGAAGACACTGAAGAATGCTTGGACGACTTCAACTGGAGGACTGGGACTGAGGGCGAAGACACTGGAGGAATCTCCTTGAAGACGTACATGTTTCCTTGTCGCTCCCCCTTAGCGAACGTCTCCTTCGTTCGTAGATCCTTAACATAAACAAAAGAGGGAGTAAATTCGACGGAAGAATTCATATCGTCAACAAGTTTAGCTACAAAAACAATGTTCTTTTTAATATTAGGAGCAAGAAGGACATTTGACAAATGAAGTGAGGACTTTGACATAGGGATATGTGCATTGCCAGTATGACTAATGGAGTGATAAGTTCCATCTCCCGTAACTATACTACCTTTTTCAAAATAAGACAATAAGTGAGATAACTTACCCGTATTACCCGTAACATGTGTGGCGGCACCTGAATCAACATACCATTCACCTTGTTCATTTTGCTTGATCGTCATCTGTGACAATGTTGATAACAAAAGTTGTTGCACATCTGTGGATGGCACTTTTGTGTCCACAACAGTAGTTGATTTATTCTCAATTTTGTTTAGTTTTCCTCTATTCTGTGGATTGGACCAACAATCAGCTTTCACATGTCCTCTTTTGTTACATAAGAAACAAGTGGGCACTCTCTTCTAATTCCCTGTATTAAAAGCCCCCGAAATATTAGGTGTAGGTAAGATACCATGTCCTCCCTGCTCGAAACGTTTGCGGCCTCTGCCTCCTTGATACCCTCCATTCCCTCGTCCAAAACCTACAGAAGTGTCCATGGCCAAAACTGAATGAGGACGAGCTGACTCATTTCCTTTTGCCCTTTGCTTCATAATCATCTCATGCTGAAGAAGTTTCGCTTGGAGGTCGTCAAAAGTGGGCAAGTGAGGAAGGCAGGATAAAGCTGTGGTAAACATGTCAAAATCAGGACCCAATCCATTGAGAAGTTGTTGAACTTTATCTTTATCTGCAATAGCACTTCCAACAACAGCCAATTGATCAGTAATACTCTTCAAGCGGCCTACGTATTCCATGACGATCATGGAGCCTTTCTTCAAACATTAAAATTCATTTTTTAAGTACATAACTCGGGCTTCTGATATCTGAGAGTATGTCTGAGACAGCTTACTCCACAGATCTGCCGCAGTGTAATCATCTGAAAGAGTAACCAACACTTCTTGAGAGAGTGTTGACGTAATATAAGCAACCAAAGACTGATCCCGCTTCCTCCAAGTTGTATACTCTGGATTCTTAATAGAAATGGTAATTAGGTCACCCTTCTCATCCTTGGTTTCCTGCAAAATAAGCCGTGGTGGCATAGGAACTAAACCACCCAAATGTTCATCGAGATCCTGACTCCGTATAAAAGGAAGGATTTGCCTCTTCCATGTCAAAAAATTAGAATGAGTAAGTTTTTCAGTAACGAGCTGACTCAAGAAATTGGCAGAGGGACCAGATGACGAAGAGAAATCCAAGTGAAACGATGAATAAGCAAACAAGATGAATAGAGGAAAAATACATGTACTACCAAAAGTGTTGCACAAAGAACACTAAAACAACAATAAAGGAAAGGAGAAATGGAACCAACACAGGTCTAAAAAAAAACAGTCGTTGATGTTGAGGAAAAGATGGAATCAACACAGACGATGGAATGAAGAAGATAAACAAATGCCAATGAACGAGAATAATAAAAATGGGTAACAGAAAAGAAAAGGCCAGATGAGCACGCTGAAAGGAAAAGGGGGAAAAAAAAAGGGACCACCTTTCAGAAGATGAGATTTCAGATTCAGAAGATGAGATTTTAGATAAAGAGAAGATGATCACGCTGAAACAGTCCACGCTGGGTGTTGTTCACGCTGAAGAATCACGATCTGGGGTTGCTGTTCACGCTGAAGAATCATGATTTGGGTTGTTGTTCACGCTGGGTTTGCTGTTCACGCTGAAGAATCACGATCTGGGGTTGCTGTTCACGCTGAAGAATCACGATCTGGGTTATTGTTCACGCTAGGGTTGTTGTTCACGCACAGGATTAACCTAAGCTCTGATACCATATCAGATTCGTTCACAGGAAATAAGGAGAGAGAGAAATTCACAATAGTTGGGGCGGCACTGCAATACACGACCTCCAAAACCCTAAACATTATAAAGTAAAAACATATACATATTACAAGAATGCCATTAATGAGATCCTATTTAACATGTGTTTCATATAATATGCGTATGGATCTGGATCCAGATCCAAACGCATATGCAAACTGTATTCTAACAAGATAGAGGGCAGAGCGAGAGAAGGAGATGGGGGGAAAGAAGAAGGGAAGGGAGGAGACGTACGTGGGGGAGGAGGTCATCGGACGATGGTCGTCGGCGTCGTCAGACGAGCAAGAGGGAAGGAGAGGGAGACGGGAGATGGAGAGAAAAGAGGGGGGGGGGGGGGAGAGGCTCGTCGGGAAGGAGGAGAAGGGGAGGGAAAAAGGGTGAGAGGGGGAGTCGGGGGAGCCGAGCGGGAAAGAGAGAGAAGACGAGGGGAGAAGCTTCGAATGCTTCCCCCTTTCCCCTTGCGTCTTTTTAAAGACGAAGGGGGCGGGCGCCTCCCGATAGGCCCCGGGCGGCCCACCGTCAGCCCATGAAGGGCTTGGATCTGAGTCGAATCCGGATCCAACCCGGGTCAAGATTTTTTTTTAACTGGGTTTACATCCTACCCTCCTTAAAATAATTTCGTCCTCGAAATTTGATTAAATTCTTTGCTCAAATTACAAGTCAGGGTCTTTTTCCTTATATCAGAATCAGGCTCCCAAGTACATTCCTTTATCCCATGGTGCTTTCAACGCACATTTACAAGAGATATCGTCTTTGATCTAAGCACTTGATCTCAACGATCAACTATCTCGACTGGTCTTTCCTCGAAAGTCAAATCCTTTTGAATGTCCACATCATCATAATTGATGATGTGCGACGGGTCGTGAACGTATCTCCTCAGCATGGATACGTGAAAAACATTATGGATTTGAGCGTATTGAGGAGGTAAAGCCACACGGTAAGCTGCTTCACCAATCCGATCCAGGATCTCGAAAGCTCTGACAAATCTAGGGCTTAGCTTTTCCTTTTTCCCGAACCAAAAAATGCTCTTCGACGGAGATACTTTTACAAAAACCATATCCCCAGTCGAGAAAGTGAGTTCTCGACGACGCCGATCAGCATAACACTTCTGCCGACTCTGGGCAAAACAAAGACGCTCCCTAATCATCTGTACTTGCTGAGTATAGTGCTGAAGCACTATCGGCGAATCCAGCTTTCGCTCACCAACCTCGTCGCAATAAACTGGTGATCGGCAAGGTCTCTCGTATAAGGCCTCGTAAGGAACCATCTCGATGTTAGCATGATAACTGTTATTATACGCGAATTCCACAAGACTGCTATGAGAATCTCATTCTCCCTTCTAGTCCATCATGCAAGCCCACAACATGTCCTCTAGGGTCTGAATGGTGCGTTCAGACTGCCCGTCAGTCTGAGGGTGAAAAGCAGTGTTGAACTTTAACTTCGTGCCTAAAGCCAATTGAAGTTGTCCCCAAAATCTCGAAGTGAATCTTGGGTCGCGGTCAAAAATAATCGAGACTGGAACACCATGTAGTCTCACGATTTCCTTGACATAAAGGTCTGCCAAACTGTCTAGTGACTGACTGAGTCGAATGGGAAGAAAATGAGCCGTCTTGGTGAGTCTATTGATGATCACCCAAATCGCATCGTGTTTTCTCCACGTCCTTGGCAAACCAACTATGAAGTCCATAGTGATGTCCTCCAATTTCCATTGTGGGATTTTCATCCGCTACATTACTCCACCTGGCCTTTGGTGTTCGATCTTGATTTGTTGGCAGGTCAAACACTTTGAAATGTACTCGGATACGTCTCGCTTCATTCCGCTCCACCAGTATTTCTGTTGCAAATCCTTGAACATTTTTGTCATTCCTGGGTGAATCGTGCATCTTGACTTGTGAGCTTCTGCGAGTATTTCCTCTTTCAAAACCGGATCGTCTGGAACCCAGAGGTGATCCTTAAGCCATATGTTTCCTTCTTCTTTTAGATGGAAGGGGGTATCGGCTAGCAATGCTTGAGCCTTCAGCTCCTAATGCGCATCCGTCTTTTGTCTAACAATGATCCTAGCTAGTAGCTCAGGTTGAGCTACCAGGTTAGAAAGACTGATTGAACCTTGCGTGATTACAAATGGTTCCCATGAAACCAGATCTTCAATCAGCTTCCATCCAGCGTATAATAGATTGATCGAAACACCAAAAGTTTTACGGTTGGGGGCGTCAGCCACCACGTTCACCTTTCCTGGGTGGTAGGAAAGGGTGAAGTCATAATCCTTGAGAAATTCTAACCAATGTCATTGGCTTATATTCAGCTCTTTCTGCGAGAATAAGTACTTGAGGCTCTTGTGATCTGTAAAAGCCTCAAAGTGTTCTCCGTATAAGTAGTGTCATCATATCTTCAATGCGAAGACTACCGTCGCCAACTCCAAATCATGAGTCGGATAATTATTCTCATGAACTTTAAGTTGACGCAAGGCATAGGCAATCACCTTTCTGTTTTGCATTAGGACACAACCTAAGCCTGTCCCAGAAGCGTCAGTGTAGATTACAAAACTGCCTTGACCCGATGGTAGGACTAAGATAGGAGCAGTGGTGAGTCGCTCCTTCAGCATCTGAAAACTTTTCTCGCACTTATCATCCCATACAAACTTTGCCTCTTTCTTCAACAGCTTTGTCATAGGTAGAGAGATCTTAGAAAAGTCCTAGATAAACCTTCGGTAATATCCAGCTAATCCGAGAAAACTTCGGATGTCACAAATATTCTTCGGTTGTTTCCAGTTCAGTACAGCCTCAACCTTAGCGGGGTCTACGAACACTCCTTCCTTAGAAATTACGTGTCTAAGGAACATAACCTCCTCGAGCCAAAACTCGCATTTGGAGAACTTAGCGAACAGGTGTTCCTTTCGCAAGTTTTTTAAGATGATGCCCAAATGTTCGCGATGTTGCTCCCGACTTTCGGAATAAACCAGGATGTCGTTGATGAATACTATTACGAAGGTGTCCAAAAATGGCTTGAACACTCAATTCATGAGATCCATGAAAGTTGCGGGCGCGTTGGTGAGTCCGAAAGGCATGATGATAAACTCATAGTGCCCGTATCTGGTCTGGAAGGCCGTCTTAGAGATATTGTCTCCCTTAGTTCTAAGTTGATGGTACCTAGATCTAAGGTTGATCTTAGAAAAGATCTTAGCCTTCCGTAGCTGGTCTAACAGATCCTCGATGCGTGGCAACGAAGACTTATTCTTCATCGTGGTCTGGTTGAGCATTCGATAGTCGATGCACAACCACAACGATCTGTCCTTTTTAACGAATAAAACAGAAGCTCTCCAGGGCGAAACATTGGGGCGAATGAATCTTTGATCCATTAACTCTTGTAACTGCTTCTTGAGCTCCTCGAGCTTGGCTAGCGCCATCCTATAGGGTGCTTTGAAAATCGATGCGGTACTCGGTAGCAATTCAATGTTGAATTCTACCTCTCGGGGCAGGAGAAGTCCTGGCAACTCCTCCGGGAAAACATCTGGAAACTCACGAACCACGTCCAGATCTCTGATAGGGACTCGCACTGGTTCAGACTGGACGACACTAACCAAGAAGCCAGTGCATCCCTTCATTAAGTAGTTATACGCCTTTAGCGATGAAATAATTTGGCTCGCACGGAGAGGCTTTACAAGCTTGAAAACTACCCTAGGCAATCCTAGTGGAGACAAAACGATTTTCCCATCACGCAAAAGACCTTTGCGTGATATTTGTGCAACCAATCCATGCCTATGATGACATCAAATTCGGTCATACTAAGCAACATTGCACAGGCAGGCAGATGTTGGTCTGCCAAGACTACATCCAACTCTGGTACGTAGGTAGCACAAACCGTGTTTTTTCCAATCGGGTTATACACGTCCAGGGCATTATTCAGCGAACTTACAGGTATATGCAAGAGTTCAACAAATTTTACAGAAATAAAAGAATGAGTGACACCACAATCAAAAAGTACGAAAGTTGCTTGGTTAGCAATCAAGATTTTACCTTGCACGAGCTCGCCCTTGGTCAGTTTTGTTGACCGTGGCGGCATAGACGCGTCCTGGCGCCTTCTTTTGGCCGCTAGATTGTGGTTGTTGCGACTGGTAGGAATGTTGCTTTTGTTGCGGCTGCGGCGGTGGTCGGGGGAGCAAAGGTGCTCCGCCATTTCGTCTGAGGTCGTCGGTCGCCTTCTTGTGGCACTCGCGTGCGAAGTGGGCCATTTTGCCACAGTACAGGCACCCACCTGTATCAAGAGGGCATGCCTGCCCAAGGTGAGATCGTCCGCATTTGGGGCAGACATCTCCCGCCTACTGCCTGGCGGGAGGGTTGCCCTTCGACCACTGACGTTTTGAAGGAGGATATTGCTTCTTTCCTCCTTCACGAAAAAGGGCGGCCGCTTGACTTGGTCGCCAGAGGGATTTTTCTTTTGATCGCCACCCGTAGAAGGTGGCTTCTTGCTTTGGGTGCTCTTGGAACGCTCCCAGTTCTCACTCAGGAGAGTGGCTGCAGCAACGGCTGCGGAGAGTCAATGGCATGCTGGTAAGGACCCTTGGTCAGAGTCCTTTCAATCCGCGAACGAATTTTCCCGCCTGCACGCGATCATCCTCGAATAAGTTGGGGCAATATCGCTCCAACTTCTGGAATTTAGCGATGTAATTCGCCAAACTTGATGTGCCTTGACAGAATTCCAAAAACTCCACCTTCTTCTCCCTCGCATGAGGAGGATAATAGTTCCCCAAGAAAGCCCTTTTAAAGGTCTATAACGACCCCAACTATACCCCTTGAAAATGCAAAAAAAAAAAACAAATTTAAAACTATTGCGGAAGTATTCCCAGAAACACAAGGCCTTTACAGTTTCACTCTCAATTGGATAAAACAATCAACCACAATAGAGCTTACAATTATCATTCATACCAAACCAAACATTTATTGAACTAATAAGTAATAAGTCTATAGACAATTGCATAAATGAAGAATTCAGAGTGCAATAACAACTAAATGAAACAAAAAGGAAATAAAAAAAAGCCACGTTGTTCATCTGTGATCTGTCTAGCAAAAACGTGACACCCGTAATTCTCTCATAAGCTAGTCACTTTACGGGTCTCCTGCGGCTGCGAAAAACCACAAATTGAGGGTGCCAGAAATTCGAAGAATTCTGCGTATGAATTCATCTAATGAAATAAATGAACATAAAGAACACATATAAGATTTCATGCAATAATTCAGAGAAATGCAATTATGATAATTACATAATTCAATTAAGCATTCATACAACAGGGAGCATTTATTAAGCATGGAGGAACATTAATCAATAACAGATATCACAATTTAAGTAAGCAAGACATTTAACATGCTTCAGGGAACAAATTATACATTCACCAACATTTAACAATTAAGAAAACAGGTAAAATGTGCATGATTTAATGCATAGCAGGAATATGCATAATTTATGTGCAATGCATGAACACTTTATTATTTTTTCTTAAGGTTTTTCTTTCTAGATGCATGCCCTATTAAATGCATAAATTTAAGTTCTTTTTTTTAATTATCGTTGTCCGCGGATACACCAAACGGGTAAAAATTCTCGAGGTCAAGTAGGGTTCTCAGGGTAACTTAGCACACAAGTTGTATTTTATTATTGGGTTTCAAACTTAGTCCTCGACCGAATCATCTTCGGAACATT
The DNA here is from genome assembly GCF_984573655.1 of Nuphar pumila. NCBI lineage: Eukaryota > Viridiplantae > Streptophyta > Magnoliopsida > Nymphaeales > Nymphaeaceae > Nuphar > Nuphar pumila. Next base: position 58,386,091 of record NC_143251.1, on the reverse strand, counting down.
AGACCTCCACATCTAATGTCGGGACACCAAGGACCCTCCACGCCCACAAGTGTCACTTTCTTGGTATACCAAAATAACAACTGTGTCGAACACACCACCCGTAGGTAATGTGGCGGACTCTCCCTAAAACCGTGGTCAGGAAAAAGAACATCAATATCGGGTTAGGGGTAAACATTAATGCACACGGAGTTTTTATATCCTCGTGGTCCCCCAAAATCGAATCTCTAAGATTCTTATTCTTCCGAGAGGAGATCCCAGAACGTATATTACACTGTTCTTATTTATTATCGTTTTAATAAAAGTCAATTATTGAGTTTTGCAATTCAGCATGGAAAAGCAAAGACAAAAGCTCGCATCTACCCCTACGAGAACCATCACTGTAACGCCCCAAAATTTCAAACTTGCGAACCTTTCAGAAAACAGGCAAGAGACTAGGAAAAATCTCTTTCCTTCAGAGTTTCTTTATGAAATCAGCAGAAGACTATTCTTCTGTTAATTCAGAAAGGAAGCTGACAATTTTAGGTACGTTAGCTAAAAGAACCAAAACTTACAAAATTCGAGTATCCTAAGGAAAATCCGTTACAAACCCAAAGCGTCTAGGACGCGAGCTAAGAGCAGGAAGAAGAAGTCTTGAAGCCATCTTGCAATCGCGTCATCGCCCGTAGTGTACCTAATCATCACTTGTACCCATAGAATGGGTTAGTTTCGCGAAAAACTAGTAGGTGCACAAGAGAGACTACAGGAAACCGAATTAAGTACATTTAATTCAACAGGTTATGCAGTTAAACAGGTAAGCAGTACAAACGGGTAAGTAGTGCAAGCGAGTAAGTAGTACAAGCGCGTAAGTAGTTCAAAACAAGTAAGCAGCGCAACTGTCAAAACGTAACAAGACGATTCATTTAATCGTAAGCTGTGAACTACCACGCAACAAGCTTGTTCTCGTTCCTAGAACGAGGCCTCTTTATCTAATCCAGGTCATCATTTATCGCTCTCACTACTTCCAACAAACGCTTTGTCCGAAACAACCTTAAACTATTCCCATCTCTCAAGGCCTTACATGGCCAATTGTCACCTGTTATGACTCACTAAGGCGTCATGCTTTCTCAGAAAAGCCCACCCTTCAGTAGAAGATCGAAAACACGATCACTATCTAAAATCGCTAACGATCTGATTCTCACATCAGGGATCAGCATGTAATCATGCTAAAGCATAAAGCCAAACTATAGATTTAAAACTGGTTATCTCAAACAATCTCAAAAGATCATCACAGCTCACCATAACTTTTTATGGTAAGCAAAAACACAAGATCCATGTCGGATCGCTCGGTCCAGGAGATATACAACCTGATAAGGAATCACCGCCCTAGAGGGTATACCTGGTCTTGGACCATACACTTCCTCACAGGAGTTCACCGTCTTTGCGGCTACCCGTTCGTGGACAGTGTACATCCTCACAGAGAATCTACCGCTCTAGTCGGATTACCCGATCTGGGAAATGTACAACCTCACAAGGAATTATCGCCCTAAATGGTATACCTAGTCTTGGACCATACACTTCCTCACAGGAATTCACCGTCTTTGCGGCTACCTGTTCGTGGACAGTGTACATCCTCACAGAGAATCTACCACTCTAGTCGGTTACCTGATCTTGATCATAAACGCCATCGCAAATAATCCTTTGAAGATCCGGTCCTCAACAGACATCCTACTCGGTGATACATGCATCCATACAGTCGACTGCTCCAAACAATTGACCGCTCTTGGGTCAGTAGCCACCAATATGGGCACAAGCATGAATATCAGCAATATGTAGCGTATCACTGCACATGGTAAAACACAACACACGATCACCCATTCCTCCAATAAGGCTTCATGAACCATGAACATATTATCGCATACTTCCAACATTTCTTATCACGTGGCATATTAATTACATCACACAGAAACATATAATACTACGCATCGTGTTATTGCCACAAGGAACATTGCAATCCTCAAATAGGACCTCAAAGCATACGTGAACGACACATGAGAACACGCAGATATGGCAATCCAGCTGATTCTATAGGCGAAGACTAACTAACTCTATCCGACAGCCAAACAAAACAATTGAATAAGACAAGCACTCATAGCAATGCTCGTAAGACATACAATTACCATCAAATGGGTTAGTCCATCAGCAAGTAATTAAATTAATCGTAAGGCATAAACCATTGTATCACAAGCCATTCATAAGCAATCATACGGCAGCAGTTATATCACAATATGTAAGCAGCTTATAAGACAAGCGGCCACATCAATCCTAGTTGTCACCAGTTCGTAGATTACAAGTTGTATGCAATCACATCAATCATAAGAGACACAAGCCAACAAGTGCTACAATAAGCACCAAACAGTTCGACCAAGGGGTAAAGCAAGTCACATGCTAATATGTAGCAGCTGGCATAATGCTATTATTATAAGCATTTAACTAGTATGAGAAGCTAGATGTTACTTAGCAAAGAACTGCGTAAGCAGTTTAACAAACTAGAGTAATGCCTCGACAGGCGGGTACAGCTCAACGAGTAACATACTGAACTACCGAGAAAGTACGCAATCGACCAGTGTAAACAGGCTTTATGTTTCGATATTACTGGTCTGCGGGTATGCGCAGGCAAAACGTAGAAACAACCGAGACTAGTTCGGGCGTCTGTTATTCTATGTATTTTCAATAACCCGAATAGCTAGTTGAGTCTGCTCAAAAGGAGACGGCTTTAGCCGAGAGAGGATTCCCCAGAGGCTGATAAGCAGTGTCATGGATGCATCCAACTTCTGCAGAAGTGTTGAGCTAACTATTGTAGCCCCTTTTCCCTTAACTCCAATGATTGGGGAGGCCGGATCATTGCCCGTGGGGTGGTTGTTAACAACCTGTCCATTGGAGTTTTGTACCGCTCTGTCATCTCCCTTGACAGAACAACCAGAAGCGAATGGGTGCGTTAGGGGTTGCTTAACTAACGACTCATCCTATGTTATAGTCTTTAAACCACTCGAGCATCTTGCCTGTGAAGGCGAATGTGAGGCCATTTATGTGATTGCAGCATTGTGCATTTAGCACTATTCGAGGTCGCACGACCATCTCATCCGATCATCGCAGTACTAGACGTGTCGTGCACTACTACAAGTACTCTAGGATGAAGGGGGTATAGCTCCTCAATAGAAGCCTCAACAGGAGTGTTTCACAAAGATGTAATGTTTATTAACTTTACTTTATCTTTTGAAACAACCAGCAGCTTGTGCCAACAATTGGCATGTGATTATCTCGAATCTCATCCGCTATTGGGGTATCTACAAGTCTCGCATGACTCGATATCGGCCTCGATAGACGGAATACTGGTTTCTCAACAAAACCAGTCAATCACATCCTTCCATATGCTTCGATTTGGGCAGTCTTTGATGCTTGTGCGCAGCTCCCTAGAATCTCAAGTCGACTGTGTAAGACTGCGTACACGAAGAGCCAAGATCCTTGCGAGGTATTCCTCTCCTTAGATGAAGGTGTATCGCCAGCTCCCGACTGAACTCTTGTCGCAAAAGGGAGAGTGGTAGATGTCTTTTGCATCCTCCACAAGGATCCCTCAAACGCGTATGCAATGAGCGAAAACTTGAGCGTCATCTGCAATAGCAAGGTAGTAACAACACATATGCAAAAGCAAAAGCCTGGGCGCAAAGCGCGACGGCAAGGTAAAGACTGTAAGCAGGAGAGCAATGCAGAACCTTTGCGCGATGCGCGATGGCAAAGTAAAGACTGTAAGCAAGAGTGCAACGCAGAACCTTTGCGCGATGCGCGACGGCAAAGTGAATGACTGTAAGCAGAAGTGCAACGCAGAACCTTTGCGCGATGCGCGACGGCAAAGTAAAGGGCAAGGATCGCGAAACTGCATTCTTGAGTTAAATGTGTACTCGTATAAATATATATATTTCTATATATATTTATTTAATAGCCCCTTTTTAGTTAATTGAACTTAATTCAATTGTCCAAGTCTTCCGTGCAATCTTCCCCTACATTTGGGAGTTGCAAGCTTGCTGGCGTCTGCGAGTGTAAGCAATGGACGGCTCAGGTCGCGGAGCGCGAGCGGGATCCGTCGTACGAGCTGCAAAAATGATGATTTTAGCAAGCTAACACCAAAAATAGAAGGTCAGGGGCACTGTCGTCGTCCTGACGTAAGGGAAGCAAAGGCAAGGGCATCGTGCCCTTGCACTGTAACGACCCCAACTCATCCCCTTTGAAAAAACGGAATTTTTTTTTTTTTCTAAGACAGTGCGGAAAACTTCCCAGAGACCCGGGGTCCTCACAGTTCCAATTCCAACTGGATAGCCACCAACCACAAATCAACTTGCAATTAACATCCATAACTAACCATTACCTTTATTCATGAATTAAAAACAAATCTCGAAATAAAGTGTATGTCTCAAGTAACCACTGATGACAATAAGGAAATAACAAGAACACTAGACTGAAAAACCAAAATAAAGAGCCACTCTATCCACAAAGAAGACTGTCAAAACTCGTTGTGACTCCTGCGCCCTCCCAGTAGCTGTCGACTTCACTGATCACCTGTTCCTGCGAAAAACCAATGAAGTAGGGTGTCAGAATCGAAATCCTGTGCACAGCTACTTCTTAATGAAACAAGTGAGATAAAGAGTCAAGATGAGATATCATGCAACAATTAATGGAAATACATAAAAGACAGTTTATAGCAATTGAGAATTTATTCATGCAACAATCATAATTACTAAGCATCCACAGACAGTAAAGCAGTAGCATCTACTAAAATTTCAGCATGCAACAGGAATTAAACATTCAACACTTACCCTCATGTACTGAGTAAGGAAACCATTAAAGTATGCATGATCTAATGCATAACAGGAAAAATGCATGTCTTTTATGCAATGCATGAATCATTTTATTATCTTCCATTTAAGTCTTTTGTTTCCTTATGCATTAGATCATGCATACTTTAATGGTTGTGAGCCCCTGCTGTCAGCGAGAAGCAGGGGCAGGGGTTGTGAGCCCCTGCTGTCAGCGAGAAACAGGGAGGCAGGGGGTTGCACCCCTGCCTGAAGAAGACAACGAGGGAGGCTTCACCCTGCCTGCCAAGAGAGCAAGGAGGCGAGGCCCTTCCCTGCAAGCCACTAAGGGGGAGGTAGGGGGGTAGGGGGCTTCGCCCCTGCCTGCCGAATATGCAAAGACGGCTAGGGGACTCGGTCATCTGCCATCTCTGCAAAAGGGCAGCGGCGACGACCCTATTCCGTCCTGCAAAAAGAAACAAAGACAGAGGATGAGCCCATGTTTGCCAAGCAGAAACAGAACACAGGGAGGGCTCGGCCCTCCCCTAAACAATAGAGGGAGGAAGGGGGGTCTCGGCCCCTTCCCAGCGAAACACAAACACAGGGAGGGGGTTGACCAATTTCCTGCGCAATAAACAAGCAGGGAGGGGCTCGACCCCTCCCCTGTATAAAAGACAAGCAGGGAGGGGCTCAACCCCTCCCCCAGCATCAAGGGACCGAGGAGGGGGCTCAACCCCTCCTCCTGCATATTACGAAAGCAGAGGGGGGTGGAACCCTCCCCTGCATAGCACGTAGGCAGGGAGGGCTCGAACACTCCCTACCAACCAAAACGCAGGGACTAGCCCCTGCCGACCCGTCCGAACACTGGGAGGTGGAAGGGGCTCTACCCCTGTCCACCAAACAAGAAAAGAAGGGGAGACGACGACAGGGCTCGGCCCCTGTCGTTGTTCCCAGACTCAGGGAGGTGGCAAGGGCTCGACCCCTGCCGACGACCTGCCTGAACAAGAGGCAGGCAGAAGGCCTTGCCACCCTACCGACCAAGGCACAAGGGCCACCTAGGGGCCCTCCCCTGAGAGCCCTCTGCCAGACAGAGGAGGTGATGCAGGCGGCAGCCCTGCCGTCTGCCAAAAGGGAAAAACAACCGAGGGGAGGTGCTCAGCACCCCCCTCCCTAGCAGATCCAGAGCCACCACGATGGTGGCTCTGGTCCACCGACCCGAGAGCAGGAGGGTCGAGGGAGACGAAGAAGAGAGGAGACTGCGAGGGGTGCTCGGCACCACCCTCTGGGGAGACCTAGAGCGAGAGGCAAGGGGGGAGTCCCCCTGCCGACGACAGGGGGCTCTGCCCCCCTGTCAGTCGACCCAAAGAGAGAGGCAAGGGGGGGGGGGAATCACCCTGCCAACGATAGGCGACGACAGGGGGGGGGGAATCACCCTGCCAACGATAGGCGACGACAGGGGGGTCAGCCCACCCCACCCCCCCTATCGATCGATCCCAAGAGAAGGGCAGGGGGTAACCCCCTGCCGATGAGAGGCGACGACAGGGGGCTCTGCCCCCTGTCGGTCGACCCCCTTACGGAGAAGAGGAAGAGGAGGCGGAAGGAAAAGAAAAGAGGGGAGGTGGATGCGTACTTGGGGTCGCCGGAAGGTGCTCGTCGAAAGGGAGCTCGCCGGAAGGAGGGTTGTCGGCGTGCGAGCGTCGTCGGCGCCTTCGCTGCAAAAAGAAGGAAGGTGGTAGTCGGCGGTGGATGGGGTCTCCAGCGATCCGACGAGGGAGAGACGGTGAGGTGGGTTTCATAGTTGAAACCCCCTACCTCGCTGTCTATAGAAGACCCGAGGGAGGCGGTAAGGCTGTGCCTGATTGCCTCTCCTTTTGGATCCGGGTCGGGTCCAAATCTGAATCCAATCCGGTTCCAACAAAATTTTTTTTTCGGCTATTACAATCATATGACTCCCTCCAGTTGAAACACATAGAATAGTGCAATATAGTGCAATCAAAATAAATGTGTTTTTTGTGATGCATTTAAAATAAATAAATGAGCAAACCACAGCTCGAGGCCCACCTGACCCACGATGATTCATTCTGATCATCAATGCACCTTATGCAAAAAATCACAACGATATGCAATACATACAATGATGTTAACATGTTTCCAAATGCACAATCATTCATACCAATTTGATAATGTGCATGAGCCACCGTAATCATATGCATGTGTTCACCATCCACGTGCAAGTATTTAAGTGTGGTCAATTTTGCATATGCTTTTATGCAATTCATATACTTATGACAAGTGCACGCTTTCACTTAGTGCACATATTCATGTTAATGCATTCTTCCACCTATGAACATTCATGCAACTATATACATGTAAACCCACATAATTTCATGTATACTCAAACATTGGAAACCAGCTTCATATTAACTTGATACGTATGTCATATCCCATCAAGGCAAATGAAAATTCACATTCACAATATAAATAAGATTCAAAGTGCATATTTACAACATAAGCTGAAAGTCTTATGACGAAGCCAAACCCATTCACTCTAGGTTTGCACATGTATTGATAACAACCTGTAAGTAACATACTAATAAACCATGTCATGTCAAGCTAGAACATGTGAATAAGGCGTTTCCATTTTCGGCATGTGCTCAACTCAAAATGCACACACTCAGTTAAATCTGAAAAATTTTAGATACATCACAAGGCATATATATATATATATATATACTCTCTTTTTTTTTAGGAAATAAATTGCAGCCCAAGCCGAGCCCCACTCAGCTGGGACCTGTAGGCCCAAGGCAGGGAGCGGGTGGCCCGGACATACCCCTATACCAGTCCAGCCACTTGGCTGGACTGAACCCAACAGGGCCCGACCTGCTCCAGTGATATAAAATTATTTTTTTTGTAGCATACTCAGGCCAGCACCCACATTATATTTATCAACCTAAATTAGATTTACTAAGTAAAAACTTCAATTTGTAATCAATTTTGGATCCAGATTTAAGTAATTAAACTCCATATTTAAATCTATAATTAAATTAAACTTGAAGTCACTTAATTAAATTCAGATTTAACCAATTAAATAAAAATTCAGATTTTCACTTAATTTAAAACCAGATTTGATAAATCAAGAAAAACTCTGGTTTATTTAAATCCAAAACCAGATGTAGATTATTCAACAAAAAACTCAGGTTTTATTAACTCTAACTCCAGATTTATTTATCAAATAAAAACTCATTTTTTTTTTAAATTTAATATTAGACTTAACTAATCCAAAAACTCAGATTTTATTAAATCTTCAAAACACAAAGAAAGTAAATCAAGAATACTCTTTAACTAAACCAAAACTCGGTTTTTAACAAATCAGATAAAAACTCAGATTTTTATAATCAAATACAAACGTAAATCATGTTTTAAGCAAGATTTCAGGTACATGTATTAAATTCAGATTTTAAGCCTTAAAATATATTTCTGATTTAAAGCCTATTCAATTTAAATCTAAAATCAAAAATACAAATTTAAGATCAACCTAAAAATCAGATTTAACTTAATCAATTAAAAACTCAAATTTCTAATTAATTCCAAAACCAGATTTAACAAATCAACCTAAAAATCAGATTTTCTTAATTAACCACAATAAAAATAATCAACACGCATAGGCTGAGAGGGTTCTCTATATTTTTCCTTTTTTGTTCTCAATCAGTCCAAGATCCACTTGAAATTGGGTTTGAGCAGATCTTCGAGTTCAATCCTAAACCCAACATCAACATACCCAAACCGATGAGGCTATCAATCCATCCAGAAACAGTACATAAACATGAGAGAAAATAGGTACAGAATAAATCCAGAAAAAAAATCTGTACTTAACCTGAACAATAAAGATCTGTGTGTGCAACATTAAACCTACACATGAATAACTAATAATCTGTGCATGCATTATCAAACTAATACATGAACAACTAATAATTTGTGCATGCATTGTCAAAAAAACAAAAAGATCGACAGCGCACACTTGAGAATCTGTACATAAACATAGATTTGCAAAAATCAGTACAGGCTAAATCTGTACCAAAACATAACCTAGCAGAGATCGGCACAAAAAAAAATGGCTGAACATGGACATATACCATCAATAAAAATCTGTACATGTTCTAAAGAAAAATCCAAAATGCATAAACCAGACCCATTTTTTTGAAAGGATGTATAAAATAAAAAAAATACGAATCCATGGAAGAGGATCCATAGATCCTCTTTCATGTATTATAGAGTAGACATATAGATCTATTCTTTTTTTTTCAAGGATTTACATCTAAATCTTGCATAGAATCGAACCGGCATTTGATTTCTTACTTGGATTCAAAAGAGGAGACTCGTACCTTGTACTTGAACCGGAGAGAATAAAAAAAATGACGGTGAAAAGGGGTTGATGGCTGGAGAAGAAGGCTTCTCCTTCTTCTTCCTCCTCTCTCTCTCTCTCTCTCTCTCTCTCTCTCTCTCTCTCTCTCTTTCCCTTTTTTTTTTAAAAAGTGACGGAGAGGGGGGGACGTTCCCCTCTTCTCCAGCCCTTACAAAAAGGGCTGGAGAGTTCCCAATATGAGAACTCTCTCCAAAGTTGCCAAACTTGTTTTAAAAAAAAAAAAATCTTTGTTGACTTTTTCCTAAAACTTCCCATTCTTTTAAAACTTTTTTTCAAATCTTTTTAAACCTTCTTAGGTAAGTAAAAAGACTCTTTTAAGAAGTCCTACTCAGCCCTAAAATAAAAATTCGGAATTGATATTATTTAATATATTAATTCTTAATTATTAATTAGTAATTAATTAAAAATATCTAAAACTTCCAAAAATAACCAAATTAACCCAAAAGGCTTCTCAACCTTATTAAACTCCAAATTAAGGCTTTATATTGAATTTAAAGCTGGAAAAAACGTTGGGCTTGGATTCGGATCCGGATCCAAGATCCAAACCCATACCCAAAACAAAAATAGATCAAGATCTGGATCAAATCCAGATTTAAGTAGGACCTAAATAGAACCCAAATCCATAACAATTTGGATCCAATCCTATCCAACTCTAGATCCATTTCGACAAACTGCTCAATTTTCAGAAAAAACGCGATTTTCGGGCAAACCAGGACTCGAATTCAGAAAAACAAAAAATCCTTTCGCTCAGAATTTTGAGACGCATCAAATGATATATTACACTAATACCAAATTCTGAATTTCGCCTTAAAATAACGCGAATTTCAATTGAATTTCGCTTGAATTTAAAGGTCGAAAACAAAACTTTTTATCTCTCTTCGATTGGCTCATTACGACCTTGTCGTTCGGACCTAGGCCAAGCCCGGTCTCAAAGACATCAGTCTAAAAATCGAGCCTCAAACAATTTTTCTCCCAGACTTGGCCAAATTTTTGACAAAAATCAAATTTAACTAAGTATGAAAATACACGATGTTATAAGGTCTCTAAATGATTTGCGAAGATACAATGTATTGTGAAATTGAGGTTTTACGCTAATGCGCCCAAGGTTGTCAACTTATCTCTTTTCTTTTTAAAAAATCGTTTTCGCTGATTCACAAAAAAAAACTCTGAAAAACAAAGGATTTTCTACTCTTTCAAGTTTATTTTAAAGGTTTACAAGTTCGAAATTTTGGGGCATTACGACCCCCCCCCCTTGCCAGTCTTTCGAGAAGGGGCAGTTGAAGGGAGGGCTTGATGCCTCTCCCTCCTGCCCCTCTAACAAAATGAAGGCCTCTCCCTCCCATAACACTTTTGCAATAATATGAGATTTAATCCATACAGACCAAAATGGTCCCAATCAAATATCAATAGAGCCATCACTTAACAAAAACTGATATGATCATCCAATAAAGACCAAATAAATAATTGAATGATACAACTCACTCACAAAACCGAACATCAAATAACCTTCAGTTGGAGCCAAACACTGGCAATCTAAACAGACAAAAAAACTGAGGTGCACATAACTCACCCTAACAAATATCTCTGGTTCAAACAAAAAGTAACATGGATCCAGAGGCCAATCACCTATCAATCAAACCCAAGACAAGTGTCAACACGATATTAAAAAATAAGATGACTTGAGGTGCACACACAACTCACCGCAACAGCTAATTCTGGCTCCATAACATTGAGGTGCACAAGAAATAAATGAGTTACACACCACACTCATAGAACCTGAGGTCAATCAAACATATATTAAATAAAACGAGTTCGAAAAACTAAGATTTAAACTAGATCTCATAAAAGCTTACACATATATAATTTGACAAGATCAAACAAATATTATATAAACCTTATAAAACATTTAATAAAAATAAATCCAACAATAGTTTAAAAAAATTAAAGATTTTAATTTTTAACAAAAATAACAAATAATTTTTTAAAGATAAGAAAAATGAGTGTTTCCTCATGCATAATGAATGAGATAAATAACTCAAGTAACACTAAAGATATATGATACATACCAGGTCAAGATTTCCCTTGAATCCAAGCCACACAATGGTCACAAATCTTTTACGAAGCACGAACTTGAACCAAAGAATCCCAAGATCCAAAAAAGGCAAAATACCAAGAAAGATTTCTCCGCTCTAATACAATGTAATAAAATATACGAAAATACAAAATGAGGGCCTCTAAGATCTTATAAGATCATAAACACAAAGTGCACATACACATACACAAGTCCAACTAAGGGACAATACAAGAGCACAAAGGCACTACACGAGCACTAAGTGCATTTAAGACATCAAAGAACTAAAGAGAGGAACACAAAAATACAAAAAATATCCATCTTATTGAGCATGAATGCTTAAGAGAAGGATTATCTTACAAAGAGGAGAAAGGCACTATATATGGAGCCAAGATGGGCATTTAAGAGAGGCAGTCTCTATTCCAACAGTCATATTTTCATATAGACACCCTACACTATACAATAAAGACAAAAATAAAATAAAGAAAAAAAATACAATGCTGTCCCTAGTGGACAGTCATAATTTACAGGAGAGCATTACCTATTACATAACATACAATATATATATATATATATATATGATTATGATTATATATACACATGGATATATATACATGGATATATATATATACATACATATATATATATATATTAACAGTAGCTGAGATAGTTCTTAAGCGACTTAATGTTCTGCATGGTGCTATTGGGGTATCAAAAGTTCAAGTTGCGTTATGTGTGCCTGTTTGTCACATGGTTTTGAAGAAAAAAATGCTAGGCAAGGCAGTAACTAAAACCAAAACCAAGGAGAAGAAGCCAAGAACAAAATCTGAAAATGCCATTTAAAATGAATCTAAACATAAACTATATAATGTGAATGTCACATGAAAGAAAATCACTGAAGGAATCGAGACTCCAGGAAGAACCTATTTGCTTTATGAGATATATACACTGGTAAACATGAAAAAGAGGAATTAAATAGAACTTACATTTTCTCCAGGTCAAATATCTCAGGAAATGCAAGATGCATCTGTTTAAAAAAACAAAAATATATGTTAAAATTATACATAAACTTGCAATTAGATCCAGATAATATCTTGTTATTTCCAGTTGATGTGTTGGGAATGATGATAAAAAAGTTCTAATAGAACTAAAACCTTTTTTGTTATTCAACTCAAACTATTCTGGTTTCATGCATCTTAATCTTGATAAATTTCTCCCAGCTATTTGATATGTGTAGCATGTGTACCTCAATATGCCTTTCACGCCCATGTCACTGCAGGTGCTTTGAAAAATAGTGCCAAGTGCTGGGTGCTTCTCAGTGCTGCCATATATAATTATTGCATACTACATGTATGCGTACCTCTGTAATTTTATGCATGCTGTGTAAATATGTTTTTATTTTCTGTATTTTTATTACATTCTCATATCGCCGAACACAATTATTTTAGGATGAAGGCGTAGTTGTTGTTGTTGTTGTATTTTTATTACATTCTCTGTAATGTTATCTATTTTCACAGCCTTAACATGTATAGACTTTACTTTAGAAACCTCAAAAGTAGAACTCTCTAGTATAAAGTCATGGTTGCAGCTATTATTTAGTCAATTAGACCTTATTGATGTGTTTGTCGTAGTTTACTTATCTACTTATTCTGATAAAAGATTGACTTTTTTTATTTTTTGTAAAGTGTTGATGCATTGCGAACCATTGTCTCTTAGATTCCTTTGAAAACCTGTACACACATAAAAACCTCTTAGTGTAGATTATGTTTTCCACCCAAGTCCCATAGGTATGAATGCTGGTACATATTACAAGATGGGTACAGCTGCCACGACACAGTTGTTTCCCAAAAGGAGGCATGGCGTTGCGGCTGGGTCGTGTATGTAATACATAAGAATAAAATAATATACCTAATATATATACAGCAGACGGACAGTTTTACATATAAATAAAAAAAAATTGTAGAGAGCCTAAAATATCTATGGAACATATAACATACCCTATATAAAATATAGTAAATGTCAATGTGTGACCGCACTCAAAAGCAACCTGTCCCAGCACCTAACATCAACATGGGTATGCTCGGCATTTTTAAGTAACCATGCTACATGGTTCTCCACTAAAAAGACTCTGACGATTACGCCTATGCAATCAGATCCACAAAACATTCAATGAAAACATTTGAAACTCAATGGGACTATTATAGAGTGTATTACCCTCAAGGGTACCAAATTAACCCACTGAATGTAGGTACGTCTTTATGCATGCATGTTCGTATCAATGAGTGTATGTATCACGTGTGTATGCAGATACAAACATACCCAGCCATGCCAAAGCTCCCATTTTATGAAAAGAACCCATGTCATACTTGTAACGCCCGTTAAAAAAAAATAAAATAAAATCGCGTCCGACTCGTGTCAGACACGTGCCCTGCACGTGTCAGACACGTGCCCTGCACGTGTCAGACACGTGCCCTGCACGTGTCGGACACGTGTCGGGGGTTTGGTCCGTTGTGTCGGGCCCGGATCCAGGTCCGAACCAGACCCGAGCCTAACCCGGACCCGGGTTCTCGAAGCCTCGAGAACCTACGTCTTTTAAAAGACGCAGACGTCTCGGGCGAGGGTCCAAAACCCTCGCCCCTTCTCTCTCCTCGCCTGTTCTCCTCTCGCTCCTCCCTGTGGCCACCGGGCGTCGGCGACTCGCCGCCGGCCACCTGTTCGCCTCCTCTCTCAGTCCGGCAGGCCTCCCGACGACGCGATGAACCCCCTCTCCGTCCCTTGTGTCGCAGGACGTCGGCGATCGAAGCCGACGGCAACCTCCAAGCTCTGGTGGGCCCCCAATCTCCTTTTTCTGCTCCCGTCAGCGATCGAAGCCAACAGCGGCCTCCGAGCATCGTTGACTCTCCTGTCGACGACCATCTCCACCTCCCGACTGGCGGTCGGCTGCGCTAGGGATCCCGACGCCGGCGACTCGCCGTCGGCCACCGCCTTCGTCCTGGGTGCTGCAGCAGCCGGCAATCGTGCCTCAACCACCTGCTGCCCCCGAGTTTGGGCGACATCCATCTCTCGGCGATTGTCGCCACTCTCAGCCTCTCTCCCTGTTATATCGGCGGTCTCGTTTCTTCCAGCCACCTGACGTCTACAGCTGTCGGCGACAACACCGTCATTGTCCCCTCTCTGCTGTGGTTGTCGTGGTTCCCGATGATCGTCATCTTCAGCAAGCAACCCCGACGGCCCCGTTGTTGCGGCCTTTCAAGGTGAAAAACCCTCCCCTCCTTTTCTTCTCCTTTGTGAGGAGTTGGTCGACAGGGGGCTGAGCCCCCTGTCGTCACCTCTTGTCGGCAGGGGGTTACCCCCCTTGCCTTTTTGCAGTCGGTCGACAGGGGGGCTGAGCCCCCTATCGTTGCCTCTTGTCGGCAGGGGGCTCCACCCCCTGTCGCTTTATTGTTTTTTGGCAGGGGTTTCGCCCCCTACCTCTTGGGGTCCTTTGTCAGGGGGCTTTGCCTCCCTACCCCATCCTGTGTTCGGTACGAGACAAGCCCCGTGCCTTCTTTTGTTTCCCGGTAGGGGGCGAGGCCCCCCTGTCGTTGCTCTTTTTTTCGGCAGAGGGTTTCGCCCCCCTGCCTTATATTGTTGTCTCGGTAGGGGGCGGAGCCCCCCTGCTCTCCTGTTGTTTCTCGGTAGGGGGCGAGGTCCCCCTGCCTTTGTGTTGCTTCTCGGCAGGGGGCTTCGCCCCCCTGCCTTCTTTTGTTTGTCAGCAGGGGGCAAGGCCCCCAGCCTTCAGTCGTTTTCCCTGCAGAGGCGGAGCCCCCATGCACCCTTTGTTGCTCCTCGACAAGGGGGTTCTATCCCACTGCCTCCTGCGTTTTACCGACAGGGGGCGAAGCCTCCCTGCTTTCCTATTTTCAAGCAGAGGCTTTCCCCCTGCTTTCATTTGTTCTCCGGCAAGGGGCTTTGCCCCCTTGCCTTGTTCTTGCTGTCGGCAGCCCCTGCCTGTTTCGTTCCCAGCAGGGCGGTGCCCCTGTCTGAGATCCTGTTCTGACAAGGGGTGTTTCCCCCCGTCTTGTTGTGGCATGTCTCGTTGTGGCGGGTGTGGCAGGGAGCTTCTGCTCCCTCCCGTGCCTTTCTCTGTGCTGGCAGACAGGGAGCTCCGGCTCCCTGCCTCTGCTGCTGTTGCCGAGCAGGGCTGAGGCCCCTGCCTCTGGCACTATATCCTGCGAGAGGCCTTGTTGTGTTTGTTGCTTCTCGTTTATATTACGACATATACTAATGTTCTAAGCTTTCCAGGTTGAACGGTGGATCCAGCTCGCCCTTGTGGCTCGAGCTTGCGCTTGCCTACGCTGTTGGCGTATGAGGACCCGCAACCCCTTAAGGTAGGAGATTCTTGCGTGAAAGGATAATGAACGGATAAATGCTAAAATAATAAAAGATAACTAAAAGAGGATGATATATGTATACGTATAATATATATACGTATGTCTTTACCTTCAAGGACGCGATTTCGTGATCCTTGTCCTCTTTACTTTCTAGCACTTTCTTTTCTGTTGTCGCTGCGCTATATGTGCCTAGGCTTTTCGTTCTTGTCTTTACATTTCATATCTTTTAACTCAAGGATGCGGTTTCGCGATCCTTATCATCTTTACTTTTCCGTACTTTACTTTCTTGTTGCCCCGCGCTTTGCGCCATGGCATTTACTTGTATGTCTTTTTACTCCAGGACATCCTGGTCCTCTTTTACGTTCTCGCACCTTGCTTTTTGCATTTACTTTTATTGCCTTGCGCTTTATGCGCCATGGCCTTGCTACTTGCTTTACTCTTCGTACCTTACTTTTTTATTGTTGTGATGCTGGTTGTCACACTTACTTTTGTATGTGTTCGTCTTTGCCTTGTTGCTGCACTTTGTGTATATGTTTTGCTCGTGCATGTATTCTTATCTCTGTCATATGCTCCTTTACTTGCTTACGCTTATCGTTTAATCGAGGTGCAACCCCATGCCTCATGAGTTGTCCTTTACCCTTGTTAGTCAGTATAGGATCTCATATCTCGTGAGTTGCTTACGTAGTTGGCTACTTGTGTGTTTCGATGGTCGAGGTATGATTTCATACCTCGTGTGTAGCTCTAGCGTTCGACCCTCGCGGTGTAGCTTCGCCCATCGAGTCTTGCCCCTCGATTTACCATTGCATTAGTATGTGCACGGGTTTGCCCTTTGTCAGCTTGCACTCCTTGAGTGCAGTTTCGAGTGTATAGTGTATATCGTTTCACTTGTCTTAAAAGCCACGACACACACTTATGCAGTTTCGAGTGTAGAGGTGAGGGAGAAAGAGAGACGGAAGGAAAAGGAGAAAAAGAGGGGAGAAGAGGCGTACCTGGGGGTCGCCAGAGGAGCTCGCCAGAGGGGGTCACCGATGGCGGCTACTTGGCAGACGCGAGGAGAGTGGGAGAGGTGATCGGGGGAGAGAGAGACGAGGGAGCGAGAGGGGAAAAGGGGGGTTTCGAGAACCTCCCCCCTTTGCCTCGTTATCTTTAAAAGGCACGAAAGAGGCAGTCCCTCCGCTGGTTTCGGGTCTGGATCCGACCCGAATCCAAGTTTATTTTTTTTTTCTTTTTTTCAGGGTTTTACATGCAATCTGATCAAGTTTACGATTGTTTGTACATGTGAAATCTAATCAGACTGCTAATGTGTATGAATGTGCAATTTGATCAGACTATCTATGTGAGTGTTTGCGTATTCTGATCAAATTTGCCAACGTCTTGTGCTTATGCGATCTGATCAGATTTGGCAATATAGGAAACTTGTGTATTCTACCCAGATTTGCCAAAGTTTTCTACTTATGCAATCTGATCAAATTTCGCAGTTTGTGTGCATGTGCAATATGGTCAGGTTGTTGATGGGTGTGTGCATGAGCAATTTGATCAACTGCCTGTAATACCCGACAATTTTTTAGAGATTTTTGTTGAATATTAATATCTAAGGTAATGAATATTTTTGGCAACCTATTTTATGATTTTTTAATACACGATTGCAATCACATCGAAATTTTGAAAAGAACGCAAGTGATTTTGTCTAAATCGGAGCTCGTAAGCTCGCAAAACATGTCCGACAACCTCAAGGGCAAAATCATAATTTTGAAGGTCAATTTTATGAGTTTTGGAAACTTGGTTGCATTCGTATCGAAAAACCAAGAAGAACGGTTTTGATTTCATCAAAATCGGAGTTAAAACGCATTCGGAACATGCTCGGCATGTTCACATTACGTGTATTTGGATCTATTTGCTATGTTCACATTGACAACTCACTGAGACATAAGTTTCAAGATAAAGCCTTAAAGTGCAGGTTTGTGGGATATGCTGAAGACTACAAAGGATATAGGTGCTATGATCCTTTGACTAAGCGCGTCAAAATATCGAGAAATGTAGTTTTTGATGAAATGAATTTTGATGATTAGCCGCCTAATTCAAACCTCCACGTTGCTCATTCCAGTCCTAACATTGAGGTATATCATCCATGGTTAAATTCAGAACTCTTCTCCAATGATAAAGAATACTGCCCAGTAAACTGCAGTCGGAAGGAGATACATGAAAAATCAGCAAGTGAAGTTCAAACGGAAGAGATTGTTACTCAAGACTTGGAGCCAACAAGGTATAAGGGCATTGTATATACCCGGCGAGAGAAAGAGCTCTCATCCATTCCTCATACAGGTTCGGATTCCCCTGATCCTGCTTCTCAGATGATGGATATCAGAAGATCCTCACGGATTCGACATTCGCTCGACAGGTGGGTAAGTTATAAAAAAATTTCATTGGATTTTCAGTTATTTTTTACATCCATAAGTAAAGAAGATGAGCCTCTCATGTTCTATCAAGCTGCAAGTTCTAAAAGATGGGTTGAAGCAATGAATGAAGAAATGGAAGCCTTACATGAATGTGGGACATGGGAGATTGTGCCTAGACCACCAAACAGAAATGTCGTTGGGTCAAAATGGGTATACAAGATAAAATATAAACCAGATGGAAGCATCGAAAGATACAAAGCCAGATTAGTAGCCAAGGGATTCACACAAGAACAAGGACAAGACTTTGATGAAACCTTCAGTCTTGTAGTAAAGATGGGAACTATTCGCATTGTGTTGAGTCTAGCCAATGAACATGGATGGACATTGAGCCAGTTGGACGTTAAAAATGCCTTTTTACACGGGGACTTAAAAGAGGAAGTCTACATGGAACAACCCACTGGGTATGCACAACGAGACGCCAAGAAGTATGTATGCAAGTTGAAGAGGGCACTATATGGATTAAAACAGGCTTCTCGTTCCTGGTTCGAGAGTTTTTCCCTAGAGATACAAAAGCATGGCTTCTCTCAATCTTTTCTTGATCACTCGTTATTCATTCACAGTGAACAAGACGTCACTACTCTTTTATTAATATATGTAGATGACATTATCATCACAGGAAACTGCGTCACTACTCTTTTATTAATATATGTAGATGACATTATCATCACAGGAAACTGCAAAGATCACATTGAGAAGGTGAAGAAGTTACTAAATCAGAGATTTAAAATGAAATATTTGGGAGAGCTGCGGTATTTCCTTGGGGTGGAAGTTGATAAAAGATGTGATACACTTACGCTTACTCAACACAAATACACGTTGGACATTCTCAGCAGGGCAGGCATGACAGATTGTAAGCCATTAGCAACTCCAAGTGTCATTCAAGAAACTGAGTTCTAGAGAAGGGGATATATATGGAGATCCCACTAAGTATCGTAGCATAGTTGGCATGCTGCAATATCTGACTTTTACTAGACCTGACATAGTGTATTCGGTTAATCAGGTGTCTCAGTTTATGCATGAACCTCATACGTCGCATATGGAGGCAGTCAAAAGGATACTTCGTTATCTGAAAGGTACAGTTGGTGATGGCCTGGTATATAAGAAAAGAGAATTAGATTCAAGCGGGGGGCATGATATCATCATTTATGCTGATGCAGATTGGGCGGGTGATCCAGATGAACGACGATCAGTATCTGGTTATTGTAGCTTCATTGGACCGAACCTGATATCTTGGAGCAGTAGAAAACAAAAGGCGATTGCTAGGTCAAGCACTGAGGCTGAATACAGATCGATGGTTGCTGCCACTGCTGAGGCTACATGGATAAGACATCTTCTAACAAAAATGGGAGAACCGATTGCTCGATCATTGTTACTGTGTGACAATCAAAGTGCCATCAATATGTCTTTCAATCCTATCCATCATAGTCGAGCAAAGCATATTGAGATAGATCAACACTTCATTAGGAAAAAGGTTGAAGAAAAGGAGATTGAGCCCATGTTTGTGCGAACTGAATAACAAGTTGTTGATATTTTCACCAAAGGGTTGACAAAGGACAAATTTTGGTTTTTGAAAGACAAGTTGTTCATGGTCCAGGACCATACACAACTTGAGGGAGGCTGAAAAGAAGCCATCGTTGGGTTTTGGACCCAAACCCGACCCGATTCATGTATCGGATCGGGTCAAGATCCAAACTTTGTATAGTGTATTTTAAAACTTATTAGAGGGTATTTTCGTACCCTAGAATTGTACACTAAACATATATATTATTGAATGAGAGACGCAGAGACGGGTGGTTCTTCTTTTCTACAGACTCTTCTCTCGTCTCTTCTTTTCTCTCTTTTGCAGAAGACTGCGTGAAGGCCCCTTTTCTGACAGGTAAGTGGTACAAAACTCTGGGGACATGTGTTTTGGTTTCGAGCGTAAAGCGACTCGTTGGTCCCAGTCCTCAGAGTTGGGGGACCCGGACTACCAATATGTCCTAGGTGGTAGCTCTTTGTTCTTCTGCAGAACTTACAGATGCATCCTGTTTTGGTTTTGGCCTTTGGGAGTTTCTCTCGGTCATTGGCCGCTCCCTTGGGATTTCAGTCTCAGTTAGAATGTTCGGGTTAATAAAATACCCTTGAATAATATATCCCCGAACGTTCCCTTCTGTGATGGTTGTCTTGGCCCGTGTGTACCCGCGGGATAAGATAATATAAACACTATTTAGAACAGTTAGGTATCATAGTGAGTGGAGTTATTAAAGGGACATTTGCATATTCTTTCAGCATGATTTATATTTTGAAATTGTAATGAACTGAAATCCTGAAATGGGTAAATATGAGATGATTGAACTATTACATGAAAGTTATGCATGTTATTGTTATTGTTGTTGCATAACCTACCTCACTTGCTTATTAATGTTGCATACCATGTTTTACTTGCTCATGTATATGACTGTTGATTACTGTTGTTGCTTTACGTGCTATTGTATATGCTAAAGATTTACACTTGACACCCACATCACATACTAGACTCATGATGTACCTGCATTAAGAGTTACAGTTTTCCTACTTAG
Source organism: Nuphar pumila (assembly GCF_984573655.1). Classification (NCBI taxonomy): domain Eukaryota; kingdom Viridiplantae; phylum Streptophyta; class Magnoliopsida; order Nymphaeales; family Nymphaeaceae; genus Nuphar; species Nuphar pumila. The sequence goes on along the minus strand of NC_143251.1, from coordinate 58,365,387 downwards.
ACGTGGCAGTCTAATTCCAATCAATTTACTATTTTTCAGGTAAAGAATAGGGTTTAGGAGCTGCTGCGGGATGAGGCATCAGATCGAGATTTTTGAATTTATTGTTCCAGGGATCGCTTGGGTTTATGAAAATTTTTAATTGTTCATATCATTTAAAATCCTAATGTTAATTTTCATTGATATTGAAATGAAATAAATGTGTTGGGTTTTCTCTCCACCGTAATGTTCCGAAATGCTTAACCCTATATTATTTCTTGTTTTCTCTTTCCAAAAAAAAAAAAGTTTTCAAATTTTGGGTTAAAGTTCCGGGGCGTTACAGGCCCAGCCCAACTCTCGGTTGGACTGGTGCAGACCTGGCAGGCCTGGTTTGCATATTGTAAAAAAAAAAAAAATAATAAGTTTTTTGTTCATCTGTTCGCGGTGGACAGCATGACCTGTCAGGCCCTGTTGAACCAGGTCCGGCTGGGCTAGTGGTGGGCCATGTGCCAGATGAAATTGTTTTTAAAAGAAAACTACGTGGCTTGTCAAATTTTAACTGTCACCACATATACAGATTTTTATTAGATGACGTGCAAAATTCGATACATGATCAATTCTTGTAATTTATGCATATGTTTATGCCTATTTGAGCTTGAATGGAAACGCAAAATTTGCATGTTAATTTCCAGATTTGTTATTTGCATTAGACTTGGCTTATGTATGCAAAAGAATGGAAGTTTCATATGTTGGCACTTGGTATATCAAGTATTATTGCATGTTTGCTTTCACAGGCATGAGCATTCATAAAATTGACGTGCTATTGCGTGAACCTACTTGCATAAGTATTCACATGTTTTAAGTGAAGTGATTCATGAATGAAAGCATGCATTTGATATGAACATATGAATTAGATGAAAACATCCATTTAACATGAATATGTGAACTCATGCGCATGCATATGAATATTGTTGTTTCATACGCATCTCTATATTGGCATACATGATTGTGCATTGAAAGGCATGCGAAACGAATGCATAGTGGTATGTGATTCATGATTTTTGCATATGGATGCATTGATGGTCAAAATGAATTATCGTAGGCCGTGCAAGCCTTGAGCATGTGTTGCTCTTTGTTCGAGATGTTATGCATTGCAAAAATCAAATGTGATATGATTGTTCTAATTGCACCGTTTAATGTTGTCACAGACTGTGGTCCCGTGAAGAGCTTTGCATGTTGATTTGCAAGCTTGTATTATTAATTATGTATGTTGAATTGCAAATTAAAGAAGATGAATTAATAACAAGATAAAAGAAATTAAAAGAACAGTGTAATCTAGGTTTTCTTGATGTCTCTTCTATAGTATGAAAATCTTGGACATTGCGGTTTTGGGAAACCATGAGCATACTAAAACTCTGTATGCGTTGTTGTTACCCATAAACCTGATACTGAGGTTCTTCTCCTGGCCACAGTTTTAGAGAGAATCTGTCACTTTACCTGGGGGTGAAGTGGAATCATGGTTGTTGATTTTCAAAGCGTCCCGACATTAGATGTTGATTTCTAATGTTCTGAAGGTTGTTTCAGTCGAGGGCTTTTGGAACCCAGTAATAAAATACAAATTGTGTAATAAGCTGCAAATGGGAACCTAACTTGACCTCGGAAACTTTTACCCGTTTGGAGTACCAGCGGACAACAGTAATAAAAAGAGGAACTTAAATTGTGTGCATTTAATAAGGACATACATATGAAAAGAAAACTCTGATAAAAGATAATAATTTACTCATGCATGGGTATAAAAATCATGCATATTCCTGCTATGCATTAGATCATGCATATTTACTTGTTACCTTAATTGTGATATATTTGTGAATGCATGATGTTGTTCCCTAAGTCATGTTAAATGTTTGTATTGCTTAATTTGTGGTCTCCGTTGTTTATTAAATTGTTCCCTATTGCATGAATAGTTAATTAAGTTATAAATTTGTTATAATTGCATCCCTCTAAAATATTGTATGAATCTTATTTATATTTTTTTTATTTATTTGTTTCATTAGAGGGATTCGTAAACAAAATTCTTTGGATTCTGACACCCTTACTTTTGTATTTTTAATCATTCTCAATGCTGCCAAATGAGTTATTCTACTATTGTTAAATGTGTTCTATCTATTATTTCAGTGGGTTGTTATAGCGCAGAACAATGCTGCATATTTATGTGCAACATTGTCTGTTGTCCACTGTTTGTGGTTGCAGGTTTCTGCAAGAGAAACATACTGCCAATAGCATACTAATGTTGTCATGTGCATGTGTTGCAGCATAGTTATGACTCGGTGATTATGTTATGCTTCCCGAACAATGTAGATATGACCATAATTGTTTTGTATAACGGCAAAGTATTTATTGGATATGTTATGCATTGGATTTTCATATTTGCAATTGCTTATCTCATACGTATGGAAAATTGTGAAGATTATTGTATGCATGAGTATGATCATGTGCATATTTGAGAGTTTATACATAAAATAAATCACGAGAAAAAAGTATGTTGCAAGCATTTGTTCATATGCATATGCAAATTGTTTTATATGTACAATCTTTTTGTGTGATTGAATGTGCATTGTAAGCATGTTTTGAACAACTGTGTGTGTGCATGTTCACTAAGGATTTTGCATGAGATGCATTGGTAGTCAGACGTGAACCATTGTAGGTCAGGAGCATGTGTTGCTCTAAGACTTGTTTTATGCATTGCAAAATTCATTCTGAAATTTATTGGCTTTCTAATTTAATTGCACTACTACATTATAGCAGGTCAGGTCCCGTGTTGGGTTTTGCATGTTGATTTGCAAAACGGTTCTTATATAAAGAACTTGACTTTCGTTAGAAAGATAAAACAGATAAACATTTAATTAATTTTCTTCCTGAATGTTTCTTCCACAAAGTGGGAATCCTCGATGACAGTTTTGGGAAAACAGTGAGGATATTAAAACTTTGTGTGTGTTTGTGCCCCTGAATCCGATATGATGGTTCGTCTCCCGACCACGGTTTTAGAGAGTTTCCAACCACTTTGCCTGGAGGTAGTATTGTGGCACAGCTGTTATTATTGGTATACCAAGAAAGTGGCATGAGTGGATGCTGATTTTCCGGATGTCCCGACATTAGATGTTAATTTCTTATGTTCCGATAGATGGTGTTGATTCGTGATATTGGTCGAAGAACAAGTATAAAACTCAATAATAAAATACAAATTGTGTGTTAAGCTACAACTAGAAACCTATCTTGCACTTCGGAAATTGTTGTGCCCGTTTTGAGTATCCACGGGTTTAATGAAAAGTGAAACTAAAATTGTGTGTATTTAATAAGGACATGCATGCAAAAGAGAACTCTGATAATAACTTAATAATTTATTCATGCATGTGCATTGAATCATGCATCTTTACTGTTCTAAATTAGTTCATGCATTTTTACTTATTTTTGTCTTATGTGAGAAAACGTTAGTGCATGACACTTGTTTTTAGATGCTTGAATGGTAAATGGTTTATGAGGTGGTTGTTATTATATTCCTATGAATATTTGCATGAATTTGATTTATGATCTTTTTTTTTTTGGATTTTTAGAGGAATTCGTACAAAGAATTTCTAGTTCTTATCCGGTGTTTCAAATATTTTTCTCAGGACTTGGAGCTCAGTGATGGGGGTAACTGCCACATGGAGCCTGCAAGATCGCGTGACTTATTTATGTTATTCTTGACAGTGTGGCTCTGGATTGCATACATTATTTTATTTATGTTCTATGACATTTATTTATTGATTAATAAAGTTGGTTATTCATTGGTTGATTCAATGTAAAGATCACTTGTGGTTTGGTAGTTGTTAAGTTTGTGAGGCCCTAGATCCTTGGGTTTGGTTTTCGCAATTGTTTTAAAAAATAAATAAATAAATTTCACTTTTCACGAGGATAAGTTGGGTCGTTATATTTCACATGTTTGTTGATGGCAGATTTTTAATTTATTTTATATTATAATATTTGGTAGGCCATCCACCAATTATGCTTCATATATATATATATATATATATATCAGCTTTGAATGATCTCCATTAGACTCTCTTCTTCCTCTCTAAAGCACGTCTCTAAAAGGGTTTTTTTTTCTGCTAAGCTACAACTGAACACTAAGAATCCAGGCAGCCCGAAGGCTACAGAAAACCTATTTGTTAGCAAGAGTAGACACATAGATTGAAGATATTCCATAAATCCATACAAAAGATGATAACAGATTCAAACCAATGTGTAAGCATCATCTACTAATCTATAGATTCTACACCATCCTATAGAATATCCTTTTGTGGCCATTAGAAATCATCAACCAAGATGGCATTGTAGGGAGCCGGATTTGCCAACTGAATGGCCATCATCAATCTAACAATGTGCTCAAAGAATCACTAAATTGCAGGACATGCAATTTTCAATATAGACCATAGTCATTAAAGATGTACAGAAACTTTGTTATCATGGCCGAATATGCTAAGGTAAATAAAACCATGTCCTGGAGAAGTTAGAACATAAACACAAGAGCCTGACTAAATGGTTAGAATTGTATAAAAAAATCCTTTAAGAAAACAAAAGCCAACTTTAACCATCACTCAAAGTCCATAAAACACATTCTACCAGATGGTTTTCATCATAACTATAACACATTCCTCCCTCATAACTAAGATCACAATACTAACATATAAAATCAATCACAACATAAAAATAAAAAGAACATTAATAGGGCAAGATATTACTCACTGATAGTGATTCAGGATCTCCGCCACTGGTGCCAGCTATGAAAGGGTCAATCAGGTAATCAACAACCTTAAACACAACAGACATCAGTTAGAGCCTTACTACCACGTGTCAATTTCTCAAAGTAAAAGGCCGATAATAAGCCCTTAAGAAATATTACTAGGGGAACACAATTCAACAAGCAGCACAACATTGTGAGACTATATACTCAATCCACACCTCCTGTCCGAAGTGGCGTGTAAAGAACATCCCAACACTGCAGACATAAAGAGCACATAGGCATTTCATATTAATGTACAAAAACTATCAATAAACACCTCAGATTATGTTATTTCCCAAAAAAATTTACAAGAAAATGCAAAGTTATGAGATCAATAATCCTAATCATCATATGAGGATCCAGAATAACTTTCTAAATACTCGAGAGTAGAATGACAAAGACCAAATAAGAACAGAAATGCTGGAAACAAACTTATGGTGAATTTATGTTTAGCTGCTACAGGTTTATATATTTAAGATAAACATGTAAGCTTTTCAGAAATTGATTGAATGTCATCCGGGCTACTTTTTGTTCACATAACTCTAAAGTTGATAGATTTAGCCCCTTTAAATTATAGAATGCTTTGCGGGTAAGAGAGAGAGAGAGAGTAAATAAGAGATTTCAAAAGATAAAATTATAATTTTAGAGTGAAAATAGATAAAAGGTAAGAGAAGCAGCTATCTGATCTTTTTCTTAAAAAATTAGGCATTTATCATAAATATTTGACACCGAGGGCAGCTAAACATAAATATGCCATAAGTTGTGCCTAAGGCAACTTAAAAGAACAATTGAAAACATCACAAAATACAGGAAAATGACTACGATGGGAAACCTAATCTAATATTAGTTCATTTGAGGGTTGAAATTTCACCACCTCATTTTCAGTATGATGTAAATGAAAATCATGCAAAGAAGCAGAAAACTATCCGCAGAAAATAACATAAAGCTTATAGAAAGGAGGCATTTTTTACTCAATCACCTTTCTGATGACTCTTGATCAGGCGCCTCAGTGACATTCGTTTTCCTGCCTGAGTGTCCCAAAAGTAATGGCTCCATAATTATCTGTAACTGCATAAATTGAAAAAGAAAAGTGTAAAAGCATGATAGTCCATTAAGGAAAGTACTCTTTCACTCCAGCTGGTGCAATTTCATTGAACTTAAACTTTAGATACCACCAGAAAAGGAAGTTAGAAACCTAAAACTAGGTCTATCAATGTGAAAAACACAGTAAAGGCCATGATCTATTGTAATACTCGATAATTTTTGGGCATTTTGCTCAAAACATAAATATCGAATGAAATGGATGTTTTTGATGACCTATTTTGTAATTTTAGACTGCATGATTGTGACCACATCAAAATTTTAAAAAGAACGCAAGTGATTTCATCAAAAACAGAACTCGTATGCTCTCATAACATACCCGACAACCCCAAGGGCACAATCATAATTTTTAAGATCTATTTTATAAGCTTGTATGCGCTCGTAACATACCCGGCAACCCCAAGGGAAAAATCGTTTGTATCAAAAATCTAAGAAAGTCGATCTTGATTTCGTTGAAATCGGAGTTGTAATGCATTTAGAACATACTCGACAAGTTCTAAGGGTAAAATGGTCATTTTATAAACAAAGACCTTTTGAATCACAAACTGAAATGAAAATATGCCCTAATTATGCAAACAGTTATGTTTTGTATCATGTATTACTTTTCAATGAAAATGCTCTATCTGAATTGTTTGAATATGTTTAATATTCTGAATTACCGAAATTGGTATAGACTATCAGAAGTCTAATGTTAAAACCCAGGATTTCAAAATATATATGGGTTGGACCCGAGTCGGGTCTAGACCCGAACCCAAACTGGATACCCCCCCCCCCCCGTGTTTTTATAAAGCAACAGAGGGGGTTAGGGTTTTCTCATTCGAGAAAACCCTCTCCACCTCTGTCGCCTGCCCCCTCTCCTCCCCCGTCCAAGCTCCGACAACCCACAGGCCGGCAGGGCCTCCCCTTCCCTGCGACCCAGTCTGCCCGACCCTCGCCCCGCATCCGACCACCTGCCGCCGGCAGCCCAGTTGTCATCCCCCTTTCCAGAGCACCCCCGACTGTCGCTCACCTCCTTCCCTCGTCCTCTTTTGTTCGTCGGAGGGGCCCCCACGTCGGCTCCCTCACCAGACACTGATGGCCTCGCCCGATACCCCGCGTCGCCCTCTCCCTTTGTCACCCTCTTTCTCCCTATGTCCGGCAGACACCCCCCCTGGGCCTTTGGTTTGAGAAAACCCTCTCTGCCTTTCTTTTTCCCCCTTCTGTCCTCCATCCCCTGACGTCGGCGACACCCCTGAGACCCCCAGGTAGCCCCCGAACCCTTCCTCGAGTCTTCTTCTTATTCTCGTTCTTCCTCTTCTTCGTCTTTTTCGGCGGACCGGCGGGGGCGACGCCCCTGCCGCCTGTCGTTTTTTCGGCAGGCAGGGGCGAGGTTCCCCCTGCCTCTTTCCTCTCTGTCAGGCAGGGGCCGCCTTGTTTTCCGGCAGGCAAGGGCGGAGCCCCCTGCCTCTCCCACCCTCTCTTTTGTCAAGCAGATGCCTTGCCCCTGCCTCTATTGTTCTCTGGTAGGACCCTGCCTCCCTCCTCGCTCCCTTGTCAGGCTGAGGTCGGGCTCGACTTAACTGCAAGCCCACCCTTTGACCTTAGTAGCTCGAGCCAGGTTCAGGCTCGGCCTGTCTGGAGAACCTCACCCTTGCCCCGCCCCTTGTATTTGTCTTTTCAAAGTTTTTGCATGTGTACTCACGATTCTCTTTTTGCAACTCGTGAAACGGATTTCACTCGCACCTCGTGCCTCGAGCCATTCGTTACTTGAAGACGAGCGCAACCTCAAAACTCTCCAAGGTAGGAAAAAGTTGCGCAAAGAACAATGAATGAACTTAAATTAAGAAATTAAAACTTAAAATGAGAAAATGAAGGACTAAGGACAATATATATACGTATATCTATATATGTACGCATTTAACTCAAGGACACAATTTCGCAATCCTTGTCATTTTTCTTTCTTGTCTTTATTGCTTTTTGTTGCCGTCGTGCTTTACGTGCCCAAGTTTTTTCGCATTTACTTTTTGTCTTTATTTTCTTGTCTTTACCTTGCCGTCACGCTTTATGTACCCAGGCTTTTACTTTCGCTTTTATTTTTTGTCTTTTCTTTCATGTATTTACTTTGTTGTCGCGCTTAATGTGCCTAGACTTTTTTCTGTCTTTTCTTGTTTTTACTTTGCCGACGTTGTTCAGTGCATTGCCTTATGCATTTACTTGCTTGCATGTTTGTTTAGCCGAGGTACGGTTTTGTCCTAGTGCACTGCCTTATGCATTTACTTGTATGTTTGTTTAGCCGAGGTGCGGTTCCGTATCTCGTGCACTGCCTTATGCATTTACTTGCTTGCATGTTTGTTTACCGAGGTGTGGTTTCGTATCTTGTGCACTCCCTTGCGTATTCACTTGCTTGCATGTTTATTTAGCCGAAGTACGGTTTCGTGCCTTGTGCATTGCTTACAAGGTTTTTCGCTCGACACGCAGTTTTGCACTTTGGGGATCAATTGCATCTTACCGTCGCACCGTATTGTACACGAGCTCGCTTTTTGTTGACTTTCACTTAAGTGCAGCATTGAGCGTATTCCATTTTGTTTGATTATTTTAAAAGACACGATGCATACTTATGCACTTCGGTTCTCCAAAAAAAGATGATTTTTAGGTGCAAACCTATTTTCGAAATGTAAAGTTTTGTAAAGCAGATTTTGAAAGTCTTTTGCAAGATAGCGGTTGGATCTCCCAAATCAATGTATTTGGGAGAAGTGTTTTACAATTTCGGTTCGTGTATCCAATGCAACTCGGATATTTTTCGATTATGGACACGAACTTGAGCTTTGGGGTGATTTCTTTGAAAAACCCTTATCTCGTTTATCGAAACTAGTATCGCGAGGTATGTGTAGCATATGGATACTGCGATAAACGAATGAGAGATCCGTGGAGATCTTGCTTCATGCAAGTTGCCCAGTGTCATGATTAGTTTGAAAGACAAAAATCATGATCCAAAGTAAGGCATTTGGTTTAGCACATTCCAAGTATGCTCTTTTTCAAAAGATACGGGTTTGTGCCTGAGCACTAAAATCCTTAAAAAGGATTTCTTTTCGTGAGTCTAGCTTTCCAAATAAGCAGTTTTGCAAAGTAAAGTTTTAGAGTCTTTTTTATTGCGAAATAATAGCCAAGTCTCCCAAATCGATGCATTTGGGAATAGGGTTTTTGCTACTTCTGTTTGCGGTTCCGATACAACTCGAATAACCCTGTTTAGAGGCATGGGCATGGGTTGGGCAAGGGTTCTACTGAGGAACCTGCACCATCACTAGATATTTGCTGCATCATTTCCATTGTGAGACTTTGTTGGGTTGTCTTGTCACTTCTTTTGTGAAACCTTTTTGTTGGGTCTTTTCTTGTCAAACTAGATATTTGTTGCATCACTTCCTTTGCGAGTATATGTTGTTGGGTTTTCTTTTGAAAAATTCATGCCCCTCTCTTCATATCCATACTTTTAGATATATACGATATGTTTGGACTACGAGGAGTAGGATGAGAGGTCTGTAGTAATGTGTTTTGGCACATTATTGTAATCATGTAATGTTGATGTTCTCCTAACAAGCAAGAAGCTCGGGTCGGTCTTAAGGACCAGAGTATGTCAAATTTGAACTTGAATGATTACACCATGTTGTGGGGATTTCCTTTGAGAAATCCATGCCCCTATTTTCATAGACGTACTTTTAGACAGGTACATTGCGTACTACGATGAGTGAGATGAGAGGTCTATGTTAACCTCGAACGTGCAATGGAACGTGTTTGAGACCACAAAATGGTGATGTTTTCACCCTCATAATAAGTTGGCATCTCTCATCGTGGTTGTACTTTTGAATAGGTACATTGTGTACTGCAGTGAGTAGGATGAGAGGTGTGTGGTTGCCTCGAATGTGCAGTGGCATGTTTAAATCACCTAATGGTGATGGTTTTCGCCTTCATAGGCAAGATGCTCGAGTGGGTCGAAAGACCAGAGCATATAGAATGGGTCTTCAGTTAAGTAACACCTGACGTACCCATTAGACCTGCAGACTTCATCAAGAGAGAGGATGGATGGTACAAAAACTCCGATAGACAAGTCATTAATGGCTATTTCGGGCAAAAGACTTGGTTTTCCCAGTCATCGAAGTTAGGGGAAATTGGCTATAAAAAGTAGCTTCAGGTACTTCGGCAGAAGTTGAATGCATTCATAGGCCACGAATGCCTTTGGGGATTTTCTCTCTTGGTCATTGGTCCTACCCTTAAGAGCGAACCCAGCTAGCTACCCGCAATATCTAAAATACATGGCATAATAAACCCCTGGATTAGTCTCAGTTGCTTCTACGTATCGTGCCTTGTGCATACCTGCAAGACCAGCTAATATCGAAATAATAAATATCATGTTCACAACACTTGTTGGCTCGAGTCTCTTATGACTAATGTAACTGGTTATAAATCGTAATCTACGAACTGTCTATAACTAGGACTAATGTAACTGCTTGTCTTATAAGTTATTTATATCTCGTGATTAAATGAACTGTTTGTTGTGCAATTGTTTGCACCTTATGATTAATTTAATTGTTTGTCGTGAAATCGTGTGTCTTGTGATGAATGAACTCTTACCTTGTCATAGTTGATAGCTCACTTGATTCTATAATTAATTGCTCACATTGAGAACCTTTATTTGTTTGCATACTCAAGTATTCATGTTAGAAATACTTATTCATTTGCATAGTCTATTGCTCATGCTAGAGGTAGCTTATTTATCGGAATAAGTCAATTAATCATGCTAGGCATAAATCATTACTTGTTATAATTATTTATTTCAGTTTCATATTATCTCACTTGTATACCTACCAGTTTTTCATGAAACTAACCCATTTTACGGGCATAGGTGATAATTGGATCTGTAGGGACTGCGATGACATGATGGTTTGATGAGATCAAGATGAGACTCTTTTCTTGACATTTCGCTCCTTAGGATATTTCGGTAAATTTGCATAAAGGTTTTTCTTGAAAATCTTTCATTTGTACAAGTCTTAAACTAATAAAAATTGTATTTTTATAATCTATTTGAATTCTTAAATGTATGGAACTTCAAATCTGTTTGTGAAAAAATGTTTGTGTTGTAATGCACCTAAGGTTCATTGTGAATTACTATTTAAAAACTCTGCTAAATTAATGATTACAAAGCTTTCAAACTTTTCATAAAAAGTTAAAGTCCTTAATGGGTTTTTGTTCAGGTACAGGTTAGTGAATGAAACGGGGCAAGAGAAGCATCGAGGATTGCACTCTCCGGAGGATCTAGAACTCAGCTCGGGACTTTTTGGTTCATAATATTTTGTGTTCCCAAGTTTTAAACTTTCTATACATTTTGTCGTACATTTTGTCAAAAATGATGTAAATAATATTGTGGTTATACTATGATAAACGCTTTGTGTTACTTCACCCCTGTGGCTTGCTCGAAATTATCAAAACCAGACTCAACATTAAATCGTTTTTTGCTGTCAATTTTCAAAAAGAAAAATTTTCAAAATTTTCGGTAAAGTTTCGTGTTTTAGATTTCTGGGCATCACATCTATTGTCATTTAGGATATTCATCAACAAAAACGACAAAGACTATATGAAGGCATATAATCATGCTTGTTGGTTGGTTAAATGTAATGGCTGGAATTAAACATATCTGGAAAGTGATAGACTTCATTAGAACATGTGATAGCTTGGACCAATAAATTTTAAAAAGCACCCGACAAGTTTCTAGTGCCATTAAATTAAAACATGTTCACATGTACAGACCAATAATGGATCGAAAATACATTTCTTAAGAATTTAATACACAGTTGAGGTTTAAAATGATCAACAAGGAGCCTGCCAAACCTTTGACTTTGAAGAAAGGAGCTTGCTCTGAATCAGTGCCAAAGGGTTCGATGGAACCTGTTGCACAGATTTATTAAATGAAAATCAACTATATCAGACATTGAGAAACCTCTATGAAAACTAAAGCATGTAAAATAACAAAAAATACAGCAAATATCTTCACACCTAACCAAGTGCAAGTGAATTACCAGTTGAGGTTTTCCACTTCTTACAATGTAACGTTTGTTTTGAGAGATTGGCTGAAAAGGAAAACAGCAGGCAAGTCAGACTACTAAATTTTCATTGAAGAATTGATCTCTTTTAAAAGTGAAAGGACTAAACTATTAACTTCAAACTTGTGGCATAAACAAAGACTGCCCCAGAACTCCTCTGATAGAAGACTATTGACTTTTCAGACATTATTGGTTACCCAATCCAATTTAATGCACCTCTCATGAGAAAAAACAGAAGGGAGTTAAATGGGACACAAGAAGAAATGTAACAAAAGTAGCTTGACAATACATAAAACACAGAAAAGAGGAGGCACCATGTAGAAGAAGCTATAGCTTCTAGATATGTGACATAAATATGATAGACCCAGACTAATGAAAATAGCAGGTATTTTATTACTCAATTGAGCAGATCTAATGATTGAATCTGCTTATAAACCTTTAACAACATCAAAGCCTAAAAAAATCATTATCATACTAATACACCTCAAGTGTTTTTTTTCTTTTTAGAAGAGAAACTTTGACATGACCACCATAAGATGGATAAAAAATGCAGAAATGGACGAGATGAGTATTCGCACCTTACCTTACAAGCTTGGATTTTTTAGGTAGAAAAAGAACATCATTTAAGCAATGTAGTTATGATTTCTATAACCTATATAAAACAGACACATAACTAAAAAGATCATCAATACCTAGCACTGGAGAGCCAATATATGTATGTGCTTGTGTGCCCACGGTTTATATATATAATTTTTTAATATATATATATATATATATATATATATATATAACAATAAATTAATAATAAGATTGTAAATTTTAAAGCAAAAATAAAAAAGTAATTCTTAACAACACAACTTCCAAAATATAACACAATAACACATAAAGAAGCATGTGAGTATGATAAACAACAAACTTATCATAAATCTGCCCCATCGTCAGAATTAGAGGGAAGAACAGGATCGAGGTAGTCCATGTTGAGAGTATGCAAATCATGTTCTCCCTCCAAGTCAAAATCTTCTGGATTTACATCCCAATACTTGGATAGTCCACAACTGCATCAAAAAATGACTAACTTAGTATCTAACTTCAAACTTTGAATACAAATATTTAAATACGAACTTTGAATACAAAAGAAAGAAAAAAATACCTATACTCATCTTTGGTGCAGTGAAAATTTAATCGTAGATTAGAGTGAACATAAACCAAATCATCTGCTCTTTTACTAGTGAGTTTGTTTCTTTTAATGTTGTGAATTTGAGCATATGTACTCCAATTTCTTTTACAACATGATGATGTAGCAGGTTGGGATAACAACTTCATTACAAGACGTTGCAGATTTGGTGTCTCTGATCCATATGTTTCCCATCAATTAAAGGGATCTTCCTCGTCCTTTGCCATGAGTGCTGCTAAAGAATCAAATTTCCAAGTAGAGAACTTTCCAAGCTCACTATTTACAACCTTAAACATGTGAGGATCATTAAAAAGTTTTCCCAAACATATCATTTTATTCCCTGATATCTCAGGATCTTCATTTGGTGAAACACGACCAACACCTACTGTCAACCATTGTTTTTCATAATATTTTGGATTGAGAGAATGTGTCATGCAAAGCAAAGGTGTATTGCTTTTATCTCATCTTCTTACTAAAACTGAATGTACATGATTGTAAAATTCTGAATCATCAAGTGCAACATCTTACTTCTCATGTTTAAAAATGATACTTTGAACTTTTTTAATCATATTGTGTTATATTTCATAAATTCTATGAAGCATGGGTACATCTCTGTTAACTTCTCTCAACATTTCTCAAATAGGCTCTATAAATTCAACAAAATATGTAATTTTATTCCACCAAAAATCATCACATATGTATTTTTTGATAGCTTGAGCCTTAACATCATCTTTAGTACGATAAAAATCTCAATCTTGATCAGCCACCATCATCATCAATGCATTCTTGAGTTGCTTAATTCTTTTTATTATATCAATGAGAAAAGCAAAACGAGTTTCAACAACTTTCAGTAACTTGAGATCAAAATGCCTATTAAGTATAGAAAGGGCATGATGATGGTTTACAACAAAATTTCTAATATTTCGAACATCATGCTCTATTTCCTCAATCCATAAACACATTTCACGTGCATGTGCATCATCTTTTGATGGATTGTATACACTCTTAAGTGCCAAATTTAAACTGTGTGTTGCACGAGTCCAAAAAATATGTAAATATGTATCTTCACTTGCCAAATTCATTCCTACACGACTGCAAACTAGAGCATTGTCAGTAATGATTTGCACCATACTTTTTTCACCCGCTTCTTTTATCACTTCGACAAATAATCTCTTTAAATATTCAGCATCTTTATACTCCCTAGATGTGTCAATAGTCTTCAAAAAGATTGGTCCATTAAGTAAGCAATGAAGTTTATCAGTGGCCGCCTTTGTATATCAGTCCACCCATCAGAAACAATAGACACTCCATGTCGTTTCCATGCAAATTTTTTGGTCTCTAACAAGTCTTCAATTCTATTTTTTTTCTCTGCAAGAACGACTGTTCTTAGTTTTTCTGAACTAGGAAGCACATTATCACTCAAATTACAATTAGCCAAAGATGTAATCATATCTTTTCAGTATGGACTTCTAGCTACATTAAAAGAACTTGAGTTTGAGTAAAAGAATCGACCAATCATTTTATCAATTTCTGCTCTTGCCATGTTTTTGAATGACGCTTGTATTGTTTTATTGTCTTCCATCTTTCTTTTCTTCAAAAGTTCTTCTTGTACATCACTAGCAATAGGAAAAGGCAGATTAATCGAATCACTTCTCATCTCTGCAATTTTCTTCTTTTCAGCTTCCTCTTGTTATTTCTTTAATTGCTTTAACAAGTCTTTGTCAACCCCAGAACATGCTCTAATTCCTTGACCACGAATATGCAAAAGATGTGCTTTCACACGCGTATAAGAACCCGTGAAAACAGTCTTACATAGATTACAATGAAACTGCACATTCCCACCACCACCACCACTAGCTTTTATCCCTTTTGTCACAAGCCTCCAAAGTGGTTGAGAAACTTCTAATTCAAGGTTAGAACTTGAACCAACTATATTGACAATGTCACTAGAACTCGCCATTATATCTAAAAAGTGAAAACTGAAAAGAAAAGTGAAACTGAAAACTAAACACAAAATCAAAAAAGTAAGAAGGGGCAGGGGCCCTTTGCACCTGCCTGCGCTACAGGAGAGAGAGCGACTAGCAGGGGCATCGCACCTGCCTAGGGGTGGCAATTGTGTCGGGTTGGCGGGACGACCTGACGGGTTGGCGGGTCAGCATACCCGAACCCGAACCCAACCCGTTTATTAAACGGGTCGGCTGTGGCAAACACGAACCCGGCCCGTTTAATAAACGGGTAACCCGACACGACCCGCCAACCCATTTAATAAATGGGTTGGGTCGGGTAAACGGGTTCTCAGGTCGGGTTGGCGGGTTGACCCACCCGCCTAACCCGTTTATTAAACGGGTAAGTCGGGTTGGCGGGTTGGCATACTCCTAACACGAACCTAACCCGTTTAATAAACGGGTTAGGCGAGTCGACCCGTTTAATAAACGGGTTCATTTTTTCCAAACCCGAACCCGCCTAAGAACCGGGTTGGCGGGTCGTGTCAGGTTGTGCCACCCCTACACCTGCCAATGCTGGAAAAATTGAGCAGCAGGGGCGAAGCCCCTATCGGATGAGATGCAAGGAGGCAGGGCCTTGCCCTGCATGCCTGTGATAGGGAGAAGAGGCAGGGGCGAGGCCCCTGCCTACCTAAGGGTGCGCAAGGGTAGGGGCATCGCCCCTGCTGAAAAACCCCAATCGGCAGAGGGCATCGCCCATGCAGAAGACCCACGTGTGGCAGGAGCGATGCCCTTGCCGTGTTGGGCAAACGAGCAGCAAGGGGAGGCAAAGCCCCTTACCGAACACGAGGAGGGGTCGAGCCCCTCCTCTGCGGAATAAGAGGCATAGGGAGGGGCTGAGCCCCTCCTCTACGAGCGAAGGGTGCAAGAAAGAGGGGATCGAGCCCCTACCTATCCTGCAATAAGGAGGGCCGGCAAGCCCTGCCTGACTGCAATGAAGGAGAGGACGAAGAGGGGAGGGGGAAGAGACACAAAGGAGAGGTCGCGGCCCCTCCCCTGCGTACAGAAGGAACGGGGAGGCAGAGGGGCTCGACCCCTCCCCTATGGAAACAGAGCAACAAGGAGGGGCTCAGTCTCTCCCCTACGAAAATGGGGCACCGGGGAGGGGCTCGACCCCACCCCTGCGAAAACGGGATGGCAGGGAAGGGCTCAGCCCCTCCTCTGCGTAAACAGGGAGAAGAAGAAGAAGACAACGAGGGAGAAAGAGAGATATTACCTGAGAGGTGGCCAGAAAAAGGGGAGCCACCGACGTTGGGAGATGGCGCAGGGGGGGTGTTGGCGGCGACTGTCGGAATACGATGAGCGAGAGGGAGAGTGGAGCGTCGGGTGGCCGGGAAACGGGAGAGAAAAGAGAGGATCGAGGGTCGGTGGCAGAGGGTCATCGGTGGTCTGCCAGAGCTCGGATGAGAGAGGACCTAACCCTAGAGTTTTGTAAAATGAATTCAGAGGTATTCTCCTCCCCCTGCCCCTCTTAAGGGTTGGGCCCCGACCACTCGATTGTTTTGGATCTGGGTCAGATCCGGACCTGACCCGAGTCTAAATTAATTTTTAAAAATGAACGAATATAGACTCGATCAATGTTGACCGAGTCCAAAATGTGGATGGACTCGGCCCCGATGCATTGACCGAGTTTGACTCCTTGTTGACCGTGTTTGCCCCGTGTCCGAAGTCGCACCCGTGTCGGGGCGTGTTGACGCGGGTGCGTCGACCTTCAAGCCGAGTTTGTGTGACTTAGCTTGAATCATGTGTACATAACTTGAAATACGTAAGAGTTACGTATGTTGAGGTTTAGTTGCTTCATATTATGAATTGTGCATGTTTACGTACACATTCACAAAATTACAAGTCTTATTTACGCATGCTTCGAGGTTCAATTTATGAAATATATTGTTACTTGTTGCGATGTTATGATGCGTATGATGATATGCTTCTGCATTATAGGATTAAAATGCAGAGTTACCAGAAGCTTCTTAGGTAGATGGGAAGCTCGCTTCGGAAGCGCGATAATCCTCGCTTCTGAAACTTCATGGGAAGCTCGATTCCCCCACGCTTCTTCTATGCTTCTCATACACATGGTCTATGCATACTATATACTTTTCTCATGTTTCTTTTCATCTTTTTCATGTATTTTCTCTCACGCTTTCACTCACTTTCCATGTATTTTCTTTAAATTGATAACCATCATTGTTAGATTTTAACAAAAATTTAACTCTTTTACAGAAAAATCATGAAATATAAGAATGATCAATTTTATTTTAGTTTTTATTTGTTTATTGTTTGATTCCATATTGCTTCATTTTTTATCCATATTTCGCTTTTAAATTGAAACTTCGCTTCCCACTTCGTATAAATTTTAAAATGCCTTGCTTCTCGCTTCCGCTTCCCATATCGTTTCCCGCTTCCGCTTCCTAGTTTGGCAACTTTGTTAAAATGTCACATGATGTGAAATTATGAATGCATGCGATAAATGTATAAGTTCAATAGTGAACTATGGTTTTTGAAACCTGTTAGCGATATCATGCATGTGATGATATGATTGAAATGTCATGATATAAGCTGTGACATATGGTATGTTATCTGATATGATGCATGAAATATGATATGCATAGATCTTTTTTAGATTAATTGAATGTTCAAGCTCGGATAGTGGCTCACGACCTTGTGTTCGGTCGATTGAATTGATATGTGTTGGCGCCCCGAAGTGGTAACCTAAAATCTTGTAATATGCCAAATGATTATATACATGCTTGTGCCCGTGTTGGTATCCCTGAACCCAGTAAGCGATCAAGTGTATTGATGCATGTATGCTAATAATATTCACTGGATAAAGTACTTGTTAAAGAACTATTTCAGAGAGATTCTCTATGAGGATGTGCATCATCAGATCAGGTGATCTAGCTAGAGTGGTAAGTCTCTGTGAAGAAGTGCATTATCCAAGAGCAGGTAGCCCGCGAAGATGGTATATCTTTATGAGAAAGTGCATTGTCCAAGACCAAGCAGGCCATCTATTTAGGGCGGTAACTCTTTGTGAGGTTGTACATTTCCCAGACCAGGTGATCTAGCATGGATCTTGTAAATCTTTGTTATGATTAAACAAAATGCTATGATGAATTGTGATGATCTTGAGAGTTGGTTGAAATCGTCAGTTATGAATTTATAGATTTGGCTTTTCTGTTATAGCATAATTATATTATGAACTTAGATATGAGAATCAGACCTTTTGTCGATTTTAGATCTTGATAAGAGGTTATAATTGAGACGCTTATGTTAGTATATAGGTGAATGATAAATCACGCCAACAAGTGACTAGGATGACTTATTAGGTGAATAACACATCATGCCTATATAGTTTTGTTGCAAATGATTGCATTATGATTGTAACGCCCCAAAATCGTGGACTTGAAACCTTTTATGAAAAAGGTTGAAAGCATTGAAATCAATCATTTATCAGAGTTTAAAACAGAAGTTCAGCGGAAGATCAAGTTCAAAACAGCAAGTCCCTAGACCTTGGGCGCATTACAACCAAAAGCAGATTCTCCCTTACAAACTGATTTGCAGTTCAAGTATATATTTTATTGAAATGAAAAGAAGAACCACGTTTTGGTAATACAGTTTTAGAAAATCCAGAGTTTAAATCAGAAGAGATGCTTTCAAGAAACTTCATACCACATCTATCAAAAGTATCCCTAAGAGAGCAACGTCAGGAAAGGGCATTGTCTTGAATGCATCGCGTCATCGTGCCTTCGCAAGCTGTATATCCTGTTCACCACTTGCCCATGAAATGGGTCAGTCTCACAACAGACTAGTAGGGGTGCAAAGGACAAGAAAGAACAAAAGCTGCAATAAGTAGCATAAACGCCAAGCAGGAACAAGCAAGACTAGCAGATCTAACCAAATATACTGTGAATTGAGCAAAGCTCTGGTAAAGCAAACAGGTACACACAAGAGCCGGAAGGATCAGAGTGCTAAACAAACAACTATAGCAATCTCACAGATATAATAGGTGAAGAGTAACTAACTATATCCACCAGTCAAGCAAAGCAATTGCATAAGACAAGTATTCATAACAATACTCGTAATACATACAAGTACCATTATATGGTTTTGTCTATCGGACAGTAGCTATGATAAGCAATCATGCGGTAGCAGCTATATCACAAAAGGTGATAACTAGCATAACGCTACTAGTATAAGTAATTGACTAGTATGAGAAGCTAGTCATTCCTTAGCAGAACTGCGCAAACAGTTTAACCAACAAGGGTAATGCCTCGACAGGCGTACCTAGCTCAACGAGTAGCATACCGAACTACCGAGATAACAAGCAAGCAAGCAATGCACGTCACATCATGCATATCCCATGATCATGTGTATAAGTTATATCTTGTCTCATTACTGAGCAGGCCGTTGTGGGTACGCACAAGGCAAAACGTAGAAACAGCCGAGATCGTTTCAGGGGTCCATTATGCTATGTATTTTATTATACCCCGAATGACTGACTGAGTCTGCTTCCTAAGGGGACGGTCTGTGACCAAGAGAGTAAATCCCCAAAGGCCAAAACAAAGGCCCAATGGATGCGCATCCGAACTTCTGCAGAAGTGGCCTGAAGGATTTCCCCTAACCTCCGATGACTGGGGAAGGTCGGATCTTTGCCCAAGATTGCCATTAATGACTGTCCATCGGAGTTTTGTACCATCCATCCTCTCTCTTGATGAACCATCCCGAATGAGCACGACGGAGGGTTTCTTAAAAGTTGTCTCATTCTACATGCTTTGGTCTTTCAACCCAATCGACCATCTTGCCTGTGAAGGCGCATGATTATTATTTAGGTGAGTTATACGCGTCACTGCGCGTTCGAGGCAATCACACACTTCTCATCCTACTCACCGCAGTACGCATTGTACTTATTCAAATGTACAACTACGATAAAAGGGGGTCAATTCATAGTGAGGGTAGAAACATCACTCTTGTGATCTCAAACACATGCCATTGTATGTTCGAGGCAGACATAGACCTCTCATCCTAGTCATCGTAGTACGCAATGTACCTGTTCAAAGGTACAACCACGATGAGAGGGGTATGGATCTCTCGCAGGAAATCCCAATACTACTGCTTTACAGAAGTCCACAGTGAACTCATTCCAGTTCCAACTGATCGTGCTCGGGTCCTTTAGACAATCGCAAGCAATTTGCCTATTACGCGAAATCAACATAACAGGATTAGCTTAATGTGTCAATACACGCTTAGAGGTTACTATAGACCTTTCGTCCTGCTCTTCGTAGTCCAAAAATATCGTACATGACTAAGGATACAATTATAAGAGGAGGAACATGGATCCCTCGTAAGAGATCCAACAATACCTTCACGGAGGAAGGAAGGCGCTACATTCTTGGTTGAACCAGAAAGCCTAGAAACTAGGTCTTGCATCATAAGTGATGCAACGCTGATCTAGCGATGGCGCAAGTACCTCACTAGGATCCCCGCCCTACTCATGCAAGGGCTTCTAAACAAGGCTATCTGAGTCGTATCAGATAGGTGAACTAAGGTTGTAACACACATATCCCAAATACATCGATTTGGGAGATCCGATCGCTATCTCTGCTATACAAGCTATACATTCTTGAAAATAGGATCGCACCTAAGACCATCATCTTTGGAGAACCGAAGTGCATAAGTGTATCTCGTGACTTGTAAGACAAGTGAAACGATATACACTATACACTCGAAGCTGCACTCAGGGAGTGCAAGCTGACAAGGGACAAACCCGTGCACATACTAATATAATGGCAAATTGAGGGACAAGACTCGATGGGCAAAGCTGCACCGCGAGAGTAGAACGCTAGAGTTGCGCACTAGGTATGAGATCATACCTCGATCATCGTAACGCACAAGCAGGCAACTACGTAAGCAACTCGTGAGGTATGAGATCCTATACTGACTACGCAAGTGTAAAGGACGACTCGCGAGGTATAGGGTTGCACCTCGATAACGATAAGCGTAAGCAAGTAAAGAAGCATATGACAGAGACCAAAATACATACACGAGCAAAGCATATGCACGAAGTGCGGCAACAAGGTAAAGACAAACACATACAAAAGGTAAGTGCAGGAGCAAGCACGACAGCACAAGAAAGTAAAGTACGAAAAGTAAAGCAGAAGCAAGGCCATGGAGCATAAAGCGCGGTGCAACAAGTAAATGCAGGAAGTAAAGTGCAAGAACGTAAAGGAGGACCAGGGTTTGCATCCTGAAGAACAAAGCAGACATAAGCAAGTAAATGCCAGGGCGCGAAGCTCGGGGCAGCAGGAAAGTAAAGTGCGAGAAAGTAAAGAGGACAAGGATCGCGAAACCGCGTCCTTGAGTTAAAAGACATGGAATGTAAAGACAGAAATGGAAAGCCTAGGCACATATAGCGCGGCAGCGACAAAAAGGAAAGTGTGAAAAAGTAAAGAGGACAAGGATCGTGAAACCGCGTCCTTGAAGGTAAAGACATACGTATATATATTATACGTATACATATATCGTCCTCTTTTAGTTATCTTTCTTATTTTAGCATTTATCAGGTCATTGTCCTTTCACGCAAGAATCCCCTACCTTAAGGGGTTGCGGGTCCTCGTACGCATGCAGCGTAGGCAAACAAGAGCTCGAGCCACAGAGGGCGAGCTAGATCCACTGTTCAACGTGGAGAGCTTAGAATGTTAGTATATGTCATACTAGAAACGAGAAGCAAACACAGCGAGGCCTCCTGCCTGTAGGAGGCAGATGCAGAAATTCTGCATCCTGCGGACGGGTGCCAGAGGCAGGGGCCTCAGCCCTGCCTGGCAACAACAACAAAGGCAAGGAGCAGAAGCTCCCTGAAAAAAAAAATTAAAAAAAAGATCGGACCCGGGTCGGGTCCAGACCCGACCCGGATCCAACCCGGGCCAGCCCCTCGAAAACCCTTTTCGAGGGGACTGGCAGCCCACGTCAGGGGGCTTCTCCGGCGACACAGGGGGCGGGCCCTATGTGCGCCCCTTCCCTATTAAAAGACGAGAGGGGAGAGGGGAGGGCCTACGAGCCTCCCCCGACCCCCGACTCTCTCTCTCATCTCTCGTCTCTCTCCCCTCTGATCTCTCTTCCCCCGACTCTATCTCTCTCTCTCTCTTTGCCGACGTCGGCCAACCCCCTTCACGGCGCCACCCTCTCCGGCAAACCCCCCCCCCCCCCCCCTTCACGGTAGCCCAGGTAGCCCCCTCTTTTCCCCCCCTCTTTTTCCCCCTTTTTCCTCCCCCTGATTCGTCGGAAGGCCGGCAAGTGGCCGGCGGCCCCTATCGAGCCTTCCTCCTCCTTTTCTCGACAGGCAAGGGGCTCTGCCCCCTTGCCTTCCTCTTATCTCGACAGGCAAGGGGCTCCGCCCCCTTGCCTTCCTCTTTTTCGACAAGCAAGGGGGCTCCGCCCCCCTTGCTTTCCTCTTCTTAGCAGGCAGGGGGCCGCCCCCTGCCCTTTTAATTTTCTGGCAGGGGCCATGGCCCCTGCCCTTCCCTTTCCACGTAGGGGCCGATGGCCCCTACCCTTCTTCTTAAGAGAGGAGGCAGGAGCCGAAGGCTCCTACCCCACCCCTCGGAAACCAAGCAGGGGCCATTTGGCCCCTGCCCCTCTTTTAACCGACAGGGGCCAAAGGCCCTTGTCTCTTTTTCTGGCGAGCTTTTCTCCCCCTATGCATTCCCTTGGCAGGGGCCTTCGGCCCATGCCCCTTTCTTTAAGAAGGCTGGCAGGAGCCGACAGCTCCTGGCCCTCCTTTTAAAAACCCAGCAAGGGCCTTGAAGGCCCTTGCCCCCTCCTTTTGAAGACTTAGCAGGGGCCAAAGGCCCCTGCCCCTCTTACTATTATCACGGCAGGGGCCGATGGCCCCTGCCCTCCTTTAGATATCCGGCAGGGTCCGATGGCCCCTGCACCCATCTCCTTTTAATGGCATGGGTCATTGGACCCTACCCCGTTCTCTTTCGTAATGGTAGGGGTCGATGACTCGTGCATTGAGTTGCGGAGAAACCGAGCTTTCTCCCTACCTATATTCATTTTATACATGCTAAACTACGTATTTTTGCAGTGTTACGCAATGGAGCCCGTTCGCGCCCCGCGAACTAAACCGACGATCACTTACGTTCGTAGACGACTTCATTCTCGCAATACTCCAAGGTAGGAGAAGTTGCACAAGGACTTAAATAATTAAATCAAGCTTAAATAATTGATGATCGAAAGGACTTAATGATATATTTATATACTTATATGTATATAAGTACACTTTTAAATCAAGGACGCGGTTTCGCGATCCTTGTCCTTTGCTTTCGCATTTCAGTTTGCCGTCGCGCTTTGCGCCCAGGCTTTTACTTTCGTATTTACTGCTTATTGTCTTTTAATTCAAGGACGCGGTTTCGCGGTCCTTATCCTTTGCTTACGCACTTTCTGTTTTTGTTGTTGTCGCGCTTTGCGCCCAGGCTTTTGTTTTCATAGTTACTACTTACTGTCTTTTAATTCAAGGACGCGGTTTCGCGATCCTTGTCCCTTGCTTTCGCAGTTCCTGTTTGCCGTCGCGCTTCGCGCCCAGGCACTTCTTTTTTTCGCATTATTGTCTTTTGTTTTTGCCTTGCCATAGACTCAGTGTACTCGGGAGGAATACATATTCCTCTTTCTACCCGATATGTTTTGGGAGAACCCTTGATCTAGGGGCAAGATCAAGTTCTTAGGTGATGGGTTCATTTGTGAAGCCCATTACCAAAACCAGTGTCGTGACTTACATAGCACCCAGACACTGCGTCATCAGATATCAGATTCGAGAAAATCAGATGCCTTATGTTGGCAAGTTGTGTGTGGTTTCGAAAGATTTGATATGTTAAAATAGTTTTTTTAAAAACATTATATCTTTGCGAAACACACTCCCGAGGCTCCTATTAAGGACCTGTATCCCTTTTCTCGTAAGTGTACTTCTTAAACATGCGAGAGATGTTAGTACTACGACGATTGGATGAGAGAGTCTTATGACCTCGATTAATGCTTAGTGCAGGTTGTTGAAAACACATATAAGAGTGGGATCGCCTTCATAGGCAAGATGCTCGTTTCGGTCTAATAGACCAGAGCATGAAGAATGAGGCAACGGCTAAGAAACCCCGTCGCGCTCAATTCAACCTGGCTTCGTCAAGAGAGAGGACGAAGGGTACCAACTCCGATAGACAGTCCATTTATGGCTTTCAAGAAGGGCAAAAGACCCGTTTTTCCCCAGTCATCGGAGGTTAGGAGGATAGGGGCTACATAAGTTAGTCTAACACTTCTGCAGAAGTTGGATGCATCCCTATCAGGCCTTGGGGACTTACTCTCTCGACCATCGGTCGTCTCCATAGGAATAGGATTCAGTCAGACAACCGAGGTATATTAAAATACTTAACATAATGAACACTCGGCTTGGACTCGACTGTTTCGACTCACGTGTCATGTATGTACTCGCATGGTCGGTTATCAAGTAATAACTAAATTGAGAATGCACACCCTTTTCAGTTTGTTATACTTAGCTTATTCCTCCAGTCTATCTGCTTAGTTTGCTCGTTAATACCTGCTGCATAAATTATCTATGCCTAATTTAGTTCTTTCTGTCTTTGTACTCTCCTGCTAGTTTTTCGCAAAACTAACCCATTTGATGGGTACAGGTGACGATTAGGTGCATCAGGCGATGGCG
The DNA here is from genome assembly GCF_984573655.1 of Nuphar pumila. Lineage (NCBI taxonomy): Eukaryota > Viridiplantae > Streptophyta > Magnoliopsida > Nymphaeales > Nymphaeaceae > Nuphar > Nuphar pumila. Next base: position 58,340,543 of record NC_143251.1, on the reverse strand, counting down.
TAACTGCGAGATGATTTAAGGATCCACTGTTTCTGCTCGTAGTTCTTCTCCTGGACATTTTGGTTTTTGATACGGTTTTCCCTTGAGAAACCCCAAATTTTGTACAAACTTGATACTCTCTTTAAATAGAAGAAATGGTTTCCTAAGTATTATTGCAGATCGTCCATGGTAAATCTTTGTTTTCTCGCTAACGTGCCCAAGGTTGTCAAACTTGTCCTCTTTATTTTAAAAGAAATCGTTTCCGCTGATTTTAAAAATAAACTCTGTAAAGAAAAAGAATTTCCCAACTATTTCAAAGAAATTATAAGGTTCGAAATTTTGGGGCGTTACACTGTCTGCCAAGACAAAGAAAGGCAGGGGAGGGAGCATAGGCTCCCTGCCACACCTGCCACAACAAGGCAAGGTGAACAACCTCTGTCAGAACACAATCACGGACAAGGGCACCGCCCTGCTAGGAACGCAAACAGGCCCCTGCCGGCAGCAAGAACAAGGCAAGGGGGCAAAGCCCCTTGCCGGAAAACAAACACCGAGATGCAGGGGGCAAGCCCCTGCTCGAAAACAGGAAAGGAGGGGGGCTTCGCCCCCTGCCAGCAAAACGCAGAAGGCAGGGGGATAGAACACCCTGCCGAGGAGCAACAGAGGGCAGGGGGGAGCTCAGCCCCCTCTCGGGACAAAAAAAGAAGGGAGGTGACAGGGCTCGATCGGTCCCTGACGACACACCCCGAAAGCCCAAGGTGGTGGCAGGGACTCGGTCCCTGCCGACCCACCAGCATGCCAGGTGGCAAGGAGGGGACAATGAGGAGGGGTGCTCGGCACCCCTCCCCTCCTGGTGGACCCAGAGCCACCCACGATGGTGGCTCTGGTCCACCACCACCAAACAAGAACCAAAAGGGGTGGGGTAGGGGGGCAGAGCCCCCTAACAGAGGATTCAGGAGGAAGGGGGCAGAACCCCTGCCAAAAACAACAAAAAGCGACAGGGAGGTGGAACCCCCCTGCCGATGAGAGGCGATGACAGGGGCACAGCCCCCCTGTCGATCGACCCCTCACAGAGAAGAAAAGAAGCAAAGAAGAAGGGAGGGTTTACCTCCGAAGACGGTAGCAACAGGGGAGTCGCCGGCGGTTGAGGTTGCCGAAAAGGCTCAGAGGGAGCAGCGACAATGCTGTTGCCGACCGCCGACAGCAGCAGACATCAGGTGGCCAGAGGCGGCAGCAGCAGGTCAACGGCCAAGGGAAACGGGAGGCGATGAGGAGAGAAGGGAAGCCGGGGATAGGGTGTCGTCAGAACACGAAGGTCGGCGGCGGCTTCTGCCGCAACCGGGACAAGGGCGGTGGTCGGCGCAGTCGACAGCAGACAGGGGGAGTCCTGGAGCGAAGCTCGGAGGCACGATCGGCAGCTGCTCTGGTCGTTGTTGGCCCCAGGGGAAGCGGCAGAAGCGAAGAGGTGGTGGTGGTGCTCGAATGTCGCCGGACTGAGAGGTGGCGGGACGAAGCTGCTCAGAGGTCGATGTCGGCCTTGATCGTTGGCGTCCTGCGACACAGGGAACAAAGAGGGGAGGATCGCTGGTGTGAGGCGATCGTCGGTGGTTGCAGAGGTGGTTGCCGAAACTCTGAGGTACAACACCGAGGACGAAGAGGGGAGTGCTCGCACCGTCGGGAGGATCGCCGGTCGGAGCTGCTCGTCGGCGTCTCCGATCGCCGGCGGCAGCAAGAGGGGGGCGGAGTAGAGGAGAGAAGAGGGGCGAGGGGTTCTGCCCCTCGCCCTAGACGCCTGTGACTTTTTAAAGTCACAGGCTTCTCGAACGATCGAGAAGTCGGGTCCGAGTTCAGGCTCGGGTCCAGCTCGGATCTGGGTCCAACACAACGGACCGACTTTGACACGTGTCTGATACGTGCAAGGCACGTGTCCGACACGTGTCCGACACGTTTTTTTTTTCACAGGATTTACAATGATTGTCTGATTTGAATATATCACACCTATGTATCATGATTGATGTGTATCATGAATATCTAACTGATTTACTTAGAAAGTATATGTGTGTTTCACATTAGAATGATCAAAATATGATTTGACCTATTGTTTATAAAAATTATAAATGCATATGAAAATGATGCAATGACCTGAATGTTATATATATATATATATATATATATATATATATATATATATATATATATATATATATATATATATATTTGTAAGATGACTTGTATGTCTTAAATGCATATGGATTATGATTTATGAAGTGAGTTAAGGTTGAATGAAATATTAAATGATGGGATGCTTTTAAATGCCTTATGTTTGAATGCTTAAATGGATGACTTATAGGACGTTATCCCCTTGTCTATTACTTGATGATTGATGAATAATACGTGATGTCTTTACTTTTGAATGCCTGATACGTTTTCTTCAAGTTTGGGATTTGTTGCCCTATCAGGCTTTAGCAAGTCTGACCCCGTTTTATGGGAGACATGTAATGCAGGTAAAATATGATGAGTAGTTGAAGTGAAAGATTGGTCGAGCTGCATCCTCGAGGGTTCGCTCTTACCTTACGATCTTAGTAGACATGATCTTTTTGTTTTAAGTACTTGATCATGTAGAGATTGAATCGTTGTCTACTCTTATTTGAAATAGAATTAAAACTCTTCATATTTCAGTCTTATATAGTATGGGGTTTGAAATGTGTATATCATGTACGTCTTGATTTAATTTTTATCTCTTGTGTGACCCCGCCCAAAGTCTTAACTGTTTGAAAAAACCATTTTCGCATTATAAGATTTGACTTATACTGTAACGCCCCAAAATTTTAACCCAGATTTTTCAGGATTTTTTTTTTTTTATGAAACCAACAAATGATTCTAGGATTAAGCATTTCAGAACGATACAGGAAGGTAAAAGCAACCTCACCATTTATTTGTATTCCAATAATAATAGAGTCCAAACAGAGTTTATCACATCATCAGTCTTAAAACAAAAATTGCAATCAAAAAGCAATTAGGACCGCCAGGGAACAAATAGATCCAGTCCTGGTCAGCGCCTCATCCCGCTTCGCTCATGGACTACTCTGTGCCTGAAAATGATAAAAGTTATAGGAATTAGACTACCACGTCTAAGTAGGAAAACTGCAATTATTCTTGCAAGTAGATCATGTGTCAGGTGTGATGTGGGTGTCGTGTTTGAATTTCAGTCTAAACATAAACACATAAGGAATTCGATGCAATAGCAATAATAGACATATATCTGAATAGAAAGGTAGATTATGTAACAGTTATACTTAAGCACAAAAAGCATTTTATACAACTACAACAATTAAGCAAGGTATTAAGCAATTAAAGCAGAACTTACACTAACACGAATAACATCCATAATATGAATTCAATTAACTAATATATACACAGTTTAGGATGTCGTTTCATCATAAGCACCGAACATAATGCATGATGAAAGAGTATGCAATTGTCTCTTTAATGACTCTAACACAGTGATACCTAACTGTTCTAGTTGATGTTTATCTTTTCTTATCCCGCGGGTACACACGGGCCAAGGCAACCATCACAGAAAAGAACGTTCGGGGGTATATTATTCAAAGTTGTTTTATTAAGTCGAACATTCTAACTGTGACTGAAAATCCCAAGGAAGCGGCGAGTGACCGAGAGAAACTCCCAAAGGCCAAAACCAAAACAGGATGCATCCCTAACTTCTGCAGAAGAACATAGAACTACCGCCTAGGACACATTTGGTAGTCCGGGTCCCCCGACTCTGAGGACTGGGACCAACGAGTCGCTTTACGCTCGAAACCAAACACATGTCCTCAGAGTTTTGTACCACTTACCCTCTCCAAGGTAAGCCCGAATCTGAGTGGGTTAATCTTTTCATTTAGTTATTTTCCCGAAGTATGGGGCATTTTTCCAACTTCTTTCTACTATCATAGTAGTAGGATTCTCAACCTTAGTCATTTTACCCAGGTGCATAGAACAGTCCCAGTCATTTGTCATTTTAATTGCATAACCCACCCAAAGTGCTTCGGTGCCTTTAAACCAGTCAAGCACAAAAGTTATTATTTAATTTCCTTACCAATATACTTGAATCAAACCACGTACCTTCATTAGGTACTTAACCCGTATCGCCCCTTGGGCAAGGTTTCCCTAAACCATTTAATTTAAGTTTCTTATCAGTATTACGATCATTATTCTAAATGCTTGGGTACCTTTAAATTGTAAAGTACCACGACCCCGGTACCTTTAAACCAGTCGGTCGCACAAACTCTATGATTAAGTTTTCATCATTTTTTTTCCATAACACACAGGCTAATAGCCCAAATACCCGTATCGGGTAGTCCAATCTGTCTTACCCATTAGGCAAGGCACATGTCTAAAGATTGCAGCGTGCACCAGGTTATGTGTTGAATCAACATCTAATATGTAACAGCTTCTATGTATGCTCAGCATAGTTTTTTTATCATGTAGGGTCTCAATATTGAAATAAAAATTTCCCACAAACATGGTAACTACCAGTATCTTTAATAGTTAACATGAGTTATCATAAGCATGCCATATCTCCCAGCATAATACATAGAGAAAAATAGGCTAACAGGAATTTACCTAGACAAGTTAGGGTTTATATAATAAAATAGTGTCAATCGGCCAGCATAAACATGCTATATTTTACAGGATGAAACTATTAGCATCTGTCAACATAAATTATGTTATGTTTAACATAGGTTTACAGAATAATTTAATCAACATCGGCTGATTATAAACTATGCTAAGTTCAGCATAACTTTACAGAATAAAGTAATCAACATCGGACAATCATAAACTATGATGGTTCAGCATAGCTTTACAGGATAAAACATTCAATCTCGGCTAATCATAAACTATGATAGTTCAGCGTAGCTTTACAGACTAAACCATCAACATTGAGCAATAATGAGAATATCAAGTGGGTGGTCAGAATTAACATGGAAAACTTATAATCACAAAGCAACAGCTGTACCAATCGGCCAGAACTACGGTCTCCTTTCACATTAGTTGATTTTGGAATTTGAGATTTGTACATAGTAGTGTTTCATTAGTTTATGATGACAGTACTTTATTAGTTTATTGTGATGTTTGCATTGACTCATAAATATGATGAATCTAAGTTCCGTACTTCTTAGCTTTTGTACTTCAATTCTAGTTATATCACTAAATGTTATGAAATTATGAAATGTATATATTTTTGTAATATATATAGTATATTTTTACTATATTGAATATAAAATAGAAGTTAACAAAACCTGTAAGTCACTTGACCCGGCTGAGTCCCACTCCCACATTAAAACTGAACAAGTGGAGTCATGACTCAATGGGTTATAGATTGGAACGGATGCAATCGGCCAACGTAAATCAACACAAGCGTGATATATGTTTCAGAATAAGAAAGATATGATCTGTTAACAAGATTTTTCATAAGCCTAATTTGTATTACAACATTACTTATAAAAAAATCAGCATGCGTCATCACAAGCCTGGAAGAAAACCCCTCCAAATTTGGGTTTATCCACTGCTACCTCTAAAGTCATCTTTTTACGAAACTGTGAAACACGGACAGTCCCCTCTTTATTTTTATATATTTTTTTTTCCATAATAATCTGAAACCCCCAAATCGCAGATTTGGGGATTTCGGTTTGGGGTCGACAGCCAACCCCCAAATTGGGGGATCCCCTTGAATAACAAGGAACAGATACAACTGTTTAGGGATTCGAGAATCCCATGACAGAACTAAGCCAAAAATTTATCCCATTCGCATTCCCTCTCTCTTTATTATACGCACCCCCATTTAAATCATTCGGTTTTGGTTTTAGACAACCCGCACCCCACCAAAACCCATGATGAACCTGAAAAAAACAATCACAGAAATCCTACCGTTATCCGGCGAGGGTGTTGCGGCATCCACGAGAGGGGGGTCGATCGGCCTGGACAGCACCACCACCGGCGAGGTTGGCTCTTCACTGCAAGGCCTCGAGCTGCAGCCCGAGATCGGAGGGTGATTCGAAGTTTAGAGAGGTAGAAGAGAGTGAGAGAGAGAATGGGACAGCGAAAGAAGGAGAAGAAAGGGTTCGGGGTCCCCCTTTGTAGGTAGGTGACCTTCCAAAAAGGAAGGAAGCCCGGCGGCTTCGGCTTCCCCCCTCCCCCATTCTCAAAAAAAAATGTTAGGGTTCTGCGGCTTATCGGGGAAGAGGGTTTCCTCCCTCTTCAATTTCATCGGGCGGCCCTCCTATCGCCCCCCCCCCCCTCTTTATCCCTCCCTGTAATAAAAGTTTATTACAGGGAGTGGGTCGGGTCCGGGTCCGACCCTCGACCCGCGATGCTGGATCCTATTTCTATGTGGATCCGGGTAGCGTGAACCACAGTGGATCCGGGTAGCGTGAACCACAGTGGATCCAGGGGTTGGATCCACTAGGGTCCAATAGTGGAAAAAAAAAATCTATTATTACTAGATATTTATTTACATAGTATTACTAAAATACTCAACTATGCCCATATTTTTCTTTTGGATCCGCTAACGGATCCCAGATCCAATTCACGTTAATTAACTAAATATATATATATAGATAATTTCGTTATGCTGCATAAATTTTTGCGGTTATTACATATACTTATCATAAAAAAATTAGTCTCAAAATTTCAATATTGGAAAAATAATGAAGGTTAAAATTTTGGGGGCATTACATTGCCAATGTCTAAATCAGGTTAAGCTCTCATTTTTCAATAATATGGTAACAAAGAAGCAAAAGTCCGTAAAGCCAACTAGAGATGCCACCTTTAGACTCAATCTAACCTCGTAGATGTATTCAGCATGCTTGAATTAGTGAGAAACCACCCTCGGATCATGTTTTTTCGATGAAAAAACATGTTTTTTAGAGTCTGAAAAAATCAGTGCATTTACAACCATTGATTTTTGAATTCCTGGAAAAACCTGTACATAGGTCAGATTCCCAACAAAAACATGTAGATCATATTCATGGGTTATTTGGACCAAAAAATATATAAAAACTAAAAAAATTTGGAGGTTGCTATGTCATTTGCACATACAAACGATTGTAGCAACTATTAATGTTGAAGAGATTATTTACTTTCTAAATGGCATAGTTGTCCTCTTCTTAACTTTTGTATAGTTATGACATTACTTTTGTTGATAAGGGCATTTTGGTCACACTTATTCTTTGTAAAAATGTGTATAAGGTCCGCAAAGAATTAATGAGAAATACTTTTTTTTGCTGCCCTAATACCCTCTCTCTCTCCTTCGACTCTTCTTCTCTCTATCTTCCTATTTTGTTTCTTCTCTATTTTTTACCTCATAAGGACATCTTGGTGGTTCAGAGAGGCCACAATGATGATATGAGGAAGTTGGAATACCATCAGACTGCAAGATGATATCAGAGAAGGTTTATGAAGATCGACCCTTTTCTTTCCATCAAGCCCTCAACATATAAGAACGTCAACATAGTCGGACGACTGGTAAGTATTGAAGGTGTTTGAAGTTGGGTTTTGGACAGTGAACTGTTAACATACATATATATATATATATATATATATATATATATATATATATATATATATATTATGCATGTAATATGAAATACCCATCAGGGTATTTTGGTCATTTACTATTTGTAATAGGGATTGCCTAGTAGGGGCTCTTTTGTAAATTTATCCGTTTATATTTTTTGTTTTTTGTATTAAGTTTTAAAATGTATTCTATATACATATATATATAGAGAGAGAGAGAGATACATATACATATATATTATATATATATATATATGTCTATGTATCTATTTATATATATATATATATATATATATATATATATATATATATATATATATATTTCTTGTAAAACCCTATAAGGGTAAAACTGTCATTTCCTATTTTACGCATATTCCCTTTGGAATATTTTTGTAATTTTTTCCTTTTATTTTTTTCCTTTTTCTTTTCTTTTTCTTTTTGAGCCATTGGGGGGCCCACCATATAGACGTTGGGCCCCTCCAACGATCACAATCGTGACTGTTGGAGGGGCTCGAACGTGTATATGGAGCCCCTCCAAGGTCTCCTCTCTTTTTGTATTATAAATAGGGGTTAACCCCCTTTGTATTCTTTAAGTTTTTGGGAAAAGCTCTTCATTATTCAATAAACATTTTATTTCATTTTATGCTTTCATGCATTTGTGATCTATTCTATGTGTTGTGCCTTTGAGCACACTTATTTCAAGTATTCTTCTTGTGCCTTTGTGCACACGTTACACCTAGTACTTTTTGTGTACTTTGTCTTTTTGAAGACATTTTTACATGGTATCAGAGCTTGGTCTCTAAAAGAATAGATCATGTATTGCCTCATCTCGGTGGTTGTCTCAAAAAGCGTGCTCATACTTCATTCTTGTATTTGGGCTTGGAAAGCTCTTGCAATCCACTTCTAGTGCGACACACTACATCAAGTGAGCTTAAAAGACCCGTTGTGGTAAGCTTCTATTCTTGAAGTCTTGTTTTTTCTCTCATAAGCTTCTCAATGGCAGAAAAAGATTCTCATTTTTCCCTTGGTTTCAAACTTAATGGGTTAAACTATTATGTATGGGCAGGCAATATGAAACCTCACATCAAAGGAAAAAGGACATTGAGGTTACATCCAAGGTACGATCCCAGAGCCCGAACCAAATATCACTATAGTGGAAAAGGGAGAAATAAAAGCTCTTGATGGAGAGGAAAGAACAAAAGCATTTGAAGAATATAGCAAAAAGCATGATGGGAGATAAAAAATTATAAAATTCTCTCATGGGTTTTCTCTTCGGTCGTGACTGTGGATTATTCATTTTTGTTTGAGTTGTTATATAGAAATGAGGATATTTTTAGTGATAATGAATTAACATATAATGATCTTAGTGATAATAAAAATATAGAAGAAAATAACAACTCTTATTATCAATCTATTAATCACCCCATCGAAGAAAGAACCTCTAGTTATCTTATCACCTACACACATAGAGATAAAGATATTTTTAAAAGTGCAATTGAAAAATATAGTGAATCCAATGAGCCTTCCTCCATAAATAATCTAAAACTTAGAAGAACTGAAAGAGTTAGAAGAATTCCTTCTAAATTTATATCTTAAGAATCATTTTCACCTAAATATAGAGCATGTCTTAGTGCTATCCATTCGTATGTTGAACCCAAAAACTTTGAAGAAGCCAAAAAAATTATCGAATGGAGGGAAGCCATGGATAATAAATTTAGAGCTCTTAGAAAAGCTAAAACTTGAGAATTCCAAGATCTTCCCAATGGTAACAAGACAATAGGATGTACATGGGTTTTTAAAGTCAAAACCAAGAGTGATAAATCTCTTGAAAGATATAAAGCTCGCCTAATTGCCAAAGGGTATAGTCAAGAAAATGGAATAGACTACGATAAAACCTTTGCCAACGTTGCGTGTATGGTTATTGTCAGGTGTCTTATTACAATTGCTTCTATTAAAAAGTGAAACATATATAAAATGGATGTCAAAAATGTTTTTTTAAATGGTGATCTAAACGAAAAAGTTTATATTGATGCTCCTCCAAGAATGGATGTTCTTAAAGGTAAAGTTCTTCGATTACGAAAAAACCTCTATGGACTAAAACAAGATCCCAAGGCTTGGTATGATCCAGAGTTACCGGAAGCTTCTTAGGTAAGTGGGAAGCTCGCTTCCCGAAAACTCGCTTCGGAAGCGCGATACTCCTCGCTTTCGAAACTTCATGGGAAGCTTGATTCCCCCACGCTTCTTTTATGCTTCTCATACACATGGTCTATGCATAGTATATACTTTTCTCACGTTTCTTTTCATCTTTTTCATGTATTTTCTCTCACGCTTTTACTCACTTTCCATATATTTCCTTTAAATTGGTAACCATCATTGTTAGATTTTAACAAAAATTTAACTCTTTTACAGAAAAATCATAAAATATAAGAATGATCAATTTTATTTTAGTTTTTATTTGTTTATTGTTTGATTCCATATTGCTTCATTTTTTATTCATATTTCGCTTTTAAATTGAAACTTCGCTTCTCGTTTATCGCTTCTCGCTTCTCGCTTCTCGCTTCTCGCTTCTCGCTTCTCGCTTCTCGCTTCTCGCTTCTCGCTTCCGCTTCCCATATCGTTTCCCGCTTCCGCTTCCTAGTTTGGCAACCTTGGTACGATCGTTTTAACAATTTAATGGTAGAAAATGGATTTACCACATGTTATACTGACACTGCTTTGTTTGTCAAGAAATCTGATGCAGAAATTGTGATCTTGCTATTATATGTAGATGATATGATGATTACAGGTGAAGATGTCAAAGGAATTAAGAGTATTAAATATACATTAAAAGAAAAAATTGAAATGTTAGACTTAAGATTTCTGACATATTTTTGGGGCATTGAAGTTGCTTATTCTCACAGGGGTTATTTTTTGTCTTAGGTCATTGACTGGTCAGAAATTACATATGACAAAATTTGTGAAACTCTTAAAGTAGTAGGATCAAAGATGAAGATTGATGATGGGATTCCTCTAGAAGATCCTACTCCCTACAGGCAACTCATTGGTTGATTGATGTATCTTAGCATTACCAGACTAGATATCTCTCATGCAGTGCATGTTGCGAGTCAATTTCAACATACCCCTACATTAGTTCATATGAGTGTTGTTTTTCGAATTATCAGATATATAAAGGGGTCCATAAATAAGGGAGTATTTCTATCTTTATCTTTTAAGTTAAATTTAATTGCTTGTACTGACTCTGATTGGGGAGGTGACCGAAATAATCGTCACTCCACTAATGGTTTTTGTATCTTTTTATGTGAATCTTTGGTGCCTTAGAGATGCAAGAAACAACAAAAGGTGTCATTGTGTTCTACGGAGGCTGATTACCGAGCCATAGCAACTACAACTATGAAAATTGTTTGGATTCGGCAGTTATTGAAAGATATGGGAGTTTGTGTCCAAGGACCTACAAAGCTATGCTGTGACAACAAAAGTGCAATTTATATGGCAAAGAACCACACTTTTCATGAGTGCACGAAGCATATCAAGATGGACTGCCACTATGTTAAAGAAAAATATCTAAAGAATATCATTAATCTACCTTATGCGACATCAAAATACCAACTGGCAGATTTTTTCACTAAAGCGCTTTGTTCCCCTAGATTCAATTTTCTTCTTGGCAAACTTTCGGTCATCACACCGTAAGTTTGGGGGGGGATGTTAAAATGTATTCTATATGTATATATAGAATACATTTTAACATCCCCCCTCAAATACATATATATATACATATATTATATATATATATATATGTCTATGTATATATAAATATATATTTCTTGTATATTCCCTTTAGAATATGTTTGTAATTTTCCTTTTTCTTTTCTTTTTTTTTCTTTTTCTTTTTCTTTTTCCATTGGAGGGCCCACCATATAGATGTTGGGACCCTCCAACAGTCACAATTATGACCGTTGGAGGGCTCCAACGTCTATATGGAGCCCCTCCAAGGCCTCCTGTCTTTTTGTATTATAAATAGGGGTTAACCCCCTTTGTATTCTTTAAGCTTTTGGGAAAAGCTCTTCATTATTCAATAAACATTTTATTTCATTTTATGCTTTTGTGTATTTGTGATCTATTCTATGTGTTGTGCCTCTAGCCATTGGGCTAGTTCCAACGGCTAGATTTCTAGCCGTTGGGGCTAATCCAATGACTAGCTGGACTAGCCCCTTTTGCTCCTTCTTGTGTCTATTTAAGGGGATCTTCCCCATTGTAAATCTATGCTTTTCTAAGCATATTTGTTCTAATACAACATATATTTTTTACTTGTTGCTCTCTAAGTGTGTGTTTGTGTATCTCCTTTGTGAGATTGTATTAGGCCCATAAATGGCCCTTTGTTTGTTCTTGTGTATCTCCTTTGAGAAATTGTATTTGGCCCATAAGAGGTTCTTTTGCATTTGTGCACTCTTGCAGCCCTTAGAGGCAATCCTTGTATTCTTTTTGGCCTCATTACATGGTATCATATGCTTGGGCGTTTGGAACTTGTGGATTCAAGACTGTATTCACGTGAAGATTTGGGTGCTCATGTGCAAGCCTCTTCATGGATCTTGAGAGCTTATGTATTCAAGATCGTGTTCATGTGAAGGTTCGGGTGATTTTGTGCAAGTCTCTTTGTGGATCTTCATCAACTTCTCTCTCTCTCTCTCTTCCGCTTCTTCTCCAATAGCCAATAAAGAAGTTGTCACCGTTGTTCCTATCAAATTTGATGGGAGAAACTAGAATATGTGGGTCACCGCAATGAAGAGGATTCTTATAGGCAAGAAATTGTGGCAATATGTTGATGGTTCAGCCTCAGAACCTCAACCTATTCTCACTAAAAACACTATAAGAGAGAACGGGGAACCTAAGGAAAAAAATCTCAAGGGAGTTGAGAGAGAAAAAACTTTGCTTGAATACAAGAAAGCCTATAAAGAAAGGGAAGTGGGTCATGCTAAGGTCTTTTCTCCATTTATGGGAAGCATGCATGAAGAACCAGAGTTACTGAAAGCTTCTGAGGTAGGTAGGAAGCGTGCTTCCCAGAAACTCGCTTCGGAAGCGCGATACTCCTCGCTTCTGAAACTTCATGAGAATCTCGATTGTATAATTACTAAATTTAGCACATGGCATCAATGACACTTATATAAGTATTCAACTATACATAATTGCTAATATTTATGATTAAAAACATATGATTCTTTATAACAAGTATTCCTTTATGAGAATTACACATTAAAACCACAACATACACAACAAAAAACACATAAGAAGCATGTGGATCGGTGGTCCTGAACCGGTGACCTAGTTAGGGTCTGATCTGGGTTGACTTGGGCGATTCCCGAGTCGACTTGCCAGGTTTGCCAAATATGGGAAGAACCCCGGTTGGGTGCAAGTGGGTGTACACACTCAAATATAAGGTAGATGGATCCATTGAGAGGTACAAGGCACGTTTGGTGGCTAAGGGATACAATCAATCCTATGGTGTAGACTATTAAGAAACATTTGCTCATGTAGTTAAATTGACATATATTAGAATTCTAATTAGCTTGGCAGCTCATAAAGGATGGGAGCTACACCAACTTAACATAAAAAATGCATTCCTTCAAGGCAATTTGAATGAGGAGATATATATGAGCTTTCCTCTAGGGTTCAATTTATCCAACAAAAAGGATGAAATGTGCAAGCTAAAGAAATTCATATATGGATTAAAGTAGTCATCTAGAGCTTGGTTTGAGAAATTTAGTACAACTATCACTTAGTTTGGCTATATAAAAAATACTTGTGATCATACTTGTTTCATGAAAGGAGAAGAGAAACTATCAATCTTAATTATTTATGTTGATGATATTGTGATTGCAGGAGACAATGAAGAGGAAATTCAGAAACTCAAAAGGTACTTGCATGAGGTGTTTGATATCAAGGACCTTGGCCCCTTGCATTATTTATGGGAAATTGAAGTGTTGAGATCCAAGAACGGTATATTATTCTCACAGAGAAAATATGTGCTTGATGTGTTGGATGAAGAAGGGATGCTTGGGTGTAAAGTTGAGGATACACCTATAAAACCAAATCACAAGGTGGGATTATATAATTGAAGATGTAGGGAGATATCAAAGATTGGTGGGAAAATTTATATATCTCACCATCAAGAGACCAAACATTGCTTATTTTGTGAGTAGGTTTATGCATGCCCCTATAAAAGCTCATATGGATATTGTGTATCGTATGTTTAGATATTTGAAACAGAATCTAGGAAAGGGAATTTTGTATGCCAATTATGGTCACTTTGGTATTCAGATGTATGTAGATACTGATTGGGCGGAAGCTATTGATGATAGAAGATCTACTTTAGGCTATTGTGCTTTGGTAGGTGAAAATCTAGTTTCATGAAAAAGAAAGAAACAAACTGTTGTAGCCAGATCAAGTGCAGAAGTTGAATATAGGGCCATGACACAAGGTATTTGTGAAGGATTATGGTTAAGATTATTGCATTTGGAGTTGAAATTTGAGTTGAATTCACCTATCTCTTTATTCTGTGACAATAAGGCTGCCATTCAAATAGCATCAAATCCAGTTTACAATGAAAGAACCTAACACATTGAGATGGATTGTCATTTTATAACGGAGAAAGTTGGGGCAAAGTTCTTCTCTCTTTGTCACATTCGCACTCAACTTCAACTAGCACATATTTTCACTAAGGGTGTAAATGAATCAAGATTGTAGGATATTAATTGAAAGTTGGGGATGTTTGATAGATTTTCCCCAACTTGAGGGGGAGTGTTGAAGAAATTTTTTACTTTGCAAAGGGCATAGTTGTCCTCCTCTTAACTTTTGTATAATGATGACCTTCCTTTTGTTTATAAGGGCATTCTGGTAACAACACTTATTGTTTGTAAAAATGTGTACAATGAGTACTTTTTTCTTGCTGCCCTAATATATCTCTCTATTGTTCGACTCTTCTTCTTCTCTCCTCTATCTTCCTATTCCATTTTTCTTCTTCTATTTTTTACCTCAACAGGACATCACGGTGGTTAAGGGAGGCCACAATGGTGATGTGAGGAATACCATCAGATTGCAAGAATTAACCCATTGGAAAAAGTTCTTATTTATGAGAAAATACATATGCAAACTAAAGCATAATGCACAGAAACATGTTACAACATTTTGCAATCAGGCATGTGCAAATACACAACACACTTCCCACTATTAAAATCAGTGTCCACAATTATGCAATGTAAGTGTCAGCTGCACACAACAAAGCATGGTAATCAAAATTGCATGTAATCTCATACAAATTGTTGCTTTTCTCGTAGGCCTAGATCATCAATCAATCTTCCGACTCCAGGATCACTCTCTGTCTGCACAAGAATCAAACAAAACAAACACCAATGAAAGAACCATCTAGCACGTTTAAGATCATTTTGACTTGAGACTTTGAATGCCAGAAAGGTAGCATGAAAAACTGTTAAATCCTGCACTACTATTTCTTAGGAGGGAACGGAGCATCAGTTATGGCTTGTAAACAATAAACCACAGTGTAGAAAAGTTAAACTCTAAAACCCCATTTCTCATGGGGAGAAAGAAAAGATAATAAATGAAATAGTATAATGCATCAGTTATGGCTTCCAAAAACTAACCATGGTATTTGCTCCCTCCTCCCAAATAATAGTCTCCTCTGAATTGGTTTTGATTTTACCTCCAGCTCGCTGATCAGATTCAAACAGAGTCACCCTCAAGCCTTGTGACTTAAGTCGATATGCAGCCACAAGCCCGCTTGGAGACATTCACAAAGTTGAAGAGTTATTTCACACACAGAGAGAGAGAGAGAGAGCAAGTCAACCCCTAAAGCATTGCAAGTTACAACAAACACTTTTAGACAAAAGCAATTTGTACAAAAGAAGAAAAACTAAGCACTATGATAGTATTATGGATCAATTGATTAAGAATAATCATAAATGGAAAGGTGGTATCTATCAAATAGCTATTTTATGCATCTTTAACAGCCTTTTCCCCTTCTTTTTAGGAGCTCGGAAACAAAAAGTTTCAGTGCAAGAAGAGAAATAGAAGAATGGGGAGTAAGAAGTCACACTGAGCAAATAAACAAATTCAAAAGAAACAAAACAGGGAAAAGAACATGGGCATGGTGCAAGAGGATCAATCTACAGTAGGTACTAAACCAGAAATCCACAAAGTAGAATCAAGGAAACTAACTCTCCATAATGGAGTCCTAAACTGAATTTGGTAATTCAATCAGAAATTAAACTAGCATGAGATGAATAATTGAACATTAAGTGATTCAATGTCTGCAAACCTAAGAGACATTGAACTAAGGCACCACAGAATCACCCAAGACTTTCATTCCTACTATTTACCAGTTTTACCTATAATTCTTGTTCACCATCCTTACTGTAAAAATTGTTGTGAATCTACATGCAAGGGAGGATCCCACAATTTGGTAATGCCTCTGCAATCACCCAGTAGACCATGCATTATCACTCAAAGATGATAAGGATTTAACATACTCCACAATAAAGCTTCTATTGCTAATTGCCTGCAACGGTGGACACTCATTGGACATCTTTGATATAGGAAGAGGCACGCAAAAAAAGTGTACTTAAAACTGGGGGTTCAACATAATGAATGCTGTTGAAATTATTTGTCATTCAAGTAATATTGTGTGGGCTGTTTGACAGTTGCTTGAGCTGCAAAGGAGACTGCCAGAATATAAAGCAATTTAGAGAAGGTGGGACCCAATAGATTGTATTCACTTTTTACCTAATATTTCAACTAATGATGCGATCTGATTACTTTTTGTGGTGGCTATGACATATAGCAACGTGAAACATCTAAAGAAGCAGGATCAAGAGTATGAAGATGCTAATCATCCAAAATGCCTTAAAATGAACTGAAAGATGTTCCATTGAGATCCCATTGCTTTTCAATGTCCCTTCATAGATTTGTTTATTTCAATCAGAAAATGTCAAAGTATAGAAGTAGATAGGCCTCACCAAGAATTAGTGTTTCACATACCTAATGCCAGCTCCAACAACAGCTACAGATTTTGCTGAACCTGCAAATCAAACAAACAAAGATTGCCTTGAAGTTCAAGGATTCCATGGAAGATTTTAAATTTTGTTATTTCTGGTCAAAGCCAGCGTTGCGTGCAAATGCGGATTCAAGAAAGAAATGTAAATGAATCTGTGTGAAGGCAACACAAAAAAAAATCTCAAAATACAGAAGGCTCATTGACCATCATACTCATAATTTAGACACATGTTATGATTTCCAGCATAAAAGTGATAAATGTAAAAGATAACCAAGGTGCACTACAAATTATGACCTTGTGCAGGCCATCTTAACACGATTTTAACACCCTGTCAAAATAATCTGCATATTACTCTGTTCGCAATTAAATTAGATGAAGAGATTGGACACCAAAATCACAAGATTTTGAGCACCATATGCATCGGCTCAACTCTGAAGTGCAGTTTATATGGATTTTTACAGAGAAAACATTATGTAACTAATTTCTTTATTTTTGATAGCTACTGCATTATTGCTTGAATATTCTTATGAAGTAATATGTGTTTGCTCTATGTTCAAAATGTCAATGTATGATTGACATGTACAGTGTGAAGCATACCAACTACCATCACTAAACAAACCAAGAGAATGTATAGGATGTCCTAACAAATAAATGTCAAACCCAAAAAACTAGGGAAGGCAAATTAAAGTACTTAGTTGAACTTCCAAGATATACAATGAATAATGCTAGAGACTGTACAAGCAATTTCATATTGCCCACCCATGATTTGCAAACCAAAATCTAGTCATACAACATAGGTTGTAAACATAGTGACAGCAATTTCTCATACGGTTTCTATCAAGAAAAACTCTAAAAATACAATATCTAGAAGAAAAAAAGGTGTAATAGCTACAAAACTAAAACGATTTATGAAAACGTTGAAAAAATGCTATATTATACACAATGGTCTTTCTATGTTCACAATATCATGCCTTGAGTAGACTTGAGATCTTGATGATGTTTTCAAAAGAAAATCTAGTTATACAACATAGGTTGTAAACATCATGACAACAGTTTCTCATATGGTTTTTATCAAGAAAAACTCTAAAACTACAATATCTAGGGGAAAAAAAGGTGTAATAGCTATAAATTTAAAACGATTTATGAAAATGTTGTCATATTAGAAAAAATGCTGTATTAGACACAATGGTCTTTCTATGCTCAAAATATCATGCCTTGAGTAAAGCCAATTTTCAGAAAAGACTTGAAGATCTTGATGATGTGTTCCCCCATGGTGGTAGAATTGGCCACTATTTTTTTTTACCTATTCAGCCAGAAATCATATGAAACTACAAATATGTACGAGTATTTAAATTATTTCAAGTACAACATCCTCGCCAACAAAGGTTTGAGCGAGTTTTTGCATAAGAATTTCAAGTCGCTGTGAATTGCAACCAATGCTCACATTCTCTTCTAGGGGATTATATGCCATTTGTTCGGAGCTGCATCTCCCAACTTCTTCAAACTCCTTTCCGAAAGTACAATTCCAACATATCAAACATTCCTACAAACTTGGCCATCAGCATTTTTATCAAATAAACTCTCTCAATTAGAAATTTGTCTATGGCCCAATATGATACCCACATTTCCACATATCATTAAAACAAATTCACCCTAAAATTTGAAAAACCATAGAAAGATGACCCTCCGATGGTCTAACTAAATTCAAGCAATATCTCAGTGCATTTAACTTGCCATAAGATGACAATCTATTAATTCTCCTGTATGAAACACCTACCCAAACCCCAACCTTTCCCACACTAAAACAAAGTCAGACTACGCACACCAGTGCAGAAAAAGCATTCCGACGGTAACGAAGTAAACTCAATGACCCAGAAAGAAAAAAAAATCAGAATCGTGAGATCCAATCTCATCATGAAGTGAATGCGTAATCGAATATTTACTCTATGGGATTCCTCAAGCAACCAAGTATAAATTATCACTCAAAAACAAGTCAAGAACCGAAAAAACTTATTATTTTACAAACGAGATTTTGAATACAAAGATATCAATGATTCGACGTTCCGTGTTTGCGATCGAACATGTTCGAGATTCCCAAACGGAGAACAGAACAGGTTGGGATTCTAACGAGAATGCAACTGTATCCAGTTGGGGAACTTTTCATGAAGGAGAGAGAGAGAGAGATTACGGTGAGTTCCGTCAGTAGGATTCGCGCTCGACGCCATTGCCGGAGGGAATTTGCTTCCTTCTGCTTCCGATTGGCTCGCTCTTTTCCCTTTCTATCAGGTTCAGACTTCAGAGGATAACGAGGGAAAACAAAGGGAGCAAAGTCAGCTTTTTAACCTTGATAAGTACTCAAAGATCAAGCTCTGGCTGGTATGCTGCCATTTGTGTATGAAGGTTATGTTCCGAGTCAACGTCATGGTTGGTGGGGTTTTCCTAAAAAAAAAAATATTGGGTACAATCTAGACTACTCTAGTCTCTAGCTAAATGTCATGATTTTCATAGCGGGTAGAAGGTGTGGATCGGTGAGATCATGCAAAAAGATGCGTCGAATCCTACGAAAAATGTTTTTTCAATATAAGGTAGGTGGTTTATGTTTTTCTTGCAAGAACGGAATTCTTGGCATGAATTTCAATAATTTTTCATGAGTTTAGGCCATGACCAGACCCTCATAATCGTGGGTTTGAACTAGATCTAAAGATCCATAATAAAAGAATGATTTCTCCAAAGAAAAACCCTCTTGAAAATTGGCTTTTTCATAAAAAACGATTTCTCAGAAAAGAAATTTATAAAATTTGTAAATACTTGAATTGTGTTATGATTTTCTAGCAAGTATCAATTTGTATTGGTAGGATATGTTGTTGTAGACCTTCTGTAATTTTTTTGTGAATTTCTATAGTCAAAATCTTGAGATATTATGATTTTGGCAATATCGGGTTTTTCAGAAAAGAATTTGGTAAATTTAGAAAGAATATGGATTTTGTGGTTAGATTCTTGCAATATTTGATGGTTTTTTATAGATTATGATTAGGTAGATATTTTATGTTTTTTGTAATTTTTTAAATATTATTTCATGTATATTACCTGTTTTAGTTAATTTATTGTGTATTTTGCCAAAAATATTCTTGAAAAAATAAAGCATATGCGAGATGGGCATACTTTTTCGGCCAAAAGGCTGAAGAAAAATATAATTTATCTCAGATAGAATATGTTAGGTCTACCTATGTATTTTATGGTATTTTTTTTTTAAATATGCAAGAAAAATTATGGGTGTACGGATTCGGGTGACTCAGTTTGGTCCAACCCAAATGCTTAGATCCGGAATTTCAGGTTTTTGGCCTGCCCTCCGACCAGTAAAGCGTTTATATCTCTCTCATTCAAAAAAGTTTTGATGAGCGGTTTATTGCTTTGGAAAACTAACAAAATTTTGCATCTATTGTGAAATTTTGAGCTATATTTATGGATTGAGCACGAACCTATGATAGTCAAAATAGAATATGGCATGTATGTAGTAAAACATTCATAACTCCCTCATAGGGAGGAATTTTTATAAACTATTTGTGGCTACGGAAATCTGCAAAAAAAATCTATATACTGTGAAAATATGAGCTTTGTTAACCGAATATACAATTTTTTGTAAGCTCTGTAACAGTCCAACAGAGTTATTGGTTTCATAAATCAAGACCGATCTTTAGACCGAGGGTCGACCTATGCATAGTTTGCATATTTTTATGTAAATTTTTTCATTTTGAATAGCATGAAAAATATGAATAAGTTTGTAAGTCTGATCATATGAAAAAACTTATATGAATATGCCTATGACCTGAATATTTAATAAAGCCTATACATTAAGATCAAGGATCAAAGGGTCCAATGAATGCAACTTTATGTTTTAAATTTTGAATATGTGTTGGTTGCAAGTATGTTTATGTTATGATGATGATATGAATGTTTTACTGAGATGGATGCTCATATTCATATTCGTATTCTTTATTGCATTGGCCATGTACATGCAAATGTGTTAGTTGAAGTATAAAAATGAATAAGATTTTCGTTTACAGAGATGCTGAAAGTTTACGTTACAAGTATGAGTAAGTAAAATTTTCAGTGCTTTATAAGAATGCATCCATGGCCCATAAAGTGGCTCAAGTTTTGATGTTGCATAAAAAAACTAAGTATGTAATCAAGTAATCATGTGATATTAAAACTCAAGATACTTGTTGAGAGAGTGACAGGTGGTATAAAACTTCATGGGGTAAATTTGTTTCGATCACAAAGGGTTGCTTCTCTCCTCCCATGATTTTATGAGAAACCCTTTGTATTAGACTGTAACGTAAAGGATATAAGGTACTCATGAGAAAAACTGGTGAATCGGGTTGAAAGGTGTTGTGAATCTCTCTCGTATTAACGTCCTTCACTCCGTCCTGGTGAATGGACTTGGCCAAGCTAAAGTCACCCCTATATGTAAAACACATCCTGAGTCATGGTTCTAATCTGGGAATATAAGCCCGTGTCTTATCAGCAAGGCTAAAAAATGATAACTTAAAATGTATGTAAATTAGTTAGGCATTGTATGCATTATTTAACAAAGAAAATATAATTAAAGATAAGAATATATGCACATATTGAAGGGCTTCTGCATATGATAAGTCATGCATATTAACTGCTCATGCATTTTATTTCTTGAATGTATGAATTGATGCTCTCTTGTTAAATTTATAAATTTTGAACATGCAGGATTAGTTGTGTAATATTTTGAGTTAATTCCAAATACTAAACTAAGAATTTTTTATTAAAATTTATGCTTTGAATTTCTGTCTTACAAGCTTAGCATATTTCACTCTACTCAGACATGTTTTGTCTGACCCTATATAGTTCAATATTTTTTTAGGTTATGAAGAATAGCTTAAATGCGAAGGCGGAAAGTTGCGACAGGAACCGAGTTTGTCTTTTCTTTGGATTTACAAGATTTTCTAGACTCTAATTTATTATTTGATTATTATGTCAATGAATAAAAGTAATTAATATTTTAAATGATTATGGACCTTGATTTTATGCATGGCGAGATTTATTTATTTTAAGTTCCCACAACCATATGGTTATGCATAAATACGAAAAGTAGCATGCCAACTTTTAGACCCGATGAGTTTTTTCCGCTGTTATTTGCTAAAATATTTAAAGGTTTTAAAAATAAAAAAAATTCCACCATTTTTTGGGTTATAAAAATTTGGGTGTTACAAACTTGGTATCAGATCATAAGAAAATAATGGCTCGAAGCTCATCCATCCGACCACCATCGTTGTAAGTATGTTTTATTTTAGTTTAGTTTGATGATATGTTATGCTGAAAAACTTGTTTCCTTTGTTGATGGTTGTAAGATTTACGTAGCCGTTGTTCTTTACATACTTGAAGCATGCATGATTTGATTATTTTGATTTCCAGTAACTTTAAACATATTCTTGATCTGTTATTTATGTTTTTATGGTTGAAGAACCCATTTCTTGAATAAAAAAAACCTAAATAATGAGTTTTTCTTAAAAATGATTTTGAGAAACATACACAATTAGGGATTTGTAATTATTTCATATTAGATCTAATCATAATACGATTCTTTATGATATTATTTATGTATAAACCTGTATTAAGTTAGATTAAACAAAAAATAATTAGATTCTAAAGGTTTTATAATCTTAAAAAGGGGTTTTACAAAATCATTTTATGAGAAACCTAAAACTATGATGTGTGATGATTTTTTCCCAACCAGTTTCAGAAAAAAATTGATAACTCTATGAATACCTGTCTGAAAAATCCAAATAAAAATACTAAGATCATCTACACATCTTGATCAATTTAGAATCTTATTTTGCTCATTTTGGATCTGTATAGATGCTAATATGTATGTTTTAACATAGCCCCAATTTCTGGATCTATTTAAAGGATGATTTCAACCCATCCTTGATAAACATTATAAATGCCTATGAAAAACAACTATAAATATTTATTAAAAATTTTGGATGAATCTTAATACCTAATATCAGTTTGTGTAAAAAAGGGTTTTATAAAAAACATTCTCCATAAATTTTAAGAAATACATTAATCTGATTAAAATCCTGTAGATTACAGATTCTGGACCAAAACTCTATCAGAATAGGGTTTCATAAAAGAATTTTAATTATTTATATATTTAATATTTTTTTGAATGATTTATTGGGTTATATTCTTGACAGGTACAGGTAACCACGATAAAATTACCATGATTTTTATCATTGTTCTACTATTCTTGGTAGATTTCATAAAATCGGGTTATCAAATATCCAAATTTGTTTTAGCAACTTATACTTGTTTTTAATTAACAACATGTTAGAGACTTGTGATTTTAAAATATTTTGGACATGTATTGAATATTGTCAGTGACTATATATCATATTACGCCAAGAGTAATGAGTTAAACATATGATAAGATCTGATTATGATGTTTATGTGAATCATATGTGTAATACATGACTCATTTTGCATTGTCTTGCAAATTTATTATTCCAATTGATTCTAAAGGCGTACTTAAATGAGATATAAATTGTTTGGACTTATATGTCTTGTTTGCTTGAGAAATATATGCGTATAATGTATGCTGAGATTGTCAATAAGATTTTGATGTACCTTTTTTTATACAATTATATCTAAGGTGATATATTGATTTATATTGTAAAATAACATATATATGACATTCATCTTGTGTGCATAACTCGAACAATGTAGGAGTTACGTATGTTGAGGTTTAGTTGTTTCGTATTATGACATATGCATGTTTACGTATACATGCATAGAACTCGTGTTTTGTTTACGCATGCTTCGAGGTTTAATTTACGAAAATACAATATTTTTTTATGACGATGATTGATTTGTAGGATAGTATTCTTCTTTATGATATGATTTAAATGTCGCATGATGTGAAATTATGAATGCATGCGATAAATGTTTAAATTCAATAGTGAACTATGGTTTATGGGAACTTATTTTGTTAAATGTATGATTTTATGATTTTAATACCATATGAAGTGATGTATGATGTGATGCATATTGATTGTACACATGATTGTGCTTGTGTTGGTGGCTATCGATCTTGAGAGTGGTCAATTGTATTGATGCATGTATCACAATAGTTTTTACTATATATGGTACATGTTGAGAAATTGTTTAAAGTGGATTCTCTGTGAGAGTGTGTATGACCTGATCAGGTAATACGCTAGAGCAGTAAGTCCTTGTGAGGTCATACATTTCTCAAACTAGGTGATCCGACGTGGATATTGCAAATCTTTATTGTGAATAAATGAAATATTATGATAAATGGTGATGATCTTCTGAGCTGTTTGAGATAGCTAGTTATGAATCTATAGATTTGTCTTTTTTGTTATAGCATGATTATATGTTGAACTCATATTTGATAATCAGATCCTTATTAATTTTAGATCTTGATATGAGGTTATGATTGTGACACTTATATTAGCGTATAGGTGAATGACACATCACGCCTACAAATGACTAGGTTGACTTATTAGGTGAATGACATATCACGCCTACAAATGACTAGGTTGACTTATTAGGTGAACGACACATCAAACCTATATAGTTTTGTTGTAAATAATTGCATTATGATTGTCTAATTTGAATATATCACAACCACTCAGGAATCAGGATATCATTGTAAGTATTTTCTATTTAAATTATTTACTTTTGATGGTTGCATTAAAAAAAAGTAATTGAATTATATTGTGATAATTAAAAACCTAGAAATAAAGAGCTAGGTACATCATACAATAGTCTTGACTGTAAGGCATGAGAACTCATATAAATTTTATTTTGAAGTTAAATTATATAATCAGAGTGCGCAGTGGAAGCGTAATGAACTATATTTGGGTATTTCTTTTGTTTAATGCTTATATCGAATTTTGGGGACAAAATTCTTTTTAAAGAGGGTAGGATATAAAACCCAAGATTTTTTCTTGACAATTAAAGTGAATAATTGATGAATTATCGGTGCATTTATGTCTATAATCGTGAATTCTTGATTTTCCTAAAATTCTTGATTTTCTTAAAATTATTGATTTTCTTTTTTTTCTTGATTTCGATTAAGAATGAACCTTTGTCTCAAGTTATGAAGATTATTTCAATAATAATTAAAAAAGCTAAAATATGTGGATTAAACAAGAAAGTAAATGATTTGTATATTTTTAGATTATGGATTTTGTAATTTAATTCAAATTTAATAAATATGTCTAAAATGTTATAATTAGATTTGAGTTTGATTTAAATTTAAATTAAGAGTTAATTGAGTATTAAATTAAGGTTGAAAAAAATATAATAAATTATATTTTTGTTGAAATTAAATATATGATTTTAAATTTAGTTCAAAAGTCACACATGTGATTCTTTAGGGTATTTTTAATAAATAAATAATAATTTTTACAAGAAAGAAACTTAAAAATATAAATTAGCTAGTGAATTTAACTAATGATATTTAAATCAAACCCAATTAATTTGAATATAATCCATAACACTTAGATTAATTAAATGATAGATTATATGGGATATAACTCAGGATATCTTGAATCATATATCATTGGATTTGACCCATAGAGTTGGATGCTCCAAAAAAATATTATTATTGTGTTGACCAAAAGTTTTAGCTGACAAGTGGGTCATCTATTAAATCGCAGTTGACCTTGATATTTCTCATTTTAAGGGCATCAAAATCGACTATTTATATGCCCAAATTGGTATTGATTTGAGCATTTTATCAGTCACTAAAGTTTATGCCTAATTATAGGTCAAAAATTAATATTTTTCGATATCGACTAAATTTTCTTATAAATTCATATAGGTAATATTAAATCTAAGACCACCACAATGATCTACATTTTGGTAGCTATCAAATTGACTATTTAAACACTCAATTTTGATGAGTCTTTGGGTCTGTAGGCCTCCCGAAAGGTTACCTTGTTAGTAGAGCCCAAGACAAGGTAAAAAGTCCTTACTTTCCTTTTATAGCTTAAGTAGTTTTAAAATTTATTGAATTAGGTCTTATAATTTATTATCTTATTTTACTAATAAAATAAATTAATAAATATTAACATCTTATATTAAAGATGAGACTCTTGTCTATGCCCATTTATAAATAGAGACCCTCGTGAGAATGATTAATAAGGTTAGTTTTTTCTTCTTTCTTCTTCTCTTTCTCACGCCCCTTATGGCTTTTCATCTTATTTATTTGGTTCAATAAAGGCCTTTACATGATTTTAGAGGGTGTCTAAGGCCCTTTTCTAGGTAGTAGAAGGTGTAGATTGGTCAGATCATGCAAAAAGAAAGGTCGGATTCTACGAAAAATGTTTTTTTAACACAAGAT
This sequence comes from Nuphar pumila, assembly GCF_984573655.1. Taxonomy (NCBI): domain Eukaryota; kingdom Viridiplantae; phylum Streptophyta; class Magnoliopsida; order Nymphaeales; family Nymphaeaceae; genus Nuphar; species Nuphar pumila. Next base: position 58,314,528 of record NC_143251.1, on the reverse strand, counting down.
AGGTTATTTATGCCTTTCTTGCAAGAACGGAATTATTGGCATGAATTTCAATAATTTTTCATGAGTTTGGGCCAAGATCAGACCCTCCTAACCATGAATCTGAAGTAGATCTAAATATCTATGAAAAAAGAACAATTTCTTCAAAGGAAAACCCTTTTAGAAATCAGGTTTTTCATAAAAATCAGTTTCTCAGAAAAGAAATTTATAAAATTTATAAATACTTAAATTATGCTATGATTTTCTAGCAAGTATAAATTTATATTGGTAGGATATATTGTTGTAGACCTTCTATAATTTTTTTGTGAATTTCTATAGTCGAAATCTTGAGATATTGCAATTTTGGCAATATCGGGTTTTTTAGAAAAGAAATAAGTAAATTTAGAATGAATACAGATTTTGTGGTTAGATTCATGTAATATTTGATGGTTTTTGATAGATTATGATTAGGTAGATATTCTGTGTTTTTTATAGATTTTTTTACATATTATTTCATGTATATTAGATGTTTTAGTTAATTTATTGTGTATTTTACAAAAAAATATTCTTGAGAAAATAAAGCATATGCGAGATGGGGATATTTTTCTCACCAAAAGGTTGAGAAAAAATAGAATATATCTCAAATAGAATATGTCAGATGTACCTGTATATTTTATGGTGGTTTTTATTTTAAAACATGCAAGAAAAATTACGGGTGTACGGATTCGGGTGACTCGGTTTGGTCCAGCCCAAATGCTTAGATCCAAAATTTTAGGTTTTTGGCCTGATCTTCAACCAGTAAAATATTAGTAGCTCTCTCATCTAGAATTATTTTGATAAACAATTTATTTTGTTGGAAAACTAACAAAATTTTACATCTATTGTGAAATTGTGGGCTCTGTTCATGGAATGAGCACGACCCTGTGACAGTCAGAACAAAATATATAATGTCTATAGTAAAACGTTCATAACTCTTTTATATGGTGAAATTTTCATAAACTGTTTGTGGCTACAGAAAGCTGCAAAAATTTTCTACATACTGTGAAAATATCATCTTTGTTTATAGAACATTAAATTTTTTGAGAGCTATATAACTGTTTGACAGAGTTATTGGTTTCATAAATCAAGACTGGTCTTTGGACCAAGGGTCGACCTATGCATAGTTCGCATATTTTTGTATAAATTTTTTCGTTTTGAATAGCATGCAATATGTGAATAAGTATGCAGGTCTGATCTTTTGCAAAAGCTTATATGAATATGCCTATGACCTGAATAGTTAATAAAGCCTACACATTGAGATCAATGATCAAAGGGTCCAATGAATGCAAGTTTAGGTTTTAAATTTTGAATATGTGTTGGCTGCAAGTATGCTTATGTTATGATGATGATATGAATGTTTCATTGAGACAGATGCTCATATTCATATTCTTTATTGCATTGGCCATGTACATGCATATGTGTTAGCTGAAGTATGAAAATGAATAAGATTTTCATTTACGCAGATGCTCAAGTTTATGTTACAAGTATGATTAAGGAAATTGTTCAATGCTTTATAAGAATGCATTCATAGCCTATAAAGTGGATCAAGTTTGATATTGCATGGAAAAAAATTAAGTATGTAATCAAGTAATCATGTGGCATTAAAACCTAAGATACTTGCTGGGAGAGTGGTAGGTGATACAAAACTTCGTAGGATAAGTCTGTTTTGAGCATGAAGGGTTACTCCTTCCCTCTCATGATTTTATAAGAAAATCTCTACATTAGTCTGCAGTGTAGAGGATATAATGTACTTATAAGAAAACTGGTGCATCAGGTTGAAAGGTATTGAGAATCTCTCTCATATTAATGTCCCTCACCCCGTCCTGGTGAATGGACCTGACCAGGCTAAAGCCACCCCTGTATGTAAAACACATTCTGAGCCATGGTTCTAATATTAGAATATAAGTCTTTGTCGTATTAGCAGGGTTAAGAAGTAATAACTTAAGATGTATATACATTAGTTAGGCATTACATGCATCATTTAAGAAAAAAAATATAATTAAAGATAAGAATATATATATGCATTGAAGGGCTTCTGCATATGGTAAGTCATGCATATTAACTGCTCATGCATTTTATTTCTTGAATGTATGAATTGATGTTCTCTTGTTAAATTTGTAAATTTTGAACATACGAAATTAGTTGTGTAATTGTTTGAGTTAATTCCAAATGCTAAACTATGAAATTTCTATTAAAATTTCTTCTTTGAATTTCTGTCTTACAAGCTTAGCATATTCCACTCTACTGAGACATGTTTTGCCTGACCCTATATGATTTACTATTTTTTTAGGTTATGAGGAATAGCTTACATGCAAAGGCAGAAGGTTGCGATGGGAACTGAGTCTACCTTTCCTTTGCATTTACAAGATTTTCTAGACTCTGATTTATTATTTGACTATTATGTCAATGGACAAAAGTAATTAATATTTTGAATGATTGTGGTCTTTGATTCATTTTATGTATGACGAGATCTATTTCTTTTAAGTTCCCACAATCATATGGTTATGCATGAATATGAAAAGTAGCATGCTAATGTTTAGACCCGATGAATTTTTCAGCTATCATTTGCTAAAATATTTAAAGATTAAAAAAAAAAATCCACCATTTTTTGGGTTTTAAAAATTGGGGTGTTACACTCCCTATTTTCGCACGGAAGGGGCCGAGCCCCTCCCTGCTTCCTTGTGTTTGCAGAGGAGAGTTGCCTCCCTACTTACTTTTTTTTGTAGAGGAGGGGTTGAGCCCTCCCTGCCTTCCTGTTTTTGCAGAGGAGGGGTCGAGCCCCTCCTTGCTTTCTTGTGTTCCTTTGTTGCAGGGGAGGGGACGAGCCCCACCCTGCCTCCCTATGTTCCTCTATTGCAGGGAGGGTCGGAGCCCCTCTTTGCTTCCTCTGTACATAATGGAGGGGTGGGGTCCCTCCCTGTTCCCTCTGCATTTTTAGGCAGGCAGGGCGAAACCCCTACCTCCCTCCTTGTCGGGGCAGGGTCGGGCTCGGTCTGACAGCTGAGCCCACCCCTCGTCCCTTTGCTTTGGCAAGCTGGGGTAGGGCTTGGTCTGACAGCCGAGCCTACCCCTCTTCTGCTGCGAGCCAGAGTTGGGCTCGGCCTAACAACCGAGCCCACCCTTGGTTCTTGGCTGCTGAAGCCCAGGTCGGGCTCGGCCTGATAGCCGAGCCCACCCTTGCCTCCCCCTGCTTGCTTTTGGGCTAGGGTCGGGCCCAGCTTGACAGTCGAGCCCACCCCCTATTTACTCTTCCTTGGTTCGACCCTAAATGCGGGTCGATATTTCTTTTATTTATTTTAAGCTCCCACTTTTGTTTTTCGCAGCTTGCACAATGAAGTCTGCTTGCGCCCCACGGGCCAAGACATTCATCACATACACTTGAAGACATGTGTAACCTTGTGACTCCCCATGGTAGGGAAAAGTTGAGCAAAGGACAATGAACGAACTAAAATAAAGCAATTAAAATTTTTAAATGAAAAAAAGGATAAAGTATAGTAAATATGTATACGTATATCTATCTATGTATGCCTTTAACTCAAGGACGCAGTTTCATGATCTTTGTCATTTTTTATTTCATGTCTTTACTACTTCATATTGTTGTTGTGCTTTTTGTGCACATGCTTTTACTTTCGCATTTATTTTGTCTTTAATGATTTCTGTTGCCGCCGCGCTTTCTATGCACATGCTTTTACTTTCGCGTTTACTTTCTTTCTTTACTGCTTTCTGTCTTTGATGTTCTTGTCTTTACTTGCCACCAGGCTTTTTGTTCACAAGCTTTTACTTTCATAGTTATTTTCTGTTCTTTACTGCTTTCTGTCTTTCCTGCTTACTACCTTTACTTTGCAGCCATGCTTCAATGCACATACTTGCTTTTGCATTTACTATTTCTGTATTTGCTTTGCCGGCATGCTTTGGTGCATAGGTTGTTGCTTTCATATTACTGCTCTTTGTCTTTTCTTACTGCTACACTTAGCATACAGACTTACATTTTGGCACTTATAACTCCTTAAATGCAAGTCTCGCAGGATATGCAGAAGCGCGTACCATTTTTGCTCTTTTTTAAAAGATGTGAATTTATATACATGCGCTATAGTCTTGAGAAGAGAATTCTTTGCATGGATCCTGGCTTCTTGAGTACACAGTCTTGCAAAGCAAAGCTAGAGAATGTTGTGAGTTGCAAATTAGCAACTAGCTTTCCCCCAAGTCGATACACTTGGGAGAAGCATTTCAAATCCATGGAGATTCTAAATCATAAAAGTTGTTTCCTGTTTCGCAAGACTAAGCATGTCTAATTTTGAATTACTTACATTATGTACTTGTGAAACTTTGTGTTGGGTTATCCTTTGAGAAACCCATGCACCTATCATCATAGTCGTACCTTTAGACATACATTTTGCGTCTGTGAGTACTCACAGGCCAACTAATATCGAAACAAATATTATCCTATTCACAATATTTACTTGATTGTGTATTTAGAGATTGATGAACTACTTATTGTGCATGCTTATATCAGGTGTTAGTTAATTGCTTTAGTTAACTGCTCTCCGCTTGAGGAATCAATTAGTCATGCTAGAAATAGATTATTTCCTGCATAGTATATATATATATATATACATATATATATATATATATATATATATATATATATATATACATGTCTTTTGTCACACACACACACACACACACACACACACACACACACACATATATATATATATATATATATATTGTAAAAGATATGGCAGATTCTCATGAACCGAGTATTGTATGGTATGTATACATATCCATACATATATATACATGTGTTTTGATGCATATGTATATATATATATATACACATCTACATCTACATATGTGCATAGTCATATGTAGGCTATGCTCTTATTTCAAAATCAAAATTTAAATCAGAAATACAAATCACTAAACAGGCACATAACAATTTTCATGGGTTGAACATGCACAACAAAGAATCAGATTCATGGCTTCTTTCAAAACCCCCATCTAAATCTGATTTAAGCTATTCCCTCCCATTGGAATCAAGAGAGAGGAACCCGTACTTTAAATTTAAAACTTTAATTTTGCTAGATCTGGATTTTGGATATAGATCCAAGATCCAAATCTATATCCAAAATCTATATAGATCTTGAACTGGATTAGATCCTAATTAACATGGGTCTTGGACTGAGTCCAAATCCATATTAAGTTGGACCATATAGATCGAATCCGGTCAATCGAATCCAGACCCGGTCCCATTAAGATGAGATTTTTTTGAAAAAATATGATTTTTAGGCCAACTGTTGCCCGAATTTAGGAAAATAAAATATCATTGAACTCAGAATTTTAAGGCGCATCTAATAATATATAACTTGAATTTTGCCTGAATTTAACCCAAATTTCGTTTGGTTTTAAATGTCAAAAATGAAATTTTATATCATGTTTCATTTAGCTCATTTACGTCTTGTCGATGAGACCTCGGCGAAGCCCAGACTCAAATATCATCACCTAACATTGGGTATTTTATCGATGTCTCTGCAACACTTAGCCAAAATTTCAAAAAGCCAGAGTGGTGCACCTTCCATGCGGCAACTGCTCAACGGCTAGGACATGTCCGGGTTTGACCCCAAATGAGGTCAGACCAGGGTTATGTCGGTCTGGTCAGATCGACCTGGTCTGAACCACATGGTTCAGACCTTGGTCTGGGTCTGTAAACACCCTATTTTTTGCAGGTCCATTCCGAACACCCTCCTTTCACATATGCCACCCCCCTGCAGTACAATACAGAAGCCTTACCCCTAGGTCTACCCGAGTTTAGAGGTTATTTTACCCCATTTCGTTAGAGAAATTAGCATTTTACCCCTAAACCTTGGTCAATTCGACCCAGCCAAGCTTATCTTAAGTTCAGAAGAGTTAGAATGTTAGTCATTTCTAGCACCCCTGAGTTCATGATGAGTAGTGTCAGTTCATTCTGGCTAAATTTAGTTTATTTCAGGCAAAATGAGCGCATTTTTAGCTCGAATCCCATCCAATTGTCTCCAACTCAGTCAATTTCAGTCGATCCTATTCCCAAGTATCTAATTTCAGCTCATCAGAAGTTTGAATGGTCCAGTTCCAGTTCAAAGTCACTTCCCACATTCTTGGACCTTCATTTTAGCTTATTTCAGTCAAAATTGAGCTAACCTCAGTCAGCCAAGCTAGTGTTTTAGATCAAGATTTAGTTCAACTCGGTATAACTAACCTTCAATTTAGTTCAATTTAGTTCTATCCAGTTTAAATCAGTTTAAACCAGTCGAGTCCAGTAACACTCTATACCCTGCAGGGCAAAAAGCAAAAAAAAAAATTCTTGGCCATCTTATTTAGAGCATCAATTCTATCAATTTTCAAGCTGGGACAATCCCCAATCTGGACTTAGATCAATTCATTTATCTGATATTTTATCTATATCCAAAATCCAATACATATTTCAATTTGAATATTAGATCCAATGTTGGATCTGATATTCATTTTCTATCTTGGACCTGGATCTTTCATCCAATTCACTCTATTATCTATATCCAGAGTCCAATTTACTTTCTAAACCTGGATTTTCTCATTAGATATCCAAGATCCAATCAATCATTTCTGAATCCATTCCTTAATTGCCAGGATCCAGGATCCAGGATCCAGTTCTATCTTGATCTAGATCCAACTTCCATTTCTATCTTCATATCCATGATCCAATTTATTCTTTTTATCATCTAGAATCCATTTTAAATGTTTTTATCTTTGATCCAGGATTTCTTCAATATTTTCAAACCTAAATTCTGACTCATGATTCGAGATCCAGATCCATTTGTCATTTCAAACTTCAAATCAAGATCTGAATTCAAACTGTCTTCTGATTTCAAACTCGAGTTTAAAACAAATCTTTTAAATCCAAAACCCAGTGCTTTACATTGAATGTTTTGAAATGTTTTTTAAAAAGATATCTTTTTCAATATATCAGATCTGGATCCGAATCGAATTTTCGATTTAGATTTCGATTGAATTTTCGAATTTTCGATTTGTATTCCAACCATCATAAAGATGGAACTCAATTTTTTCATAAAATCGAGTTTCTCTTCAATCAGCTATAGCAATTGCTCCATGCCTTTTGTTGTTTTGATTTTGGTTTTGTTGATTATGCAGTAATTGCATTTTAATCTTAGATTACTGTTTTCTTTCATGCAAAATCAAAAAATTATTGCATCTATGTTTCTATTTTCATTTAGTGCATTATTAGATTAAATGCTTTATCTTTTACAATTCTGCATGTATTTTGATTCTGGCATCATAATAACATCATCATTTCAGAAATTTTTCTTGTCTTTTTGATCTAATTTTTTTATGAAAGATTCATGATTGTGTCTCCATGAATCTTTGAAATTTTCAAGATTTTTGGGGGTATGATGACCCACTTTAAAAATCAAGAGTCAGAACCTGCTATTTTGCACCGTCAGGATTTTAGCAGAACCAGGACCAACTTGCGGGAGTAATATCTCCCTAACCGAAGATGATATCTCCGATCCATAAAATATGGTGTCTCCATTATTGAATCTAGTTTATTTATGCCAATATTTAGCAATTTCCAATTTTATTTTGATAAAAAACCAGAACCCTATCATTCTGCATTATCTGAGTTGGTCACACCTTAGTTCATTTTTCCGAAATGATATCTCCCTAACCAAAGATAATTTTACAAATCTGTAAAAAAAAATTTCATCATTTGCATGTCTGATTTATTCTTGTCAATATTTAGCAATTTTCATGGTCATTTTATATTTTATTTTAATAAAAAACCAAAACCTTGTCATTCTGCATCATCTGAGTTTGCTCAGACCTTAGTTCATTTTTCTGGAATCATATCTCCCTAACCGAAGATCATTTTTAAGATATGTAAAAAATGCTTTCCTTATTTACATGTCTATTTTATTTTTGACAATTTTTAAATTTTTTTATGAATATTTGCTATTTCATTTCTGTTGAAAACCGTGACTGGTTACAAAACACCGTTCTATAACAGATTCATTTCCTGAGATAAAATAGTGAATTTGCAAAGTCACCATGCCCAAACCAAAATAAATTTTCAATTTTTATAAATTGAAGTAGTTTTTTTTATCTTTTCAAGCAACTTCTCTCATAAATTTGGGAGAAATTGAGTCGGTTTAGCCTCTCAAACACCCCAATTACATAAACATGTCTGTTAAATTCAATCTCTTGTTTATAAAATTTAATTCTCTAATATTTCATTAATATCTCAATTTTCAAATATCCACATTCTGTAAAAAAGAGATGTTTCTCGGATGTGTTCTGAATCCGTGGACTCAAGTTGGGCTTGAATTGAGTTCTTTTAGACCTTATTTCACCCAAAACACTCTGACATATTTTCCTGTAAATTTTAATTTTGCAAATTCTTGTTTCAATTTTCTAAAGTTTGATAGAAGACCCTAATTCAGTTTTTTTCTTCAATGATTTTCCAAAATTTTCAATTATATATTGTTCCTAGGGTTGTTAGAGGTCTCCATACCAGTTTTCAAAAATTTTCATGTCCATTTAGCATCTCATTCATTCAATTTTTTAAATTTGGTTTTCTAAAAAGTCATAATTTTGTTAAAATAAGGGAAAAATAGGTATTTTCTCATTTAATTTCTCAATTTTGAATACTATTTTCATGATTTAATATTTTGATAATGTTTTCAATCACATTAACAAGCTTTTCAATGAATTTCATAAACTTTTGAGCTTCCATGTGATGCATATTTCAAAATTTCTTTTAGAAAACCCTAATTTTAAGGCCATAGTCTTAATTTTAGGGGTATTTTGGTCATTTTGCCCCTGCTTTTGAAATTTATTTTGCAAAGTAGATCTATTTTGATGGTTTATCAAATCATGCATTCATCCTTTACTTCATTTATGATTTTGATTTTATAAAAAGCATGGAAAAAGCTTATTTATGGAAAACATTCTTTAATTTCTGGATATTATTAGATAAATCCAGAAAAGCCTACATTTTTTCACTAATATATTTAATAATTTTGCAAGAAAAGCTCAAGATGTTATTTTCCTTTATTTTTTCTTTTATTTTTCTTATTTCATTATTCAATTATTCGATATAAATTATAATCAAATATTAGAAATAGTGAAAAATTTCCTTTCTGCATTAGATAGATTGCATTTGCATATAGTTTATTTTTCCGATATTAAATACTATGGTTTGTCATACGCATATTCCAAATTCTACAATGGTCAACATGAATGCACGTACACATTCTTCTAAGAAGTTGACAAACTTAATGTAATTCGTATTTTTGGCCATAGTTAGAATACAAATGAAATTCATATTTATTAATTTCTTTTATGTTACAAAATGCCTACACTCTTAGGTTATTTAAAAAAATCATTGCATATTTCAAAAGATTTTTCAAGATTTCTTAAATTTAATAAGATACATTTAAAATATATTTGTTGCCATAGTCATGGATATATGGCAAATTCATCTTTATTAAATTCATGTAAAGGCACAAAAATCAATTTTAAAGAAATAAAAGAAATTTATAGAGGCCTTGATTTTCTCAAATCTTTCAAAACAAAGAAATTTGCAAAGGTTTTCCTTTTCTCAAAAACAAAATTCAAAACAATCATCTCCTTTTCCAAGCATTTTTCAAAATTTCGAACTTTCCAAAAGATCTGCATTTTTAAAACAATTTCTAAGTAATTCCAAAGTATTTTTCAAAATTTTGAATTTTCCAAAGTCTTCTTTTCTAAATAATTTCAAATCAATTTCGACTTCAATTTCAAATCAATTTTGATTTCAATTTCAATTTTAATTTCAATCACCTGGATTTTCCTTCTTCAAGGTTAATTTTCTCAAAATCATATGGATTTTCCCTTTTAAAAAATCGATTTTATCAAAATATCTCCTTTTTCAAAACAATTTTCAAGTGATTCCAAGCAGGCATCACGGTTTTCCAATGGATCTCTTTTCAAAACAATTTCCAAAGTCATTTTAAAGCAAATTCAAAATAAATCTCAAAATAATTTTAGAGCAATCCCAAAACCATTCTAAGCATGCATCAGGATTTTCCTTGAAAATTTTCTCAAAATCACATGATTGATTTTCTTTTCTGCATTTTAGGACTTAGAATAATTACTTAGGCATTTAAGCAAAGCAAGGCATTCAGTTTAATCCTTCGTTCAATTATCCCTGGTAAAAGCGCGAGAAACGGTTGGACCTCTTACCGATAGGCAGATCCCATTTCCTGATTTTTCCTGTATTTTTAAAACACAGGCGAGTTTTTCAAAATCTTTTTCAAAAGGTCAAGCAGAATCGCAAAAGTAAAATTTTGCAATGATCACAGGGTCTCCCAGGTCGACGCCCAAAGTCTGGAACAAAAGGAAAAAATAGATGTGCATTTTTTTGCAAGATAGGGTACCGAAAATGGCATCACTTGCTCTCAAAGTAGCAAGGGTGCGCTCCAGCCACCCCCATGTGATTTGTTCCATGTGATTGAGGTCCACATGACCACAGAGAGGTCATGGGGCACCCAGCCATGGTGTGGGTCGAAAAAGAACTAAAACAAAATGCTAAAGGAAAAAAAATGAAAATGCATTGAAATAAAAACCTTGTGCATGTGTATTCTTATAACATGCACTGCATACATGAAACAAGAACAAAACTCAGCTACAAAGAGTTCTAATACACCTATCTTTCATGCATTTCATAAAATGCCATGGAAGATTGGTATCATGCTATAGCATTGCATTAATTTTCTTTTAAACAATGGAAGTTCGAATAGGCATCTCACCTTGAAACTGTATGGTGTTCTTTTCGAAAGGAGGAAAACCACGATTCCCCTTTGCTTAGAGTGTGGAAGAAAGAAGATGGAACTCATGGTTTTGGGAGAGAGAGACACCAAAATCGCCACTTTCTTCTCTCTCTTCCTCTCAAGAGGGTATTTAAAAAGTTAAGGTTTAGATCTAAGGGCTGTGTTTTAATCTTGAAAATGGATGGCTAGGGGGTGTGTCACACCCCTCTAAGCAATGGCACACTTAAAATAAGCCATTTCAACCCCCCAGACGCCTTACTAGGCTTCTTTCTTTTGAAATTTCTTAAAAATTCTTTCAAAAATGCCCCGTCTAGAGCCCTACACGCCCTCTAGGGTTTGAATTTTTTTCAAAAATACCCCCACACGTCTCCCTTGAGTGGAATTATTGTATTTAATTCATTTTATTCAAAAATTACACTTAGGTTTTTGAAATGATCTTTCTAAATTTTGATAAAACTTAAAAATTTCTTAAACTGCGATTCTTGTCCAAATTTCTTAGAATACATTGAGTTTAGGCATTTAATTTTTTTTAACTCACACGAATATGCATTTACTTCAAGAAGTAACATATGTATACTAAGAATTTCATCGTAGCATTAAAATTTTCTCAAAAAATTCATGGGTCTTACAGTTTTAGAGATTGGTCCGACTGCTGAGCTGCAAAGCAAAGTAGACATGCTTTCTCAGAAGTTGGATCAACTTTTTGCAGGTCCATCCCAACCACATCAGGTGTATGCTCTGTGTGCCAGTCTAGCATATTTTGTCACTGAGTGCCCTTCGGTAACTCAGTACTCTGAATTTTTTCATGAACAAGTTCAGGCTGCTTAGGGGTTCACCAAACTGATGAATGACCCATATTCTTCTATATATAATCAGGGTTGGCAAAACCATCCTAATTTTTTATGAAGGAACCAACACGCCTCAGTTCCAACCCCTCTGTCTCAATTGGTTAAGCCCAACACATTCACTCAGTCATATCAGAAGCCGAATTACCCCCAACCTTCTACGTTTTCCGCGGTTAACCTTCAAGAGACCACCTCACAGTTGTCTTTTAAGAAAAAAAATTTCCAAGCATTGCAAAAGGTAAAAACTTTAAGTCATAATGCTTTGGAGAAATGTAACCAAGTACTAAACTCCCATACCCATTCCATAGCCAAGCTTGAAACACAGATGAGACAATTAACAGATGCATTAACGAGGAGAACCGAGGGTAGTCTGCCAAGTTAGTCTGTTATGAATCCCAAGGGCAAGGAACTTATGGCTTCTTGTCTGAATATGCCAGATCTCCACCGAGGAACAAAGTAGGATTTGAGCAGAAAGTGTGTATCATATGTACATAGTTGGAATATAATTTTATCTTTCATTGTTTTCATTATTTGTTTTGCTTTATTTTTACTTTGATCATTTTGTCATGCATATATGCTTTAATATTTGATACTTCAATGTAAGAGTTGCAGGTTACCAGACACATGGCACTGCTACAAGAGCATGCCATTTGCCAGACCAACATAAAATTATGCATTTGTATATGCATAGTAGTGGTGCAAAGTCAAGGCAACTATCAACTCAAGAGGCCCTGCACATAAACATGTTGTATCTTTTTTCTCTCCCATTATTTACTTATTTTATGTTCTTAAGTGTGCATCTTCATTGCATGTTTGCATTCTGATATGCCACTAGGGACAATGTCATTCAAGCATGGGGGGAGGGTATGACATGCACATTCAATGTTTTTTTGTTATGGTAGTTTTTCTTGATAAAAAGTCATAAAATTAGGCTTTTAAGAAACAAGTTTTAAGCATCGATGAATGTTTTTACACAATCTGACATTTTAGAATTTTTTAAGCCTCATGTGAAAAATATTTTTCTGAAACTAATCTAGAAAGAGTGGTTATTTATGTGGATTTTAAAGAAAATATCATATTTGAATGTTAGAGTTTGTTTTAAATCATAAGTATGAATATGCATAGTCTGTTTTTGAACTACTAAGCAAATAAAAAATATAAAATAAGAAGATTTCAATAGAAAAAAAAACATACATTTAGTTGTTGATGTTTTCGTATTCCCTAGTAGCTGGGCTTAGACACAAGTTAAAGTATTTGAGTCCCATGATGAAAAGGATAATGAAGGAAATCACTTCTTTGTCTAGTCAATATCTGTGGCCTATTTGGTTCAAGCAAGTAGAGCCTGAAGGGTATTTACACCTAGTGCCTTAAAGCTATCTGGTTTGGGAGCCACCGACTTGAAAGTCTGTTATATGAACTTAATAGAAAGCCTAAGAGATGTAGACATTGTATATGATAGGAAGAAGACTATACATAGCTATAAAAATAAAAGGTCTAGTGACTCAAGCAATTAAGTCCAAGGGATACTTGGTTTCTGGTGCCCCAAGGTCGTCTGGCTTGGGAGTCACTGACTCAAAGCTCGCTACATGAGTCACAAAAACTGAAAATTTGAAATAGTGCTCAAGTGAAAATTGAAAGAGAGAAAAATATGAAAATTGAAAATCAAAAGAAAAAGAATGAGAGCTTAATGAAAAATTTATTGCTTAAAAATAATTATGAAAAACTATGCAAAAAATATACAAGTGAGGATAAATAAGAAATAACATGATTATACTTGATTTTCTAAGAAAAAGCATGGATGATTGCAAATTTTTAGAAAAGTGAAAGAAAAAAGTTTTTATTGTGGAGGCATGTAAATTCTAAATCTATTGTGATAATATAATTGCATGAAATAAGGGCTTAAACTAATTTTTTAATCGCCTAGTGCTTTTTGAAAAAGAAAATTCATTTATGCATGATAGAGATGTTTATGGGCAGCATAACTGCAAACCCTCACAAGACCTTACTCGTCCATTGGGGTAACCCAGGGGTTTAAATGGCTTGTTGCATATGTCAAATGCAACCGTTAAGCCTACAAAAGTGAGTTAGGAGTTGTATATTACTTGTTTCATTGCATGCATTGTTTATTTCTAGTTCTTAACATATTAGTTTTTTTATTATTAGTTTGCTCATGGATTAACAAACATTCAAGTATGAGGGTATTTGATGGTGCATGAAATGCATATCATTTTTATGTATTTTGAAGGATAAGAACCCATGTACATGTGTATTTAAGTACAAAGAAGCCACAATTCAAATTTCACTCGAATCCGAGCTAAAATGAAAGAATTAGAGCATTTTCAGAGTAATTGGAGTGAACTGCAAGGTAAATCAGATTTAGATCTGACCCAAGGGTGAAATATTGGATCATGGACTAGATCCAAACCCAAAATATCCATAAACTTACATGATCCAAGGTGCACTCCATGAACTTTTTCAAGAAACCCCCTCTTTATCAAGCATTTAGGTAATTAGTTGCAATATTAAATAATTTTAACCTATAGTTAGAATTTATTTTATTTTTAGGTAGCTTTTAGAATTAGGAAATATTTTAGTAACTTAAATAGTTTAGAAAACCCTAGGCTACAGTTTTTTTTGGGAGTCTTGGAAAAGCCACCCCTCCTATTCCACTTCTCTCTCCCCCTTCCATGATTTTTATTTTATTTTTTATCTTCTTAATTCCCTTCTCCCTCTTTCCTTTTCTTTCCTCCATTTGGTTTGTTCTTTCTTGTGTGTGTGCTGCTATTTATTTTGCAGGTTCTAATTTTTTTCGGAGAGTTTTCAACTCAGATTCAGCGTGTCATCTACTACTATTGAGGAATCGACTATGTTCTCTCTTCAACTGACCCTCGTTCTATGCTTCCAACATCAATTTCTCCCTCCGCAATTCGGCTCCCAAAAGATTGCAGCCCTTGAAGATGAGTTGCAGACCTCCAAGACGTGAAGGGTGTGCTTCCCAAACCCCCTTAACCAACTGTGTTCTCTCCCAACTTATCGGACAAGCCAAGAGGTAAGTCTTCACACCCCTTTTCTTCTAGTTAGAAGTGTGTTAGGTCGTGTCTTAGGTCTGGTCGTGGGTCAGTATTTAGGTCATTTTGTCAGTCTCATTTCCATTTTATTTACAGTATCCATTGTTACTTTGATCGAGTTCTTGCATGAGCAAGAACCGATCTTGAGTCTTCTATTCAACCGATCGAATCAAATCACATGATTTTAAGTTTTAAGATACAATCGGTTGAATAGTGTACATAGTTGTGTTTTCGAATTTTATTTTTTTGTTCTCAGTTAATGAATTTATGTTTGTACAATCATTTGAGAGGAATGGTGGGATCTAGCTGCAGCTAGATCCAACCATTAACAACCGGTGTCATAGTGTTAGCCAATTAGATTAGTGTGTAAACACCCCAAAATTTCACCCTCATCCAGTGTTTATATTTCATATGTCATTGTATATCATTGCATGCATTTGGCATATCACCTCATTGCATTGCATAGCATTGCATGCCATTTCACATCATTATCGAGATCCATCACTCCTGTTTTCAAAATATTTCAATCCAGATTCAGTTTTAAAACTTTTCTTATAAGATCAATTTCACAAACCTGAGTTTTTGCATCAACATTTTCTATTTGTTAACCCCAGGATCTTGTTTTCTTCAGAAAAACAATCTGGATTTGTTTTTAACTCAATTTCAATTGATTTCAATCCTCAGATGAGACCCATTTAGGTGGTGTCGCTTCTGAATTCCTTCATTTATCAAAATTTCTCAAAAATCTCAGAGTCCTAGTTGAATCAGGACTCTGTCTTTTCATCTTTTTGAATCTTTTCAAAACTACGTTTTGATTCTAAACCAGATGTAGTCATATTTCTTGCCCATTCTTTTTATTTTGGCCAAAATCTCAGAATCCCAGTCCAATCAAGACTCTTTTTCCAACATCTTAGTTGGATCAGGACACTTTTTCCAGAGTCCCAATCGGATCAGAACTCTACCTTTTACTACCATTTTACCTATTTTTGAGAAAATCTTTCAAAATCCTTCGTTTTGGGCCAAAATTCTAGAGTCCCAGTCGAATTAGGACTCTTTCTCAGAGTCTTAATTGATTCAGGACTTTATCCTGATTTCATCCTTCACTCCTATCCTTCACTTGTTTTCAAAACCTTCTCATCTGATTTTCAAAATCTTCCATTTTAGCCAAAATTCTAGAGTTCTAATCGGATTAGGACTCTTTCTCGGAGTCCTAATCGAATCAGGACTCTATCTTTCATTGGTATTGTGCCTGTCTTTAATCAAATCTTTCAAAATCTGTCAAAATGAGTCAAAAACTCAGAGTTTTAGTTGAACCGGGACTCTATTTAAAGAGTCCCAGTTGGATCAGAACTCTGACCCTGATTTCAATTTTGAGAGAATCTTTCCAAAATCTCTTTATTTATCTTTCCAAATTCCAAAATTGCTACACCTTTATCATAGAATTTCAAATTTTTGGGATTTTATCCTAGAGTCCTGATTGAATCAGGACTCTATCCTGAGTTCATTTTCTCACTTCATTTTCACTGATTTTCAAAAGTTCCTTTTAAAGTCTCATCATTTGTTTTCTAGAAAACCAAAATTTTTCAGAAACCTAGTCGAATTAGGACTCTTCCTCAGAGTCCTAGTTGGATCAGGACTTTGAACCAGACTTCAATTTTATCTTATTTTCACCTATTTTTTAAGATCCACTCATTTATTTTCTTAGAAAATCCAAAATTCTGAGAGTCCTAGTTCAATTAGGACTCTGTCTCCAGAGTCCCAGTTGGATCAGAACTCTGTTTTGATTTCAATGCTTGTTGCTATTTTCACTGTTTTCACAAGTTCTTTTATCTATTTTTCAGAAAATACAAAAAAAAAATCTAGAGTTTTAGTCCAATCAGGACTCTGTCCCAGAGTTCTAATCCAGTTAAGAGGCTATTCTGAAGTTTGTTTTACTTCCATTCTCATTCTTTTTTATTTATTTTTTAAAAATTAGGTCATTTACAGAGTCCCAGTTGATTCAGGACTCTATTTCGGAGTTTTGATTGAGTTAGGACTCTAATCCTGACTGTATTTTTTGACTTATCTTTACTAGTTCTGATGAAATCTTTAAAAAAACTTCTTCATTTGGCTTTCAAAATTCTAAAATCTCAGAGTCCTAATTGGTTCAGGACTCCGGTCCTGAGTTTCAGTTCGTTTAGAACTCTATTTTCAACCCTTGAATTCCATTTGTTGATTTTAACCCCTTTTTAAAAACATTTTGAGTCTTTATTTAATTTTTTTCAAAACCTTGATGTGGGTCCCACTTAGTTGGCGCCATATCCAGAGGAGTTCTGACCCAGTCAGGAATTTGTGTCATTTCAAATCTTTCAAATTTCAAGACTACTTTTGAATATCTTTTGAAAAACCTCTCATTTTCAAGTTTTAAAATCATTTTTGAAAAATCAAATGAGGCCCACTGGAGGTGGCGCCACATTTGCAAAAGTCAGGGTTAGACTAGGGTTAGTCAGTGTTCTAGTTATGTTAAGAGCTTAGTAGGATCCAAATTGATTTTAAAAATTCATTTTTACTTTGGTTTTAATTAATGATTTTTAAAGTTTTAAAATGAGGGTTTTAAAAAATCCAATGTGGACCCACACTCGGTGGCACCACATTTGGAAGTCTTTTAGGTTAGTTAGGAGTCTAATTAAGTTAGCTAGAGTCTACATTATGATAGGTAACTTCAAAAAAAAAATCGCCCCCCACTAATGGTTTTGGATAACTTTTAAAAGGGGCAAACTTGGGATTAATTAACTTTCTAGAAAAACCTAGTTTAACTCTATTTAAAGAAGCCCATAGGGGGGTCGACCCATACTCTTTCCTCTTGAGATTCTTGGAGCTTCTCTCTCCTTTCTATAGCCCTCTCCTTCCTCTTTGCAGCTGCATCCATCCAAGGTATAGTTTCTATAATTTTTTTTATGCTTTTATTAATTCTTTTTCATGTTTTACCATGGATTCCACCTTGGGCGCCTCTTATTTCATGAGTTTAAGCATGGTTCATCATCAAGAACCTTAAAATCGACCCAAGAAGATGATCTAACTCAGTTTGAGGAGGATTTCTAGGATTCTAATCCATTAGAATCATTTAGAGGTACATTTTCTACGTTCTTAACCAATGAAATATGCGATTTACCCGCTAAATGGGCTAAATCCATATTTTCAAAGGGTAAATCAATTTCAACCATGGATTCCCTGTATTTTTTTATTTTCTTGTCATATTAATGTTTATTTTATATATTTCAGTATTAAATTAAATTTCATTATGCTGTTTATGCAATTTTTTATCTTTTCCATGTTTAAATCATAGTTTTTAGTGTTTTCTTAGATTTTCGTGTGTTTTGATTTCAACTCTGTAGAAATCATGTTATTTTATGTTTAAATATTTATTGTAAAATTCTGATTTTTTATATTTAGTCTAAGAATTTGTCAGTAAGTTTTTTGTAAAAAAACCAGAGGTTTTTGGATTCGAGAACCCTGTTACAAAAATATAAAGTCGGATTGTGATTTCTTTTACTTAAAATCGCTATTGATGTTTAGGTATAAGTTGCAGATGTGATATTTCTGTCATCCGAAATCTGATTCATGATTTATAAATTGTAGTAGCTTTGTATTATAACTTGTTATTTACTGCAATTTTCTTAGATGTTTCTGTCGTTGTCTGCTATTTTTCCTCTATCAGAAAGTTAAATCAACTTTTTAGAATTCGTTATGCTTTATTAAAACCCTAATTCAACTTGTGTTGATTGTATCTCCCTAACCGAAGATCCGATCAATGATCTGTAAAAAGGATTTTTTTTTATTTTTATGTCTCTATTCACTGCTAAAATTTTAGAATTTTTTGATGTGGTTTGATATTTTCCTCTGAATTTGAAACCAGAAGCATCTGTTTTGATAAATTTTATATTTGTCATAATTGATCAAATATTGCCAGAACGATATCTCCCTAACCAGAGATGATTTTTCCAATCTGTAAAAAGGATAATCTTCGTTTTTCTGTTTATTAGTTCTCTATAAAATTTTATGAATTTCCATGGTGAATTAACTCCTGATTCGGGTCTGACACTGTGACAGATACATGCCTGCGGGTAAAAATAGCATATTTTAGGGTTTTTATGCAATATTCATATTGGAATAATGTCAAAACTGAATTTTTATGATTCCAATTTAATTTTAGGGTTATAAGGAGTGCAGGTGTCGATTTTTATTGATTTTGAATATCATTTGGTGTTGAATCAATTATATTGCAAAATAGGGTATTCGAAGGATCTCGAAACATTGACAAAATCATAATTTTTGTGATATTTCTAATTTTTTGATATAAATTCATGTTTTTAGGGTTTGTGCATGTTTCTAATCATATGAGAGTACTTCATACTCGATTTTGTGGTTATTTAACTTTATTTGATTTCAAAATCCAATGTTTTACCAAAATATTTTTTGAAAACCCTGATTTCAAGGCCATAGTCTTGTTTTTAGGGGTATTTTTGTCATTTCCCCCCAAATTTTGAATTTTAAAGTTATTTATCTTTATTATTATTTCAATTTTATTTCATATTTCATTATGTTTAACCCAGTGAAATCCTGGAAAAAGGTTTATATTTGGATATATCCAGTAATTTCCAGATATTACTGGATAAATCTAGAAAAGCCAACACATCTTGACTAACAAGTTTTCTAGTTTTACAGGGATGTTCAAGACTGTATTCTCCTTTTTTCCCTTTATTTAAATTCAATTAGTGATGTAAATTATAAATAAACTTGGAATAAGAATTTAAATTCCTGTTTAGAATTAGTCCAGATTTGCCATCTTCTTTTGAGGCACAATCAACCTACACTCTTAGGCTATTTTCAATAACCATTGCATACTTCAAAGTTTTATAAATGTTTTTATCCTTTTTGAATCAAGTGAGTTATATTCAATCCATATTGTGATCATGCAAAAATTTTCCTCTTGATTCTCTCTTTTCCTTCTCTTCGCCTTTCTAGCCTCTATTCCCTTTTTGAAGGGGAATAAAAGACAGAAAAAAAGAGAGGAAAAGAAAAGGAAGAAGAGAGAGTAACTCTTTTGCAAGGTCTCATTTGACCAAAATTTTGAAAATGTTTTAAAATTACTTGCCTCTGTTTTGAAAATTTGTGGGAAAATAGAGAGACGGGATTCGCTCGTCAGTACGAGGTTCGACCGTTCCTGGCGCCTTTACCAGGGGTAATCGAACCAAGGATCGGATTCATGCCTTTTGCTTTGCTAAAATATCATCTAATAATTTATTCTAAATTTAAATGCACAAAGAATCATGCTTGTGCAAATGCAAGGATGTATGCTCTTTTAAGAAAAATAATTTTAGAAATTCTAGGGTTTTTCCAAGTAATTCTGAAATAAACTTGATAATGTAGTGAAGAAATAATTCAAAGAGTTGAAATTAATTTGAAAAAGTTAGATTTTTGAATCTAACTTGGATTTTAAAATAGATTTGAAATAAGTGACTTGAAATTCCAAGTCTCGAAGTGATCAGAATTTGGAAAGATAAGTCTTCAGATGAAGAGAAAAGGAAATTAGAATTGAAATTTTGAAATAAGAATGAATTTTCAAAGTCATAATGGACTTTGAATTTGGATCGATTTTGAAAAAGGATATTTTGTTTTTAGACCTAAAACAAGAATTGAATTTGAATTCAGATTTGAGAAATAGATTTGAAATTAGCTTTAGAAATGAGAATTGGAAATGGAACTGGATTGTAAATCTGGAATAGAATTTTGATCTGAAATCTAGAATCCTAGATGGATTTGAATCCAAAATATGAATCCTAAATGGAATTGATCCAAAGTCTGGAATCCAAAATGGAGTTGGATCTGAAGTCTAGAATCCTAGATGGAATTGGATCTGAAGTCCGGAATCCAAGATGGAGATTGGATTTGGAAATCTAAATCCAAGGTGGAACTAAATCCAGAATCTGGAATCCTAACTGGTATTGGATCCAAAGTCTGGAATCCAAGATGGAGATTGGATTTGGAAATCTGAATCCATGGTAGAACTGAATCCTAAATCCATAATCCTAACTAGAATTGGATTCAAAGTCTGAAATCCAAGATGGAATTGGATTTGAAAATCTGAATCGAGAGTGGAATTGGATTCTAAATCTAGAATCCAAGAGGGAATTGGATTTTGAAAATCCAAATGGGACCTTTTGATGGATCTGGATTTTGGAAATCCAAATTTTGAATTTAAAATTTAGGAAAATCGAATTTTGAGACTCAAAATCAATCTCAAAACCTTGATTTTGAATTGAGAGTCAAGACTTGATCTTTAGATAGAACTTTGAAAAAATAAAGGCTGAACTTGATTTAAAGCATGAATTTTGAAATCCGAAGATGAATTAGGAATTTCAAAGTTAAATTGAATTTTGAAATTTGATTTGAAATGCTAAATTGATTTTGAAATTGAATCCTAGAAATGAATTTGGAACTTCAAAGTTGAATTGAACTTTGAATTGGAAATTGAATTTTGAATATAAGAAGAGAATTCGAAATTTCAAAGTCAAATTGGAGTTTGAAATTGAATTTTGAAGTGAGATAGAAAGATGAATTGAAATAGAAATTGAAGATTTGATTTGAGAAATAAAGAAGATATTTGAAAATATATCTCAAAATCACTTGGATTTTGAAAAAGAATTTTGAAAATATTATGTAATTCTATCCTAAATGATGAAATAAATTAAAGAATTTAAAATTGGATTTTGAAAAGCATATCTCATTCTTTAAATGATTTGAAATAAGATTGAAAATATAATACATCTCTGACTATGGCCATAAAATGTATTATATAATAATCTATATTTGAATTCAGGTGAAGAATAAAACATATTTTGGTGCTTTTATAGAGTTTAAAATGAAATTAACTCTCAATATATCCTGACTATGGTCATTAATATATATTTTGAGTTAATTTTAAGTTAAACTCTGATAAAAGAAGAAAATATTAAAAAAAATATGATGATTTTTGAAAAGGATCCAGTGTGGATCTAGTGTTATTCCATAAAAGATGAAAATCATAAGTTTTGTTCACACCTTGACTATGGCCATTGATGCAAATCATCAACTTAGGATTCAATCACCTTTTATAAAATGATGTACGTGCCATTCGTGTTCCCATTTGTGAAATTTTGCAATAAAAGGAAAAATGATATGAAAACAAATAATTTCTAAGATATATGCATGCTCATACATTCTAATCTAGAGCTGAGAGTGTACAATTCTCATTACAGCCTAGCTATTACAATTTTTGAGATGGAAATTGAAATTACAATAAAAGAAACAAAACTTTCCCATGCATTTCCTAAAAAAAAATGGCAAAGTTAGCATGAAGCAGAATATGTTCATGGAAGGAAATTCGAGGTATCAAATTGGTCTATCCTAAATATTTTGATGAAAGGAGGCATACATGATATGCTAAGCAAATAAAAAAAAAATGAATTTGAAGTGTATACACGCTAGGTTTGTGGGAAAATGTGTATTCTAAAGCATATATGATACTTAAATAATATCATGATGTATATATATAGAATGGACATACACGGATGCTAATGAGGATGCTTTTACATGACTGAGTGATATGATTGTTTGACAACTAAGGGAATCCATATCCCTAAATACAATCCTGTGATCCTTGATCAGTTTTTGCAGGAAATAACGCAACACACATAGTGAAGTTAATGGATTAACACCCCAACTGGTGCCATATAGATTGCAAGAGGCAACTTAATGCTAAATAGGAGCATAAGATTAGTATAGGTAAACATGTTGTGTAGAGATTGTGACAGTAGTTGGGGCAGTTAGGTGTCAAGTGTATTGACAGGACAACAAAGTGGATGCTGTGAAGATGTGTGTGTGTGTGCTAATCTAACAAGTGAAACAGGGATGACAATGTGAATAGTATATGCTGTAGTGTTTAATGAAAGGTGATTGTGCCATTATGCAGTGAAGGTGGGCAGAGTATATGCGACACTGGTATGCAAATGAAATTGAGTGGTGGCAGGTGGTAAGTGTTACAGAATATACATGTGTGACAGTGGTGTGGCATACAATATACAAGAAATGAAGTGCTGCTGGATGAGAACTTAATACACTAGAAGCAGAATAGCAGGTCTGTTAAGAGATTTGCCTCCAGCTTCTTGATTTACAGAGGGACAAAAAAATTCCTCACAGCTTTTGTTGTACAAATATAAAAAAAAAAGAAAAACGAAAGGAAACTGCCTCAATGAACTAAATTGAGTACCTCCAGTATGTTCTGGTCTGAAGGGAAATAACAATTTTTTTTTATGCAGCCAACTGCTCCATTGATATGCTATCATCTCATCAGGAAATATAATACGTAAGATAGTGAAATGAAATATATATATATATATATATACACATATATATACATCCTCTATATATACCTATGATTACCTAGTTAGCAGCAAGCATACAAATTACAATTGTCCTGAGTTGCCCATTCAATTGCTCATTTTAGCAGCAAATGAACAAATCCTTTCAGTCAGAGTCCAGTCCGACTTTGTGAATGTGAAGTGATATGCGAAAACGAATGCTATAAATGATATTATGAGAGTGCAATGGGTACTGTGAGATGCAATACAGAAGATGAAAGTGCAGGTGCTATGTTAGTGAATGTGTACAAGTGGACAAGTGCTATACTAATATATATAGATCAATGGTAGTGAATATGCAAGTGGAGACGTAAAGAGGGTAATGTACAGTGTAGGGGATCTGAACAATGGATTAGATGCAAATATCAGACAATCATGGGCACAGAATTAAACCAGTAATAGGGGGGGGGGGGGTTGAGCTTCAAGTAAAACACGAAGAGGAACTGTGACTGGGAGTGACACTGTAGCTGACATGCTTGGAAGCCCTGGATATTCCAAAGTAGCCACTAAGGGCAATGGTATAGCCTGGTTCTGAAGATTGGAAGAAGAAGATGGTGATGGCTGCTGACCAAAAGGTTGCATCTGAGATGAATGCATCCCGGATTTTCTGGGCCCATTGGATGCCCAGAGTTAAGCAGCATCCTCGATCTCATTTGGCCATCAACATTGGGTATTGGCCTGTTCAACATAGGTGGTTTGAGTTATTGGCCAAAACCTGGGCCCCCATACGAAAGTCCAGACCTTGAATCTCCCAGTTTTTAGCTTCTTCGGATCTGCACATCTGTCAGTCAAAAGGGTGGTCACCCCCCCCCCCCTTGATATACTTTCCTCTAAGAGCCTCTATATCTTGCAATCACCATCTTCCTGTAGGGAAAATATCGGCTACTAGAGTAGCGTCTGCAGTCGATGTTATACCTGCACCTGAAGTTGTTGGGAAATCTGCTACAGAGATTGGCAATTGGACCTACCGAACATTGATGGAGGTGTGGTATGGAGGGTACAAGATGCAATGAAAATGAAGGATGAGTGGGGTGATTATGCACATGACACAAATTTGATCAGGGAATGACTGAAACTAAAATCTATAATGAAACCTTTCATACGAGATGAACCAGGCGAGGCATGATTATGCTGATGCAGTTAAAATATTAAAGTAAAAGATCCTATTCAGAAAAGAAGCATATAACAAACGTTAAAACCTACTATTAACAAAAATGAATCTAAAAAAAAAAGGAATCAACTATATCACTTCCTTTGTTTGGAGATTCGAACCAGACAATATCTGCGAACCTTCGAAGAGCAAAGGCAGTAACAGGTCTTTTGAAATCATATTAACAAAACCCCCTGCAATGACTCTTTATTTCTTACTCCATAGAACATGCACACCACGACACCCTCTGATTATAGGAAGCCATACTAATGGTACATCATCCTTAGAAGTTATTTTTATATGATCAAAAGTGAGCTGGACAACTAACTGATCCATTAGAAAGACAACCACGTCTTTCCCATCTTTATAGATGCAAGCAAATGCCCAAAAGACATTGTTGAAATAATGTAAACAACTTAAAGCAACAATGCACAGGTACATTAAGAAATAAAAAAAAGTTTTAACAGAAGAATATAATGCCAGACGAAAATAAGAGGCTGGATAGCTATAAGCCAAATGGGACATTACAGAGAATTGGGCAATGATGTGTGATATGCCAGACAAATAAAGAGAGAGAATCATATGCAAGTGATGTTGTATAGAATCTCAGTATATGGATGCTGGATTTGATATATATGAAACAGAGAGGGAATACACATGAATCAGGAGGAAATACATGAAATCAAAATATCAAGGACAACCAAAATTAAAAGTAAAAATAAAAAAACAACAACAAGGAAACAACAGGAGTTTAAATTAGGATTACGAACAGAGATCCCAACATCAAAATATAAGTCGATCAATCAAGAGTGAAAATCAAAATCAGATAAAAAGGGGAAATAGAAGTAAGGAAAAGAAAACTGAAGTAAAATAAAATACGATTGGAATGCAACATGAGCGATACAACAAAATACAAAAGAGAAAAAAAATGAAAAGTATGTCAGAATGAGACATTCTAATTGATATAGCAGCAAGCAGATCGATCCTGGCCGATCATGCCTTTGGTGCATTGCAGTACAAAGAAGAACAAAATTCTAAAGGCAAGGTTGCGATAAAACAACAATTCTTACAAGAAATCAAAATAAAAGGAAAAGAGAAGGAGGGAGACGATAGTTAATTACCTGTAGCTGCAAGGGGGGGGGGATCTTTTTCTGCTAATTGGGAAGGACCAGAAGAAGGCTGAAAGAAGGCAAGGGGATCAGAAGAAATGCAGTAGTGAAGTGAATGGCGGATCGTGAAAACTAATAGATGGAATGCTTAATCGAAGGGGAAGGGTAAGGTGTGCTAACAGCGGATGGATGCGGAATGGCTGGTGGCGTTCCTCGATGATCCAAGATCGTTCCTGTGTGCCCCTTTTAAAGAGGAAGAAGAAGGTTCTGGAAAGGTGCGAGATGGTTGAGGACAAAGAAGGTGATGGAGGGGTTGATCCAAGGGTTGGAAGGAGCGGGAGATTAACCGATGCTTCCAGAGGAAGAGCGAGCGAGAGAGAGGTTCGTGAACGGGGAAGAACGAGAGACCGTTGTGAGTTTTTAGAATTTTTAAAAACAGGGTTCTAAAAAAAAGGTTTTGTTAAAAAGGGTTTTGAAAACTTTCTTTTGAAAAATTTCTTTATGCTTTGAATTTTTTGTTGTTTTTCTTTGTGTTTTCTGCATCTTTTGTATTTTTGAAATAAAATTCTAAAATCTAGGCAAAAATAAGGGATTAAAAACTATTTTTATATTTTTGAGAAATATTTATAAGAAGAGGAGTTTTCTGAGAAAAACTTTTGAAATTTTCTCGGACAACGGGTTTGGATCCGGAATTTGAGGAGATATTTGAGTTTTTGGATCTCGAATCGAGAAATATAGGACGGTGGATCCAAACAGATACCAGATGAAGGGTCTGAGCCTTTTAGAAATTATTTTTGATATTTTCATAATTTTAATTTGAAATCTAGATAGCGAGGCTCAAATTTGGATTTTGACCTGGATCCGGATTCGAAAATTGAGTCGAATGTTGAAAATAGATTTGATTCCAGAAAATCCAAGCAATAAACTGGAATTTTGAATGAAAACGACTCCTCTTACTCAGAAAATGGGGCCCAGGGGCAAAAATGGAATATTTATAAGATTTTGAAAAATTTGGGTTGTTCACACATATCTGTGGCCATAGTGAGGGATATGTAGAGAATTTGATTTATGGAAATTCTATAAGGCACAAAAATTCCTTTTCAAACAATTTTCTCAGAAATCTTTTGTCAAAATCATATTCATGCATCATCTATGTTTAGATTGCATCATGAACATATTTCACAGAGCCATACGCCCATCCTTTTGATGTATTTTTTAAATTCCATCTCATAAAATCGATTTTCTCAAGTTTGCCCTAATTTTCCTCAAAATCGATTTTCAGAAAAACCTTTGAGTTTTCAAGGATGTTTCAAGTATTTCCCAATTCCAATTCATGAATTTTCAAGTTACATTTTCAATTTTCAAGTCCCGATATTCTCAATTTCAAAGTTCTAATTCAGATTAATCAAGTTTTTTTTTCAAAGTTATTTGAAATTCCTCAGAAATTGATTTTCTTAAAACACTTGAATTTCTTCAGAAATCGATCTTCTTTTCTTCAGAAATACTCTCTCAACAAGGCTCACGATTTTCAAAGCATTACTATTTACAAGAATTTTCTAAGTATTTTAAATCTCTGAAGCATACATTATTTTTTCAATCTGTATTTTCAGAAATTCATAGCACATGCCTGATTCTTTGTGCATTTAGGAAATAGAACATCAATTTAGATAAGTTGAGCAAAGCAAAGCACTAGATTGATCCTTAATTCAATTACCCTTGGTAAAGTGTAAACACCCCAAATTTTCCTCATCCATTTTCAAACACACCCCTCGTGCAGTGCCAACCCTGGTAGGTCAGTATAGAAGTCCAACCCCAAATTTGTGTCAGAAAATTACCATTTTACCCACTTTCATTAGAAAAATTACCATTTTACCCCTAGGTCATCCCGGACCCTTGGTCAGTCGTAGTCAACCAAGCTCATTGGTTAGTTCAGAACAATTAGAATATCAGTCATTTCAAGCTCATCTGAGCTCATGATGAACAAACCATTTTCATTTCTAACCATTCCTACCAAAATGGGATCATTTCTTCAGAAATGAGCTCATTTCTTACTCAAACCCAAGCCAATTGTCTCTGAGTCAGTCATTCTCAGTCAATCTTATTCTCCAGAGTCTAGCTTGAGCTCACTAGGAGTTCAAGTGCTCCAATTTCAGTTCAAAACCACTTCTAAGTGTTTAAGAGCCCATTTTAGCTTGTTTCAGCCCTTTTAGCTGAAATTGAGCTGAGTCCAGCCAATTAAGCCAGTGTTCGAGCTTCGATTTTAGTTTATCTCAGTATTACTGATCATTGTTCCAGCTCAAACCCAGCTCTGGTTCGTAATTCACTTCACTCAAGTGACCATTCCGTACCATTTCTCTAAAAATGATAGCTTTTCTTGAAAATCTATTCGGGGAGTTCAGTTGAGTCAGTGCCTTGTCAGTCCAGTCGAGTTCTGAAACTCTAAAACCCAGCTCAATCCAGTTTATTTTAGTTCAAATCAGCTCAAACCCTAATTTTCAGTGTCACTCTAGCCCGACAGAGCCCAAAAACCATTTCTTGAACCATTTTGCAAATTTGATCAATTTTAACACTTTTTGAACTGATACAAGTGTCAATCAAAGTCCAATATCCAAAATTCTTCATTCAGGGTCTGCATTTCACATAACATTTCTCATCATTTCTCAACATTTGATAACATTTCATTATATTTCATTTCATTTTCGAGGTCCAGAACTCCAGTTTTATAAATTCCAATCCAGATTGAGTTTAAAAATCTTTCAGAAATCAATTTCAAACCCTGGGTTTCCAAAATTAACATTTTTACCTCCAAGAGTCTAAATTTGGAAATATTTTCTCCAGAAAAGTAATCTGGATTTCTTTCAAACTCAAATTTTCAAATTCTAAACTGGATTTGCTTCACAACGGGGTATTGAACTTCAAATTCTGAGCTAATTTCAAAAACTGCCAAAAATAGCTTGTTTCATCCAGAGATTTTCTAAAAAGACTATTCTACCCCTATGATCCTCAAAATGAATTTCAAATGTGGAAAGTGAACCCACTCTGAGATGGTTTCTTCATGTACACCTACATTTTTATTTTAAAACAAAAACATATAGCTTTTCTTTCTTTGTTTTCTTTTATTTTTATTTTTTTATTTATTATTTTTTTTTTGTGAAGAGGTGGGACCCACAAGAGGGATCGACCAGCCCCTCTCTCTTCCTCCCCTTTCCTCTTCTTTCTTCCTCTCATTTCCTTCTTCTTCTCTCTTTCTTTTTCTTTCTTTCTTCTTTTCTTTCTCCCTTCCTTCCTTTCTCTCCTTGGTTCAGCCCACTCACGTATCACCCTATCCTTCCAATTTCTTCCTCCTCTTCCTTCTCTTCTTTCTTTCCTTTTCCCCTTCCTCCCTTTCTTTCCTTCTTTCTTCCTCCTTTTTTCTTTCCCTTCCTTATTGTCCAGCCACCATAAGGCCCAACCCATTCACTTACACCCTCTCTCCCTCTCATTAGCCCCCCTCAACCTTAGCCTTAATAGATAAAAAACCCTAAGTATTTTGGTTAAAAAAAGAGAGAGAAAGAAGCCTATACGAGAATGCCCAGCCTATCACATTCAACCTCCATTGCTCCAGCAACCACAACGCAAATGGAGGTCCAACTGGTGACACCTCCCATAGTCTCCACCATCTCCAACGCAGCAGCCATCTACTGCTGCTTCCCCAAAGCCTTCTCCTGCAACCTCAACCTGCTCCACCACTACAGCTTCCCTACTATAGCTCCAGCCACCTTCTACAGGCCCTCCATTGGCTCCAACCTACCAAGCCAAGGTAATAAGCTCTCTCTTCTTTTTTATGTTTTACACGGACTTAGGGCTATACAGATGAGGTGGTCCATCCATTCAATGGATGAAGCCCCTCATTACAAATAGCTAAAACAAATTTCAAGCATGCCTCCCCGATTCTTTTCTGTTTTCTTATTATCTCTCATATAACTTTCATGTTTTAGACAACATGTTTAGTTTGTTTTCATTCATTTAGTTATCTTTTTAAAGTTTCATTGATAGTTTGTAAACTTAAATCCATGCATGTAGTCCAATTATAATTTCGTGTTTAATTTTTCGTTTAAAAATCCTAGATATTTTATGGTAGTTAGGTTGATATGTCAATGTTATCCTGCTAGAAACCCAGATTGATTTGATTTTTGGAACCCTCTTTAATAAATCAAACTCCAAATCGGGTTTTGAACCCTCCAGAAATTCCAATTTCTGTTTTAGCAGACAAGAACCTCCAGGATCTCCTAAATGGACGATCCGAATTTCTCTACAAAAATACAATGAGTCCCTATTAGAGTCTACTATTTTTCAGTACTTTCCTAGCTTTTTCTAAGGAGTTTTGATCCCTGCTAAAAATCGATTTTCCCAAACCTTTGGGAAAATCTCACTTTTTCCTTGTCAGGGTCTAGACCGACCCTAATCCACTATGTCCGTTCAACCCATGGGCTGAATGCCAAAACTTCTAACATAGAAGTTATTTCTAACTCTTCCTTATGTCGTTTCCCAAAATTTGGGATTTTTTAGAATAGCTTAAGTAGTTTTCCTGAAATTAATTTCTCTGTTTGTCAGATTCCTATGTCTAAGAATTTCAGAGATCTAGGTCTCTGATAACCCTTTGTTCTCTCCCAAACCATAACCCGAATGCCAATACTATAAAAAATGTAAACCTTCCTCTATTTGTCAAAAACATTTTTCCAGAATTTCAGACATTTTCTCATCTGTCTGCTATTTTTCCTATAATTTTTTCCAAAACCTTTCTGTTCGCCCTAAGTCCTAGAGTCACCGGATTCCGATCCAACTTACCGGAGCTGTCCAGCTCCGACCATAGGTCAAAACCAGAATTTGTAAAGAGAAAAAATCTTTGCCTAACTGTCCTCTGTCACTCCATAAAATTTGGGAAATTTTTATGGAAGTGTAGTGCCTGAAATCCAATTTAGAATTAGCATTTTAGGCAAAATCTTGATTTTTAGGATTTTTAGTTATTTTCTACTTTAACAAAATAACAAAAAAATATATTTTCGTGCTTCATTCTGTTTTAGGGTTATTATAGGTGTCTATGCCAAATTTGGCTCAATTCTAAGTTCATTTGCTTTGTATGTTAGTTTACTTTTAAATTTAGAAGCGAAAATCAAGTCAAATTCGATAATTTGTGATATTTTTGCCATTTTAGGGTTTTTATCATGTGAATAAGCATATAGAATCATATTAAGGTTAATTCCCATATCATTTGCATTTCATATTTCTCATTTTTGCAAAATTTATTTAAGAAAACCCTGGTTTCAAGGCCATAGTCTTCTTATCAGGGACATTTTGGTCATTTTGACCTAAATTTCGAAATTCCAAGCTTCAATTTTCCAAATTTTAATGCATGTCATCATATTATGTTTGATTTTATTTCATTTGATTTTCAAATTTCCAAAAATTCTTTCAGAAAACCCTGATTTCATGGTTATCAGGGGCATTTTGGTCATTTTGACCCCAAATTCAAATTTCCAAGTTTATTTTTGGATTTTATTACTTATTTCTCATGTTTATATCAAAAGGGGGTATGAATTTGTGTTAATATCTGAATAATATCTGATAATTTCTAATATTTTCAGATAAATCGAGATAAACCTACATTTCTATGCTAACATGTTTTCTAGTTTTGCAGGAATATCCGGGAAGAAGACTTTTATTTTCTTTTATTTCAATTAAATATAATATCAAGATTTATTAATTTGGAATTCGAGTTACTTTTCAGCTTAGAATAGGACTACATTGCATATAGTTTAATTTAAAAAAAATTCAATATCTGATGTTTGATGCATATGCACATTTTCCAAAATCACTATGGTTGACACGAATAGCATGTGCACAAGCACTTAGGGAGTTCATAAATTTGGTGGGATTCATATTTATGGCCATAGTCAGAATACGAAGAAAACCAAGATTTGTGATCTTCGTATTAGCCACATTCAACCTACACTCTTAGGCTAACTTCACAAATGCACTGCATTTCTCAAATTTTCAAAAGGATTTTCCCAATTCCTCAACAAAATATCTTTCAAACTCATATTCATTCATTCAATTTGCACCATTTTCAAACTCATTTTCCAATTCTATTTTAGAGAAATCGATTTTCTTAGAATTCTCTAAGTTTTTCTCAGAATTTGATCTTCTCAGAACTATGAATTTTCAAATGAGATTCCAAATATTTTCCAAGTTCAAATCATGATTTTCCAATATTTTAATATTCTCAATTTCAAGTTTCAAAGCTCCAAAATTGATTTTCTCAAAAACTTTGAATTATTTCTGAAATTGATTTTCTCAGAATCCTCAAATCCTATTCAGAAGTCGATTTTCTTAGAAAAAGCTATTTCAATCTCAAAAATCGATCTTCTCAGAGTTTCCATTTTCTTGAGAATCCATTTTCCATTTCAAAAACCATTATTCAATGAACTTTCTGATTTTCTCAGAATTCTCAAATCCATTTCCTCAGAAAAGCAATTCAAATCTCAAAATCGATTTTCCCAGAGTTCAAATTTTCTTGAGAATTCATTTTTCCAATGCAAATTTCTGATTTCCAATGAAATTCAATGATTTTCCCAAGAATTCCATTTTCAAGCACTTTTCCAATCATTTTTCAAGTACATCTCAATTTCCAAGGCAAACATCGTATTTCTCAAACTTGCATTTTTTTAAAATTCCATAGTACACGCCTGATTCTCTGTGCATTCTAGGAAAATAGAACATAATTTAGATATTTGAGTAAAGTTAAAGCACACATTTGATCCTTGGTTCGATTACCTCTGGTAAAGGCACCAGGAACGGTCGAACCTCGTATCGACATGCGGATCCCATTCCATGGGATTTTCCTGCAATTTTTCAAAACAGAGGCGAGTAATTTTCAAAACCATTTTCAAAACTTTGGTCGTGTTTGACTCGCAGAATCATTTCTTCTCACTCTTGCAGAGGGAGGGGGGGGGGGATTTTACGATGATAACAAGTTTGGCAACCGAGATGTGACCTGTCTTCGTCTGATCAGTTGTGTGCTTTGACTTAGCTCAATTATCAAAATTGTGTTCTATGGAATGCCAACTTTTAATTTCTGATATCATGCGAACCTAGGAGCCTAGGCTTGAACCGAGCTGACATGAATTGCATATAGACTAGGCATGGTTTGGTAGGACCGTATTGAGGAGAATTATGCATGCTCACTTAGACTTAGGTCTGAAATACAACACTCCTTAATCTAGAAATTGTATGAAAACAATGTTTGTTTCTTCAAGATTTTCAAAAACTATCTCTTTAGGACTTTGAGCTCTTTGTTTGCCTACATGTGATCATTTTTAAAAAACCACCCCACCTATGTCTACCCGGTCTTCATGTTGCTGAGCTCTCTTCCAGAACCATAATTGAGGATAGCGCCTCACAACTGGGCCACTTATTTGGGTTAACGCCCCCTGCCACGTACAAAGGGCCATAGTCCAACGTATATCGGCAGATGCTCAAGGATGTTGAGAAAACACAAGCCTAGAACTGGAGATAAATTTTTATGCCACGCACGTCGAGCCTCGGCTTGAGTATATCGGCATAGCATGATTGGACACAGATGATCTGGGCCTAGAGTCAGGATTAAGGTCCTACTGCCATTTTCAAAATTGATGCATTTAGAGTCAGCTTCTTACGAGGTGCTGTATGTGCAAAATTGTTTATGCAGATTGTGATTGAATGTGTTGAATTCATTTTCCTCTTTATTTTCCCATATTTTTCTCAATTTTCCCAAAATACTGGACAAATTTCCAAAATACCTCATTTTCCATCTCTTGTGAAATATCTCATTTTTCTTAAAAACCCTGGACAATTTTTCCAAATTATCCACTTTTTCTTCAAAACTCCAGGTGATTTTCCATTCTTCCGTTCCTTTAGACTTTGAATTTCTAACATTTTACTTTATCCTACCTGTAATTTTTAAAATTCTTGTATTTTTCCTAAGTCTAATTCCAATCTTCTCATCTTTCAGTCCAATAACATCCAGTCAGCTCGACTCTGTCTTTTCTGAGGGTCACATCTCCTATGAGGTGCAACAAAGTCTTCTCGAGCATCGAACTCTCAACACCGGACCCTTTTTTCTCCGGTGGTAGTATACCTGGTCCATGAACTTCTCTCGTATGTTTCCGGACTACTTGAGCGACTGTGAGTTAGAACTGACATCTACAGTGAGAAAGTTGACAGTCAACGACAATCTGATCCATGCACTGGCAAAGCGGTGGAATCCGCGCACTTGCACATTCTGGTTCCCATGGGGAGAGATGACCTTGCTGATAGATGATTTTTCAGAAATCATGGGATTGCTCGAGCCATCCGGTCAGCCTGGAGATCCATTGGAGCAACAATTTTTTATCAATGTCAAGGGTCTGGACCCCAAATATGCTTTAGCTAGCATGACAGGGCGTAAGTCTTGGCCACTGATTGAAAAAAATAGAAATAAATATGTGTGCCTGATCGAGATATACCGACAGTATGAGGCATTCGCAGAAGTCAGCTCGTTATCTAGAACAACTCGAGAGAGAATTTAGCATGCGATGGTTCTGTGCACTGTGAGACTCGCTTTCTTTCCAGACGAACAGAATTATGTGGATGTCAAAATAGTACAACTGTTGAGAAGATGGGGAAGTCGACAGACCAATGCTTCTTATGCTTTCTTGATTAAATTTACGCATTCCATCATGTTCATGCATTAAAATAGGTTAGATTTACGTTTTATCTCATTTAAATAGCAAGTTCCATGAATTTATTTAATATTTTATGCATTCAGCTTCATTTAGGTAACTCTTTGTTTTTGTCAGTCAGTCCACACATTATTTCATGCATTTATTTTTCGTTAAAAATGCTGAGAAAATCATAGTATGTGCCCCTATGTGTCCTTAACAATCTGACAAAAATTCGGAATGATTTGAATTTATTTACTGCGGTAAAAGTTCAAAATGGTAGGTCGGGTTTTGTTACCCGAAATACGTTTTGAAAATTTATCTCCGACTTGTAAAATCAGGATCTCTCTCATATGAGGTCTGATTTTCGATCCGAAAGATGTTCTGAACTCGAAATGATGTCTAGTATTTAATCTGATTTGATCCAAGTTTTCTGATTTTTTTTGACATCTGAAAAAAATCTGAGAGTTCGGGACACGTGTCAGAGCTTGATTTGAGTCTCTGAGACTCTAGATCGACTTAGGTCGATGGGTTCTCTTTGGGTATTGATCCAAATCCAAATCTATAAAAAATGAATGTCATTCGAGGTGTCATCTGTTTTCATATGAAAGTTTATGATTTTTAAAATAGTCTTAATATCAGTTTCAGATTTTTCTTGTCAGTCTCCTATTTTGCTACATTTATCTATTCTATTGATTTAGGCAGGTAATGTCGTATTTGTATCTCTGTTCTTGTTGATCAAATGCCAAAACCATAAAAATAAAATTTGTTCCTGCTTTTGTCAGTAGTTTCCCATTTAAATATCAGAAATTTCCATGGTTGGCTGCTATTTTTTATACAATTTTACATCGGATCAGGTTGATTTTGCCTCCGTCAGAACCAAATTCTCGTTACCGAACTCACCGTAGTTCAAATTCCAGAGCTATAAAAGACAAAATTGCTTATTTTCATGTCATTTAGCAGTCTGAAAAATCTCAGATGTTTCCATGGTGGAATTTTTGTATTATCGCATTAAGTGTTACATTTGGTTTGGGCCCGTAGGCGAAATTCACCCATTTTAAGATTTTATGTAAATTTTTGCATCCAAACCATGTCATTTCGTGAGTTTTAGCATTTTAGGATGTTTATCAGGATAGAAAGATGCTTCATACCGAATTTGGTGTGATTTGGAATTCATTTGAGGCTCGGTTTAGCCATATCATCAAAACAGGGCCCCGCGAGATCCTGATCCAAGCAAAAAACAAGCGAAATTTGTTATCTTCGATGAATAGTAGCATATCAAAATTCTGATTTTATAGTTTTAATGTGTTTATCAGCATGTCATCATGCCTCATACTGCATTTCACCATCATTTGGTTCAATTCAAATTTCAAAAATCTCAATTTTACCAAAATTTCTTCCAAAAACCCTGATTTTAAAGGTGTAACTTCAATATTATGGGTATTTTGGTCATTTTGACCACAATTTCGAATTTCAACTATTTTTTACTGAATTTCTTGCATTTACATCATTTCAAATATCAAGAAAGCATGAGAATAGGGTTTATATCCAATTAAGTCTAATAATTTCATAATATTATTGGAAAATCTTGAAAAAACCCACATATTTGAGCTAACCTCATTTCCAGTTTGGCAGGGACATTCAAAAGAAGGAACTGAAGTCTGCAATTTCCCTTTCTTTCATTTATTTAGTGATATAATAATGTAAATTTTGGAATAAGAGGTTTAATTCTCTGCTTAGACTATGAGGCATATCATATAGTTTGAATTCATGTAATATCCTGTTTATGTGATTCATGCATTTTATTTCGAAAGCACTATGGATGTACACAAATGGCATGTGCACCAACTCTTAGGGAGTTGATGAACTCGGTGGAGTCCATATTTACGGCCCTAGTTGGAATATTGACGAAACCCAGATCCATCATCTTTCTTCCAGTCACATTGAGCCTACACTCTTAGTCTATCTTCCAAAATTTCACTGCATATTTTCAATTCTACAAAATATTTTGGAATTGACTAAGTAAATTATAAACGTATTCACGCCCATAGTAGGAATATGTGACAATTCTAATTAGTTTAATTCTAAAATAGCATATTTTCTGAAAAGAGGCTTTCACAAAATGACATTCAGTCATATCATTTGCATCATGAAATCACTGGTTTTTCTCATGATTTTCTCAAGAAAATTTCATTCTCAAGAAAATTGATTTCTCAAGAAACTCTGAGAATTTTTCAAAATTGGATTTCCCAAGTTAAGTTTTCCCGTGATTTTCCCTGGAAAATGTTATTTTCTTAAGATTTTCAAAAGGAATTTCTCATCTTTCTCAAGACCAAAATCGATTTTCCAGTATTTCAGAGATAAAATTCTTAGGATTTCAGTTTCCCGAGTCTTTGACTTTCCATCTCCAAAGAATTTTCCAATGAATCTCAACCATTTTCCAAAGAAAGCTTTCAAAACTTGAAGTTTTTCTGACAAGCATTTTCCCTTCAAAGATTTACCCCTTTTCTCAAGAATTCTTTCCATTTTCTCAGGATTTTCCTCCATCCATGAGTTTCCCACACCGTTATGAATTTTCTCGTGATTTCAAAACCCTTTCATCTGAGTTTCCTGAGAGATGGACTTTCATCCTTTTTATGAGAAATATTTTCCAGCTTCAAAGCATTTTCTGAGCATCCATCATGTTTTCCAACCTACATTTTACAAAAATTTCATAGCACATGCCTGAATTCTCTGTACATTTAGGATAGAACACGATTTTGATAATTTATCTAAGTCAAGCACAATTTTGGTCCTTGGTTCGATTACCCCTGTTAAAGGCGGCATGAACGGTCGAACCTCGTGCCGACAGGTCGAGCCCCATCCCATGGATTTTCCCGCTATTTTTAAAAACGAAGGCGAGTATTTCAAAACAAAATTTCCAAAAATTCGGTCAAGTTTGACTCGCGGAAGCATGTTTTCCTCTTTCTCTCCCACAAGGGAAGGGAAGAGGGAAAAAATTTTCGCGACGATAACAGGGTCTCTTAAATATTCCCGGATCAATGTGTTTGAAAATGAATGGTATTTTGTATGTGATGGTCCAAAAACAATGTAAATGTATATTCAATTATGTCACAGACTTATAAAGACTGTAAAATGTTTCTGATATTAACTGCATATGGTATTGGACAATTAAATGCATATTGTACTACATTTCTCTTGTATTCAAAACCTTGTTATGATGCATATGTGCTTTGCATAAACGGGCAATATGAATGGATTACCCGACGCGAGTACTTGGGCTATCAGCTTGTGTGCTATGGCAAAAAAAACGATGAAAGCTTAATCGTAAATATTGTGTACCCGCGGGCTAAGATAAAATAAACACTACTTAGAATAGTTAGGTATCACATTATATAGAGTGATTAGGGAGATAACTTCTTGTTCTTCCAGCATGCCTTATATTTTGAGCTTGTGAGATAATTAATCCTGAAATATGTAAATGTTGAAATGGTATAACTGGTAATGATGTCAATTTATCCATTTTACTTTCAATGTAGCAATGTTAGAATTGTTATAGCTGGTGACATTGTCAATTCACATGCTTTATGTGTTTTTGCTTATGCTAAAGATTCACACTTGACACTCACATCACATACTAGATTCATGATATACCTGCATTAAAAGTTACAAATTTCCTACTTAGACAGTTGTAGTCCAATTCCTATAATTTTACCATTTTTCAGGTAAATAGAGTCATGAGCGACTGCGAGATGAGGCATCAGATCAGGATTTTGGATTTACTGTTCCTGGGATATCTTGGTTTTCTTTTTAATTATTAGAACATGTCATTAAACTATGATGTTATTATTCATTTGATAATGAAATGAAATGAAATCAATGTTTTGGCTTTCTCCCCACTGTAATATTCCGGAATACTTAACCTTATAGTATTACTTGTTTTCATTGTATTGAAGAAAAAAAAATCCTCAAAATTTTGGGTTAAAATTCAGGGGCGTTTCACCTCCCCTGCATACGAAAAGGCAGGGAGGGGATCGTCCCCTCCCTTGCGAAAATGGGAAACATGGAGGGAAAAAAACAGGAGAGGCAGGGGAAAAGCCCCTGTCGGTTGGTCGCACATAGACGGCAGGGGCGTCGCCCCATGCCGGCTTGCTAAAAAAATAGAGGAAGACAAAGGGGACGAAGAAGATGATGAAGAAGAACACAACATAGGGAGAGAGAGAGAGAGGTTATCTTACCTGGGAGGAGACTGGAGAGAGGGCTGCGGATGGCCAGAACACGGTGAGCGGGAGAGAGGGAGCAACGCGGAGGAGGAGGGCGAGCATAGAGAGGGAGAGAGCTGCAGGAGGGGGAAGAAGATGAGGGCGAGCGTCGGGGTACCCTCCGGCCAACCAAAAAGGTTGAGGGAGAGAGAGGAGTGGGTGACAAGAATCGGGGGAAGGGGGATGGCAGTGGGCCATTGGCGGCAGGTGGCTGGATAAGGGGTGGGGTCACCGGCGTAGGGCTTTGGCGAGCTAAAGATGACAAAGGAGATAGAGGGTGTCGGGCGAACGAGGTGAGAGAAAGAGAGTGGGGGGCGCATGGTTTCTCGAGGAGAAACCCTCACCCCCCTACGTGCTTTAAGTAAGCACGGGGGAGGGCATCGAGTGCTCGGGTTCGGGTTTGGGTCAAATCCGGATCTGACCTGGGTTCGATTTTTTTTTCCTGAGTTTTACACGCTAAAGTCTAGTAAAGCAACCAAAACTTAAACTTAAAGAAAACATGTCTAGCATTTAAAGGTAAAAACATGATATATTATTCATCAATCGTCAAGTGATAGATAAGGGAACAACGTCTTATGAGTCATTCATTTCAAGCATTCGAACATAAAGCATTTAAGAGCATTTCATCACTTTATTCTATTCAACGTTAATTCACATAATAAAGCATAATCTATATGCATTCAAGTCATACAAGTCATCGCAAAAATATATATGCATCTAAGACATTCAGATCATTGCATCATTTCATATGCATTTATAATTCTTATAAACAATAAGTCAAAGCACATTTGACAATTCCAGTTGACGCACATATCTTATAAGTAATTTAGTTAGATATTCATGATACACATCAATCATGATACATAGGTGTGATATATTCACTCAAACAATCATAATATAATTATTTGCAACAAAATTATGTAAGCATGATGTATCATTCATCTAATAAGTCAAAACTAGTCATTTGTAGGCATGATGTGCTATTCACCTATACGCTAACATAAGCTTCACAATCATAACCTCGTATCAATATCTAAAATCAATAAGGATCTGATTCTCAC
This sequence comes from Nuphar pumila, assembly GCF_984573655.1. Classification (NCBI taxonomy): domain Eukaryota; kingdom Viridiplantae; phylum Streptophyta; class Magnoliopsida; order Nymphaeales; family Nymphaeaceae; genus Nuphar; species Nuphar pumila. Next base: position 58,275,022 of record NC_143251.1, on the reverse strand, counting down.
ATATGAGTTCAGTGTATAATCATGCTACAACAGAAAAGTCAAATTTATAGATTCATAACTGGCTATCTTAATCAACTTAGAAGATCATCATAACATTTCATTTAATCATATAAATATTCACAAAAACCATGTCAGATCGTCTGGTCTGAAAAATGTACAACCTCACAAGGAGTTACCGCCCTAGATGAATGGTATGCCTGGTCTTGGACAATGCACTTCCTCACAGGAATATACCATCTTCACGGGCTACCTGCTCTTGGACAATGCACTTTCTCAAAGAGACTTATCGCTCTAGCCGGATTACTTGATCTGGTCATGCACACTCTCACAGAGAATCCTTTGAGAATAGTTTCTCAATGGGTACCATATCTAGTGAAAACTATTGTGATACATGCATCAGTATAACTGACCACTCTCAAGGTCGATAGCCATAAACACGGGTACAAGCATGTATATAATTAATATGCATCACATCATACATCACTTCATATGACACTTAAATCATAAAATCATATATTCAATCAATAAGGTCCCATGAACCATAGTCCAATATTGAACTTAAATATTTATTGCATGCATTCTTAATTTCATATCACATGACATTTAAATCATATCATACATAAGCATATTATCCTATGCATCATATCATCATCACAGGGAACATTGCATTTCGTAAATTGAATATCGAAGCATGCGTAAACAATACATGAGTTCTATGCATGCATACGTAAACATGCATATTTCATAATACAAAGCAGCTAAACCTCAACATATGTAACTCCTACGTAGTTTGAGTTGTGCACACAGGATTCAAGTCATATATGCATTGTTTCACCACATGAATCAATATGCAAAGCAAGCACTTTATGCATAATGTGTCACACACACACACACACACACACACATATATATTAATAACATTCACATAAATCATGGTTCGTTCATGAGAGCACAGGACATATCAGTCTATGCATAACGGTATTTGCATAATCCTATCATGAATATGAATATTAATAACACTTCTATTCTCATACATTCAAATCATACTCAGCATGATCTCTGAACTATAATCACAACAGTCTTAGATATTCACAATTAAGTGGTGTGTTCGAACAGAAAAGTGTTGCATACAATAAAAATAAATTTATTGGGTGATGCATTTGCACCACTTACTTACTACGAGTATTTACCCGATTTTCATTTCACATTGCATTGCATTGCATTCAATGAACATTGGCTTATAGCTGTTTTGATACTTAGCATAAGTATCACATTTTTAGTATATCCTGCACTCAAATTAGTTAAACATATAGGCAACTATAGCATCTCTAGATAGCCACAACTACATGCGGTGTGCGTACATAATTTGTATTTGCAATTCAATGAAGTATTTAGCACAACAACACCATGCTTACGCAATTAGAGCCTAAATATGCTCTCTACAAGTTCAGTTAAGGAAACTTACTTTAATAATGTAAAGAACAATGAATCAAAACCCAAAAGACTGAGGGGTTTTGAAGTCTGCAAAGGCCGCTACCCAAGCAATACAATGAACCCTTCGTGTGTGATCGCAAATGCCAAAAACTCCAAAAATACCAATTATACCAAGATTAGCTAAAAATGACAAATAATCCTATAAACCATTACAAAGAGCCACATAACACACAAATACACTCCAATAATTTACAAACTTCATTAGAAATATATTTAAATATAATTTATATATAAATAGTGATTTATAGCCCAAAATAGTTCTATAAATGCAAATTATGCCCTGATTGGCCAGAAATAAATAAATGAACATGTAATACATCAATAAATGAAGTTCAAAAACTAGAAACACATTTATAATTTGGAGATAAAAAAATGAGTTCTTTATTTAGTAATAATCCTTAAAAATTACGGGTTTTACAATTGTTCTTGTAATGCTTGTAATTTGTGTTGATCAAATACTGCATATCATAGTATAAGTTATTTTATGGCCATGCAAAATAATTTTATAAATAAAATATTTTAAAATTTGTTAAATGTTGTGCACTAAAATAAAATATGTTTGTGTTTTTCTAGACAAAATAAAACACTACTAGTGGTCGATAACTAAATTTGGACAGTAAAAGGTATCTATAGCAGTCATCTATGTTGGCATACAGAAATGCCAGTAAAAGATGCCTATCCTAGTGTTTAAAAGCACAATAGAAGTGTCTATACTGGCCCTAAAAAATGTCAGTAAAAGTGCCTATATTGGTCCTCAAAAGTGCCAGCAAATGTAATTTATACTGGTGCAAAACATGTGATGTCTATTTGAAATATGTTGTTGTTTTGAAAGATTTTTAAATGAAGAACATGTGAAAACCAGACATCAAATAATAAAAACCGGTTCTCACTAGTGGATGAGACCGGGTCGAACTCAGGGAATGTGAATATTTCGTATTCAAGCACACAAATCTAAACTATTTCTTTATTGCTGAATTATAAAATGTAAAATGTATGAGAAAAGTAAAAACAACTAACTATTACAACAAATGAATACCCTTCGCAGAGGGCATAAAAAATGATATTTACAAACCCAGAATTAAATTCCTAATTCTAAATTGAAAACAAAAAGCTTCTACTCTTGTGCTTCCGTGTCGCGTATGCGCTTGAGCTCCACTCCTGTGCTATCCGTAACTGGAAGGGTTAAAAGAGAAGGCGGTCTCCACCGCTCACGCCGCCGCCGGACTGAGTGTTTTCCACCGGATTGAGGAAGAAGAGAAGTAGGGAGAAGAGGAAGACAGGGAAAAGAAGGGAAATTCGGTGGTTTGGAGAAGGGAGAAAGAAAGGGAACAGAGGGGAAAGAAGAGAGCTTAGGCGCAAGAGGGGAGACGGTTGATTTTTTTCCTTTGGTGGGTTTTTAAAACAACAAAACAGTTTGAACCGGTTTGTTGCATTTTTTTCAAAAATCTAAAAACTGCTTTAATGAAATTTTATTTGCTAAAAGACTCAAAACTAAACTAGTTTACTCTAATCTAATTCTACTTATGATTATTTTATATATTTTTTATTTTTATTAAAAACTAAAACTACTACGTAAATAGCAAACATTAAAATATGTAATAAATTGCAAAATAAAGCTAATTTTTTAAGCATTTTCTAGTTTTAATTCATTTTAGCTTATTCACTCAAAACCAGCATAAAGTTGGGTTTTTTAAATCATTTTTTCATGAAATCATGCATATTTTTATATGAAATATCCTTAAAATATATGCATGATCAAATACCCCCATGCTTATGTTTTGCTAGTCCTCGAGCAAACTAGACAAATGCATGAAATGAAAACTATCACCTAACTCACTTTCATAGGAATCACAGTTGCATTTAGCTCATGCAACAAGCCCTTTCAACCCCTGGGTTACCCCAGTGGACGAGTAAGGTCTCGTGAGGGTTTGCAGTAATGCTACCCACAAACATCTCTATCATGTATGCATAATATTATACATCTTCATAAGTAGTACTTAATTAAAGACTTTGTTTTCACAAATATTTCGTGTTATAAAAAAAATCAAAACATAATTAGAGTTTTTATATACCACCACAGAAAAAGAATTTCTTTCACTTTTCTAAATATCACAATTATTTATGTTTTATTCTTAGAAAATCCAATAAAAACAAGTTATTATTTACTTATCTTCACTCATATGTTTTCTGCACAGATTTTCTCAATCACACTTCTAAGCACTGAACTTTTCTTTCTTTTTAAGCTCTTTTCTTGATTTTTCATTTTTCATGCTTTTTTTCTTTTTCTTTTTTTGCATTCATTCTTCTCTTATAGCTTGCGTGTGGTCTGCTTTTATGCTTTGTGCAATGTCAATATTTTTATACTTTTTCAATGCATACCAAAAGATATCAACTAAGACATAAAAGTGACTTCCTTCATTCACCTTTGCAACGTGAGAGTCAAACACTTCAACTTGTATCTGTTCTCAACTACTTAGGATCACGAAGTTTTCCACTCTCCTTTTCGAAATGGAATCCAAAAGTTTCAACTTATATCTAAGTCCCATCTACTAAAAATTGTGGAATTATCCAAACAACCTAACACATGCTCTTTTTTTCACTTTTTGAACTCATTTTTGTGCTTTTGTTCATTTGCTTAGTTTTTCAAAAATAGAACTGTGCATATTCATATTTGTGATTCAAAATAAATTCTAACATGTATCTATCATCATTTCTTCGAAATTCGCATAAACAACCATAATTTCTAGATCCATGTCAAAAAAAATTTCGTGGGGCTTAAAAATCCTCTAAAAATATTAGATTTGAAATAACATTCATATAAGTTCAAATTCTTTCTTTAAAAACCTACTTTTCATGAAAGATGTGTAAACATGTGCAAGAACGTAGACAAAAATATTCAGGTGAGCTACTACACCCTCCCCCATGCTTATATGACACTGTCCCAGTGACACTCCCCCATGCTTATATGAAACTACATGAATGCACATGAGAGGAAATAAATGAGGGAAAAGAGTATAAATAACTTGTCATGAATTATAAATGCGCGTTCTATGGGTGTAATTAATGCAATGTATACATGACATGACATGAAAAACTTATGAGTACAACAAAAAAGGAAGACCAAAATAAAATCTACAAATTCTAAAGCAAATCTAATAATATACAAGATATGGGTTGCCTCCCATAAAGCACTAAGTTTCACGTCCCCAGCCAGACGGATCCCTGGAAAAACCTTCATCGTCTATGAGATTAATGGACATGAAGTCAGGCTCAATCGGGCTCTATGAAAAAAAGAGTGTCATCTGTGACACTGTGTTTCCATCCCTTCTACCTCTAAATGTAATATCATGACTCTGTAGACAAGAAGAACAGAGATTAGTCTCATCTGAGAGACTGGTCAAGAAATGAGACTCTAGGACCGACCGACTATCAATGAATGCAACTTCAGACAAGTGGTGAATATGATCTGGCTTGACTTGGTCAAGCACCTTCTGCATCTGTACCTTTTGCTTACTAAAAGCAATCGGTGATCCTAAAGGCTGAGAAAATGGGGCTTTATGAATATGTGAAGAATGTAACAACTGAGGTCCTTGCTTCTTCTGCTGAGGTATAATGGAAATCGACTCGTTAGTAGAAATGATATGGGGCTCATGAGTCGATTCCTGAGTGGGGTGACACGCCTTCCCATACTGAAGGGATGTAACAGATTTAACATGCTCATGATGTGAAGCAGTGGGTTGCAGGTTAAATGACACAGAATCATCTCCCTTGGATGTGACAACAGACTGACTATGAAGGTTCCCCTGGTTTTGTCTACGCAATGTCTGAGCTAACTGTCCCATTTGAGTCTCTAGCTTGGCTATCGACTGCGTATGGGAGCAAAGAGTGGCCTTAATATCAGAAAAAGTCTCTAACATCTTCTCCTGAAATGATAAACTTGGAATGGGCTTCTGAGGAGAAGGTAGACTAGACTGGGAATGAACCTGTGGAAAAATGGGAAACGAGTAACCTTGTGAAGGGTTACTATGTCTATATTGCATCTGGGATGGCTGATGGGATGGGAAAATGGACTGGTTTCGCCAACCTGGGTTATATGATGGTGTAAATGAATCAAGCATGGGTCTAGCGAAACCTTGGGCAGCATTCACCTGCTCCTGAATGAATTCAGGATATAGCGGCGCTGCCGGACAATCTGAAACACAATGTGCAGGGCTATCACATAGCTCGCACACTCTTCCTACTGGACTTCGCGAAGAATTGGCTAGGAATTGATCTAACTTTCTAGTCAACTGGTCAACCTTGATACGCAAATCTAACTCGGACCCCACTTCGGAAATCCTAACTTTCCTAGGACCACTAGACAAAGATGTAGTCCTATCGAGCCGTGAAGACAAAGCATGATGCATCATGTTTTCACTCAAGGTCTCAAATAGAGACCACGCCTCATCCTCACTCTTGAGCATAAAAGTGCCCCCACAAGACGAATCAACCATTTGACGGTGCTTCTCAGTAAGCCCGTCATAAAAATACTGCACCAACTGCCAATGAGGCACCTGGTGATGGGGACACTTACGGAGAAGATCTTTCAATCTCTTCCAAGACTCGTGAAACTGTTCTCCCTCAATTTAAGAAAAACTGGTTATAGCTTTACGAAACTGATTCGTTTTACCAATTGGGAAGTACTTTTTGAGGAATTCACGCTGCATTCCTTCTCAAGTAGTAATACGAACCGTCTCAAGAGCTTTTAGCTAGTGCTTGGCTTTATCTTTGAGAGAAAACAGAAACAAAGTTAACCTCATAGCATCATCTCCAAAGTTATTGATTCGCACTGTCGAGCAAATCTCAAGGAATTCGTCGAGATGACGATATGGGTCTTCATTTCTAAGGCCATAAAATGAAGGTAGCATTTGAATCACACTGGCCTTAATCTCAAAATGACTCGCTCCTACATCAGGTCTTGCGATGCAAGAGGCGAGAGTATACGTATTTGGCATGAAGTACTCCCTCAAAGGATGGATCAAATGATGATCGTCAGCCATTGCGTACACCTTGAAGTAGACTAGTGTAGCACACGTCCTAACATTGGGTTTTCTACCTAACTAACGCACTAAGCGGTCAAACCACGCAAACTACAAAGCGAGTAAACTAAAAACAACAAAAACTAAACAAACACCACACAGTTGCACATCGCAAAGATTATGCAAAGAAAGTATGAAATCTATGTGTACGGTACCAATCGTACACAGTCACCTCTAAGAGGATCCTATTGATGGGCTGTGTAGAAAAGTAAGCTTGTCTCTACGATATGCACATACGTGGTTCTAAACCTAAATGCAAACAAACACTAGGCAATAAAGTGAATACTAGTATTTCGCCATTCCCCGGCAACGGTGACAAAAATTTGATGTCTATTTGAAATCTGTTGTAGTTTTGAAAGATTTTTAAATGAAGAACATGTGAAAACCAGACATCAAATAATAAAAACCGGTTCTCACTAGTGGATAAGACCGGGTCAAACTCAGGGAACGGGAATATTTCGTATTCAAGCACACAAATCTAAACTATTTCTTTATTGCCAAATTATAAAATGTAAAATATACGAGAAAAGTAAAAACAACTAACTATTACAACAAATGAATACCCTTTGCAGAGGGCATAAAAAATGATATTTATAAACCTAGAATTAAATTCCTAATTCTAAACTGAAAACAAAAAGCTTCTACTCTTGTGCTTCCGTGTCGCGTATGCGCTTGAGCTCCACTCCTGTGCTATCCGTAACTGGAAGGGTTAGAAGAGAGGGCGGTCTCCACCGCTCACGCCACCGCCAGACTGAGTGTTTTCCACCGAATTGAGGAAGAAGAGTAGGGAGAAGAGGAAGACAGGGAAAAGAAGTGAAATCCGATGGTTTGGAGAAGAGAGAAAGAAAGGGAACAGAGGGGAAAGAGGAGAGCTTAGGCGCAAGAGGGGAGACATATGATTTTTTTTCCTTTGGTGGGTTTTTAAAACAGCAAACCGGTTTAAACCGGTTTGTTGCATTTTTTTCAAAAATCTAAAAACTGCTTTAATGAAATTTTATTTGCTAAAAGACTTAAAACTAAACTAGTTTACTCTAATCTAATTCTACTTATGATTATTTTATATTTTTTTTTATTTTTATTTAAAACTAAAACTACTACGTAAATAACAAACATTAAAATATGTAATAAATTGCAAAATAAAGCTAATTTTTCAAACATTTTCTAGTTTTAATTCATTTTAGCTCATTCACTCAAAACCAACATAAAATTGGGTTTTTTAAATCATTTTTTCATGAAATCATGCATATTTTTATATGAAATATTCCTAAAATATATGCATGATCAACATGCACCACTAAAAGCAACCACTTACTGGTGCTTCAGTTATACACTCATTATTAGTTACCAATGAGTCCTTTACTGGCACCACTAGTGGCAGTCAACTAGCACCAATAATTGTCATTACTGACATCTCTAGTCATGCTCCTTCTTGCACTGAAACTTGCACACCTGCTTTCATAGGATAGGAAGCTCCTCAAAGCTTTTCTCACAGAAATAAATAGTGATGTAGGAGTATGAATAGAGTCTACAACTCCTGCCAACATTCAGGAAATACCATAACTTTTTGAGAATTAGGAAAACCTATCATATCTTTATATTGTGGCAGCATAAAATTGTCCTGCAGTGATTTTTGTGATATATTTTATCTTCAAGTTCATGGAATCATTTTGCCCATATGTGTTTCATAGATTCACATATAAGTAGGTTGAAAGAGACCTATTAGAATCTCAACAGCTTTCAATCAACTTATAGGATATTGATTTAACTCTGTACTTGCTAAAGACAACTGACCATGTCTGTACATGTGTTTTTGTGCATGACAAGAAACTAGTAAATGGCATTTATACTGTGAACATTTTATATTTAAAGAGTTTGAGAGAGAGAGAGAGAGAGAGAGAGAGAGAGAGAGAGAGAGAGAGAGAGAGAGAGAGAGAGAGAGAGTTTGGCGGGGGGGGGGGGGGGGGGGCTTATTTGAAAGGAAATTTCATAGCACATTCAATTCAAAATAGGTAAATATCCATTAGAATATTTACATGTGCATACAATTATTTATCACTTACATCAATGGACAGCTGCAAAAAGAATAGAATCATGAAGCTTAGGAAACACATAATGTGAACCACTAGGGTTCATACACCAAACTCAAAAAGAGTATGCAAAGCAAAAGAGAATAAGAAAAGACTTTCATTCAAGTGGGACAAACTCACACTCAAGAATACAAAATAAGAGGGGAGAATCCCCAATTTATAATACAATAGAATGAGAGGGAAGAGGGAGTCATTGGGCTCCCACATCTCTGATAACATTTCATGTGGGGCTTTTAATCTGTAGTTGTTGTGGGCCCCAATCAATGTTGTCATGTGATTGATTGGCAAGTCAATATGGAACAATTTTTGGCCCACCAGAGCACCTAGTTTTGGCTATAGATGACCACGGTTCAAGACCCACAAGGAGCATCTTTTGCTACAAGGATGAAGTTGAGTGTACTCTCTGATCAAAACCTGCCAATTATTCCCTCTCCAGCAAGAGTTTTGAGTCTTGAATGTTTTGTAGATCAAATGTTACATATGTAATCTATATGGTTTGTTTAGTAGGAAACTTGTTTTGAATCATATGATTATGACAATTAGGTTTTTAAAAGGGTTAAAAAATCAACAGCCCATAATGTGCCAAAATTTCATGACTCAAAAGATCACATCTTTATATAAAAAAGGCACAATCCAAGGTCCCACATATAAATGGATCTTAAGTAACATCTGCTGAGATATAGGAATGGAGCGGTTAAGTGCCTTGATAAGTGACAACCAATCACATGACAACATTTCATGCAGGGCTTTTAATATGTTGTTGTGGGCCCCATGCAATGTTGTCATGTGATTCATTGGCAAGTCAATATGGAACAGTTTTGGGCCCACAAGAACTCCTAGTTTCTGGCTATGGATGACCACGGTTCAAGACCCATAGGGAACATCTTCTGTTGCAAGGACGAATCTGAGTATTGTCTTCAATCAACTGAGGACACGTCAAGGCTTTACCAATGAGAACCTGTTAATGTTTTGTCCCCAACGGGAGTTTAATCCTTGGCCTAGCAAAAAAAAAAAATGTAACCATGTGTTTCCCTCAATCATAATCTACAAAAAATGACCATACTATACGAGTAATTTGATGCATTTTTCTAAAATACTTATAATTTTTTATATTCTCCCCCATGTCCAAAATCACAAATATCTAGATTTAAAAATAACTTGTTACCCTTTGCAAATGCAAAATAAAATATGTTGAAAACCATACTCAAACTCGACAAAAACTTCTATGATACAAAATATTTTGAAATTTGTTAAATGTTGTGCACTAAATAAAATTTATTTGTGTTTTTTTAGACAATAAAACGTTACTGATGGTCAATAACTGAATTTGGCAAGTAAAAGGTATTTGTACTAACACCAGACACCTATACTGGCATACAAAAATGCCAGTAAAAATGCCTATCCTGGTGCTTAAAAGCATAATAAAAGTGTTTGTACTGGCCCTCAGAAATGCCAGTAAAAGTGTTTATACTGGCCCTCAAAAGTGCCATCCAAAGTAATCTATACTGGTGCAAAACATGCACCACTAAAAGCAACCAGTTACTGGTGCTTCAATTATGTGCACATTATTAGATACCAATGAGTCCTTTGCTGGCACCACTAGTGGCAGTCAACCGGCACCAATAATTGTCATTACTGACAGCTCTAATCATCCTCCTTAATTGGATAGGAACCTCCTCAAAGCTTTTCTCACAGAAATGAACAATGATATAGGAGTATGAATAGAGTCTAGAACTCCTGTCAACATTTAGGAAATATCGGATGACTTTTTGAGAATTAGGAAAGTCAATCATATCTTTATATTATGGCAGCATAAAATTGTCATGCAGTCATGTTGGTGATATATTTTATCTTCAAGTTTTTTCGGAATCATTTTGCCCATATGTTTTTCAAAGATTTAGATATAAGTAGGAAGAAAGATCCTATTTGAATTTCAGCAGGTTTCAAGCAACTTATAGGATATTGATTAAGTCTATACTTGCTAATGACAACTGACCATGTCTACACATGTGTGTTTGTTTGTGCATGACAAAAAATTAGTAAATGGCATTTGTATTGCAGACATTTTTTATCTTAAGAGATTGAGAGAGAGAGAGAGAGAGAGAGAGAGTTTGGAGGCGGTGGGGGGGGGGGCTTATATGAAAGAAAATTTTATAGCACATTCAATTCAAAAGATGTACATATCCAACAAAATATTTACATGGGCATACAATTACTTCTCAATTACATCAATGGACAGCTGCTAAAAGAATAGAATCATGAAGGTTAAGAAACACATAAGGTGAAGGAAACTCGTCCTTTAATTGCATTGCCTTGGGTTGTGCTCTAAAAAATGCTTTCACTTGGAGAGGCATCTAGTGCAACATCAACCTTTTTTTCCAACTTCACCAAAAGACATAAAGCCTTTTTTAATTCCACATTCATCTCCGCTTGCATGTTCATTTGCGAAAATCGTAGAATTGTCACTTCAAGCTCTAGAAGTTTCTTTGAATAAGTGTACTTTTTCCAGAATTTCCACCACGGTAGCTTTTCACATTTTTTAAAAAGCTTCATGCCTTCTTTTAAGCTTCGAAACAAGTGATAATGATACTTCCACCTCTCAAGACCCAACTCTTTGTTGAATTCATTGATCAGTTCTGCTTGATGCATGAAATCTTCTAATGAAACTTTAAGCCTCTCAAAGTAAACCTTGAATTCCATAATCTTGACCTTTGCATCTAGCAAAAAATTCAAGAGCTCTCCCGCTGCAGCTCCTAAAACATTTTTACCAATTTGCTCCAATGCCATTTCTTCAAATGTTGTATTGCTCCCTCTGAAAGAAGAAATGAGTAAAGTTTTCATATTAAAATTTTGAAGAGAGAACAAAAGATATAGACAAAAAAATAAATTATGAACAATCAAAAGTTCAATATGCATGACTAAATTATTAGGGATACTTAACTAGAGTGAATATTCCAACAACTTGTGGTTGGCAAAAACAGAAAAAAATCCTATAATACATTAACAGGTTCTACTATAAGCAATACAATTAACATGCAACTTCAAGTGTCATCTACTAAATCAAATAAAAAGAAGTTGTAAATAAACCAAACAAGACACCACAACATAGAGTGAAAAAAAGAAGTTTACTAAGCATCCAATATGTTAAAAGTTCAGGAGAAAAGAGAAAAGAAGAACATACCTAGGCACTGGTGGGTTGCTGAGATTTCCAAGCTTTTCCAATTGAAGGATGTTCACCCAAATCGCAGGTGGACACAATCTTGGATCAGCTTGGTTAAAGTGAAGCCTGCTAGGTAGATGGGCATTTTCTTTTTGGGCTGCAGCTGAATAGACCAAGGTTGGATCCATCTCACCAATCTTTGGCCTTTCTTTTGCAGCTGTAAGCTTATATTCAATTGCAAACAAACAATCCAATTTAAAGTTTTTTATAACAATATAACCATCAAACAGGTTATAAAAGAAGAGAGGTTTTGATAAGAAAAAAAAATTATAATGTCTTGGATTGCCCACCATAGATAGCTAAGCTACACTATCAACCGAGTTCAGAATTAAGGTTGTGTGGAAACAAGTTAGAGAGATAGTGATTGCAAAAATTTATTTGGAAAGAGATAGTGGTTGAGTGGGAACAGAGTTCAACACTAAGGTTGTGTGGGAACCTTAAGATTTGCAGTTGCAGACAAGTTGATCACACAGGATAGACTTCAAGAAACTGGATTGACCTTAGCTTCTCAGTGTGTGCTGTGAAGATTAGAAGAGGAATCATGTGCTCATCTGCTTATTTCTTGTAAAGTAGCTGTCAATATCTGGCAGCAGATAAGTCACCTATTTCACAGATATAAAATATCAAAAGGGTGATGTTACAACAGCCTTGATAATGTGGGGAAAAACCCAGTTCTCCAACAAGGCTGCTCAACAAGCAAGGATGGCAACCTTCCGTATCACCCTGCCTAATGCATTACGTGCTTCAATTCTTTATACTTCGAATAGTTTTCTTATTTCAACGTAGTGATGTTGGTGAAGTCCATGAAAGCTGCTATAGAAGTCACCTATCCTCTGCTTGAACACAGTAGATAGCAATCAAAATTCATCTTATTGCGTTTGTGTTCATTCATAAGGAAATCGATGCTACTGATAGAAGATGATTAGCTAACCTATGACCAATCACTCATATATGGAAGGATTTAAACTGCCACCAGAGTGGCTTGGTAACCTATGACCACTCGCATATGGAAGTAATTATATACAAGAAAAAAATAATATTATTTTTCTTTTCTGTTTTTGGAGAATGGTAAAAGTAATAAAGCAGGTGGCTAGAATAAAAACAAAGCATAATGATAAATATCATAAGCAGCATATATGTTACTCATATGATGTAATATTAAGGAGTGGCAGGAACGGAAAGGATTGCAGTTCTGCAAGTGCTCGAAACTATACCAATTTTACGACCTATAACATATCACGCTGTAAAACGGGTTCAACTTGCATTACAACATTGAGAACATTTCAGTTGGATTGGATTCTGTTTGAGCTCAACTGACAGGTGACAACCAAGTACTGTTGATAGCATGCATGCAATGTGCAGAATATCAAATCTAGACTGAAGTCAAAGAAACCATTGTCTAGCAATTTGCAACCCTATAGAAGAAGCCATCAGGTGGCAGACACTATGTACGTACCCTACGAAAAGTTTAAAAGGAAATTAAACTGGAAATTAGCATGCCCCAATTTAGATCTAATAAAGTTTTGTCAGTGTAATCCAAAGGTTAGCATGCATAAGGCACTTCTCCTAGTCTCCTGCAACAGAGAAGCCCACTAAACCTTATATTACACACACACACACATTCCTATAGTAATAGAGTAATAGGTGGGTGTATTATTTTGTCTACCAGATTCATAGATATATTCATAATAGTTTGCTAGGGATTTAATTCTTTGATGCAAATATATATACATAAACATATGCATGTGCCAGGAATACAAATACATGCAGATATATGTAATATAAGAAACAGGGTCCTTGGAATTTGGATTGTTGGTTGACTCTCATGTCTTGGTTTGCTGCTGTAGCTTTTCTCTGTTTGTTTAATATACTCGTACAGTACCACAGGGTGATCCCTCTTCACCCTGCCTAATTATTACTTCAATTCTTTATACTTTGAATAGTTCTCTTATTTCTATAAAGAAAACAAAAGTGGTGAGTGATGTTGGTGAAGTCCATGCAAACTGCTATAGAAGTCACCAGTGCTTTGCTTAAGGCCTTGAACACAGGTTAGCAATCGGAATTCATCTCATTGAGTTTGTGTTCATTCCTACTTGGTAACGAGAGATAGAAGAAGAAGTGGAGAAGAAAAAGAAGACCAAGTACATCCCCAACAAGAAGGAGGAGAAGAAGAAGAAACAAATATCAAAGTTGTGCTAAACAAGAAGGAAACTTCTCAGTGGGAAAAAATAAAGAAAAGTTAAAGAGATAGTGATTGCAAAAATTAATTTGGAGAGAATTGTGGTTGAGTGGGAACAAAGTTCAGCAGTAAGGTTGGTGAAGTCCTTGCAAGCTGCTATAGAAGTCACCCGTGCTATGCTTAAAGCCTTGAACACTGTAAATAGCAATCGGAATTCATCTCATTGGGTTTGGAGAGAGAGAGAGAGAGAGAGAGAGAGAGAGAGAGAGAGAGAGAGAGAGAGAGAGAGAGAGAGTACATCCCCAACAAGAAGGAGAAGAAGAAACCAATATCAGAATTGTGATGATTACCTCGTGTTGATTTGATCTCTCTCTCTCTCTCTCTGTGTCTTTGTCTCTCGCTTCTATCTGCTGACCACCAAGTTTGACGATTGTGGATGAAATGAAAGGAAGAAGAAGGAAACCTCTGAGTAGGAAAAAATAAAGAAAAGCAGACTTGATAAAAGCAAAGCCTCTTCCGTTCAGATTTAGTAACAAGAAACAGAGAGAGAGAGAGCTTGTGGGTGGTTGAGTGTTGGTGCCACGGGGGATTTTTATACCGTTGGGTTTTTGAGTCAAAACTTTCCATGTCGGTGGCTTCTCCGCTCTGTCTAAGTGAGGAAAGTGCTTAGGCTAACTTAACGTGAAGCAAAGAAACCATTCTTTTTAAATGGCCGCTAAAAACGTATCTCCGGATGAAATTGAGATATTTTCGCTTCAAAATGAAATGCATGCTTTTGAATCACCCAATTTTCCAAAATATCAAGTTTTCGGTCTGTATTCTCGAAATTGACATGGATGGCACAAACTGGTCTGGTACAGACCGGACCATGTCTGATCCGAATCCGAACATGAATTTTGTGCATTGGTTACGAATCCAAGTAGAATTTTCTAAAAAGATCTGAGAATGAATAGTGATTTCTGGACCGTTGATGTGCAATGGGGTTTCTTGGACGGTCGAATCAGATTTGAAACAAACTCTTGGTTGGTGCTTGGTCTAAACTCCAAACCGACCCACCGCATAAGGTTTCACTAAATAAAAACTCGATTTCAATTTTTGTCTACATATTCATAACGGAAGACTTCACTTCACACTGACTTCTAATCACAGCTAGGGTTGCCAACATATCGGATATGAAATCCAAATTTTGTGAATTGGATCAGAATTCGAGTCCAGATCCGAAAAAGACCTGATAATCTGAGATTGAATCGCGATACGTGGTAATATTGGATCTTGTAAAAAACATATCCAAAGCATGCTCCTTGAAAAAAAAAATGGATCAAATCTTCGTGATACTATTCTCCAATTAGTTCAATGTCTTTCCAATATCAATTGTATTCTGACATTATTAAATCCAGAAGTTCAAAAGTGGATCCATCTTCCTGTTGTTTGTGTCGATCAAAGCTGGTAATGCTAGAGCGCAGCTAGCCCGTCCTTTAGGCCCAGGGGCCTAGTTGGGCCGCGATGAGCCCTGCCAAGCTGGGTCCATGTCGTGTCAACTTGCTGGCTGGCTTTTGTTAGGCCCACTAAGAAATGGGCCGGGCCTGGGCTCGGGGTCCAAACAAATCTGCCCAACTCTGCCTCGGTACCTGAACCCACCCAAATAACCATTTGTCGAGTTTGGGTTTTGCTGGGTCATGAAAATGAAATCTCAAATCTGGACCCGCAAAATTTCAGAAACTTATTTTTATCAAAAAAACACATAAATATATGCTACTCGGGTCAGGTAGGGTACCCGGCAAAAACCATGAACTAGCGATATCACTTGAATACTTTGGGTTTTTGTGTCCCATCAAAACTGTCTATTCTTTTTGTGGAAGAATGCTGGTGAATTTGATTTGGAATTCCCACAAGCTTCACCGACCGATTATACATGATTGAATATGGACATGGATATGGACTGGTCAGAAACTCATCCAACACATACTTTTTGTGTTTGATGCATGTACATTTAAGAGATTCACCAAATTAATTAAACAATGACATGTGAATGGATCTTAAGTAACATCAAATTAATTAATTAAACTGTTAAGTGCCTGGGTATGTGACACAACCAATCACATGACACCATTTCATGTGGTGGGGCTTGTAATATGTAGTTGTGGGCCCCATGCAATGCTGTCATGTGATTGATTGGTAAGTTAATATGAAACTGTTTTTGGCCCACAAGAACTAGGTTTTTGTGGCTAAGAATGACAACGGTTCAAGACCCACAGGGAGCATCTCTTGCTGCAAGGACCAAGCTGAGTGTATTCTCCCATCAGAACCTGCAAAATGTTCCCTCTGCATTGCGAGTTTTTGAATTTTCAATGTTTTGTAGATCAAATGATTAAAAGTCACTTTTTCTTCAAATTTTTTTAATGTTTTGTAGATCTAGACGGCTTGTTTAGTAGGAAACTTCTTTTGAATCATATGATTATGACAATTAGGTTTTTAAAGGGATTAAAAAATCAATGGCCCATAATGTGCCAAAATTTCATAACTCAAAAGATCCCATTTTTACATCAACAAAGCACAATCCAATGCTTGATCTGTGACAAACAAACCACATGCATGTAACACATCTATGTGGTTAGAATGAGTCGATAAAACTTTCACCTATGATTTCTAGCTCAATAGTTTGTTACCTTCATTAGTAGAAAATATTTTTTTATATATATATTGGTAATTATATAAATATGTGCTAAATGGATACTCTGCTAAATGAAACATTCTAGTGTTTTTTCACAATTCCAACCCCATAGAAGTCTTCAACATGATTGATTTACTATAAATCAACACTTTAGATCATGCATTTTAGATAAAAAAGGTATTTGGATCCTGAAAATTTTATAAAGTTTGTAGGCCGTTGATTTTTGAAACCTTATAAAAAAACATATCCATGCATCAGAATCAAATGCTCTATGAAGTGATTTCTGACAAAAAAAAAGCATATAGATCACATATGTATAGTCAGAATTTAGAAAAAAACCCAAAAATTTTAATAGCATTTAGCATCTTGTCCATGATGTATTTATTACCCATATATATATATATATATGTATATATATGTATATTATATATGTTTTATACATGTATTGTACAATATTTTTTCAGAAACTGCTAAAGTTATAATAAAAAAAAAACAGAAACCGCCCACCGTCGGGCTCAAACCCACGTCCACAAGGTTAAAAGCCTTGCGCTCTACCCACTGAGCTAGACGGGCTTATTGGCATACTTTGAAATGTTAACTTATCTTGATGATATACAGGCTACCCAATCACTGCAATCAAGTCGGTCCACCCTCGTGTTTGTCTTCGACGTGTTGGTATCATGTCTGGGTCCGATAAGATCGTTCATACATCTGGGTCTGGATTCAGAATTACAAAATAGAATGAGCCAGCCCCAGCAAAATTTTGATATTGAAAAATAGCAGATCTTAATTGGAACCAAGACCAAGCACATGTCTAGTTTAACGTTTCATAAATCAAACCAGGGTCGGCCGACGAAGAAATCAAACCTATTGTTTTAAATCTAAGCCCAGATTCTATTCGATGTAATTCAGGCTAGAGTAGGGTCCTATTTCAAACCCTTCATTTGGTCAAAGCCACATGGTGTAGATTATCCAAAGTCGGGGCATGAACATTTGGTTTAATCCACAATTATCAAAAGCTCTTATTTGGAAAACTATGGGACATACAAAAACATGATTTTCAAGTTCCGTATTATCACCTAAAGTAGAAAAGATTTTATAGAAATCTTGCATTAGAAACATGTAGTAGTGTAGTTATTACTTAGAGCTCCAATGGGTCAGGCCTGATTTGGATTTTGGTGGGTCTGAACTCGGATACAAATTTGAGTTGCTAGCCAGGTTTTGGTTTGGGTGGCTTAGTGTAACACCAGTGAATTTTGTTTATTTTAACTTTTAAATTTGACTGAAATGCAAGCAAAATTTAGGTTAAAATAAAGTTAAATTCAGGTAAAATTTAAGAGTTTAAATTGAACTAAGACTCTAATTAGGTTTGTTTTGAGTTGTAGGTTTCATAGGAGATCAGATTTGTTGATTTCGGTTATGGGTTGGTTCAGAAAATATGATTTTTAAAATTGACCGGCCTCTATTTTGGGTTTTAAAACCTAGATAAGGTTCAAAATTTGATTATTTAAAATTGAACAAACTGTATTTTAGACCCAACCCAATTAAGTTGGATATAATCCATTACATTTGGATCTAATTAGGGATGAATTGGGTTGAATATAACTCATAATATTTGGATCTAATCTTATTGGCTTGGACCCATAGGAACAAACACTTCGAACAACATTATTATTGTTTTGACAGAAATTTTGGCCAATTGATGCTTTACCTATTAAATCAGAGTTGACCTTTACGTTCCTCATTTCAAGGGCATTGAAATTGACTATCTATGCGTTAAAATTAGTGTTGATTTGAGTGTTTTATTATCGACCGAAGTTCATGCCTAATTATATATCGAAAATCAATGTTTTTCGGTATCGACTAAATTTTCTTACCGATCTATGTGCACATGATTAAATCTAAGACCACTAGGATGATCTACATTTCTAGGGCTATCAAATCGACTATTTAAACATTAAATTCTTTTGAGTCTTTAGGTCTGTAGGCCTCTCGAAAGGTTACTATGTCACTAGAGCCCAAGTCAGGATAAGAAGACCTCACCTTTCTTCTCTATCTTAATCAATTTTGAAATTTAATAAGTTACGATCCATAATTTATTTACTTATTTTATTAATAAAAAATTAATAGATATTAATTTTTTATATTACATATGAGACTCTTGCTTAGGCCCATTTATAA
Organism: Nuphar pumila; assembly: GCF_984573655.1. Classification (NCBI taxonomy): domain Eukaryota; kingdom Viridiplantae; phylum Streptophyta; class Magnoliopsida; order Nymphaeales; family Nymphaeaceae; genus Nuphar; species Nuphar pumila. The sequence goes on along the minus strand of NC_143251.1, from coordinate 58,256,112 downwards.
ATAGAGGCTCTCATGATAGGGATGTGCATCTCTCCCTTCTTCTTCACATCTTCTTATTCTTCTAAGTCATTAAGAAAGTTCAGACCTCCATTAAAAACCTGCAACCACCTTAGTAAATGTCTATTTAACCTGAAACGAGGTACGAGTGAAGAAAAAAGCGATGGTGTCACTCATCTTATTTTCATAAAAATAACACCATCGTTTTTTTCTTTGTAATTCTATGATGGTTTTGTGATTCTTGCATAGATAATATGATGATTTTCATAAAGGACATGAAGTGTAGGTCAAATTTTATTCCATAAAAGATAAAAAACTTAAGTATTGTTCGCATTTTGATTATGACCATAAATGTAAATCATTTACTTAGGGTTATTTACCACTTATTAGAATGGTGCATGTGTCATTCATGTTTCACCATTGTGCTTTTTGAAGAATAAAATAAAAGGAGATACCATAAGCAATTATAAGAATTTAAAATACAACTATATGCTCATACATTCTATTCTAAACAGAAAAATATAAATTCTCATTAATGTAGATTTGTTACAGTTTTAAATTGAAATTAAAATATTAAAATTCCTAATCTAAGAAAAGCAATCAACATCTTCCAGGCTTTCCTGCAAACACAAGATAATATAAGGCAAAAGAAATACAAAATATAGAAAGGAAATTGAGGATATCATGTTAAAACTAATAGACATATGCTTATGTCTAGGCTATAATGGAAATACACACATTAATGAAGATGCAATGCCTAATGCATGAACGAAATGCATATGCATTTGCTTAAGTGCAATGCTTATGTTTATGAAGAAATGCATATGCAATGCCAAAGTGCAATGCATATGTTAAGGGAAAAATGCATATGCAATGCCTAAGTGCAATGCATATGCTAAAGGAAAAATGCATATGCAATGCCTAAGTGCAATACATATGCTAATGAAGAAATGCATATGCAATGCCTGAGTGCAATACATATGTTTATAAAGAAATGCATATGCAATGCCTAAGTGCAATACATATGCTAATGGAAAAATGCATATGCAATGCCTAAGTGCAATGCATATGATTATGAAGAAATGCATATGCAATTCATAAGTGCAATGCATATGCTAATGGAAAAATGCATATGCAATGCATTATGCTAATGAAAGTATGCATATGAGAATATATATGAGGTGGAGATCTAGCAGCTCATGGGCTGCTATGAGGCTATAACAGCTCATGAGCTGCTGTGAATGCACATGTTATGGGGATCCAGCAGCTCACGAGCTGCTATGAGGTCACATCAGCTCATAAGATGCTGTGAATACTTGTGATGCAAAGATACAACAACTCATGGGCTGCTATGAAGCTTACAACAGCTCATGAGCTGCTGTGAATGTTCATAAGGAGGTATTATGAATGCTTATGAGGTCACAACAGGCTGTTGTGAATGCCTATGCTATGAATGCATGAGGTCACAGTCAGTTAGATGAAATACGTATGTGTGCAGAAAAGAAAATATGATATGTGATACAAAGTATAAATAAAAAAATGACATATGAATGCAACAGGGGCAATGACACTTAATTATGTTGTGCAGAGGTGCCAAGTTACACAATGTAAATGTTGTATTGCTGAATCAACAACCTTCAGATGCAATCCTAGATGTTGTAATTAGATGCTAATGACTCATCAAATACAGAGGTGTAATGAATGGCTATGACAAAGCATTATCCTGAGCAAGTGAAGGTGAATCGTTGCAATACAATGTTATACTAAAATGCTATGACGAGCAAGCGAAGATAGAAGAAAACATGAGTTTATATCTTTTAATTTCAACATATTCATCCCTGTCAGTTGAAGGTGTTCAGACCATCATGTGAACATATTCCATTTTGAGCATTGTTATCCTAGACTCTTAAATTCAACTCCAAGAAATATAGATAAACTCATGTTATTTTTATATTTCTTGTGATTCTTGCATAGATAAAATTTTATTTGAGATATTCTATGAAGGTTTTGTGATTTTTGGATTATGTTTGTTAATGTTTTAGCAAGATTAGCATAAATATGATCAAAGATGCATTTTATGATGTTGTAAATGTGTCTAGAGCATCCAAAAATTGTGATTATATGAGTTTTTTCATGATTCTTGTTCTTGCTTAATAGATTTTGCATGAGTTTGGATCTTGGTTATTCAGTCTTTGTTTTTTATTTTAATCAATCTTAGAAAAAAATTGATATCTCTATGCAAACAAGGTCAATAAATACAAATAAAAATATGAAAGTATTCTACACTCCCATAGCTTGAATTTAGAATCTTGTTTTATTTCATTTGGTTCAGTTTTGAGGATAAAACGTTCAATGCAACAGAGCATAAATTTTCTACCCTGTCAGCAAGACTGTTCTGACCAAAGTTTTTGAAAGCTCTAAAACCCTAATCAAAGTTGATCAAACTAAATTATGAAAAATATGGATAAAAGGTAACATGTATAACAAGAATTTGTAAAAAGTATTTTTTTTCAAAAGATATTTTTGTAAATCTTGAGAAATTTCTCAAATTGAAATAAATTTTTAAAGTTGACAAGATCTGTCTGATATGTTTTCTTAATAGGGTTTAGTCCCAGAATTTTCCTGTATTTATTACAATGAATTTTGCAAATCTATTTTTTAGACTCTGTTTCTAAAATGATGGGGTCAATCCCATTAAAATTGTGAGAGTTATATTCGATCCTTATGAGTTTTGGTGGGTTTTCCAAATCGGCTTAACAGGGATCCGAACTACACAGTATGACATATGTTGATGCTGGATTGTATTTTATTTTTTGCATCATGTTTATTGATGCTTAAATAAAATATTATATTGATATGCATGTTAAGTGAATGCATTTCATTATTGATTGTATTGGGCATGCCCAAATATCAATGATTAGCCTACCTTAGTTGTGTATATACATATTGATTGCATTAATTGTATTGATTTTATGGTAGAGACTTATCGAAAGCATGCACTGAGTGACATGAATATTGTTGCATATGAACCCTGAATGTGGTTGTATGTTTGCATTGACACTATTAACAAAGGAGTTAATTAAGAAATCAAAAATAAAATTAATTCCCTTGTGACTTATTTGGAGAGTAAGATTGATATTGACGGTTCTGTGAAATATTGACTTAGCACGAGAGGTTGCTTTCATCCACCATTCACAGGACCTGTAACCGAGAGAACTATCATGATTTGTCTATGGTGTGATAAGTAAGACTCATGAGAAAAATATGATATATCAGGTTGCAGGAGTGTGATCGTTGAAAAAAAAAATATTTTTTAACCTTTCTTTATTTTTCTTTTTTGAAGGGAAAAAACAAAAGGCAGAATAGAGAAGAGAGAAACTCTTTGCAAGGTCTCACTTGACCTTTTGAAAAAAATTCTGAAATTTACTCACCTCTGTTTTAAAAATGTTGCAGGAAAATGGAGAGACAGGATTCGCTCGTCGGTACGAGGTTAAACCGTTCCTGGCGCCTTTACCAGGGGTAATTGAACCAAGGATCGATTCAATGCCTTTTGCTTTGCTTAAATTGGTCTAAATGATTATTCTGAAATTCTAAATGCATGGAAAATCATGCTTATGCTATGATGTTTGAATTTGAGGGATGTGTATGCTTTTCTTGGAAATGTTTTAGAAATTTGGATTTTTCCAAGTGATTTTGAAATAAGTTTGATAATATCCTTTAGAAAATGGTTTAGAAATTCAGAAAATGATTTTAAAAGATTGAATTTTGAAATGGACTCTACTTTGAAAATTTGTAATTGAGGATTTGGAAATTGGATTCAGAGTTTCAAAATTTTGAAATCTGAAATTTACTGAAAATCAAATTTGAATTGAAAATCAAGATTAGAAATCAACTCTAAGTTTCAAAATCATAATTGAACTGGAAATTTAAACTTTAGCTTGAAATTAGAATCGATATTGAATTTGAAATTTGAAATTTTGAAGATTAAGATTATATTTTGAATTTGAAACTTAATTTTGAAATTGATAATGAATTTGGGAATTGAAATAGGGATTTAAAATTTGAATTTAAAATAGGAATTTAGAAAAGAATTTGGAAGTTAAAAATTTTGGAATCTAAAAGAAAACTTTAAAATTGGAATTCAGGATTTGAGATTGAGTTTGAATTCGACATTGGAAATCGATTTTTGAAATTGAATTTGGAATTTAAGATGGGATTTTCAAACATTTGATTTGGAATTGAATTGAGATAAACTTCAAAATTTAGAATTGAATTTGAAAATGAAAATTTGGAATTTTGGAAATTTTGAAGAGTAATAAAGAATTTTAAATTTAGCGATTGAATTTGAAATGAAATTCAAAGTTAAAATACGAAATTTAGAAATGTAAGTTTAGAAATAAGGATTGAAAATTGGAATTTGAAATAAGATTTAAAGCTGAATGAAATTTTGAAATAACAGGATAAATTTGTATTTATGAATGGAATTTGAAAATGGTTTTTTGAATTTTGGAAATGAAAACTGTGTTTTTGAAAATTTTATTTCAAAAATCACTTGGAATTTTGAAAACAATTTGAGATAATGGCAAATGATGATGTAAAATGATGAATGTATTGAAAGAATTTGTTTAAAATATAAATTTTAAAAGCAAATTTCATTCTTTAATAGAATTGAAATGAGATTAAATTTGAATATACTCATGACTATGGTCACAAATATATTTTGATTTAATCTTCATTTAAATTCCAAGAAAGAATAAAATTATTTTTTGTTCTTTTATATAATTTAAAGCAAGATTAAATTTCAATATATCCATGACTATAGCCACAAATATATCTTGATTTAATCTTTACTCTGAATTTTGATAAAAAAAAGAAAAGATATTTTTGAAAAATATGATGATTTTCATAAAGGACATGAAGTGTAGGTCAAATTTTATTCCATAAAAGATAAAAAACTTAAGTATTGTTCACATTTTGACTATGACCATAAATGTAAATAATTTACTTAGGGTTATTTACCACTTATTAGAATGGTGCATGTGTCATTCGTGTTTCACCATTGTACTTTTTGAAGAATAAAATAAAAGGAGATACCACAAGCAATTACAAGAATTTAAAATACAACTATATGCTCATACATTATATTCTAAACAGAAAAATATAAATTCTCATTAATGTAGATTTGTTACAGTTTTAAATTGAAATTAAAATATTAAAATTCCTAATCTAAGAAAAGCAATCAACATCTTCCAGGCTTTCCTGCAAACACAAGATAATACAAGGCAAAAGAAATGCAAAATATAGAAAGGAAATTGAGGATATCATGTTAAAACTAATAGACATATGCTTATGTCTAGGCTATAATGGAAATGCACGCATTAATGAAGATGCAATGCCTAATGCATGAACAAAATGCATATGCATTTGCTTAAGTGCAATGCTTATGTTTATGAAGAAATGCATATGCAATGCCAAAGTGCAATGCATATGTTAAGGGAAAATGCATATGCAATGCCTAAGTGCAATGCATATGCTAAGGGAAAAATGCATATGCAACGCCTAAGTGAAATGCATATGCTAATGAGGAAATGCATATGCAATGCCTGAGTGCAATACATATGTTTATAAAGAAATGCATATGCAATGCCTAAGTGCAATACATATGCTAATGGAAAAATGCATATGCAATGCCTAAGTGCAATGCATATGATTATGAAGAAATGCATATGCAATTCATAAGTGCAATGCATATGCTAATGGAAAAATGCATATGCAATGCATTATGCTAATGAAAGTATGCATATGAGAATATATATGAGGTGGAGATATAGCAGCTCATGGGCTGCTATGAGGCTATAACAGCTCATGAGCTGCTGTGAATGCACATGTTTTGGGAATCCAGCAACTCACGAGCTGCTATGAGGTCACATCAGCTCATAAGATGCTGTGAATACTTGTGATGCAAAGATACAGCAGCTCATGGGCTGCTATGAAGCTTACAACAGCTCATGAGCTGCTGTGAATGTTCATAACAAGGTATTATGAATGCTTATGAGGTCACAACAGGCTATTGTGAATGCCTATGCTATGAATGCATGAGGTCACAGTCAGTTAGATGAAATACGTATGTGTGCAGAAAAGAAAATATGATATGTGATACAAAGTATAAATAAAAAAATGACATATGAATGCAACAGGGGCAATGACACTTAATTATGTTGTGCAGAGCTGCCAAATTACACAATGTAAATGTTGTATTGCTGAATCAACTTCCTTCAGATGCAATCCTAGATGTTGTAATTAGATGCTAATGACTCATCAAATATAGAGGTGCAATGAATGGCTATGACAAAGCATTATCCTGAGCAAGTGACGGTGAATTGTTGCAATACAATGTTATACTTAAATGCTATGACAAGCAAGTTAAGATAGAAGAAAACATGAGTTTATATCTTTTAATTTCAACATATTCATCCCTGTCAGTTGAAGGTGTTCAGATCATCATGTGAACATATTCCATTTTGAGCATTGTTATCCTAGACCCTTAAATTCAACTCCAAGAAGCTTGCATTGTAATTCGTCATGATCATGATTCATGATCTGGTCACCAATTCTTCTAACAATTCCAACCTGATTTGACAAATGAATTAGAGCATTAAAACAATGAGCAACAATTGCACGTAATAATGAGAAAAACTTCAGGCGATGCTCATGATAATCTTCAAAGTTCTTGGTGATCATCTCAAGAGTGCACTAAAAAAAAACATCTTCAGATATGTGAGGCACATCCTCTGTCATGACACCTTTGTACTTGTTTATTATCGTTGCAAAAACTAATAAAACTTATGCCTCTCGGGCATCTGGCAAATTCCTAGCACAGTTGCCAAGAACAGGATCCATCATTGGTGGCACAAACTGCTTTCCTATCTATAACTGATCTTCGGCCTTGTCCACAAAAGTTTCAATCAGTTTCAGTGTCTCTCTCTTTACCAACCTCAGAAGTTTTACATAGGATGTTCTTGATGCATATGGACTTCCTTCAGCTATGCTGCTTGAAATAAGTTTATTATACATTATGTACGCATTAAGCATATCCAAACAGATCAATGACATCTTAGACAAAAGGTATGTTCCTGATGAACTGGAAACATTGGTGTCCCTCTGTAATATGTCAATCACAGTTCTTTTCACAGCCTGATCTGTGCACTGGTTGGGAGGAGAGAAATGCTTCTTCTCAATGGTGGATCGAGCCTCTTCACCAATGGAATGGAGAAAAGAAGAAAGAGAAGAAGGAAGAAAGAAGAGGGAAGAGGGGAAATGGAAAAAGTGATCGAGAGAGCTCGTTGTGAGAACCCAATCGATGCTTGATTACAATGCTCGATCACCCTAATGCCCCCCTACGGTGGTTGTTATATAGGAGGAGACCGTTACGAAATTTTCAAAAACGGTCCCTCTAGTTTCGAGAAATTTTTAAAAGAAGGGGTTTTAGTTATGAGGATTTTCAAAAAAAGGGGCAAGAGTTATTTTTTTGAAATCGCCCCTCTCATACTTTTTAAAAGAAAAGCCTAAAATATACAAGGAAAAATATAAGGGATTTAAAAGATGGGATCCAGATGAGGTTTTTTGAAGGATTTATAAAAATATTAAATTTTAAATTTTGAGATTTTTACAAAAAGAGAGATTTTGAAATAACAGAGTTTAATTTTTAAAAAAATTGAGTTTCAAAATGGATCTGGATCCAAGGTTTTGAGCAAATATCGAGTTTGGATCTTGAATTCAAAAAATGAAATGAGATTGGATATGGGCAAAATACCTGAGCCAATACGAAGAATTTGATTTTTGGATTTTAAAAATAGAAGATCTGGACCCATAATTGGATTTGGATATCTGATTTGGATCCGAGATTGGGTTAAATATAGAAACTGAAATTGGATTTTAGATCTTCAACAAGGAAATGAATCCGAGCAATGAATAGAAATTAACCTGATTGCTCAGAATGTGGGTACCAGGGGAAAAAGAGATTTTTTGAAATTTTGAAAATTTGGGGTGTTCACAGATGCCCCTCTTTGCTGCTAAGCCGGTTGAAAGTCGAGCTTAGCAGCAAAGAAAACACACCAAAATTTTAAAACAAAAATACCCCAGTCAAAAAATCTGAACTGAGCGCGAAAGAATCATTTTGTGAAAATTATCCTCAGGTTTAACACCTTATCCGGAATGGCTTAGAAAAAGACAAAATCCTTGAAAATAAGATAATTGGATAATAGGAAATGAGGAAATCATGATGGGACTCTTGGATGAAGATCTGAAAATTGTAATAGAGAGATTTTGATGAAGTCTCATGGCTAAGACAAAAATAAGCTTTTTGACAAAGACTCAGGTTTAGCCCTTGACCTGGATGAGACGAAAATACCTCAAAAAGCTTAGATTCAGGTTTAACCCTTATCTGAATGGGGAATGAAAATATCTCATGATAATGAGGCTCAGGTTTTAACCCTTACCTAAATGAAAAATGGAAATACCTCATCGGAATGAGGCTTAGGTTTTAACCCTTACCTGAATGGAAAACGAAAATACCTCATCGGAATGAGGCTCAAGTTTTAACCCTTACCTGAACAGGAAGTGAAAATACCTCATCGAAATGAGGCTCAGGTTTTAACCCTTACCTGAAAGGGAAGAAATATGATGTTGCCAAAGCAAATTTTTAGAATGAATAAGACAACTATTTTGAAGATGTAAACAATGCCAGGTTGCATCAAAATAGACATTGAGTATTTATTTCATGTTTGAATAGCTAGAAAATTTTGCCAATAAGATGAAATTGTAGTTGATTCAAATGCTTGAAAATGTGCACGTATATGCAAACGATATTCTCTCTTTTACCTAGACTATTTCTTCCAACAAGGTTAACTCCACGGGTTCTAGAATCAAATTCAAATTTTAATGCTCTTCAAGGAAGATATCCATTTCCTTGATATGAAAAGAAAAGAAATATTCTTAATTTCATAAAAGCAAGTAGTGAAAAGATATTGATAAAGGAATTTTGCATAAGAAAAGATGATTTTTGGCAATTTTGATATCTGAGATATACTTTTTGCACCTTTTGAGACAGAATAAATTATTTTGTTAGGGTTTGGGGAGAATTTCATCACATCAACCTTCAACTTGGATGCTCTAATTTTTCATAGAAGAACACTTCATACTCCTTTAACGTAGAGATAATCAGGGTCTTCCTTGTCCCCAGAAATTGATAAAGATGTCTATTTTGATTGAAATCTTTTGATAGTATGAATCAAATATCTTTTAGGGTTGGTCAGGAGGTTCATCACATCGGCCTTCAACTTGGCGATGATTTAAACTTTCCTTGGAAAGATACGTCACACACTCCTTCAACTCGGAGGTGATCCGAATCTTCTTTATCCCCAGGGTCTAACTCGTATATTCATCTTCAACTTGATGATAGTTGAGAGAACCCTTTTACAGATAATTAATTACACTTGCTTTATTGGGAAATTTGAGTGGATTCTATATTGCTCAGAATATTTTCACTGCTTTCTTGCCAGAAGAATTGACTTTTAAAATGCACCATAGCTATGATCAATATCATTTCGCTTTTGGCTTTTCAACATCATTGAATGTTTCTTTGCTAATCATACCAAGGATATTTCTTTCATTCTTTTGGTTGATCAACAGGAAAAAGATTTAAATTTTATCCCTTTTTTTCGCAAAAAGCTTCACCTTTTTTGAACAAATACTAGAGATAATCTGAGGTGATTCTTTTGTGCAGTAAAATATTAAAATCAACAACTTCAGTAAACTAGAAAAATATTCGGGAATCCTTTATGAAACAATCACTCCACATTGAATCTGATGGGACCTTTAGTTAAAATTATGAAAATTAGATTTTAAAAAATCCCAACCAGTGAAAACTGGATTTTGAAATACTGACCAGCGAGAGCTGGAACCTTTTGAAATAATGACCAACGAGAGCTGGAACCTTTGAAATGATAACCAGCAAAAGCTGGGACTTTTGAAATAATGACCAGCGAGAGTTGAAACCTTTGAAATACATGACCAGCGAGAGCTAGAACCTTTGGAATACATGACCAGCGAAAGATGAAACCTTTGAAATACATGACCAGCGAGAGCTGGAACCTTTAAAATATTGAATTTTGATAAGAGATTAGATCAGAAGGGATGGTTGATTCCATAGGAATAACATTGGTTCTATAAGAACAAAATTGGTTCCATAGGAACGTCGGTTCATTGGGAAAAACACTGATTCACTTAAAAACAAACATTGGTTCAATCAAGAACAACATAGCTTCAATTAAGAACAAACATCGGTTCAATCAAGAATAGCATAAGTTCACTTAGGAACAAGCATCAGTTCAATCAAGAACAACATAGGTTTACTTAAGAACAAACATCGGTTTACTCAAGAACAACATAGGTTCATTGGGAACAACATTGGTTCAATAGGGATTCAACCTAAGAACAACATCGGTTCAATTAAGAACAACATTGGTTCACTTAAGAACAAACATCGATTCAATCAAGAACAACATAGGTTCACTGGGAACAACATTGGTTCGATAAGGATTCAACCTAAGAACAACATCGGTTCATTTAAGAACAATATCAGTTTACTTAAGAACAACATAGGTTCACTAGGAACAACATTGGTTCAATAGGGATTCAACCTAGGAACAACATCGGTTTAATTAAGAACAAAATAGGTCTACTGGGGACAACATAAGTTCAATAGGGGTTTAATCTAAGAACAACATCGGTTCAATTAAGAACAACATCGGTTCACTGGGAACAACATCAGTTCAATAAGGGTTCAACCTAAGAACATCAGTTCAATTAAGAATAGACATCGATTCACTGGGAACAACATTGGTTCAATAGGGATTCAACCTAAGAACACAATTTGAGAAGGAATTTTGGTTCACAAAGGGATTCAACCTATAAGCCATATTGATTTGACAGGAGTTCAACCTACAAATCACATTGGTTCAACAGGAGTTCAACCTACAAATTATCGGTTTCATAGGGGGTCAACCTAAGGAGTACATCGGTTCAGCAGAGGTTCAACCTATGAACTATTGGTTCCATAGGGATTCAACCTAAGGATCACATTGGTTTAGCAAGGGTTCAACCTACAAACTATCGGTTCCATAGGGGTTTAACCTAAGGATCACATTGGTTCAACAGGGATTCAACCTACGAACTATCGGTTCTATAGGGATTCAACCTAAGGATCACATTTGTTCAGCAGGGGTTCAACCTAAGGATCACATTGATTCAGCAGGGGTTCAACCTACGAACTATCGGTTCCATAGGAGTTTAATTTAAGGATCACATCGGTTCAGCAGGGGTTCAACCTACAAACTATTGATTCCATAGGAATTCAACCTAAGGATCACATTGGTTCAGCAGGGGTTCAACCTACGAACTATCGATTCTATAGGGGTTTAACCTAAGGATCACATCGGTTCAACAGGGGTTCAACCTACAAACTATCGGTTCTATAGGGGTTCAACCTAAGAACCACATCGATTCAACAAGGGTTCAACCTACGAACTATCGGTTCCACCGAATGCCGATCATACAAATAAAGGACAATACTTGATAATGCTTGATGATTATGATGAGAGATCTTCAATCGTCACCCTCACGATGATTTGGACAACTGTCGGGGTCTTAGGATTTATCCCTTATCCTGAATGGATAGAAGGAAATACCTCATTAAAAAGAGACTTAGGTTTATCCCTTAACCTAAAAGGGAAAAAAATACCTCGAAGGACAAGGTTCAGGTTTATCCCTTAACCTGAAAGAGAAGGAAATACCTCAAAGAATGAGGTTCGGGTTTATCCCTTAACCTGAAAAGGAAGAAAATACCTTGAAGAACAAGGTTTAGGTTTATCCCTTAACCTGAAAGGGAAGGAAATACCTTGAAGAACGAGGTTCAGGTTTATCCCTTAACCTGAAAGGGAAAGAAAAGGAATTTGAAGAGAGTCAACCTCAAGGCTGAATTTGGAAGGGACCACCCATAAAGCTGAATTTTGAAGGAAGGTCCAACTCAGAAGTTAGATTTTGTCAAAGAAAGTTTGAGTCTAAACTCAGTACTTTCAAGAGAAATCAGACCAACTCAAAAGTTGGATTTTTTGAAAAGAATGCTCGAGTTGAAACTCAGAACCTTTAATGAAAATCAGACCAACTTAAAAGTTGGATTTTTGGGAAAGAAAGCTTGAGTCAGAATTCAAAACTTTCAATGAAAATCAGATCAACTTAAAAGTTGGATTTTTGGGAAAAAAAGCCCGAGTCGGAACTCAAAACTTTTAATAAAAAACAGACCAACTTAAAAGTTGGATTTTTGGAAAAGAAAGCCCGAGTCAGAACTCAAAACTTTTAATGAAAATCAGACCAACTTAAAAGTTGGATTTTTGGGAAAGAAATCCCAAGTCGAAACTCGAAACTTTTAATGAAAGTCAGACCAACTTAAAAGTTGGATTTTAGGAGATATTTGACAAGTTTGTAACCCGAAGGTTAGATTGCAAAAATTGGTTGACCCAAAAGGTCTGTTTGAAAAACTGGGTGACCCAAAGATTTAAAAACTGATTGATTGAGCAAGGATCTTTAATGAAAGATTGAATCAGAAGGAATTCAACCTAGGAAACACAATTTTGAGAGAGAAATTGGTTTGTAAAGGGACTCAACCTAAGAACCATAATTTAAGAAAAAAAAAGGGTTCAACTTGTAGGTTGAATTTGGGAAATGAAAATTCTTGATAAAAAATTCTTAATTCATGATTTGAATGGACCATCATAGTTAGCTATATGAGGTCTGCTTTCAGAATTATCCTCTTATCCTGAATGAGAAAGTTTGACAAAATTAATGATGGAAGGTTTTATTTGATTCTGCCTGCATACATGGTTTCTGAAAAAATGAACTTTTATAAAATAATAGAAAAATGCCCCAGTATAGCAGGGAAGAAAGAATAATATAAGATCATTGTTACTGAAGAAGGCTCTTTGAAGAAATATAACAATAATAGAAGTAATTCAGAATTGGTAATGAGCTTCCTTGTGAACGTGGGAGAATATCTGAAAATGAAGGCAAGAATAAATTTTCAGGAAAAATTATTCATTACAAAAAATATATTGCACGAGAGTTCAGAGAATAACATTATAAAGAAAGTGACACTCAAATATAAGGAAAATTGATGATTTCATTGATGTAATGGAGAAAAGATGACAAATTTAAGGAAAAACAATTGGGGACTACATTGTTCTTACGAAACAACAACAAACAGAAATGACAGAAACGAGAGAGCATTGGCATTGTCATTTTCATGAATGATCAGGGAAAGGTTTGGTCATGACTATAAGCTTCTTCTCTCCTTCATCTGGTATCAAAAGCTCTTTGTCAATGTAGTCATGTACAATATTCTTGAGGATGAAGCAACATTCAGTATCGTGCCCCATTGCTCGATGGAACTTGCTGAAACAATCTTTCCATTTTCCTACGGTGACAAGAGGATCAACAATCCTTGGAAGTTTGATCATATCCTTTGCGAGCAGGTATCCAAGAATTTCCTCAATCGACTGACCTAAATGAGTAAACTTGCAATCATAACCCCAACCATCATGCTTTATCTTTTCTCGATTGCTTGATTTTTTGTTGAGTGCTGACTTTTTTCTGGGAGCTGGACTGAACACGCTTGGTTAGGGCCACTGGCTGGTCTTATTCTTTGTCCTCAACAAATTGGTTCTTATCAATACAATCCTTAACGATATTTTTAAAGATGAAACAATGATCGGTGTCATGCTGTAAACACCCCAAATTTTTCAAATTTTCAAAAATTCTTTTTTTGCCCTTGACCCCCACCTTCTAAGCAATTAGGTCAATCTCTATTCACTTCTCGGATTCACTGGTTGAAGATCCGAAATTCAATTTCATTTCCTACATCTGACCCGATTTTGGATCCAGATTAGATATCTGAATTCAATTCTGAGCCTGATTCTCCTGTTTTCAATTCAAAATCTAAAAATATATAATCAATTTTCTGAATGGCTCAAATATTTTCATCCAGATCCAATATCCATTTGGATCCACTATTCTCTCAAATTTGAGATCCAAACTCAAATATTTACTCAAAATCTCGAATCCAAATCCATTTTGAAACTCAATTTTTGAAATTAAACCATGTATTTTCTCAAAACCTCATTTTTGAAAAACCCTTAAATTTCAAAATAAATATCTTACAAAACTTCTTAAAAAATTCATCTGGATCCTCTCTCTCATATTCTTAAGGTTTTCTTTCAAAAAACTTAAAATAATAATTTCAGAAAACAACTTTACCCTCTTTTGAAAACCCTTGTAGTTAGAACCCTCTTTTTGAATTTTCTTAAAAATGCAAGGGACCCATGTTATAAAAATTGTAACGGTTTTCTCTTATAAAAACTATCGCAGGGAGGAGGTCGAGCATCCGTTTCTCACCCATCCACTATACCACGCATCTCCTCCCGATTTCTCCTTCTCCTCTTCTCCTTTCTCTTCCCCCTTTTCTTCCTCTTTTCCTCTAGTTTTCCCTTGGGATCGACTGAAGGAGCTCATCCTCGATACCCAGAGGAAGCACCACCTCCACTCAACTGATCAACCATTATTGGACACAACAGTCCAGAAAATCCAGGCTTAATCTAGCATTTCCCTTGTTTACTGCAAAGTCCTGATCCAAGCTTCTACTGGTTTTTTCCAGGAATTTTCTATTGCACCTTACTGTTGCATTTGCTGCATACATATATATATATATATTTCATCATACCAGCTTTAGCTTATACATCTACATCTCATTGCTTAAAATGGTACCTACAATGGCCTATACAGCATAGCACTCATCCCCATTCTCATCAACCACATCCATATCCTCAGCCCCAAGTCCAGACTCATCAGCATGCTTATCCGCAATCTCAAACCTATGCCTATGTGCAGCAGGGACTTCCTCCTACGTAGTCGCAACTCCAGCCCCAACATCACTAATTGCCCAGGTTCCACAACCACAACATCAGCAGCAGGTTATCTCTGTGCATCCACAACCACAGAATGCATCAGTTCAGCAGCATCCTGTGCAAATGCATGCTCAATGGTAGCTCTTAAACCAGCCTCTTCCTCATGAGATGCAAGTACCAAATCAATTTCCTCCCCAACAGCTGCGGCCATATCATCCTTCAATGCAATCTCATGGACCTATGCAACACACAACACTTTCACTTCCTCACTCCTTTGCACATCAATACATCACCTTCACCCTCACTCCCTCTACACCAGCACATCACCTATCCCACTCTCATTTCCAACATCACAACAATCTTTTCACCTGCATATTGTTCATGACATTGCATATCGGTATGTGCATCCCCTGCATATTAGTGTTATCCCTGTAGTTTCACAACAAGCACCCATATGCATTTTCAGTTATGAATATATATATATATATATATATATATATATATATATATATATATATATATATATATATATATATATATATATATATATATATGCATTTCATCTTGTAAATATATATGCATTTCTTCATTTAGCATAAGCATAGCGCCTAGGCATATGCATATGCATCTCATTATTAGCATTTGCGTTGCACTTAGGCATTACATATGCATTTTCCTCATTAGCATTTGCATTACACTTAGGCATTACTTATGCATTTCCTTCATTAGAATTTGCATTGCATATGCATTTCTTCATATTGCATCTCATTTAGGCATTGCATCTTCATTAACATATTCATTTCCACTATAGCTTAGGTACAATCATCTGTATATTAGTTTTAAGATGGTATTTTAAATTTCTTTTCTGTATTTTGCTTTTCTTTTTCTTATGTTATCTTATGTTTGCAGGTAAGCTTGGGAGATTCTGATTTCCTATCTTAGATTAGGAATTTTAATATTTTAATTTCAATGTAAGACTGTAATAATTCCATATCAATGAGAATTTCTATTTTTCTGCTTAGATTAGAATGTATGAGCATATAGTTATGCTTTAAATTCTCAAATTTTCCTGTGACATTTCATTTTATTCTTCAAAAAGCATTGTGGTATAACACGAATGACATGTGCACCTTTTTAATAAGAGGTAAATAACCCGAAGTAAATGATTCACATTTATGGCCATAGTCAAAATGTGAACAATACTTGAGATTTTTATCTTTTATGGAATAACATTTGATTTCCATCATATTTTTCTAAATATCATTTCTTCCTCTATCAGAATATAAGATATAAATTAACTTGAGATATATTTATGGCCATAGTCATGGGTATATTAAAGGTTATTTTTATTTTAAATCCTATAAATGCAAAAAAATTTATTTTATTCTTTATTAGAATTTAAATATAGATTGAATTATAATATATTTGTGACCATAGTCATGAATGTATTATGATTTAATCATATTTCAATTCTATTAAAGAATAAAATTTGCTTTTTTCAATCTTTAAATAAATTTTAAAGCATTCATCATTTAGGATAGAATTGCATTATTTCAAGTCATCTTCAAAATTCCAAGTGATTTTGAAATAAATCTTCAAAAACACACTTTTCATTTCTCAAATTCAAAATCATTTTAAACTTCCATTTATAAATTCAGATTTATCCTTTTATTCTCAAATCCATTCAATTTTAAATTCTATTTCCAATTCTCTATTTTTCAATTCTCATTTCTTTTAACTCCAAATTTTATTCAAATTCTTTATTTCCATTTCGAATTTTCAAATTTCATTTCAAATCTTGAGTTTTAATTCAACTCTAAATCAAAGTTTTGAAATTCACTTTGAGATTTCAAACCAAATTTTGAGATTTACTTTGAATTTCTAAATCAATTTTCAAATTTAATTTTGATCTCATATACGAAGTCAAATTTCAAAATCTACTCAAAATTCTAATTTCAAAATTCAATTGAATTTTCAAATTCCTTTCTGATTTCAAATCCTAAGTCCAACTTCAAATCCTAATTTAAAAATCCAAATTTAAAGTTTTATTTCGAAATTCTAAATTTTCAATTTCTAAATTCATTCTTTAAATTCATATTTTAATTTCAATTTCAAACACTAATTTCATTTTCCATTTCAAAGTTAAACTTCAATTCCAAAACCAATTCAAAATTCCAATTTCCAATTCCATTTCCAAGTTTAAATTCTGATTTTAAAATCAATTCCAAGTCTCAAATTCAAATTCTGATTCAATTTCATAATTCTAGAAATAAACTTAATTTTTGAATTCCTACTTCAAAATTCAGTCTCTTATTTTCTAGTTTCCCTCTCTTCCAATTCCATTTTCGATTTTCATTTTTCAAATTCAAAAACTCTCAAAATCTCAATTATATTTCAACCTTTGATTTTAGTTATAATTTCAACTTCCAAATTTCAATTTTTCTTTTCAAATCTCAAATTCATTTCAGATCCAAGTTTGGATTTAAAATCTCAAAACTTCCAAATCAAGTTCAATTTCTGAATCACTTTTTCAAGGATATTTTCAAACTTGTTTGAAAATCACTTGAAAAATCCAAACTTCTGAAATATTTCTGCATGCATCATATTCCAAACCACCATTTTCAAAGTTCATTGCACAAGCATGATTCCATGTGCATTTAGGATTTCAGAATAATCACTTAGATAAATTTAGGCAAAGCAAAAGGCATAAATTTGATCCTTGATTCAATTACCCTTGGTAAGGGCGTCAGGAACGGTTGAACCTTATATCGGTGAGTGAAGCTTGTCTCTTCATTTTCCCGCAAAATTTTCAAAACGGAGGTGAGTAATTTTTTAAAATCTTTTTCAAAGAAAGGTCAAGTGAGACCTTGCAAAGAGTTTCTCTTCTCTCTTTCTTTTCTTTCTTTCTTTTTCTCCTCAAAAGGGAAAAGGGAAAAAGAAAAGAAGAGAAAAGAGAAAAAAATTTTAACGATCACACATGCCCTACGGAATTTATAGAATTGATTTTTGAATCTTCCCATGATCGTGGGAGGATCATTGATTCTTGGGAGTTTGACTAATTCATTGGCCAACATGTATTCAAGGACTTTGTCGAGCGGCTCATCTAAAGGAGTGAAATCTCGATCATTGCTTCATTCTCTGTGCTTTGGTTTTTCTTGATTTTTTTTTCTTTTTTTTGAGGGCTGGATTGAAAAGGCCTATTATTGTTTTTGTAGAACTTTCCATTTTGGCCTTTAAACCCCTTTGAATTGCTACCATGGTTGTTCTGTTTGCCTTCGTTATTGCTCCTGTTGAGCTTAGAACTTCCAGCGCTGCTATTGTTGTGATTGTCAATGATGTTCATAGGGAAGGTGGTAGGTGTCTTTTCTTCAACAGGAATGTTTTTGAAACTGGCTTCAGCCTGTTTGAATAATATTTCAACCATCATTTTTTTGAACAACTGATATATAACAGGATCAATATCTTCCATGTCTTTCTGACCCTGTCTTCTGGCAAATCTTAGAGAATCCATCTTTTGCTCGCTACTGCTGCTCTAACTGACACACTAAGATGATGCAATCCTCTAATCTGATATTATGGCAATGCCAAAGCTCTCTGCGGAATAAGGAATGGTTTAGACTGAAGAAATTTTGAAAGAAAGAGATGATGAAGGAGATATTTGAGAATTAGGTTGATAATTTGGAAAAGATATCTCATTACCAGGGATTAGGTCATCGCAAAATTTGTCACAATTGTGTTGTTACTCCGTGGGAGGAATAAACAACTAGAATATGAAGGAAAATGTTATTTTGAAAAAGATATCTCTTGACGAAAGAGATTTTATGTGAGAAGACAAAAAATTTGAATAGAATCGAAAGATATACTAGAAGATATGAAGAAGGAAAAGTTTAAAAAATAGATGGCAAGATTTAAAATTTGAAAAATAGCAGACAAGATCAAAGAAATTGATGAAATCAAAAGAAGAAAAGAAAATACACCTGGAGTTTTGAAAATCTAAGGAGAGTTTTAAAAAGGATTTCCAGGGTTTGGGAAAAATAGTTATGAAGAAATAGAGAAAATATACGCCTGGACTTTGAAAAATAGAAGAAGACTTCGAAACAAATATTTAGGTTTTTTAGAAAATAATTTTGAAGAAATATGGAAAGAGAAATATACACCTAGATTTTGAGAAATACAGAGAAATCTTAAAAAAAAGTATCCAGGGTTTAAGAAAATTATTCTGAAGAAATAAAGAAAGAAAAATATACACCTGGATTTTGAGAAATATAGGAAAATCTTGAAAAATATCCAGGGTTTTATGAAAATTTAAAATATGAGAATTTACAAGAGGATAAGCAAAAATCACACCAAAATTATACAAGCAAGGATGCACAATCAGCATTCCCTAAAAGGCGACCCTAATATGCAAACTTTGAAAGAGCTTATAGGACCTTAATCTTAACTCTACGGTTTAGATCATCTGAATCCAATCAAGATACGCCGATATACTCAAGCCGAAGTTTGAAGTACGTGGCATAAGAAAATTTCTCTGGTTCTAAGGTAATAGTTTCCCAACATCCTTGAGCGTCTGTCGATATACTTTGGACTATGGCCCTTAGTACATGGCAGGAGGTGTTAACCCAAATAAGTAGTCAAGTTGTGAGGCTCTTTCTTGAACTATGATTCAGTGAGGCAGCCCAGCAACGTGAAGACAAAGATAATATAGGTGGGGATGTTTTTGAAATTATGCTCAACATGCAAGAAATCAGATGTCTCTAATGCAAAGTTCTAAAGAAATAGAATTTTGAAAATCATAAAGAAGCACAGACTTGCATACATTGTTTTCATTCAATCCCTAGATTGAGGAGGGTTGTATTTCAGACTTAAGTCTAAGTGATCATGCATAGATCTTTTCAATATGGTTCTACCAAACCATACTTAATCCTATATGCATTAATGTTAGTTGGGTATGATTCTTGGTCTCTAAGGCTGCATGAAAATGAAGCTGGCATTTGAAAAATAATGACTTAGAAGAATTTAAACAAAGCAAAGATATTAATTCAATCAAACAAAGATGTGTCCCATCACGATCGCCAAACCTGTGATTGTTGCAAAATTTTTCTCTTTTAACCTTTCTTTCTTTTATTTTTTTGAAGAAAAAAAACAGAAGAGAGAAACTCTTTGCAAGGACTCACTTGACCTTTTGAAAAAAATTATGAAATTTACTCGCCTTCGTTTTGAAAATTTTGTGCGAAAATGGAGAGATAGAATTCACTCGTCGATACGAGGTTCAACCATTCATGGCGCCTTTACCAGAGGTAATTGAACCAAGGACTGAATCAATGCCTTTTGCTTTGCCTAAATTTGTCTAAATGATTATTCTAAAATCATAAATACAAGGAGAATCATGCTTGTGCTATGATGTTTGAATTTGAGGGATGTGTATGCTTTTCTTGGAAATGTTTCAAAAATTTAGATTTTTCCAAGTGATTTTGAAACAAGTTTGAAAATATCCTTTAGAAAATGGTTTAGAAATTCATAAAATGATTTTGAAAGATTGAATTTTGAAATGGACTCTACTTTAAAAATTTGTAATTGAGGATTTGGAAATTGGATTCAGAGTTTGAGAATTTTAAAATCTGAAATTTATTGAAAATCGAATTTGAATTGAAAAGCAAGATTAGAAATCAACTCTAAGTTTTGAAATCATAATTGAATTGAAAATTTAAACTTGAACTTGAAATTAGAATTGATATTGAATTTGAACTTCGGATTTGGAATTTGGAATTTGAAAATTTGAAGATTGTGTTTATATTTTGAATTTGAAACTTAATTTTGAAATAGATAATGAATTTGTGAATTGAAACTTTAGAATTGAAATAGGGATTGACATTTTGAATTTAAAATGGGAATTTAGAAATGAATTTGGAAGTTAAAAAATTTGGAATCTAAAAGCAAACTTTGAAATTGGATTTTGAAATTGGAATTTAGGATTTGAGATTGAGTTTGAATTCAAAATTGGAAATCGATTTTTGAAATTGAATTTGGAATTTAAGATGGGATTTTCAAACATTTGATTTAGAATTGAATTGAGATAAACTTCAGAATGTAGAATTGAATTTGAAAATGAAAATTAGGAATTTTGGAAATTTTTAAAAGAAATAAAGAATTTTGAATTAGAAATGAAATTCAAAGTTAAAATATGAAATTTAGAAATGTAAGTTCAGAAATAAGGATTGAAAATTGTAATTTGAAATAAGATTTAAAGCTAAATGGAATTTTGAAATAACCGAATAAATTTGTATTTGTGAATGGAATTTGAAAGTGGTTTTTTGAATTTTGGAAATAAAAACTGTGTTTTTGAAAATTTTATTTCAAAAATCACTTGGAATTTTGAAAATGATTTGAGATAATGGCAAATGATGATGTAAAATGATGAATGCATTGAAAGAATTTGTTTAAAATTGAAATTTTAAAAGCAAATTTCATTCTTTAATAGAATTGAAATGAGATTAAATTTGAATATACTCATGACTATGGTCACAAATATATTTTGATTTAATCTTCATTTAAATTCCAAGAAAGAATAAAATTATTTTTTGTGCTTTTATATAATTTAAAGCAAGATTAAATTTCAACATATTCATGACTATAGCCACAAATATATCTTGATTTAATCTTTACTCTGAGTTCTGATAAAAGAAGAAAAGATATTTTTGAAAAATATGATGATTTTCATAAAGGACATGAAGTGTAGGTCAAATTTTATTCCATAAAAGATAAAAAGCTTAAGTATTGTTCGCATTTTAACTATAATCATAAATGTAAATAATTTACTTAGGGTTATTTACCACTTATTAGAACGGTGCATGTGTCATTCGTGTTTCACCATTGTGCTTTTTGAAGAATAAAATAAAAGGAGATACCACAAGCAATTATAAGAATTTAAAATACAACTATATGCTCATACATTCTATTCTAAATAGAAAAATATAAATTCTCATTAATGTAGATTTGTTACAGTTTTAAATTAAAATTAAAATATTAAAATTCCTAATCTAAGAAAAGCAATCAACATCTTCCAGGCTTTTCTGCAAACACAAGATAATACAAGGCAAAAGAAATGCAAAATATAGAAAGGAAATTGAGGATATCATGTTAAAACTAATAGACATATGCTTATGTCTAGGCTATAATGGAAATACACGCATTAATGAAGATGCAATGCCTAATACATGAACGAAATGCATATGCATTTGCCTAAGTGCAATGCTTATGTTTATGAAGAAATGCATATGCAATGCCAAAGTGCAATGCATATGCTATAGGAAAAATGAATATGCAATGCCTAAGTGCAATGCATATGCTAATGAAGAAATGCATATGCAATGCCTAAGTGCAATAAATATGTTTATGAAGAAATGCATATGCAATGCCTAAGTGTAATACATATGCTAATGGAAAAATGCATATGCGATTCCTAAGTGCAATGCATATGTTTATGAAGAAATGCATATGCAATGCATAAGTGCAATGCATATGCTAATGAAAAAATGCATATGCAATGCATTATGCTAATGAAAGTATGCATATGAGAATATATATGAGGTGGAGATCTAGCAGCTCATGGGCTGCTATGAGGCTATAACAGCTCATGAGCTGCTGTGAATGCACATGTTATGGGGATCCAACAACTCACGAGTTGCTATGAGGTCACATCAGCTCATGAGCTGCTGTGAATACTTGTGATGCAAAGATACATCAGCTCATGGGCTGCTATGAAGCTTACAGCAGCTCATGAGCTGTTGTGCATATTCATAACGAAGTATTATGAATGCTTATGAGGTCACAACAGGCTGTTGTGAATGCCTATGCTATGAATGCATGAGGTCACAGTCAGTTAGATGAAATATGTATGTGTGCAGAAAAGAAAATATGACGTGATACAGAGTATGTATAAAAAAATGACATATGAATGCAACAGAGGCAATGACACTTAATTATTCTGTGCAAAGGTCCCAAGTTACACAATGTAGATGCTGTATTGCTAAATCAACAACCTTCAGATGCAATCCTAGATGCAGACATAGTAATAAAACGATGACTAAAGTAATGAACATGCATCACAAATGTGATAAAAGTAGGCCACAACTCTCTGGGAATTCGAGCATTTAATGATTTAAGATCAACTATAATGAGATTAATGATGCAGATTTTGGTGTAAATGGTATTATGTATTTTTATAGCAGATATAATAAAATAGATGATGTGTTGATGAACAAGCTAATAGGATCAGCAAATACCTGGAAATACACGATGTTACTACTATATGTTGTAATGAGATGCTAATGACTCAGCAAATACAGAGGTGCAATGAATGGCTATGACAAACCATTATCCTAAGCAAGTGAAGGTGAATCGTTGCAATACAATGTTAGACTAAAATGCTATGATGAGCAAGCGAAGATAGAAGAAAACATGAGTTTACATCTTTTAATTTCAATATATTCATCCATGTCAGCTGAAGGTGTTCAGACCGTCATGTGAACATATTCCATTTTGAGCATTGTTATCCTAGACCCTTAAATTCAACTCCAAGAAGCTTGCATTGTAATTCGTCATGATCATGATTCATGATCTGGTCACCAATTCTTCTAACAATTCCAACCTGATTTGACAAATGAATTAGAGCATTAAAACAATGAGCAACAATTGCACGTAATAATGAGAAAAACTTCAGGCGATGCTCATGATAATCTTCAAAGTTCTTGGTGATCATCTCAAGAGTGCACTAAAAAAAAACATCTTCAGATATGTGAGGCACATCCTCTGTCATGACACCTTTGTACTTGTTTATTATCGCTGCAAAAACTAATAAAACTTCTGCCTCTCGGACATCTGGCAAATTCCTAGCACAATTGCCAAGAATAGGATCCATCATTGGTGGCACAAACTACTTTCCTATCTATAACTGATCTTCGACCTTGTCCACAAAAGTTTCAATCAGTTTCAGTGTCTCTCTCTTTACTGACCTCAGAAGTTTTACATAGGATGTTCTTGATGCATATGAACTTCCTTCAGCTATGCTGCTTGAAATAAGTTCATTATACATTCTGTACGCATTAAGCATATCCAAACAAATCAATGACATCTGAGACAAAAGGTATGTTCCTAATGAACTGGAAACATTGGTGTCCCTCTACAATATGTCAAGCACAGTTCTTATCACAGCTGATCCGTGCATTGGTTGGAAGGAGAGAAATGCTTCTTCTCAATGGTGGATCGAGCCTCTTCACCAATGGAATGGAGAAAAGAAGAAAGAGAAGAAGGAAGAAAGAAGAGGGAAGAGGGGAAATGAAAAAAGAGATCGAGAGAGTTCATTGTAAGAACCCAATCGATGCTTGATTGCGATGCTCGATCCCCCTAATGCCCCCCTGCTGTGGTTGTTATATAGGAGGAGACCGTTACGAATTTTTCAAAAACGGTCCCTCCAGTTTCGAGAAATTTTTAAGATAAGTGGTTTTAGTTATGAGGATTTTCAAAAAAAGGGGGCAAGAGTTATTTTTCTAAAATCGCCCCTCTCATATTTTTGAAAAGAAAAGCCTAAAATATACGAGGAAAAATATGAGGGATTTAAAAGATGGGATCCAGATATGGTTTTTTGAAGGATTTATGAAAATATTAAATTTGAAATTTTAAGGTTTTTATAAAAAGAGAGTTTTTGAAATAACAGAGTTTAATTTTTTTTAATTGAGTTTCAAAATGGATTTGGATCTGAGGTTTTAAGCAAATATCGAGTTTGGATCTCAAACTCAAAAAATGAAATGAGATTGAATCTGGGCAAAATACTTGAGCCAGTACAAAGAATTTGATTTTTGGATTTTAAAAATAGAAGATCCGGACCCGAAATTGGATTTGGATATCTTATCTGGATCCGAGATTGGGTTAAATATAGAAACTGAAATTGAATTTTGGATCTTCAACAAGGAAATAAATCTGATAAATAAATAGAAATTAACTTGATTGCTCAAAAGGTGGGTACCAGGGCAAAAAAAAAAATTGAAAATTTAAAAGTTTTGGGTGTTCACAAAGAGTTGATAACTCTCTCTATAAAATTATATTCTCTCTAGAATAGTCATAGTTGGGGAATCACGCAAGTTAATAAGATATAATTGTTTGAAAAATACATACCTTGGTTATACCTCCATCTGGGAGAGTCTGTGTTGTACCTATAGACAAATATTGACAAGTGAAACAAAATTATGAATTGTCTATAGATAGAACATGGCATATGTCATTTAAGAAAGAAAATAATAATTGAAGATAATAATTTGCTCATGCATGAAGGACTCACATCATTGGAATGCTAAGTTTATGAATATTGTATATGTTCATGTATATGCATAATGTATTGTATTGTTGCAAATCTTAGCATGAATGAATGTGCATTAAATTGAATTGTTATTTTGTTGATAGCATGATTTTTATGTTATGTCTGCTGAGATATGTGTTACATAACTAATATATGAGGTTGTGTTTGAATGTATTCCGATATCCTTCATTTATTGTAAGTATGTTATTTTCTACCAGGCTTTCACGAGTATGGCCCATTTTATAGGGTTTTAGATAGATTATAATGTGCAAGTGCGAAGCGAATGTGGAATGCTTAGGCGGCATCAAGAGCAAGTGTTTTTCTTTCTCGTGGATGATTTTGGAAAAAAATAATTATTGTTATCAAAATACTCTGATATGTATTTTAAATTATTGAAACTAAATTAAATCTTAATGTTCACATTTTGATTTAGTTGTGATGATTGATTGTACTATAACCCAACCATTGTTTAACCCAAAGGAAAAAGTTGTTTCTATTGTTTTAAAAAGAAAAAAAAAAGTTTTCTCTAAAATTTTAAGGTTAAAATTTTGGGGCGTTATAAAATGGTATCAGAGCTGGTTGAAAACATTAGTTCATGACACGTCCAGCAGTCCGACATCGCTCGATAAGTAGGTTTAATTGTTTATTGATTTAATTATAGTGTTATTATTTGATATAAATTATTTATGCGATTGAAAACCTAGAAAATGATAATTTCATGGACAAAATTTCTTTAAGGAGGGTAGAATGTAACACTTACAAATTTTGTTTATTTCAACTTTTAAATTTGAGTGAAATGCAAGCAAAATTCATGTTAAAATCAAGTTAAATTCAGGTGATATTTAAGAGTTTAGATTGAACAAAGACTCTAGTTTGGTCTGTTTTGAGTCGTAGATCTCATAAGAGATCATATTTGGTGATTTTGGTTGTAGATTGGTTCAGAAAATATGATTTTTAAAATTGACTGTCTTCTATTTTGGGTTTTCCAACTTGGATAAGGTTCAAAATTTGATTATTTAAAATTGATCGGATTGTATTTTGGATCCAACCCAATTAGATTGGATATAATCCATGAAATTTGGATCTAATTAGGGATGAATTGAATTGAATATAACTCAAGATATTTGGATCTAATCTTATTGGATTAGACCCATAGGGATAGATGCTCTGAACAATATTATTATTGTTTTGACAAAAATTTTGGTTGATTAGTGCCTTACCTATTAAATCATAGTTGACCTCGACGTTTCTTATTTCAAGGGCATCAAAATCGTCTATCTACACGTCAAAATTGGTGTTGATTTGAGCATTTTATCATCGACCAAAGTTCATGTCTAATTGTAAGTCAAAAATCAACGTTTTTGACATCAATTAAAATTTTTTGTCGATCCATGTGCATACGATTAAATCTAAGACAACCAAGATAATCTATGTTTTTAGGGCTATCAAATCAATTATTTAAACATCAATTTTTTTTGAGTCTTTGGGTCTATAGGCCTCACAGAAGGTTACCATGTCACTGGAGCCCAAGTTAGGGTAAGAAGACCCCACCTTTCTTTTTTAGCTTAATCAATTTCAAAATTTAATAAATTAGGACACATATTACAGATAAGACTCTTGCTTAGGCCCATCTATAAATAGAGACCCTCATGATAGAGATGTGCATCTCTCCCTTCTTCCTCACATCTTCTTATTCCTCTAAGCTATTAGAAAAGTTCAGACCTTCATTAGATACCTGAACCACCTTGGTGAAGGTCTATCCAGCCCGAAATAAGGTACGAGTGGAGAAAAATGCGATGGTGTCATTACACAAAGTGTGTTTTCGGTAGAAAATCTCTACTTTTAAGATATTTAATTTTGGGATGCATTAGCATACCCTTTTTTTGATTTAGGGCTTGGATTTTCATGTAATTTATGCCTAGAACATCTATGGATATTGAAAAAGAATTTTAAAAACCCAAAATGGTGTGAAAGATCCATTTTGAAAAAATGATTTGAAAAATTGTGCTTGACAGATGTATAGAGGAGATATTGCACGATGTTTAGTGCTAAGCATCGCATGCGGCTAAAAATGCCATGCAAAAAAGAAATAAGTAAAATGCAAATACAAAAGCATGTAAATCATGTAAATAGCTGTGGTAAGTAAGTGGTGCAAGCACACCACAGGTTAATTACTTTCTTGAATGCAACACTTTCTTGCTCATACACTCACTTAGTTGTAGATATCTAGGACTGTTCTGCTGGAATTTGGAGATCATGCTGAGCTTGATTTGAATGTATAAGAATAGAAGTGCTCTTATTTTTGTAGTTTGAAGACCATGCTAGCATGGTTGTAGTTAGCGGGATATTGGAGTATATTTGTTGTAGGTACATGTTTGACATTATTATTGTATGAATGATTAAATGTATTGCCATATTTGACGTGACTGTATACATGCTTGCATGAAGTTACTTTCGAATTGATTATGCCTTCCATATAAAATTATATCATGAAAACATACTTAAAATGAATGTGCCATGTTTATGAATGTGATTTTATCATTCTAAATATCTTTGTAATGGGTGCAAATATGATGTGATGATTTTGCATATGAAAATATTGAGTTATCAATGCATGCATAATAGTTTATGTGATTGCATTTGATGTTAAGCCTGATTGAGATTAAATCATGCATGCAATCATGTTAAAAATTGAATCATGCATGTGAGCATGTATAGTAAATCATGACATGATAGGGTCATGCATGAAAGTGAATACAAATTTGTTATAAACATTCATGAGGGCATATAAATTTGAATTATACAAGTGACATAGATTTTGATATCATATAAATTTAAATTATGCAAGTGACATAGATTTTGATATCATGCATGGGAGCATATAAATTTGAATTATGCAAGTGGCATAGATTTTGATATCATGCATGAGAGCATATAAGTTTAAGTTATGCAAGTGACAGACTTTTGAATTCATGCATGAGGGCATGAGAGGCTTATCTTGTGAGTATATAATACTTGGCTTTGACTTAATAATGAAGATAACCCCGGACCATGGGTCTATTTGAGACGCCGCCAAGGCTGAGCTCCCTAAGATGACTGGATCTGCTCCGATCTCGTGTCCTCCCGGAAAAAGAAAAGATGGTACAAGCCTCTTGGGACATGTGTTTCGAGGGCTGAATATGCCTCTTGTCTCCGTCCCACGGAGGTTACGAGATAGGTCTACCAGTGAGTCTTAGGTGGTAGTACCACAACTCTACAGAGTTAGGGATGCATGCTCGATTTTTAGTTAGCAATTTTTGTTTGGTGTAGGCCAAGACTTGAGACCATGGGTCCGTTCTCCCAACCGCTGCACTGTAGGGTTGAATCACTCAGGAAAGACTCAGTTAAGCCATGGCAAGGCAATAAAAAATATATAGAATAATAAATACTCTTATGGTTGTTTCTGGATGTCTATACCCTTTTTGTACCAAATGAGTTTGAATAACAAGAGACAATTAATTAGATTTTTAGGATAACTGCTTTCATATGCATAATCATATATTGTGAACCTGTAGAGACTTTTAAGTTTACATGATTATCGCATATGAATTTTGTTACATGTGAATGAAAAAGACATGTTTATGCTTGGTCATGAGATTTGACCTGTTGTTACAAGCCAAGAGCTTGGTTGATGCATGTTAGGTGCTTGTGTGTACGAGGCATGTGAGAATGGTCAATATAGGACCTGTTCCATTATTATATTTGAATGCAAAGTGCATAAATATTATAATAAATGACATGTGAATTTATAATTGAAATAATGCATGCCTTAGTCATAAGTTTGACATGAGCACATTTGTTTTGAGCATAAAGAAAGTGAATAATGGTAATGCATGATAGATTGCACTTTTACTTCACTTTGGAGTATGCTATAAACTGTTAGTTTCATTCATTTATGCAAATGATTATCATGTATATGAATGGTTATGAAATTGCATACCATGAATTAAAATGAGAATGATTTTGAGTTTTCATGAATACAAGTGAAGTGATTATGAATGCCATGCAATGAATGATGGTTTATGTGGTTGAATATCATGTTTTTATTATGATGTGGATTTTCTTGACTCTCATTTCTAAAATTATGGGAATGCACTTGATTGCATCATTTCAACTTGAATTGCATTCTTCAAGTTTAGTTTTGGTTTCCTACGAGCATGTGGTTGATGTCCTACAATATTTACAAACAACCTTGTAGAGGATTGAAGCGAAGCGCGAGTTGCTGCATGGTTGAAGGCTTCACTCTTACCTACTACGATTTCTGGAGGGATCAGGCAAAAGTTTGAGTTGGTTAAAAACTTATATAAATTTTACTTTTTGTTTGAATCCTTATATTTAAAGAAGGGTAATCTTTTGGAATGAGAAGATTTTTAAATTCTGTCATTTCATTCATATTATGTCTTGCATATGGTTTAGAATTTTAAATTTTAATGTAACACCTCAATTATCTTAAATCTTGATATATTTTGTCTTTCGCATTTCCTTTTTCACATGTGAGAAACCTTTAGAGTAATAGTCCCAATCAAGTTGGGTCTATGGATGATTCCGTACTGGATCTGATACTAGGAGGCTAATATACACTCTCGCTTGCGCTCAGGTGGGTCGTCTAGTATTTGAAACGGTTGGAATGTAGCCATAGATGAATTTGTTGGCATATTACTTTTGGAAACCATGTGAATTGTTTATATAAATAAAAAGTTTTAATTTTTTCTCAAAATTTAGGGTTTGGGAAAGTTTTAAAAGGTTGAATTTTTTAGGGACGTTACAAAAACAGGTCGCCCGAATTCATATTTCTGATCTTTTTTACATTAACTAAGCAAAAAAAATTATAAAATTTTAACCACACTAAACTAAGATAAACTGCAATGGACAAACCATATTTTTGCAGCCGTTGGGACAAAAAACAGACCCATCTCACCAAAGGTTATTTTCTCAGAAATGGATTCGATAAATGTTACAATAAAATAAGTAAATCACATAATTTTCTTATAAATAAAATTTCAAAAAATCATGTTATAATTTTAGAGTAATCACATGCACATACACTATAATTTTTAATTAAATTTTTCATGAAAATAATTAGACATATCATGGTTTTTGCTAAAATTATTGAATTTTTTCCTGCGAAACCTAATAACATAAAACACGTATTTTCCTATGAAATCAACCTGAAAATCATTCTAATTTTTACAGTACATCCATATAAACATGATCTACTAATCCTAATTGAAATTTATAGAAAAATAATTGAGTAACTGTGAACACCCCAAATTTTTCAAAAATTTGTAAAAATGACCTTTTTGCCCCTGGTTTCATTTTCGGAGAAAACCAAAGCTAAATTTTGATTATTCTTCAGATTTTCTGAATTAAAATACATATTGATATATTCAAAATCAACTCCGGATCCGAATCCAGTACTTTAAATCCATATTTCCTCAAAATCCGGATCAAAACCCATTTCTGAAGAAATTTTCTCAAAATGGCTTTTAAAATTCTCAAAAAAAAAATTTCCCTTTTGTAAATATTTTTGCAAAAAAACAAAAAAAAATAGTTTTAATCTTTATTTTCTCATAGATTTTAAGATTTTATTATAAAAATACAAAAAAATTAAAAAGATAATGCAAAAACCAAAAAAATTAGGAAAGTTATGAGAAAAAAAATGGGTTTAAGCTTTTTAAAATCAATTTTGCTAAAAAATCAATTTAAAACCGTTTTATAAAAAATCTTTTTACACGAAGCCTCTTTTTGGAAAAACCAATTTTTTTTACAAAAGAACCCTTCTTAGGGTTTCTCTTGGGGAGACCTCGGAGAAAAAGATGGCCGCACCCTTCTTCATCGCCCTTCTCTTTCTCTCTCCACCCTCGATCACACACCTTCCCGAACCGCTCATCTCTAACAAACTCCCTCCTGAAGCTTCTTCTTCCTCCTTAAGAAGGGACTCAGGAGACCCTCTCTTCCATCCATTAACCCCCGCATCATCCTTCTCCTTGACAATCTATTCTCACCCCACCACTATATTTTTGCTTCTTCTTCTTTACATTCCTCCCCTTTCCCTCTTCATTGACCTTTTTTTAACCCACTGGAGGAAATCGATCCTCCTGACAGCAAAAGCTTTCTTCATTCCCCTCGTTCTCTGATATCAACCTCCAGGTTTCAGCACATCCGCTATATACCAGAGGCTTTTCACTTTTTCCCCAAACCGAAGCTCCCTTAACCCGGTGATCACTCAAGAAGTCAATTCGCGGGAAATCCTCTCATTCTAGCTCAGTCAGGCTTCCAATACTGGCAATAACAGCAGGCCAGAGCATCACTTTTTTTCCTCCTTCCTTCGGAATCTCTGCAAAAACCAGGTAAGACACTTACCCCTTTCTCATTTCTTCGGTGCTATTCATTTTTCCTCATTTCTTTTGATTTATTTTCTTTCGCCGCCCTTCCTCTTCTCATTTCGGTTGTCCAACTTTTACTTTGATTCTCCCAGTTGTATTCCGCTAACGCACTATGGATCGTGTTGAGTAGCTCATAGCATCTTCAACACGGTCCCGTGCAACAGCAACAGAACCACTATGTTCCAACATTTTTTTCTTTCTTTTTCTTTCTTCTTTTATTTTTTTAATTTTTTTAATTTTTTTTATTATTTTTCATCATTATTCGTTTCTGTTTTATGCTGATCTCGGTTATAATGGACTGTTGCATTTAAGAATCATAATTCAGCCGCTCTGTATTATATTACCAACATACGATTTGTATGGCATTCATTCCATTTTCGCACTGATCTGCTCTGCATCATGAATGGTGATGAGGTTCTCCTACGTCCCTTGTATTGCTGGATATGCTCAGTGAGATTCCAGTTAGCAGCTGTTTGTTTCAGAATTAAATCTGATATGTCTTATAGGGTATTAAAATAACATATGGAGAATTCCCTGTTCAAAATGGCAATACAAGGTTTATTAAGAACAAAGGGGATGAATCGGTGGCCCTGGATTCAGTATGCAGAAGTTCTGAGGCTTAATCCTGTAGATGAGCTTTGGAATCCAAGTGCTCATTATCATAAACCAATAGTATTATGGTATATCGGCATGAATTAACTGGAAAACAGGTGAGAGTTGGCTTACATAAGACAAATCTGGAGAGGGATGTCCAGGAGAAGGTGAAACTCAAGTTAATCTCATTCAAAATTCCAGCACCTTTTTGTTTCGTTTAAAGCTAAGCCTGTAATTTCTATTTCCGAACCCTTTTTTTTTATTTGCAATTATGTGAAGTCAGTTCATGTAAGTTTTGTTCAGTTTGCATCATCCATAGCTTGATTCCATTCAGCACTATACATTTGCTTTCACCCTGCATCATTAGCTGGTAGTTGATCTTATACATCAATGGTTCCATTGTATCTCGTGTTTTTTTTTTTATCACTTTCAAATTATCTAGCACCCCCGCATCCCAGCAGCAATGTGACCCTGAGATGAAAGACAACCAGTTAATCAAAAGGATGGAGTTGAAAGCTTTATTGGAGAAAAGAGCGAGAAAGTGATACCGCCATGCCATTCCAAATTCAAGATGTTTTTTTTTTTGCCTTGGAAAATGAGGGTTCTGATGAGATGCCCACTTTAATTGATAAAAGGGATAACGTCTTTATTATTTCCAACAAGAAGTCAAGGTATCCAATTCTTCGAGTGGATCTGCAGTTCATGTCAGACTTGGTGGTTGTAATTGTTGATGGAATTACCTTTGCTTACTTGGGACAACCTTGATAACTGGTTATCTCCTAATATGTCCTATCATTAGTCCTGAAGGCTTGAGTTTTGTTGGTGAACTAGACCAGGTTGAAACTGTGGCCCAATTTGGTGTCATCTTTCTCTTGTTCGCGTTGGGCCTTGAGTTTTCTTTGACAAAGTTAAAAGTCGTTGGGCCCGTTATATTTTGTTAGTCTTTTTTTTGGCGACCCAGAAGAAAGGGGTTACATCTCAGGATTCGGAAACGTTGGCAAGCAGCAGAGTATTTTCAAAACTGTGCAATGTGGCCAAATGTAAGTCCAATGACCAGTCTTACTCATTGTTCAAAATCAATATTGAGCGATGTTGGAGCTTCCATGATTTTTTCTTAAGATCCTATTGAAGTTGAGGAAAAGGGTATCTTTCGTTTGTTTCTTGAATGGAAATTTGTGGTCAGATCCACGGTTATGATGTCAGACTAGAAGTGAAATGATGCCATCTGATTA
The DNA here is from genome assembly GCF_984573655.1 of Nuphar pumila. Lineage (NCBI taxonomy): Eukaryota > Viridiplantae > Streptophyta > Magnoliopsida > Nymphaeales > Nymphaeaceae > Nuphar > Nuphar pumila. The sequence goes on along the minus strand of NC_143251.1, from coordinate 58,222,499 downwards.
TTTGAGAAACCACAAAGTTGCTACTTAAAATTCTCATTGATTCACAGGTGATCAAAGTCTGAATATTATTTCAGGAAATGTTATTCACGTATCCTCTTGCAGAGGTTGACTATATTGCTGGAAGCTGGTTTTTTCTTCTATTTTTTAGTTTCATGGTATTGGGAAGTTGCTGAATGTTGTCATGCCATCACTCTCCACCATTCATTATAGAAACCTCTGGGCCTCCATGATAATAACCAAAAATTGTCAAGGATTTCCTGTCACTGCACTTGCACTTCTGATATTTTTATGTCATCCTTCATACAGTCATTGCAATGTTTCAGTGTCTCGAGCGTGGTAATGCTCTGCATAGGATCATCAAGTGTATAGTTGGGTGTTGGATGTTGAGAAACTCTGTTTTGATGTCACATAATATGATACACTGTCTTATTTAATTTCATATGATATGATAATATGTTCTCTTGAAAAATGTTATATTATGATTGGATATGTTTTGCCATAAATCTAACGAGTATTTGATGCAAGGATATCTCACCCAAAAAGGATGGAGACTTCCTGTTCAAGTACAACTATGGTGCAATCATACTCCTTGAAGAAAAAGCTTGATGAGCCATGCATTCCTAAAGATCAACTGAAGAGATCGGCTACCTCAAGATGAAGATTTTTTTCTTCTTTAGAGTCATATGTAACAGAACCTTCAGAAACATGCATATTGCATATTACATACTCATTCATAAAAGCTATATCATAAAAGTATACGATAGTTTCAAAAAGCTCCTTTTTGAAAACTAATAATTGTACCTTCTTACAACCATTTATGAAAAGGTATTTTGACATGATTTCAAAATGTAATAATTGTACCTTATATCATATACAAGACAATTTGAAAAGTAATGTTTTTAAAAGTAGGAAAAAGACAAAACATGAAATCGGCTACACAAAGAAAAACAAATATAATATGTTTTGAAAAGACTCTAGTCACCTTCTTTAAAGAAATGATTTCAAATATAGGAAAAAGACAAAAACATAAAATCGGCTACACAAAGAAAAACAAATATAAAAAAGGTTTTGAAAAGACTCTAATTACCTTTTTACAAACCCATAGAATGTCGACTTACTTGAAGTCATCATTCTCTTTGTATAGCATTAAATACCTCCTCTAAGAAATCCTTGTTAAATATCCTTCTAAAGAATGTCGACTTTCTTGTAGTCTTCATTCTCTCTGAAGACTTTGAAAAACACAACATAAAGAAAACACTTGACATGACTATGTACAAATAAATATCTCAAAGCACTCATTGTACTTACACTCATTTAAAGTAAAGAAGTACTTATGTACCTCAAATCATTAATTAGAATAAAGACAAAACTACATAATAGCCTACAATCCAACGTTCAATGTACTATTGTAAGAAATAGACTTTTTACATAAAATATGTATTACCTAAAATATTACAACGACTAGTGTACCCTACATTCTACTTTTATGGAAAAAAGACTTTCTCGAATTTCTCTAAAGATGTTTTTGAAATGACATAACATTTCACATCTCAAAAAGCTACGATTTCAAAAAGTAACGACTACTTTTTTAAAAGCTATATAAACACACTCAAATAAACTATTCAACATGGAATGGACATGTGAGCTTACAATGAGAAAAATTCATATTCGATATTTGAAAAGAGAGCCTTGAAAAAGAAAGAGAAAAAGAAAAGAAAGAAAAGAGAAAAAGTCAAGTCTAGCTCTTTGACAAAGAGTATCCTCTGAGTGACAAACAAAACATTCTGAGAATCCTTCATTCGTGCATTCATATCATTCTGAAGGTTCTATAGGAAGTATTACAACTCTGTTATTCACTATTTTCCTTCTTTGTTGAAAGAAGTAGACCTCTGTGAAAGAGGGTGTGCCCTTCTCTGTTGAGAGAAGAAGACCTCTGTGAAAGAGGGTGTTGTCCTTCTCTGTTGAGAGAAGAAGACCTCTGTGAAAGAGGGTGTGCCCCTTCTCTGTTGAGAGAAGAAGACCTCTGAGGAAGAGGGTGTTGTACTATTTATCCGGTGACTCAGATGTTATAGTGGAAAGCTCAAGTGGTTTGCTTGGGGACTGGATGTAGGTCTGGGTTTTGACCGAACCAGTATAACTTCTGTGTTTTATGTGTTGTGCCTTATTGTCTAATTATTTTATTTTATCGATCTGCATCGTATTTCACTATTCACCCCCCTCTAGTGGAATTTCATTTGGTATCAGAGCAGGTTTGCTGGTTTCGACATAACAAGTCTTCCAACACAAATGACATCTACCTCTTATGCTCTTGATATTGAAGGTCAACACACATCTCATCCTCCTTTCTTCAACGGCTCCAACTATGGATACTGGAAGTGCAAAATGGCTATATTTCTCAAATCCATAGATTTTGCTGTATGGAAAATTGTTCAGCATCCATACACATCTCTATCTGCAGACTATAACTTATGGTCTGATGAAGAAAAGAAAATGGCAAACCTAAATGCAAAGGCTATGAATGCCTTATATTGTGCCATTGATCAGAACGAATTTAATAGAATATCTATATGTGAATCTGCATATGATATTTGGCATTCTTTAGAGGTTATTCATGAAGGAACCAACAAAGTGAAAGAAGCCAAAATCTCATCTCTTGTCAGAAAATATGAGTTGTTCAAAATGAACAAAGATGAACCCATCACAAAGATGTTTACCAGATTCACCAACATCACCAACGATCTGAAATCTCTGGGTGTAACATATTCCCAGACAGAAAAGGTGAAGAAAATTTTGAGATCTCTCTCAATTGATTGGGATAAAAAGACTACAACTATTGAAGAAGCTCAAGATTTATCTAAGCTTACTCTGGACGACTTAATAGGCAATCTTATGGCCTATGAAGTCCGCATGAAAGAAAGAAGGGAAGAAGAACAACCGATAAAGAAAACTCTAGCTTTCCCAGCTTTATCTGAGATTGAAGACTCAGATAAAGAATCCGAAATTGCGCTACTAACCAGAAAATTCCAGCGCTTCATGAGAAGGAACCGACTTCCAAACAAGCACAAGGAAAAAAAAGATCCTAAGGAAGATCCCATGTGCTATAAGTGTAATAAGCCAGGTCACTTGAGGCGTGACTGTCCCCTTCTCAAAAGAAAGTCCAAGACCGAGGAACCAAAGAAGAGGTTCTTCAAGAAAAAGGCTCTGCATGCTCAATGGGATGACTCAGAACCATCCACCAGTGAAGAGTCAAGTGATGATGAAGCCGAAACTGCAAACATGTGCTTCATGGCAAACGAAAGTTCTGTAAGTGAAATTTCTGATTTTTCCTTTGAAGAACTTCTAGATGCTTTTCAAGAACTATTTGAAGAATCTAGAAAATTAAGCTTCAAAAATAAAACTTTAAAATCTGAAAATTTAGAGCTTTCCCAGAAAAATGAAAAACTCAGCAGTGAAAACTCTGAGTTGAAAAAGAAAAATCTTCTTATTACTTCTGAAATCTCATCTACTGGCTTCAAGACTAAAAATCTGCAAGTAGAAATTTTAGAATTAAAAAGTAAAATTGAAAACCTTATGAAAACGATTTTCAAGTTTACTAAAGGAAAAAAGAACTTGGATAAACTCCTATCTTCTAAAAAAGTCTCTTTCTACAAGAATGGTATTGGCTACTCTCATTTCAACAAGCCTTCTTGTATAAATCAAAAGACCACTTTTGTGAAAAGTTCGTCTAAACCAAATAAGGAGTATTATAATTTTAATTTTTTTAACTCCTCTAAGGCTGTAGACAAACCCAAATCCAAATGGATATGGGTTCCAAAGTCTAACAAAAAGGGACCCGATTGGGTACCAAAAAGAAATTTTACTTAATGATTTGCAGGCTCCAAACAAGAAGAACAGATGGATTCTGGACAGTGGATGTTCAAAACACATGACTGGACATTCAGACCTCTTTGCTGTTCTTCATAAAAAGGAAGGAGGAACCGTCACCTTTGGAGATAACAACAAAGGTTTGATAATAGGTATTGGTAATATTGGAAATATAGATAAACCTCTTATCAAAGACGTTCTCCTGGTTAAAGGCTTAAAACATAACCTTCTAAGTATTAGTCAAATGTGTGATACAGGTTATAATGTTAGCTTTAATCATAATTCCTGTCTTATAGCAGACACCAACGAAAATATTATCTTAAAAGGCATAAGAAAAAATAATATATATGAACTATACCTAGAAAACATCACAGAACATTGCCTCATAGCTAAAAATGACTCTCAACATCTATGGCACATGAGAATGGGTCATGTCAATTCTAAATACATGTCTAAATTAGCTAAAGATAAGTTAGTACGTGGGTTACCCAAAATATCTTTTAAAAAGGATTATTTTTGTGATGCATGTCAATTAGGAAAACTGTCAAAATCATCTTTCAAATCAAAAAATATCATTTTAAGCAAAAGACCTTTAGAGCTTCTCCACCTGAATCTTTTTGGTCCTTCTAGGGTAGCTAGTCATAATCACAATAAATACGTTTTTGTCATTGTAGATGACTACTCAAGATTTACTTGGGTGATATTTTTGAAAAACAAAAGTGATACGTTTTGTCAATTTGAAATTTTATGTAAAAAATTACAAAATGAAAAATCTTGTTCTATTGTTAAAATCCGTAGTGACCATGTAGGAGAATTTGAAAATGAACTTTTTGAAAACTTTTGTAACTTGCATGGTATTTCTCATAACTTTGCCTTTTCTAGAGCTGCACCTCAAAATGGTGTAGTAGAAAGAAAGAATAGAACCCTTCAGGAATCTGCTAGAACTATGCTCCAACACAATAATCTTGCTAAATCTTTTTGGGCAGAAGCTGTTAATACTGCATGCTACATAACAAATAGAGTTCTCATTAGACCCTTATTAAATAAAACTCCCTATGAACTATTCTATGACAGAACTTCAAGAATAGACTATTTCAAAGTCTTTGGTTGTAAATGCTTTATCCTAAACACAAAAGATAGCCTAGATAAATTTGATGCTAAATCTATTGAAGGCATATTTTTAGGATATTCAAGTCATAGTAAAGCATACAGGGTTTTCAATAAGTGTTCTAAGTCTATTGAAGAATCTATGCATGTTAGTTTCTGTGAATCTATTGATCAATCTGTTCATAAGCAAACTAACGATGATGATGTTGAAAGTACAGATTTATTTTTAGATAACGCAGCTAAGTCTAATGAAGATGATCATCAAAGAACATTTGTCAATATCAAAGATCATCCTCAAAAGCAGATTTTGGGAGAACTGACAAAGGGGGTTCAAACTAGAGCTCAGCTAGAACGGATTGCAAACATGACTTTCATTTCTCAACTTGAACCAAAGAAGATTGATGAAGCCATCATTGATGAGTTCTGGATGCTAGCCATGACTGAAGAACTGAATCAATTCCAAAGGAATGAAGTTTGGGATCTTGTACCAAGACCAAAGGATCATCAGATCATTGGGACAAGATGGATCTTCAGAAACAAGCTAGATGAAACAGGTAATGTTATAAGAAACAAAACAAGACTAGTAGCTCAAGGATACAACCAGGAGGAAGGTATTGATTTTGATGAAACATTTGCTCCTGTTGCTAGACTTGAATCTATTAGAATGTTTTTAGCATATGCAAGCTATATGGATTTCAAATTATATCAAATAGATGTTAAAAGTGCTTTTTTAAATGGTTTTATAAATGAAGAAGTTTATGTAAAACAACCTCCAAGATTTGAAAATGAACAATATCCAGATCATGTTTTCAAACTCAAACATGCTTTGTATGGATTAAAACAAGCACCTCGTGCTTGGTATGATAGACTTAAAACCTTTTTATTAAAAATTGGTTTTTCTGTAGGCAAAGCAGACTCTACTTTATTTGTGAAAATAATGAATAATCATACCCTAATTGTTCAAATATATGTGGACGATATCATCTTTGGATCTTCTAACAACACTCTTTGTGAAGAATTTTCTAAGTCCATGCAGAAAGAATTTGAAATGAGTATGATGGGAGAACTCACCTACTTTCTTGGACTGCATATTAAGCAAACCAAGGATGGAGTTTTCATCAATCAGTCTAAGTATGCTCGTGAACTTCTGAAGAGGTTCAACATGAACTCAACTGCTTCAAAATCTACTCCTATGAGCACTACTACTGTTTTGGACAAAGATGAAGATGGTAAGTCTGTTGATACAAAGGTATACCGAGGTATGATAGGATCACTTCTCTATTTAACTGCTAGCCGTCCAGATATTATGTTCAGTGTTTGCTTGTGTGCTAGATTTCAGTCAAATCCAAAAGAATCACATCTTAAGGCTGTAAAAAGAATAATGAGATATTTAAAAGACACAATTGATTTTGGATTATTCTATTCAAAATCCTCTACATTTGATTTAATCTCATACAGTGATGCTGACTTTGCTGGAAGTAAATCTGACAGAAAAAGCACAAGCGAAACATATCATATGCTAGGGCACTCACTTGTATCATGGTTCAGTAAGAAACAAAACTGTGTATCCTTATCAACTACTGAAGCCGAATACATTGCTGCTAGCCTAGCCTGTACACAAGTCATCTGGATGAAACAAACCTTAAAAGATTTTGGTTTAAATTTTGAAAATACAACTATTTTCTGTGATAATACTAGTGCTATAAACTTATCTAAGAATCCTATTTTACACTCACGAACTAAACACATTCAAATAAGACACCACTTCTTAAGAGAACAAGTCTTAAACAACATAATTAAACTCGAATTCATACCCACTAATCAACAGTTAGCAGACATATTCACTAAACCATTGAAACTTGAAGACTTTACACGAATTAGAAGAGAACTAGGAATATGCAAACTAAGTGACTTATAAATCAATCACACTTATTATAATACTTCTTATAAGTTTTGTTAAAATCTTATTTTAAATTTTTTTTTCTCTTATCGATTTTTTTGTTGTTAGTCAAAATAGGTTTCCATATTCACGTATACTCTAAACTCTTATAAGACACATTCTTTATGTCTTTCAACTTGTCATCTTTCAAGTACACATCCATTATGACTCCTTGTCCTATCTCCTTTCACTCATATCCATAAAAACTAATTATATTAAAAGCTATCATGACATTGTTCACATCACTTATCTCATAACTCCTTTATTATTTTTGTCCTGTTGTGAAAACTTCTCTTACGATAAATTGATTCACCTTCAACATGATAACATATTAGTTTATGAGAAATCTTGCTTTTCAAATTGTTAGTCAAAATCGAATGATTATTTTTTTTGGTTCTTTTACCTTCTTCTCAAGATCTAGTTGCTATGTTCTCACGTACATTTTTACTATATCATTTGATATATCATATATTACGTACACTCTATTATATCTCACGTAAATTTTTACTGTATCATCTTTTATATCATAGCCTAAGAACAATCTATTATCATCTCTTCATGCTTTACATCTTTTACAAAAAGTATTGTAAAATTCTCTTTTCAAAACACTTGTACTCCACTCATTAGTACGTTTTGTATCACCTTTTTATCTCTCTCTCTACATTATACGAAGTTCCTTTTCATCCGTGACCATGACTCTCTCATATATTTTATATCTCTCTCCAATCGAGACTCATTAAAACCTTGTCCTTCATTTTTTATTTCTCATTAGTACCTTTAGTACTTTCTCTCTCTCATACGAATTGAGCCTCCATTCTTGTCAATCCGTGTTTTTGACTCCTTTACTAGTTTAAAACTTAACTTTTTTCTCTAAAAACTATGAACTTCCTCCAATCGAGTTTCTTTAAAAATATGTTTATCAAATAAACATTAAATCATGTCAATCATAACTTTATTTTATGTCTTTTTATCTCATATCTATCATGATTTTTTTTATTCCTATCCTACTCGAAAATCCATATATGTCATCTCACTTTTCTCTATGACTACTTTCACTCCTTCCACACATATCCACAAAAATTATTCTTATATAAGCAATTATTACTCTTCACTCATGAATATCTTTTTGTCTCATCATCTCTCTTACCACTATTCTTAGTCAAAGTGTGTCCTTCTCATATTTACGTATACACATAAAAATTACAAATGTGAAGACACATTAATCATGACACATTTTTTAAGTCATTCTTTTCTTTCAAAAATGTCATATCTTTCAAACTACATATCCGTATCACCCTTCTTTATGTCTATTCATTCTTCTTCCACGCATATCAAAATATATACTTCTTAAATAACAAATTATTGCCTCTCACTCACTTATCTTTGTTTGTCTTATTCCAAAATCACTCTTCACGAATTTGGAATGCTTCCACATAAAGTAATATCTTGTAGAAAAAGTTGTTTGTTTTATTAGGTCATTATTTTATTTCACTCTCTTCAATATGACACTCCATTCATGGCACTTCTCACTACTCGATAAACTCTCCCATAGTATATTTGATCAAAACCATGTCCTTCTTAACATACATACCAATATAATACACTATCTTCCACCATTGATTTGATTTGTCATTCACAAGCCCCTTAACTTACAACTCACGAATTTCCTTATTCAAACTACAATCCAAAAATCATTCACTTCCATTGTCATTCAATTCTTATCACAATTATTTTCTCTCTTCTATTTAATCGATTGGTTCATTCCTCACCAATACCACTCGTATCCCACTATCTTCATACATACTTTCAAACTCGTTCCTTCTCTCTCAACTCCCTTTTGCAATGGCTTCCTCCTCAAACAAGGTAATCACTGCCGCCGACCTAAGGTATCCCGATCTATTTCACTTCTACATCTCCCTTTGCTCTCGACCAATTCATGAAGGTAGATTGGTTAACTACGAAGACTTCATGTTATTTGACCTAGACAAATCTCTCCCCGAACTCAAACACCTACTAGGATCTTCATCCCAAGCTGCCTACTATCCTGAACTCGTTTGACTATTCTACACAAATTTTTCTTCTGATCATGAACAAACTACCATCACCACCAAAGTACGCGGACGCTTGATGTTCTTTCATGCTTTCTCATTAGGCAAAATTCTTAACCTTCCTTCCACCGGCACAGACCTCAACAACATAGTACCACTCGAATGGTCGGTACTTCGAAAAATTCTTCTCTGCACCAACTGCTTACAACTTCCCTGGCATATGAGGAATCTCCAACCTCATGCTCAACTGCTTGCCCAGATTCTTCTCCACAATATCTATCCCAAGCCTCCACGCAAGGAATTAGTACCAAGAAAAATCTCTCTCCTTCTCTACGCAATTTTTTCTTCTACTCCAATAAACTGGTCCAACATTCTTTTCGACCTTTTTATTCGTTATCAAAAATTCCAGCCTCTTCTTTTCGGGTGTTTTATAACTCCCATTCTAAAATACTTCAAAGTACCCCTTCAAAACGAAGTTATCCTCCATCCCTCTCAGGTCCTCGATGCTACTTCCTTCAATCTAAGGTCCCTGCACCTTTCCGGCTCTGATGAAGAAGATCCAACATCCAACTTTGATTACTTCTCTGCACTGATGGATGTCTAGCGTTCTCAGGATCGTATCCTTCGCAATCAAGCCTTGTTGCAGCAGACTCGTCAAGCTCAACAGCTGGATCTAGACGCCCCTACACATCAACCTACTCCACCTTCGGAATAAACTTATTTTTTTTACTGTAATATTTATTATTGGTCTGTAATAACTCTCTTACTCTGATCCCTTCCTTTTTGTCTATGACAAAGGGGGAGAAAACTTGTCTCCATTATTGGAGAAATACTCTCTTTAAACATTTTTCAATATTTTATAATATTATTATTTCTATGCATGATGTCTTTTTGACAGGGGGAGCATATTTTGTCATCATCAAAAAGGGAGAGAATGTTGAGAAACTCTGTTTTGATGTCACATAATATGATACACTGTCTTATTTAATTTCATATGATATGATAATATGTTCTCTTGAAAAATGTTATATTATGACTGGAAATGTTTTGCCATAAATCTAACGAGTATTTGATGCAAGGATATCTCACCCAAAAAGGATGGAGACTTCCTGTTCAAGTACAACTATGGTGCAATCATACTCCTTGAAGAAAAAGTTGATGAGCCATGCATTCTTAAAGATCAACTGAAGAGATCGGCTACCTCAAGATGAAGATTTTTTTCTTCTTTAGAGTCATATGTAACAGAACCTTCAGAAACATGCATATTGCATATTACATACTCATTCATAAAAGCTATATCATAAAAGTATACGATAGTTTCAAAAAGCTCCTTTTTGAAAACTAATAATTGTACCTTCTTACAACCATTTATGAAAAAGGTATTTTGACATGATTTCAAAATGTAATAATTGTACCTTATATCATATACAAGACAATTTGAAAAGTAATGTTTTTAAAAGTAGGAAAAAGACAAAACATGAAATCGGCTACACAAAGAAAAACAAATATAATATGTTTTGAAAAGACTCTAGTCACCTTCTTTAAAGAAATGATTTCAAATATAGGAAAAAGACAAAAACATAAAATCGGCTACACAAAGAAAAACAAATATAAAAAAGGTTTTGAAAAGACTCTAATTACCTTTTTACAAACCCATAGAATGTCGACTTACTTGAAGTCATCATTCTCTTTGTTTAGCATTAAATACCTCCTCTAAGAAATCGTTGTTAAATATCCTTCTAAAGAATGTCGACTTTCTTGTAGTCTTCATTCTCTCTGAAGACTTTGAAAAACACAACATAAAGAAAACACTTGACATGACTATGTACAAATAAATATCTCAAAGCACTCATTGTACTTACACTCATTTAAAGTAAAGAAGTACTTATGTACCTCAAATCATTAATTAGAATAAAGACAAAACTACATAATAGCCTACAATCCAACGTTCAATGTACTATTGTAAGAAATAGACTTTTTACATAAAATATTTATTACCTAAAATATTACAACGACTAGTGTACCCTACATTCTACTTTTATGGAAAAAAGACTTTCTCGAATTTCTCTAAAGATGTTTTTGAAATGACATAACATTTCACATCTCAAAAAGCTACGATTTCAAAAAGTAACGACTATTTTTTTAAAAGCTATATAAACACACTCAAATAAACTATTCAACATGGAATGGACATGTGAGCTTACAACGAGAAAAATTCATATTCGATATTTGAAAAGAGAGCCTTGAAAAAGAAAGAGAAAAAGAAAAGAAAGAAAAGAGAAAAAGTCAAGTCTAGCTCTTTGACAAAGAGTATCCTCTGAGTGACAAACAGAACATTCTGAGAATCCTTCACTCGTGCATTCATATCATTCTGAAGGTTCTATAGGAAGTATTGCAACTCTGTTATTCACTATTTTCCTTCTTTGTTGAAAGAAGTAGACCTCTGTGAAAGAGGGTGTGCCCTTCTCTGTGGAGAGAAGAAGACCTCTGTGAAAGAGGGTGTTGTCCTTCTCTGTTGAGAGAAGAAGACCTCTGTGAAAGAGGGTGTGCCCCTTCTCTGTTGAGAGAAGAAGACCTCTGAGGAAGAGGGTGTTGTACTATTTATCCGGTGACGCGGATGTTATAGTGGAAAGCTCAAGTGGTTTGCTTGGGGACTGGATGTATGTCTGGGTTTTGACTGAACCAGTATAACTTCTGTGTTTTATGTGTTGTGCCTTATTGTCTGATTATTTTATTTTATCGATCTGCATCGTATTTCACTATTCACCCCCTCTAGTAGAATTTCATTGGAGTCTATATAGGAATTCATGTCATGATGCCCAAGTTGCAGTTAAATCAATCTAGTCTATATATGAGATCCCGAACATCGATAAAGGTAGGGTCTTATATCTGCATTTTGGGGTAATTCCTTGTGAATATGCAGGGGTGTAAAATTCCAGAAATTATTCCGTTCATACTTATCACAGTTTCTCCAAAATAATCTAGTTGTGATGCCAAAGATACTGCAGGAAAAGGCCCTTGTTACCAGAGCTTGAAAAAGGGGAGGCTTCAATACAGTTTTCTTTATTGTTATCTTTTTTTTTCTTTTATCCCTATGTCTCAGCTGCAGATAATTTTTTTTTTATATAGAATGCCATGTTTCTGTCTATAATTATACATATGTTAGCATTTTGTTCATACTGATTTCTGCCTTTGTATTAACCTACAGTGATGAATACTGCTACATCAGCCTACAGAGGTGTATGTTTCTGCATTTTAGTTCATGCACGTACCTTTTCTTTGGCGTAACACTCTGTAGGCACTTTGCCCTTGGTTACCTATATATAGTGGTCCCTTATATACCTATGTATTAGGCTCAGTAACATTGCTGAAATGATCTATTAAGCAGCATGTGCCATGTTCTCCACACACAACCACTATCCTCACAAATCACAACTCATCTTTCACAAAAGCAGTCCCAAGCTAAACAATAGGCGCGGGCCCAGCCACAGGAATTGGTGTAGCTGCAATCGCAGTTTCAGCACCACCTTCCAGCTCACCTACCCATAGCACCTAGGCATTTGGTGCTTTCTTCAAGATGATACTTTCAGCCTAATATCCATATGCTAAAAATACTATTTCATCACCTTTATCCCAGTACACTCTGCTGCATCATAAACTTCCAGTCCAATTAGGCATCAACATGAACATTTAGTCCAACAAGGTGTAGGCATATTCATTAGCAGGAGCATCCATCTCCATTTAGGACCCGACATAGGCATGTATATTCTTTCAAATACAAGTATAGCCTTGTGTATCCCCCATTGCATTTCCATGGACAATTAGATGACATATTCCCGGATCTATCTAGATCAAGGCATTCATATGTGCTCTTTCTTTTTTTTTTTTTTTAAAACCCAAGCACAACATCTAAGATTTTGCTTGATCCTCCATATTTTGCAATTTCGCTCTCAGTTAACTCTATTTCGCAAGGAAAATATCAAATCCCTTCTCAGATCAAGATTTTGTCAAATTTTAAGATTGTAATAACTTAGATTTCAATGAGAATTTACATTTCCTGTTTTAGATGGAATGAATGAGCATTGTAAATATCATGAATTACTTGTTCTTCATGCATTTTTCCTTTATTTCTCAAATTCTCATGAATGGAAACACGAATGACACGTGCACCATTTTGTAAGAGGTAAATTAATCCTAAGTTGATGATTTACATCAACGGCCATAGTCGGGATGTAAACAAGACTTAGGATTTTTATCTTTTATAAAATAACATTGGATCCACACTGGATCCTCTTAAAAAAATCATCATATTTTCAAATATTTCCTTCTTTTATTAGAGTTTAACTTAGAATTGACTCAAAATATGTACCAATGGCCATAGTCAGGGTATATTGAGAGTTAATTCCATTTTAAACTCTATAAAAGCACAAAAATATATTTTATTCTTCATTTGAATTTAAATATAGATTATTATATAATACATTCAATGACCATAGTCAAGGATGTATTATATTTTTAAGCTTATCTTAAATTCATTTAAAGAATGAAATAGCTTTTCAAAATTCAATTTTAAATTCTTTAAATTCATTCATCACTTAGGATAGAACTGCATCATATTTTCAAAAATTCCTTTTTCAAAACTCCAAGTGATGTAAATATCTTCTTCAATCAATCTTCAATTCTTGTAAAATTCAATTCATCTTTTCATTTTCAATTCCATTTCCAATCTCAAAGTTCAATTTAACTTTGAGATTTCAAACTCATCTTATATTAAAAAACTCCAATTCAAATCAAGATTTCAAAGTTCAATTTGATTTTGAAATTTCAAATTCATTTTTTTTATTCAATTCAAATTAGATTTCAAAGTTCAATTTAACTTTGAAATTCTTGCTTCATTTTCTAAAATCCAAATTCAAGCTCCAAATTCAGATCCACTCCATTCTAGGATCCAGAATCCAATTCCACTTTGGATCTCAGGTTTCAGATCCAATTCCATTTTAGGATCCAGAATCTATTTCCACTTTTGGATCTCAGGTTTCGGATCCAGAACCCATCTTAAGGTCCAGAATACAATTCTACCTTTGGATCTCAAACTTCAGATCCAAAATCCATCTTAGGGTCCAGAGTCCAACTCTACATTGAATCTCAGACTCCATATCCAATTCCATTTTAGGATCCAGAATCCAATTCTACTTTGGATCTTAGACTTCAGATCCGAATCCCTTTTAGGGTCCGAAATCCAATTCTACATTGGATCTCAGACTTCAAGATCCGAATCCATTCCAGGATCCAGAATCCAATTTCATTCCCAAGTCCAACTTTTCAAATCCAATTCCATTTTCATTTCCAGATTTCAAATCTAAATCCATCTACAGGTCACATCTGAATTTCTTAAATTCATCTCTATTTTTAAAATACCATTTGGATTTCTCAGATCCATTCTAATTTCAAGCTTCAAAAATCTAAATTCAAAATTCATCTCAAGTATTCATTTCCTTTCCTAAATCCAAGTTTAGAACTCAAATTCAACTTCAAAGTCCATTTCTGACTTTGAAGCCTCGTTTCCTTACCTCTCATCTTCAAATCTTTCTTTTTAAAAGAATCAAGATTTATTTTCCCAACCCTGATTAATTCAAAGACTTAGAACTTCTCTGATCTATCTCAAAGTTCTAAGTTAGATTCAAACCATTTCTTCACTCCATTATCAAGTCCATCTCAGAACACTTGGAAATTTTTTCAAAACATCTTTCAAAAAGAGCATACATCCTTGCATTGCACAAGCATGATTCTTTGTGCATTTAGACTTAAGAAAAATTTTTAGATAATATTTAGGCAAACAAAAGACATTAATTCGACCCTTGGTTCGATTACCCCTGGTAAAGGCGCCAGGAACGGTCGAACCTCGTACCGACGAGCGAATCCCGTCTCCCAGTTTTCCCGCAAATATTTCAAAAATGGAGGCGAGTTATTTCAAATATTTTCAAAATTAAGGTCAAGTGAGACCCGCAAAAGAATTTCTCTTCTCTTCTCTTCTCTCTTCTTTTCTCTCTTTTATTTTTCTCCCTTCAAAAAAGAGGAAAATAGAGGTTAGAAGGAAAAGATAAGGAAGAGAAAGAATATTACGAAAGGAAAAATTTTGCGATGATCACAGTTTTGACGACCGAGATGGGACTCGTCTCCGTCCGATCGAATTTAATGCCTTTTCTTTTGCTTTGATATTATCTAAGTCTTTATTCTACATATGTCAGCTTCATTTCCATGCAAACCTTAGGGAGCCTAGATTTTGTCCTAAGCTGACATCATTGCATATAGGATTTAAGTATGGTTTGGTAGGACCATATTGAGGAGATTATTCCATGCTCACATTAGACTTAGGTCTGAAATACAACTCTCCTCAATTCTAGGGATTGAATGCAAAACAATGTATGCAAGTGTATGCTTCTCTTCATTTTAATCTATCTCTTTAGGACTTGCATTAGAGCCATCTGATTTCTTGCATGTTGAGCATATTTTGAAAACCTCCTTACCTATATTGTCCCGGTCTTCACGTTGCTGGGCTGTCTCACTGAACCATAGTTCGGGAGAGAGCCTCACAACTGGACCACTTATTTGGGTTCGCGCCCCCCTACCACGTACCTAAGGGCCATAGTCCGAGGTATATCGGTAGGTGCTCAAGGATGTTGGGAAGCCATTACTTTAGAACCGGAGGAATATTTCTATGCCACGTACTTCGAGCTTTGACTTGAGTATATCGGCGTATCTTGATTGAAATCAGATGATCTGAACCCTAGAGTTAGGATTAAGGTCCTACAAGCCATTTCAAATATTACATTTAGAGTCAGCCTCTAGGGATTGCTGTTTGTACCTCCTTGTTTGTATATCTATGATTGTATGATATTTCATATTCCCTATATTTTCCAAAACCCTGGGTATATATTATTCAAAATTTTCTCCTTGTTTTAAAACCCAGGTGTATTTCCTTTTTTTCTTAATTTCTTCTAATTCTTTTTTATCCTGCCTGCAATTCTTCAAAATTTTAAAACTTTGAAATTCTCTTCTATATTTCATCCCTTTACCATAAAACATCTTTTGTCAGGATATGTTCTTTTCAAAATTTATCTTTATTCACATTTTTACTTGTCTATCCTTTTTTTTTCAGAAAAACAGTACGGTTGTCGCAAATTTTGGTGACAACCCGATCCCTCGTAATGGGATGTTTTCATTTTCAGATTATGATTTTCTCCTTTATTAAAATTTCTTCCTAGGTCTTTTCTAAAAGACCCATTTATACTCTACAGAGAGCATCGGCGCTATCAGTCAAGCAAAGCTCAGAGATTGCACTAACATCCCAGTTACAAGCAAAGAGAGTAAGGAATGGATTCTCAAAAATCTGTCAGAAAGGAAGTTCAGGACAGCAAAAGTGAGATCGATCCCGCGATATACCAATTATTCAAAAGGATGATGGTGAAAATATTGTCTGAACAAGCTGAAGCCAATTGCAGAAAAGCTCCCACAGAAGGAAAGGCACCTGTCACTTTCCCCATGAATGAGCACAGCAATATCAGTGCAGGAAACTCTAAAGCCAATAGGAGCAGCAATCAAGGCAACCAGGGCAGCAACTTGGGAGAGTATAAAGGCCAAATTGGGAAATATCGTGAAAACCACGATAGACCTCTTCAATACAATCCTCAGCAAAAAGGCAAAAAGCAAGAAGAACCAAAGCGCAATGATTAGAGCAAGGGTCGAGACTTTACTCCTTTAGACAAGACGCTCGACAAAATCCTCAAATACATGTTATCTAGCGGATTACTCAGGCTCCCAAAGGCCGCCAACCCTTCCACGATCATGGGAAAATATATAGACCAGTTCTGTGGGTATCACCGAGCAATAGGGCATGACACTGAGCATTGTTTCATCTTCAAAAATATAGTTCAAGACTGCCTTGATAAGAATCTCTTTATCAAAATCAAAGAAGAAAGGCGTCCAGATCTCCTAAACATACAAGCTCAGTCCAGCTACCAGGTAGGGGTTAGCACTCGGCAGAAGTCAAACAAGCCGAAGAAAGCAAAGCATGAAGGTTGGGGCCATGATCGTCAGTTTACCCCTCTAGGTCAGCCAATCGAAGAAGTTCTCCAATACCTGCTTGCAAAAGGCATGATCAAACTCCCAAGAAAGGTTGATCCTCCTGCCATCATGGGAAAATGGAAAGATTGCTTCTGCAAGTTTCATCAAGCAAGGGGGCATGACACGGAGCGCTGCTTCGTCCTCAAAAACCTTGTGCAGGATTACATTGATAAAGAGCTTCTGGTACCAAAGGAAGGAGAAGAACAGCCCGCGGTTTCAACCGAACCTTTTCTAGACCAATAAGAGAATTGAGAATACCAAGAGTTTTTCGCTTTCATCCCTTTTTGCCAGCCGCTTTGTAGGGGCAAGTTAGCCCAATCTTTGTGACTTTTTTTAGCATACTTGTAAATATTCAGTTCTGTTATCAAACTTTTTGCTTATCAATGAAGTGTCGATTTTCTTTATATCTTTGAAATTCCATACTTTCTTCTTTTTACTATATTGGGGCATTAAATTTCTTTTTCAAAATGCGGGACAATCCTGTAATCATTCATGAGAGAAATGATATTACCTATGAGGGTCTTTCAAAAATCAGGAAAATTTTAGTTCAAATATTTTATTACCACCTTTTTCAAAGATCAACCCTTGTGTTGATCATATTTTCTGAAAATTGATTTCATTACATTTCAAAGATCAACCCTTGTGTTGATCTCATTTTTCAAAAATTGATTTCATTACATTCAAAGATCAACCCTTGTGTTGATCTCATTTTTCAAAAATTGATTTCATTACATTCAAAGATCAACCCTTGTGTTGATCTCATTTTCCAAAATTTGATTTCATTTCATTCAAAGATCAACCCTTGTGTTGATCTCATTTTTCAAAAATTGATTTCATTACATTCAAAGATCAACCCTTGTGTTGATCTCATTTTCCAAAAATTGATTTCATTACATTCAAAGATCAACCCTTGTGTTGATCTCATTTTTCAAAAATTGATTTCATTACATTCAAAGATCAACCCTTATGTTGATCTCATTTTCCAAAAATTTGTTTTTATTGCATTCAAAGATCAATCCTGGTGTTGATTAAGTTTTCTAAAAATTGATTTCAAATCATTGCATTCAAATATCAACCCTCGTGTTGATTATATTTTCTACAAATTGGTTTTCAAATCATTGCTTCAAAAAATTAACCCTCATGATGATCTCTCATGAGTGATCCCCTTTTCAAAGATTAGCTCTCGTGGTTAATTTTCTTCCCAAAAATGATTTTCTTATCTTCTTCTCTCATTTTAAAGATCCCACATGCAGGCAGGATCAAACTCTTTTTCTCAACTTTTATCAACCTTTTGTTTATCCATCTTTTATTCATTTTTATTATTATTCATCCATTTTATTAATTCTTCTTGATTCTTATTTTCAAAAGAATACCCTTTCAGGTTAAGGGATAAAACCTGATGCCTCTTTCCCATGAGGTATTTTCTTCTCCCTTCTTTGTCCTTCCCCCCCCCCCCCCTTTCAGGTTAAGAGATAAACCTGAAACCTCATCCTACGAGGTCCTTCTTTCTTCAGGAGAAGGGATAGTCCTGAATGTCTTTCTCTTTTAAAGCTTCATTAATCTCTGCTAAATCTTTTGTCATCCAATTGTATCAATCTTATTTCTTAATTAAATTTTAATTCTTCCAATTCTTTATCAAAGCTTTTTCATCAACTTTTGCCTAAATTTTATTCCTTTCCCATTCAGGATAAGGGATAATCCTGAAACCCCTCATAGGAGCAACAATGCTACCTGTGAGAATTCTTTCCATAAAATTTCCTTGATTCTTCTCTTTTGTCAAATCTTCCAACAATTTCTATCTCTTCTCGTCAGTTCCTTCTCAGATTTTATTTCCTCCCCAGTTAAGATAAAGGGGGCAATCAGATCACATGCCAATAAATTCAGTCCTCTAAATGGTCATTTTCAAATCCCAGGTCCGGTCATCGCACTGGCAAATTTTCAAAATCTAATCTTTTGATTAAAAACTTTCTGTCAGAAACCCGAGTTCTCACTCGGGCT
Organism: Nuphar pumila; assembly: GCF_984573655.1. Taxonomy (NCBI): domain Eukaryota; kingdom Viridiplantae; phylum Streptophyta; class Magnoliopsida; order Nymphaeales; family Nymphaeaceae; genus Nuphar; species Nuphar pumila. The sequence goes on along the minus strand of NC_143251.1, from coordinate 58,203,419 downwards.
TCTCCCTTTATTCTTTCGTTCGAAGTTCTGAGTTCCGACCGGGACTTCCTTCTGAATCCAATTCTCGCATTGGAAATCCATCATTTCTTTAGAAATCCGAGTTTTAACTCGGGTTTTCCTCTATTATTTTTCGTTCGAAGTTCTGAGTTCCGACCGGGACTTCCTTCTGAATCCAATCCTCGCATTGGAAATCCATCATTTCTTTAGAAATCCGAGTTTCAACTCAGGTTTTCCTCTATTATTTTTCGTTCGGAGTTCTGAGTTCTGACTCAGACTTCCTTTTGAATCCAATCCTCGCATTGGAAATCCATCATTTCTTTAGAAATCCGGGTTCCAGCTCGGGTTTTTCTTCTATTATTTTTCGTTCGGAGTTCTAAGTTCCGACTCAGACTTCCTTTTGAATCCAATCCTCGCATTAGAAATTCATCATTTCTTTAGGAATCCGGGTTCCAACTCGGGTTTTTCTTCTATTATTTTTCGTTCGGAGTTCTGAGTTCCGACCAGGACTTTCTTCTGAATCCAATCCTCGCATTGGAGAACAATCATTTCTTTAGAAATTCAAGTTTTCAAAAACTCGGGTTTTTTCTTTATCTTTTATTTTTTGAATATTCGAGTCCCAACTCGGACTCTCTTCTTTTTCAAAAAAATCCCAACTGCCAGGCGGGACATTCTTCCAAAATTCAGCCTTCTGGCTAATCCATTTCAAAATTCAAAAATTCTGGTTTATTCACTTTGAAAATTCTTCCTACCCTTTCAGGTTAAGGGATAAACCTGGTGCCTCCTTTCAATGAGGTATTCTTTTATTATTTTCCCCCGTTCAGGATAAGAGGATAAATCCTGAATTATCTTCTAAAAACTCATTTTGAAAATCTAGCTCATCTTCAAAACCCAGCTCTCGCACTGGTTATTTCTCAAAATTGAGCTCATTTGGAAAATCCGGTTCTCACACCGGTAACCTTTTAAAATCAGTCTGCTGACCAAAGACATTTATCCTTCTAAATTCAAGTTCTGACTTAAAATCTCCCAAAACTTCATGTATTTTCAAAAAAGATCCAACGCCAGTTGGTCATGTATTTCTAAAGGATCCAACACTCATTGGTCATGTATTTCTAAAAGATCCAGCATCTCGGTGGTCATGTATTCCCAAAAGGATCCAGCATCTCGTTGGTCATGTATTCCCAAAAGATCCAGCATCTCGCTGGTCATGTATTTTCAAAAAGATCCAGCATCTCGCTGGTAATGTACTTCCAAAGGATCCAGCATCTCGCTGGTCATGTATTTTCAAAAGATCCAGCATCTCGCTGGTCATGTATTTCCAAAAGATCCAGCTCCAGCTGGTCATGTATTCCACAAGATCAAACCCTTAGGGTGCGACTTCTCAATCTTATCATTTCCAAACCTTCAAGTTCTTCAATCTCACAATTCTATCAGTTTCCCAACCTCTGGTTGTAATATCCTCAAAATCTTATCATTTTCTTAACCTTCGGGTTATAATCTCCCAAATTCAATCATTTTTCAACCCATCAGATTAAATCCTTCATTTTCGAAATCCAATTTTCATAACTGGTCGGGATTTGAAATCCAGTATTTTTCACTAGTCGGGATTTGAAATCCAGTATTTTTCACTGGTCGGGATTTGAAATCAGTTGTCATAACTGGTCGGGATTTGAAATCCAGTATTTTTCACTGGTCAGGATTTGAAATCCAGTATTTTTCACTGGTCGGGATTTGAAATCCAGTTGTCATAACTGGTCGGGATTTGAAATCCAGTATTTTTCACTGGTCGGGATTTGAAATCCAGTTTTCATAACTGGTCGGGATTTAAAATCTAGTATTTTTCACTGGTTGGGATTTGAAATCCAATATTTTTCACTGGTCGGGATTTGAAATCCAGTATTTTTCACAGGTCGGGATTTGAAATCCAGTATTTTTCACTGGTCGGGATTTGAAATCCAGTATTTTTCACTGGTCGGGATTTGAAATCCAGTTTTCATAACTGGTCGGGATTTAAAATCCAGTATTTTTCACTGGTCGGGATTTGAAATCCAGTATTTTTCACTGGTCGGGATTTGAAATCCAGTATTTTTCACTGGTCGGGGTTTGAAATCCAGTATTTTTCACTGGTCGGGATTTGAAATCCAGTTTTCATAACTGGTCGGGATTTGAAATCCAGTATTTTTCACTGGTCGGGATTTGAAATCCAGTATTTTTCACTGGTCAGGATTTGAAATCCAGTTGTCATAACTGGTCGAGATTTGAAATCCAGTATTTTTCATTGGTCGGGATTTGAAATCCAATATTTTTCACTGGTCGGGATTTGAAATCCAGTATTTTTCACTGGTCGGGATTTGAAATCCAGTATTTTTCACTGGTCGGGATTTGAAATCCAGTATTTTTCACTGGTCGGGATTTGAAATCCAGTTTTCATAACTGGTCGGGATTTGAAATCCAGTATTTTTCACTGATCGAGATTTGAAATCCAGTATTTTTCACTGGTCGGGATTTGAAATCCAGTTGTCATAACTGGTCGAGATTTGAAATCCAGTATTTTTCACTGGTCGGGATTTGAAATCCTGTATTTTTCACTGGTCGGGATTTGAAATCCAGTTGTCATAACTGGTCGGGATTTGAAATCCAGTGTTTTCACTGGTCGGGATTTGAAATCCAGTGTTTTCACTGGTCGGGATTTGAAATCCAGTTGTCATAACTGGTCGGGATTTAAAATCCAGTATTTTTCACTGGTCGGGATTTAAAATCCAATTTTCATAACTGGTCGGGATTTGAAATCCAGTTGTCATAACTGGTCGGGATTTGAAATCCAGTATTTTTCACTGGTCGGGATTTGAAATCGAGTATTTTCACTGGTCCGGATTATCAAAAATCCAGTTTCTCATAAACTAGTCGGGATTTCCAAAACCTAGTATATTTCATTAGTCCAGTTTTCTAAAGTCTGATTTCTTACACCATTTCTTTAAGTTACAGCTAAATGTCTCATCAAAATCTATATTGAGTGATTATTTCACAAGAAATTCATGAAAACTTTGCCAATTTGCTAAAAGCATTAGTTGATTCTAAAAGTCTGACTACACAAAAAGAATTTCCTCAGATTACCTCTACTATTTCCTTCCAAAAGGTGAAACTTTTTGCAAAAAAGAGGTAAAATTCAAAACTTTTCCTGTTGATCAACCAAAAGGATGTAAGAAATGACTTCGATATGATCAATGAAAGAAATCTTCAATGATGTTGAAAAGCCAGAAGCGAATTGATATTGATCTTAGCTATGCCGCATGTTTTAAAATGACTTTTTGACAATCAGGCAGTGGAAATATCTTGAGCCATAAAAAAAATACACTCAATCCATATCTCCTCATTTATTCATTTAAAGCTTCAGTCAAATATCCGCAAAAGAGATCTCTCGATTGTCGTCAAGATGAAGGTGAATTAAGCGAGTGGATCCCCGGGGCCCAAGAAGATTTGAAACATCTCCAAGATGACGGAGTTTGTGACGGATCCTTCCAGAGAAAGTTCGGATCACTGTCTAGATGAAGGCAGATGCGATGAGCCTACCGACAAACCCTAAAAGATATTTGATTTTAGCTATCATCTAATGACCTTTTGAGCCAATATCATCATATATAATCCCTGAGAAAAAGAAGGATCAGAGCATCTCCAAGATGAAGGAGTTTGTGACGTACCCTTCCCTGAAAAAGAGAGAAAAGTCAGGACATCCAAATGAAGGATGATGTGAAAAACCGAGAAAGCCCAATGACTCAAAAAGAGTGCAAAAAGATCATCGTAGGGAAAACACTTAGATATCAAACTGCCAAAGTTGCCAAAAGTCATCTTTTCTCATGCAAAATTCTTTTATCAAATATCTCTTCATTTCCTGCTTTTATGAAATTAAGAATATTTCTTCCACGTCTCATATCAGGGAAATGGATAGCTTCCTTGAAGAAAATCATCAGTGATAAATTTTTTAAATTTGACTCTTAGAACTGAGGAGTTAACCTCATTGGAGGAAATGCTCTAGGTAAAAGAGAAAATATCTTCGCACATACGTGCACATTTCCAAGCATTTGAATCAGCTATAATTTTATCTTATTGGCAAAATTTTCTAGCTATTCCAAGAATGAAATAAACATTCGATATCTATTCTGATGTAACCTAGCGTTGTCTATATCTTCCAGAAGAGTTGCCTCATTCAGTTGAAGTATCTCTTCTTGTCCCATCACGGTTTTCTTCAGTCAAGGATTCAGTATGGTGTTCCCACTCAGGTTAAGGGTCAAAACCTGAACTTTCTGCAAGAGGTCGTTTGATTTCAAAAGGCTATTTCAGTCTCAGCAAATGAGACGCCCAAAATCATTCTTTTTTTCAAGCTTTAGGGAACCCTATATTTTCCTCCTTTTGCAAACCCCTTTCGGATTTGTTCGTCCAAGTTCCGAAGGTCCCATTATGGTTTCTCCATTTGAGAAACCCATATGGTAGATTTCCTATCCAGGTTAAGAGTTAACTCGGAACCTCGCCTCGCGAGGTATCTTCCTTGCAGGTTTGGGTTAAACCTGAGTCTTGTTCCTACAAAATTCCTCGTTTTAACAAGATGATTTCTTTTAGTCCCATCATGGCTCTCCTCATTGAGGAATCCATGCTTTGTATATCCATTCAGGATAGGATCCTACTTGAGCTTCATTTCACGAGGCATTCTCCAAAAAAGTCCCATCACGATTTCCTCATTTCTATCATTTGATCACACCATCTTCGAGGATTTTGTCTCTCTAAAACCGTTCAGGATAAGGTTTCAAAGCCTGAGAAGCCATGTTTCCCAAATAAATTCTTCCACACCCAGTTCAGATCTGCTAACTAGGGCATTTTCAAAATTTGGAGTGTTATCTTTGCCACTAAGCTCGACTTTCAACCGGCTTAGTAGCAAAGAGGGGCATCTGTGAACACCCCAATTTTTTCAAAAATTTGTAAAAATGACCTTTTTGCCCTTGGTTTCATTTTCTGAGAAAACCAAAGCTAAATTTTGATTATTCTTCAGATTTTCTGAATTAAAATCCATATTGATATATTCAAAATCAACTCCGGATCCGAATCAAGTACTTTAAATCCATATTTCCTCAAAATCCGGATCAAAACCCATTTCTGAAGAAATTTTCTCAAAATGGCTTTTAAAATTCTCAAAAAAAAATTCCCCTTTTGTAAATATTTTTGCAAAAAAACACAAAAAAATTAGTTTTAATCTTTATTTTCTCATAGATTTTAAGATTTTATTATAAAAATACAAAAAAATTAAAAAGATAATGCAAAAACCAAAAAAATTAGGAAAGTTATGAGAAAAAAAAATGGGTTTAAGCTTTTTAAAATCAATTTTGCTAAAAAATCAATTTAAAACCGTTTTATAAAAAATCTTTTTACACGAAGCCTCTTTTTGGAAAAACCAATTTTTTTTACAAAAGAACCCTTCTTAGGGTTTCTCTTGGGGAGACCTCGGAGAAAAAGATGGCCGCACCCTTCTTCATCGCCCTTCTCTTTCTCTCTCCACCCTCGATCGCACACCTTCCCGAACCGCTCATCTCTAACAAACCCCCTCCTGAAGCTTCTTCTTCCTCCTTAAGAAGGGACTCAGGAGACCCTCTCTTCCATCCATTAACCCCCGCATCATCCTTCTCCTTGACAATCTATTCTCACCCCACCACTATATTTCTGCTTCTTCTTCTTTACATTCCTCCCCTTTCCCTCTTCATTGACCTTTTTTTAACCCACTGGAGGAAATCGATCCTCCTGACAGCAAAAGCTTTCTTCATTCCCCTCGTTCTCTGATATCAACCTCCAGGTTTCAGCACATCCGCTATATACCAGAGGCTTTTCACTTTTTCCCCAAACCGAAGCTCCCTTAACCCGGTGATCACTCAAGAAGTCGATTCGCGGGAAATCCTCTCGTTCCAGCTGAGTCGGGCTTCCAATACTGGCAAAAACAGCAGGCCAGAGCATCACTTTTTTTCCTCCTTCCTTCGGAATCTCTGCAGAAACCAGGTAAGACACTTACCCCCTTTCTCATTTCTTCGGTGCTATTCATTTTTCCTCATTTCTTTTGATTTATTTTCTTTCGCCGCCCTTCCTCTTCTCATTTCTGTTGTCCAACTTTTACTTTGATTCTCCCAGTTGTATTCCGCTAACGCACTATGGATCGTGTTGAGTAGCTCATAGCATCTTCAACACGGTCCCGTGCAACAGCAACAGAACCACTATGTTCCAACATTTTTTTTCTTTCTTTTTCTTTCTTCTTTTATTTTTTTTATTTTATTTTTTTATTTTTCATCATTATTCGTTTCTGTTTTATGCTGATCTCAGTTATAATGGACTGTTGCATTTAAGAATCATGATTCAGCCGCTCTGTATTATATTACCAACATACGATTTGTATGGCATTCATTCCATTTTCGCACTGATCTGCTCTGCATCATGAATGGTGATGAGGTTCTCCTACGTCCCTTGTATTGCTGGATACGCTCAGTGAGATTCCAGTTAGCAACTGTTTGTTTCAGAATTAAATCTGATATGTCTTATAGGGTATTAAAATAACATATGGAGAATTCCCTGTTCAAAATGGCAATACAAGGTTTATTAAGAACAAAGGGGATGAATCGGTGGCCCTGGATTCAGTATGCAGAAGTTCTGAGGCTTAATCCTGTAGATGAGCTTTGGAATCCAAGTGCTCATTATCATAAACCAATAGTATTATGGTATATCGGCATGAATTAACTGGAAAACAGGTGAGAGTCGGCTTACATAAGACAAATCTGGAGAGGGATGTCCAGGAGAAGGTGAAACTCAAGTTAATCTCATTCAAAATTCCAGCACCTTTTTGTTTCGTTTAAAGGTAAGCCTGTAATTTCTATTTTCGAACCCTTTTTTTTTATTTGCAATTATGTGAAGTCAGTTCATGTAAGTTTTGTTCAGTTTGCATCATCCATAGCTTGATTCCATTCAGCACTATACATTTGCTTTCACCCTGCATCATTAGCTGGTAGTTGATCTTATACATCAATGGTTCCATTGTATCTCGTGTTTTTTTTTTATCACTTTCAAATTATCTGGCACCCCCGCATCCCAGCAGCAATGTGACCCTGAGATGAAAGACAACCAGTTAATCAAAAGGATGGAGTTGAAAGCTTTATTGGAGAGAAGAGCGAGAAAGTGATACCGCCAGGCCATTCCAAATTCAAGATGTTTTTTTTTGCCTTGGAAAATGAGGGTTCTGATGAGATGCCCACTTTAATTGATAAAAGGGATAACGTCTTTATTATTTCCAACAAGAAGTCAAGGTATCCAATTCTTCGAGTGGATCTGCAGTTCATGTCAGACTTGGTGGTTGTAATTGTTGATGGAATTACCTTTGCTTACTTGGGACAACCTTGATAACTGGTTATCTCCTAATATGTCCTATCATTAGTCCTGAAGGCTTGAGTTTTGTTGGTGAACTAGACCAGGTTGAAACTGTGGCCCAGTTTGGTGTCATCTTTCTCTTGTTCGCGTTGGGCCTTGAGTTTTCTTTGACAAAGTTAAAAGTCGTTGGGCCCGTTATATTTTGTTAGTCTTTTTTTTTGGCGACCCAGAAGAAAGGGGTTACATCTCAGGATTCAGAAATGTTGGCAAGCAGCAGAGTAATTTCAAAACTGTGCAATGTGGCCAAATGTAAGTCCAATGACCAGTCTTACTCATTGTTCAAAATCAATATTGAGCGATGTTGGAGCTTCCATGAATTTTTCTTAAGATCCTATTGAAGTTGAGGAAAAGGGTATCTTTCGTTTGTTTCCTGAATGGAAATTTGTGGTCAGATCCACGGTTATGATGTCAGACTAGAAGTGAAATGATGCCATCTGATTATTTAAGAAACCACGAAGTTGCTACTTAAAATTCTCATTGATTCATAGGTGATCAAAGTTTGAATATTATTTCAGGAAATGTTATTCACGTATCCTCTTGCAGAGGTTGACTATATTGCTGGAAGCTGGGTTTTTCTTCTATTTTTTAGTTTCATGGTATTGGGAAGTTGCTGAATGTTGTCATGCCATCAGTCTCCACCATTCATTATAGAAACCTCTGTGCCTCCATGATAATAACCAAAAGTTGTCAAGGATTTCCTGTCACTGCACTTGCACTTCTGATATTTTTATGTCATCCTTCATACAGTCATTGCAATGTTTCGGTGTCTCCAGCGTGGTAATGCTCTGCATAGGATCATCAAGTGTATAGTTGGGTGTTGGAGTCTATATAGGAATTCATGTCATGATGCCCAAGTTGCAGTTAAATCAATCTAGTCTATATATGAGATCCCGAACATCGATAAAGGTAGGGTCTTATATCTGCATTTTGGGGTAATTCCTTGTGAATATGCAAGGGTGAAAAATTCCAGGAAATATTCCGTTCATACATATCACAGTTTCTCCAAAATAATCCAGTTGTGATGCCAAAGATACTGCAGGAAAAGGACCTTGTTACCAGAGCTTGAAAAAGGGGAGGCTTCAATACAGTTTTCTTTATTGTTATCTTTTTTTTTCTTTTATCTCTATGTCTCAGCTGCAGATAAATTTTTTTAATATAAAATGCCATGTTTCTGTCTATAATTATACGTATGTTAGCATTTTGTTCATACTGATTTCTGCCTTTGTATTAACCTACAATGATGAATACTGCTACATCAGCCTACAGAGGTGTATGTTTCTGCATTTTAGTTCATGCACGTACCTTTTCTTTGGCGTAACACTCTGTAGGCACTTTGCCCTTGGTTACCTATATATAGTGGTCCCTTATATACCTATGTATTAGGATCAGTAACATTGCTGAAATGATCTATTAAGCAGCATGTGCCATGTTCTCCACACACAACCACTATCCTCACAAATCACAACTCATCTTTCACAAAAGCAGTCCCAAGCTAAACAATAGGCGCGGGCCCAGCCACAGGAATTGGTGTAGCTGCAATCGCAGTTTCAGCACCACCTTCCAGCTCACCTACCCATAGCACCTAGGCATTTGGTGCTTTCTTCAAGATGATACTTTCAGCCTAATATCCATATGCTAAAAATACTATTTCATCACCTTTATCCCAGTACACTCTGCTGCATCATAAACTTCCAGTCCAATTAGGCATCAACATGAACATTTAGTCCAACAAGGTGTAGGCATATTCATTAGCAGGAGCATCCATCTCCATTTAGGACCCGACATAGGCATGTATATTCTTTCAAATACAAGTATAGCCTTGTGTATCCCCCATTGCATTTCCATGGACAATTAGATGACATATTCCCGGATCTATCTAGATCAAGGCATTCATATGTGCTCTTTCTTTTTTCTTTTTTTTTAAAACCCAAGCACAACATCTAAGATTTTGCTTGATCCTCCATATTTTGCAATTTCGCTCTCAGTTAACTCTATTTCGCAAGGAAAATATCAAATCCCTTCTCAGATCAAGATTTTGTCAAATTTTAAGATTGTAATAACTTAGATTTCAATGAGAATTTACATTTCCTGTTTTAGATGGAATGAATGAGCATTGTAAATATCATGAATTACTTGTTCTTCATGCATTTTTCCTTTATTTCTCAAATTCTCACGAATGGAAACACGAATGGCACGTGCACCATTTTGTAAGAGGTAAATTAATCCTAAGTTGATGATTTACATCAACGGCCATAGTCGGGATGTAAACAAGACTTAGGATTTTTATCTTTTATAAAATAACATTGGATCCACACTGGATCCTCTTAAAAAAATCATCATATTTTCAAATATTTCCTTCTTTTATTAGAGTTTAACTTAGAATTGGCTCAAAATATGTACCAGTGGCCATAGTCAGGGTATATTGAGAGTTAATTCCATTTTAAACTCTATAAAAGCACAAAAATATATTTTATTCTTCATCTGAATTTAAATATAGATTATTATATAATACATTCAATGACCATAGTCAAGGATGTATTATATTTTTAAGCTTATCTTAAATTCATTTAAAGAATGAAATAGCTTTTCAAAATTCAATTTTAAATTCTTTAAATTCATTCATCACTTAGGATAGAACTGCATCATATTTTCAAAAATTCCTTTTTCAAAACTCCAAGTGATGTAAATATCTTCTTCAATCAATCTTTAATTCTTGTAAAATTCAATTCATCTTTTCATTTTCAATTCCATTTCCAATCTCAAAGTTCAATTTAACTTTGAGATTTCAAACTCATCTTATATTAAAAAACTCCAATTCAAATCAAGATTTCAAAGTTCAATTTGATTTTGAAATTTCAAATTCATTTTTTTATTCAATTCAAATTAGATTTCAAAGTTCAATTTAACTTTGAAATTCTTGCTTCATTTTCTAAAATCCAAATTCAAGCTCCAAATTCAGATCCACTCCATTCTAGGATCCAGAATCCAATTCCACTTTGGATCTCAGGTTTCAGATCCAATTCCATTTTAGGATCCAGAATCTATTTCCACTTTTGGATCTCAGGTTTCGGATCCAGAACCCATCTTAAGGTCCAGAATACAATTCTACCTTTGGATCTCAAACTTCAGATCCAAAATCCATCTTAGGGTCCAGAGTCCAACTCTACATTGAATCTCAGACTCCATATCCAATTCCATTTTAGGATCCAGAATCCAATTCTACTTTGGATCTTAGACTTCAGATCCGAATCCCTTTTAGGGTCCGAAATCCAATTCTACATTGGATCTCAGACTTCAAGATCCGAATCCATTCCAGGATCCAGAATCCAATTTCATTCCCAAGTCCAACTTTTCAAATCCAATTCCATTTTCATTTCCAGATTTCAAATCTAAATCCATCTACAGGTCACATCTGAATTTCTTAAATTCATCTCTATTTTTAAAATACCATTTGGATTTCTTAGATCCATTCTAATTTCAAGCTTCAAAAATCTAAATTCAAAATTCATCTCAAGTATAAGCCTCGTTTCCTTACCTCTCATCTTCAAATCTTTCTTTTTAAAAGAATCAAGATTTATTTTTCCAACCCTGATTAATTCAAAGACTTAGAACTTCTCTGATCTATCTCAAAGTTCTAAGTTAGATTCAAACCATTTCTTCACTCCATTATCAAGTTCATCTCAGAACACTTGAAATTTTTTTCAAAACATCTTTCAAAAAGAGCATACATCCTTGCATTGCACAAGCATGATTCTTTGTGCATTTAAACTTAGGATAAATTTTTAGATAATATTTAGGCAAAGCAAAAGACATTAATTCGACCCTTGGTTCGATTACCCCTGGTAAAGGCGCCAGGAATGGTCGAACCTCGTACCGACGAGCGAATCCCGTCTCCCAGTTTTCCCGCAAATATTTCAAAAACGGAGGCGAGTTATTTCAAATATTTTCAAAATTAAGGTCAAGTGAGACCCTCAAAAGAATTCCTTTTCTCTTCTCTCTTTTATTTTTCTCCCTTCAAAAAGGAGGAAAATAGAGGTTAGAAGGAAAAGAGAAGGAAGAGAGAGAATATTACGAAAGGAAAAATTTTGCGATGATCACAGTAACACATTTACAGTTTTTATTTCTGAGAAATTAGTTTTTAGAAAAAATGATTTTTAGAGGGGTTTTCTTTCGAAAACCCCTTTCTATCACATACTTTGATACCCCTAATCTAAACCCACATGTAGGAGGCATGGTTTAGGGTCTATTCTCACAAAAAATCAACGAAATTTGTGCCCATAAATTTTGTCTTATGTGTATAGTATAGAACCCTCTACCTATTTGGTGAAAATTGATTCCTATGCACGTAGATCGCTCTTCTAGCATGAACTGGCCATCCAACACGAACAACAGTCTCACTTAAAACCTCCTTATGCTCCTCACATGAACGTGAATGCCTCCCTTATTGATCCAAGGGTGAAAACACTAAGGTTTTGGTGTAGGGAAAGGAGAGAAGAAAAGAGGGATTTTGCAAAAGGGAAAAACTTAGAAAAAAAACTAAGGGGGTGCAAAGAGGGGTGGCTTGAGCCCCTCCTCTACTTTTATAGTGCTTAAGATTGGGCCAAGGGCTGGAGTAAATCTCAACCTTTGATCCTATTCTAGGGCTAGTTTCCTTTTTCCAAAAAATTCCACTATCTTTTTTAATTTTCTTCTTTCTTTCTTTTGTTTTAATATGGTTAGCTTAGGTTATATAATGTATTTCATACATACTATATTATATACATATAATATATGACATAGGGAGTCCCACATAAGCTGATTGACCCCCATGGGTTGGCCCCTTTTCTAATTAGCAACTTGTTGTCAACATCCCAAATTTTTCAAAAAATTATGAAATTTCTCTTTTTGCCCCTGGCCCCCATTTTTTGAATAATTAAGTCAGTTTTGATCTAAATTCCATTTATTTCTTCGGTTCACTAGAATCCAAATCTATTTTCTATATCTGACCCAACTTCGGATCTGGATCTGACATCAAAATCCGATTCTGAGTGGTTGCACTTTTGGAGTTGATATTTTTAAACAATATTTTTCAATAAAAACATGGGAAAATCGTCAACCAAAGATATAAAAACCGGCTTTCCACCGAAGTGGCGAGTACGGGTCGAATCCACAGGGGACAGGATATTTCTGAATTAATTCCAAAATAAAACTTTATTAATAAAAACAAAGTTTACAACTATGTCAATGTTTACAAGTTACATTAAATAACATTCTAAACTATGAAAATAAAATAAAATCGGAGGCTAAGTCTTCTGCAGGTCTCCAGGGGCATTTCTGTCTTTTCACATCAAGTGCAGTCGCACATTATCATTGAATTACACCTGTGAACCTGTTCTAACTTAACAACCTACATAATAAAAATACAAAATCTGTAACTAAATTAAGAATTAATCTAAATTACATCTACAACTAATTCTATACTATTTCTAAATTAAACTACAGTTAATGTGAATATCTAAAACTAAAATTATACTAACTAAGTGAACTAACTAAGCTAAATAACTCTAATTACTCTAAATACTGTTAATATACTAACTACAATGTTAGAAAACAGCAAAACTACACGAAATTAGATAAATAGTTAAAAGACTGTTTTGTCCCTAAAGAAGGCAAAAATGGATTCTGACAGCTTTTCGCAAAACGACTGTTTGAGGGGTCAAAAGAATTCCAAATTTGGTCAAATCACTTCTATTCTGTAAAAGACAGATCCAAGAAGCTGACACATTTTACATAAGTGAAAAATACATTTTGGATCTCCAGAACGAAGCGTTTCAAAATCAGGATAATTTGGAAAATCGCAGGACCCAAAATTTTAAAATCAGAAAAAGCTGTTTTCATAATACGCTTAAAAACCAGACCAAATCAACTCGGATCGAGCTGAAATTTGGTCTGCAGACAGTTAACACACCAATGTGGAGAATAGAAAAATAATATCCAGAAAAATAATGAAAAATTCACATGAACTAGCTAGTGCACGATCAGGTAAAAATTAGGGTTTTGGTTCAGTGCACTATTCATCCCTTTGAATCCACATTTGACATTAAAACCTTAAAAGACATGGAAAAACAGTCTGAACTAAACCTATGCTGCTGCTAAACTATAACAAAGGCAATACTTAAGCTAATTACAATAAAAACTAAGAAATTACACAAACCACTACTATTAAGTCTAATCTACACTACTTGTTAAATCTAAGTTAACATAAACTAACTAACTCACTAATTCTAAGTCTACACTATCTAACTGCATTAAACATCTAGCTAAATTAAGTATACTCTAACTAATGTAATTAACTAATGAACTATTTAGTCTAGTGTTAATTCTAACCTACTAAAAACACATACGATCTAATGTTAAGCTAACTAGGGTTAGATAACTACCTAAACTTAACTATGGTTAGTACTAATTAGGGTTAATAACTAATTAAAGTTAACTAAATCTAAGGTTAATTAACTATATAGAGTTAGTCTAACTAGGACTATGGTACGGTTAGGATAACTATGGGCTGGTTAATGAGGGTCGGTTAGACTAATTACCTAACTATGACTAGGGTCGGTTAGGGTAACTAACTAGGGTTAGGTTGACTAGGGTTAGAATACCTACCTACGGTTAGTACTCACTTAACTAGAGTTAGGAGTCTAACTATGGTTAATAGGTGGCGGTTTACAAGGGTTGATTAGGGTTAACTAAGGGTATGGTTAGTCTAACTAACTATGGTTAGATTAGGGTTTAGCTATGGTTAGTAGGGGTTAACTATGGTATTTGGGTTCTAACTAAGGTGGCTAGGGTTTACAAGGGTTGATTAGGGTTAGTAGGATTTAACTAAGGGTCGGTTAAGTTAATTAACTAACTATGATTAACTACCTAAGGTTAGGAATTAATTGACTATCTAGGTTAGTTGACTAGGTTAGTTTCTAACTAAAGTTAGCTAGTTACCTAACTGGACCTACACGACCTCTACAAATTAAAGCTAATAATAATAAATACTAATTACTCTAATTTAGCCTAGTTAATGAAAACTACTAAATACTATCTAGACTAAAATTAAGACAATCTAATATAGTTAATTAACCTAGACTACACGATTTTAGAAAAGCTAATTTATTTCAAACTTACTAAGTTAACCCATATCTAATTAATACTAAATCAACTTAGGCAAGTAGTCAAGAGAGCAATAAATAGGAGAAACACGACTTTTGATAGGATCCAACTCCTCCTCTTCTAGCCTTAATTGCACATTGGGAAAGGTTTGATTTAAAAAACCATCCAGCCCCTTGATTCACACGTTTTTCCATATTGGCATTAAAAGCAAGTCATTTATTTTGAAATCCTTTCCAAAATCACATTCCACGAATTTTTGGGGTTGAATACAATAAATAGCATTCTTAATTAACCTTCCCAATTCGTGTGAACTATTTTAGAAAACCTTTTGAAATTCCAAGCATTAAATCTTCTTTTTGAAAACATTCCCAAAGCATCCCACACGATTTTTGGGGTTGGCTTTAAATGAGTATTTACAAGTTCAAAGCTTCCCAAAATTCGTGTAAATGCTTTTGAAAGGACCTTTGGAATTCCAAAGGGTTTCCATAAAATCGTGTAACTCTCTTTAAAGGGCCTTTGGAATTCCAAAGGGTTTTCAACCTTGAAAAGGTAACTCATTTATAGCTGGATTGGGAAATGAAGCTTTTCCTCTTAATTGCAATTCACGATTTTAGAGGGATTGATCTTCTACCAAAAACGCATTCCAATTCAATGAACTTAATGCCCTTTGACTAAAATAAAAGTACCTAATCTATTCTAATATTAACCTAGCTAAGTTAGGATATATTAACATAATTCAAAGGGTAATAAAGACTAATGAAGCACGAAAATGCATAACTCTCTATTTTACCTCTATACGAAAATTAAAAATATTAAGTTAAGACTAATTTAACCAAAACGAAATTCAAGGAAATAAAAATGCTAATTAACCTATGATTAAATATATTATCAAAACACCAAACATTAACTAATATACTATTTCCTACATAATTTTAACTATATGAAATGAAACACACATTACCTTAAATCTACACTAACACATCAACTAAAATATATGAAACAAATAACTATAATCAAAATCTAAATTATCCTAAATTAACAAACTATTAAAACTAAACTTTTACAACCTTGCTGGACCTCTAATGGTCGACACCCTACATTCGGAGAAGACGACTACACTTACACACAAGACTAAAACAAAAATGTAAACTAATGAAACATCAATAATAAAGTATATTTACACTACCTAATACACGACTAAACTGGAATTTTTATAACTATGAATAACTATAACTAATCTACTTAACATGCTGAAACTTAAATCAAAACAGAAAATGCTAAATTAACAACCTAAGATAATCGGCTAACCTAAATACAAAACAAAAATTCAGAAATGGCAAACGATATTACATGATTAAGACTGACTATAAACGATAACTAAAACACCTTACCAATTTGTCAAAATACATTAAAACAGAAAATGCTACAGCTGATTGAACGACATACCTAAAAACTAGAAAAACAACAATCGATACTTACTTTTATCAAAATCTAAAAACGCCTAAGACATCAAATGACATTTACCCGATTCCTAAAGTACTAAACTCGACTAACACAAGGTATATGGGACTGGGAAACACTGGAAAACACTGACATACAAAAATCTCATTTCAAACACACGCACACCATACTAGATCCAACGTTGGATTAAAAACATCAAACAATTAACTAACCCACACACCTAAACATTCTACGTGCTGGCTTTTGCACGAACAAAAGCTATTCTAAGGCTGACGAAAATACAGAAAAACTCACTCACATAACTCACACACATTCTAGGTTTTAGCTAGAAGAGAAGATAGAAGAAGACCTACCTTTTAGGCGATCCGAAGAGTGGGGGGATGAAGAAGAGCGGACTTTGCTTAGCTTTGCACCGTTCGGGACCTCGTTGATGCTGGAAATACTCCATTGTACCATGTCCTACAGCTGCAACACGTTGGAAATCCACCGAGGATGAAATGTGAACCGATTCTCGATCGGGGGGCGTAGAAGACCGGATGGAGGTAGAGCCGGCCCTTCTCGTTGGAGTGTTTTGCACTTCCACCCAAGAAAAGTGTTTCCCACCTCTGCTGCACCTGAAAAACACAGCACACATAGAGATTAGCCAACATGGAAGCTAAAGAAATGAAAAGATTTGAAAGGGAGACAAGGTAGAAGGCTTGGATCTCAAGCTTTTCTTCATGTCTTCAATGGAGATGGAAGGAGGTGAAGGTTGAGAAGAGGGCTGGAGCTAGAATCGTGCCCCTAGGGCACGAAAACCAAAGCAAAGACAAGGAATGGCTGGGCGTCTCCCCCTCTTTTGACGATTTTGCTTGTTTGGTTTTATTTTAAAAAACAATGTTAAAAACAAAAGAATTGCTGGGCGCCTCTTTCTGCAGGGGGTTTTTGGAAAATATTTTATGAAAAACTCAAATGGGCTGGAGCTGGGTTGAATCCATGTAATTTGACCCAAATCCAGGATCCAAATGGGCGTCTGGATCCAAATCTCTCAAATCGGCTCCGAGGTTTGATCCGCTACACTGTAAATGCCATAATTCCTTCGTTTTAAGTCCGATTTCAATGAAATTCGAACCCAAGCTCTATAATCATATTATGCACCTAAGTGTATGCTTTAAACCTATATATGATGCATTTATGCAGTGAAATTGTATTAATAAAACGTGATATTTATGCATCATCACTGAGCCCCGTTATCCAATTTTCAAATCAAAATTATAAAAATACAAAAATAGTTTTCTGAATGGCTCAAGCAGTTCATCCGATGTCCATTTGGATCCACTGCTCTATATTCTTCCATTCAAGATCCAAAACTTGAATATTTTCTCAAAACTTTGGATCCAGACCCATTTTCTGAAGAAATTTCTGAAAATTAACCCTGTATTCTCAGAAAACCCCTCTTTTGTAAAAATTTCAAGTTTTACAAAATATTTCAAAAACCCTTATTTCTCTCATAGTTTTATAAAGTTTTATTTCAAAAACACAAAAAAAAAATATGGAAACACAAAGAAAAGAACAAAGAAAAAAAATATATAAAAAAGAAAAATTCGGAAAGCGGCTTAACCCCTTTCTTGAAAAAATTCGTAGTTAAACACCCTTTTTGAAAAACCTTGTAAATAACAAACCATTATTTTGAAAATTTTCAGAAGATAGAGGGACCTGTTTTGAAAAGTTTCTAACAATTTTCCGTTATATATACGAGCTGAGGGAGCCCCTTCTCCATCATCCATCTTCTACCCCTCCATATGCTCCCGTCTCCTTCACGATTCATTTTTCACCTCTCCCCTTCTCCTTCTCAATGATCCGTCTCCACCCCATCATCGCATTTCCCCTCGATTCCATCTCATTTTCCCTCTTCTTCACATTTCCTTTGGTTCTGCCCATTCAACAGAAGGAGGTCAATCACCCCCATGCAGTTACAGGTAAGCTACCATCCTCTTCCTCTTTCGATTTCTTGTCGAAATTCTTTCCCTATCTTACTATATTTCAAAGTTTTAATGGTATCCGACTTCATTTTTTATCACAATGCATCAACAACATGATCGATCTGCATATAGCAGGATCGATCCACCCATTGCAACATTAACGAAATTTCACATTCCAACACTATTTTCTTTTTTTCTTATGTTCGTTTTCCCTTTCTTCTGTGCCTTTTCTAAAAAATCTTCAATTACAACTCTTCCTTGTTTTTGTTTTCATTATTTTTGTTCTTCATCAAAGCATCTTGAAGCACAATCTGGAAGATCGGGCTGCATAATGTCAGCATCGACCTAGGCGTGCAACATCATCAGGAATGCTTGCATTCCAACATTTCTTTATTTTTTTTATTGAATCTCGATGGTTTACATATTTATTTGAGTTAAACCGATGCTTTGATCAACGTACTTTTTTTTTATTTCTGATTTTTCATTTCATCCATTTCATGTTGGATTTGATTTCCTATTTTTAGTTTAATCGTCTGTCTACTTTTGATTTCCTATCTTGATAGCGTCCGATTGCATCTCGTCCCCCCCCCCCTCCCCCGAATTTTCATCGTAACACACAGCCATGCCTTGCTGTAGCATGAGTCTGTATTTTTCATTTCTTTAAACCTTCAGATTATTGTTTATTTTGAAAATCCCTTTTGAGTCGTTGTTAATTCCATTTACCATTGTTATTTTTTGTACTTCTTTATTGATTTTATTTGGTTTTTCCTTTCATGCACCGCGTATAACAGATGGCCTTGCTTGGTTGTAATCCTTTCCTGAAATTTCGCTGCAAGCACAAGTTTGTGCCTTGCTATGGCATACACGCATGCCTTGGTCCAATGTCTGTCTCCTGGAATATCTTCATTATTTGTATCCATCTACTGTGTCCCGCATATGCTAGCATTAGGCTTTTATTACTGTATCAAGTGAGATCTGGTCTTCGATCATGGCTCCCTCCTGAATTTACGCAGCAAACATTTTCAATATTTGTATTTCTCTGCAAGTTCTTTATTCATGATTGCCATAATATTACATTAGGATCTAATGTTCTGTTCATACTTAGTAAAACTTCGATATGTGCTTGGTGCTAAAAAAAAATGGATTCATGTTTAATTTGATGAAAGCGAAACTGAATTCTAGTCCACTCCTCTGAAACAAGGTGCTAGTTCCTTCACGTTTGATTTTATCATGACATCTAGATTATTATTCTTGCATATTTTGCATAAACACCTTGTGTTTATCATAATTACTTCTATATTGAATTCAATCACGATGGTTCATTCAAGAAGTATGGTTTGATCATCTTCCTGATTCGTCTGGTATCGCTGATTGCTCTGATTTTCGACATAAAGTCGAAGTGACTGTAGCATTAACCTGAGCCTCCAAATGTAAGTGCATTGTAACACAAGTCTGTTGGTGTATCATCTTAGCACTTCGTTCCAGCATTTTAGGCACTGCCTCTTCTAATCCTTTTTGAATTAATAAGCCCTACCTCACATGTCAATTCTAACCTGGTGGCATTGGAGCGCCAAGTTATTCAGTAATGTAGGGTACCAAAGTTTTCAAATTGCTGTCCACAGGAAGTCGAAAATGAGATCATTGAGAGGCTAAAGGAATTTCTCTTTCCCATGTGATTTGTTTGTCAAGTTGCGTGAGGATGAGGTGGAACTGCATCCGGTTGGACTCACTACACATACCTTTACATTCCAAATTCATTGACTGTCCCTTTTTTTTTTTCTTAATCATTTACCATCTTCACTGATTCGCCTATGGTCTTCATCAGTTTATTTTGATTCATTTGTTTAGTTCACTTGTTGATTCATTTGCTTGATTCATTGGTTGTTTGTCTAAATTATCGATTCACTTGCTCACTGATCCAATCCCTGCAATCTGATTGACCAATGCTCTTCATCAGAATGTACCACTCTTGATCCATTTGATCTAAGTAAATTTACAGAATCTGAAGCCTCGTTTCAAGCCCAAATGGCTATAAAATGGGGACTACCAGATTGATTGTATGAGGGAGGAACAATGTCTGTAACTCAGTGTTCTGACCCCTCCAACTGGTAGGGGATCTTTCCAAATTTGTTGTGCATAGCAGCACACTCAAGTTGGGAGTGTGAATTCTTGCGTATATGGTTGCTTGTTCGTGGATCACCATGCAATAGAATGTTCGATGGAATATTTGATACAAAATTATTGCCTAAACTAAGGTTTTTCTGGCAAAGCAAAGCAACATGTACCCCATTCTTCATTCCCCTTACACCTTTGCTTTTCTGTGTTTTGACTCCTCTTTGTCCATCTCCTCTGAATTCTAGCACTTCTGTTTATGAATAGTTTGCTTGATCTAATACAAATTCCTGTTTTGCTGTAAGATTTTATTTCATTTATTAGAAAATTTATTAGGACCCAATGTGAAGATGCTAGTATTGCTATTGAAAATTGAGCTGGTACATCATCCGTTGTTTATACTACTGCCACAACTTCATATAGTACCTTCATCTCCCTATGCACTCACTCCAATAGTTGCACACTTTCATTTGCACCACTGTCACAACAATTTCCAACCTTCTGCTTCCTTGCAACCTTTATATTGTTTGTTATTTACAATAATCTTTTTATCCTTGTATATTTCTTGTAAACACATGATATTCATTTTGTAAAGTGATTAATGTTGGATAGTTTGGCCTATTAATGTTGAATTGCCAGGGTTAAGTTAACACTGATGAAAATCATGTTGGCCATGTAGCATACTCTATAAAACCCTCTCTTGAAACCAATCTGCATATTCATACTTATAGTTTCTTATGATTCTTAATGTCGGATGCGAACCAAAAGCTGGGTGAAGAGGGCCTCCTTCATGATAAAAATAAAACTTTGTTGATTCTTCTATGATTGTAGATCTTTTTTTTAGAATTCTGAGGATGCTACATATTGGTCGGAATCAGTTTGTGATATCATGTGCTCTCAAGGTGAATAGTCTCTTGCAGAATCTAGGTTGATATCAAATTATTGAGAGTGGGCATAGGTCATTTACCTGTTTTATATATATTGTTTGAGGTTTATATGCTGTGTATTATCTTCATTACCCCCCTCCCTGTATGTTGGTCAATCTTTGGTACGCATGTCATTATGTTGGCATAATTAATTTATATGTAAGTACTGGCACTGAGGACAACCCCACACCTATCAAATCCATCTTCACAACCCATTCACAACACCACATCAATGTATTACCTGTTACACTACCCGCCACCTGCACTGCATCTCCCACAGTGTGCACACACACTGTGTGCATACTCCACCACTTCTAGCACATCACCAATGTGCACAGCTCCTGCACTTTTTTCATATATATCATTGCTCTCTGCACTTAATATTCACACTTCATCACTATTCACCTAACCTTAGCTTCTCACCACTTGCACTTACCTATAGCCTCACCTCCTGCAACACATCACCTTCCACCTGTCATTTAAGCTTTCAACACCACTAATTACACATACAACACATTCCTACTCTATGACATCCATGGCCATGAGCATCCTACTATATGCATCCCAACATGTGTCTCCTCATTAAGGTAGTACACTACATCAATATTTTAGTGTTCATTCTATTGTTAGTATAGGATTTGACCCAAGCACTTAATATCCATTCTCATTATTAGATTAGGATATCACATGTATATGTTAGCATTCATTTTCTCAGTTGTTAGTATATTACACATGCATTCCGACACATGTTTTCTCACCATCATAATGCATTGCATATGCATTTTTATGCATGTGTTCTCATTAGCATTTAGATATCATCAGATGCCTTCTAGTTTCAATGTAACCCTTGAATTTCCTTTCATATCTTGTATTTCGCTTTATGCTAATTCTGTTTTACAGAAATTATGCAGAAATTGTTGAATTCCTTTTTAGACTTAGGATTTTATCATTTTAATTTCAATTTCAATGATGTAATAGCTAGACATTAATGAGAATCTTTATTTTCTAGTTTAGAATAGAATGTATGAGCATGTAAATATCATTAATTACCTGTTTCATATTATTTTCCTTTTATTTCAAAAATCTACAATGGTGAAACATGAATGGCACGTGCACCATTCTAATAAGGGGTAATTAATCCTAAGTAAACGATTCACATTTATGGCCATAGTCAAAATGTGAACAATACTTAGGATTTTTATCTTTTATGGAATAACATTTGATCCACACTTGGGTCTCTTTTTGAAAATCATCATATTTTTTTGAAATTTTCTTCCTTTATCAGACTTTGACATGTAAATTGACTTAAAATATATTCATGGCCATAGTCAGGATATATGGAGGGTTAATTTCATTTCAAATCCTATAAAGGCACCAAAAATATATTTTATTCTTTATCAGAATTACGATACAGATTATATTATAATACATCTGTGACCATAGTCTTGAATGTATTATAATATTAATCTTATTTTAATTCTCTTAAAGAATGAAATATGCTTTTCAAATACAATTTTCAAATTCTTTTCAAATCATGCATCATTTAGGATAGAATTATATTTTCCAAATTATTTCAAGTTATCTTAAAAAATCCAAGTGATTTTGAGATAAATTTCTAAATGTTTTTCTCATTTCTCAAATCAATCTCCAATTCTTATTTATAAATACATTTTTTTATTCTCAATTCTATCTTATTTCAAAATTCAAACTTCAATATTCCAATTTTAAAGTTCAATCCAACTATTGAAATTTCAAAGTTCATCCCCAAGTTCAAAATTCAATTTCCAAACCAAATCCAATTTCAAAGTTCAATTCAACTTTGAAAGTTCAAATTCATTTCCAAGTTCAAAATTCAATTTCAAAATCAATTCAATATTCCAAATCAAATTTCAAAGTTCAACTCAAACTTTGAAATTCCAAATTCATTTCCCAATTCAAGATTCAATTTCAAAATCAATTCAATATTCCAGATCCAATTTCAAAGTTCAATTCAACTTTGGAATTTCAAATTCATTTCTAAATTTAAGATTCAATTTCCAAAACCAAATCAAATTTCAAAGTTCATTTCAACTTTGGAATTCCAAATTCATTTCCAAGTTCCAGATTCAATTCCAAAATCAATTCAATATTCCGGATCCAGTTTTAAAATTCAAATCAACTTTGAAATTCCAAATTCAAATATAAATTCTATTTCCAATGAAAATTTCAAATCTCTAAATCCTTTTTCTATTTTCAAGTTCAATTTCAATTTCAATTTCAGATCATAAATTCAATATCAAATTCAAAATTCATTTCAAATTCAATTCCAAATTCCAGATTTTGAATTCAAATCCATTTCCAAATCCAATTCTATCTTGATTTCTCAAATCCAATTCCATTTTCAAAATCCATCATGATTCTTCAAATCCAATTTCAAATTTGAATTCTCTTTCCAATTCCAGAATTCAATCCCATCTTGATTTTCAACTCCAAATTCAATTCCCAAATCTATTTCCCATTTCTAAATCAAAATTCAATTTCAAAATCAAATTCAAAGTTTCAAATTGAATTTCCAATTCAATTCCCAAAATCCAAAGTATTAGTTCAAATATCAAAATTCAAAGGTCTAATCTCTATTTCAAAATCAGAAATCGATTTTTGAACTCCAGAATCAGATTTCATTCAGACTCCAAGTTTGAAATCTTAAAATCAATATTTTCTCTCAATTTATCAATTCCAAGATTCTAAACCCAGTCTTTCGCCTTCAATTCAAATCCTAACCCATTTTCCAATCTCTGATTATTCCAAGACTTAGAACTTCAAGTCTCTTCTTTCAAATCTATTTCAAGTCCAAAGTCTAGATTCAAAGTTTAACCTTTCTAAATCAATTTCAACTTTGTAAACCATTTTCTTCAAAATGTTTTCAAACTTGTTTCAAAATCACTTGAAAAATCTCAAAATTTTTGAACTATTCTTCTCAAAAGCATACATCTTTTCATTTGCATTGCACATGCATGATTTTTTATGCATTTTAAACTTAGAATAATTATTTAGACAATATTTAGGCAAAGCAAAAGGCATTTATTCAATCCTTGATTCAATTACCCCTGGTAAAGGCGCCAGGAACGGTTGAACCTCATACCAACGAGCAAATCCCGTCTCTCCATTTTTCTCGCAAATTTTAAAAAACGGAGGTGAATAATTTTCAAAATATTTTCAAATAAAAGTCAAGTGAGACCTTGCAAAAGAGTTCATCTTTTCTTTCTTTCTTTCTCTTCTCTCTTCTTTCTTTTCTTTTTCCCCTTCAAAAGGGAAAAAGGGTAGAAAGGAAAGAGAAAGAGAGAAAAAAGGAAAAGAAAATTTTTTGCAATAATCACAGAAGTGGTGACCGTGATGGGACTCGTCTTCGTCCAGTTGAATCTATGCCTTTGCTTTGCTTTGATATTGTTGTTACGGCAATGAAGCCATACATGATACTTCAAGTACAAGGTTTTGATGATGAGCAAGTGGAATCAACTACATTTCAGCTAAGGCTATGAAGAAATTAAAGAATTCGATGAAGAATCTTTGAAGACTAGTGTGCAAATGTTTAATTCATTAAAAGTCTTAGATTCTTGTAAGAGCCTTACTTAGAGTGCATATTTAGGTTGCATTTCACCTTAAAAGTCTTTAGAAAAACTTTTCTAAAAGAAACCCTCTTGAAAATCTTTTTAAAAAACTCTTTTCTTAAATTTTCATGTTTATTAGTCGACCAATCGACTTACCAGTCGACTAATTCTTTCGCGCCATATTTTCTAAAAAGTCATTTTTGTCAAATTAATCGACCGAAGGTTTTATCAGTCGACTGGACAGAATGTCTGTTTTCTGGAAAATTAGCAGCAGTTGACTAATGGTTTTATCAGTCGACTGAACAGAACATGTGTTTTCTGAAAATTTAGCAGCAGTCGACTAATACTTTTATCAGTCGACCGAACAGAATGTTTGTTTTTCAGAAGATTTTAGCAGCAGTTGACTGAAAGGTTTTTCAGTCTACTGATGATATTATCAGTCGACTAATTTTTCTCTAGTCGACTAAGTTTCAAAAGTTCAGATTTTCAAATGACTCGATTAACAGATCAGTCGACCGACGATAACTGTCAGTCTACTAATAACTAACTATTAGTCGACTAACTGATGTTTCAGTCGACTAATTTTGCTGTTTTCCTGAAACTTCAAAAAGGCGTGTCTTTTCATTTTTCAAGTGTTTTGATCGTTCAAAATGAACTGTTTTGACACCCTTTCATACTCTCAACGTATGGAATCTTTCAACTATAAATATGAGTGCATTTTTCACTCAAAACAACAAGAATTCAATCGATTTGAATCATTTACTTATTGTTTTTCACTCCTATTCATTCAAGTATTTGTTTTCTCACTCACTTGATATTTTCACTTTAGTTTTTCACTCAAATCACTTTAAGAGATAGTGAATTCGTGAGTAGAGTATTTCAACAACCTCAAAAGCCAATTGCATCTCATTTGCATTCAAAAGAAAGGCTCATAGGTTGTATTGTAAGTTGTTATTTCTTTTTTGTAAAGAGAAGGACTCCTTGGTTTAAAGGAGTTGTTTGCTTTCAGTAGGGTTGTTACTGAAGTGTGACCGGTTTTGATCTGTGTGATCTTGTAGTTAACAAGGTTGATAGTGGAAATCTCAAGCGGGTTTTGCTTGGGGACTGAATGTAGGCCGGGTTAGACCGAACCAGGATAAAATCTTGTATTCTTTGTGTGTTTGCTTTTCGATTTGCAAAATCCTTCAATATTTCGCAGACAATTTTTAAAAGCACTATTCACCCCCCTCTAGTGCTCGTTGCCTCGATCCTAGTGCACTTTCATTTGGTATCAGAGCGCAGGTTTGCTATTACTTTGATTTGACCATCATCTAGCATGGCAATTACAACATCTATTCACAAAGAAGGAAGCTCCTCTGTTCGTCCTCCTCTCTTCGACGGAACAAACTATAGATACTGGAAAGTAAGAATGACAATATTCTTGCAATCCATGGATCTCGAAATCTGGAGAGTTATTTCAGAAAAGTACCAAACTCCATCAACTGATTTCAACCAATGGACTGATGATGAAAAGAAGACTGCTTCACTGAATGCCAAAGCCATGAATGCATTGTACTGTGCCGTTGACAAGGTAGACTTCAATCGCATCTCTCAATGCTCTACAACAAATGAAATATGGCATACTCTTCTCGTGACTCACGAAGGTACGTCAAAGGTAAAGAAATCTAAAATTGCTTCTTAAGTTCATAAATTTGAATTGTTCAAAATGAAGCAAAATGAATCTATATTGGACATGGTAACTAGAATAACCGATATAACTAACACTTTGAAATCCCTTGGAAAAGAATATTCACAAGTGGATTTAGTCAGAAAGATTCTAAGGTGTTTAACTCCTGAATGGGAGAGAAAAACCACTGCTATTGAAGAAGCAAATGATCTTAACACTCTCACTCTTGAAGATTTGGTTGGTAACCTTATGGCATATGAAGTCCAACTTCAAGACAGACAAGAAGAAGAGCCCAAGAAGAAATCTCTTGCTTTTAAGGCTACTTCTGACTCAGAAAATTCAGAAGAAGATGAAGATGAAGATATTGCCCTCATCACAAGGCAATTCAGAAGATTCATCAAAAAGGGAAGATTTCAAAGAAAGGTAAAGAAAGCAGATTCTTCCAATCCCAATGAAGTCAAATGCTTTAACTGCAAAAAGGCAGGACATATCAAGAAAGATTGTCCTCTTCTCAAAATCAAGCCCAAGGACCAATTTAAGAAGAAAAAGGTATTTCAAGCATGTTGGGATGATAGTGACTCCTCTTTCGATGAAGAATCAAATGAAGAAGTTGCTAACATGTGTTTTATAGCAAAAAAAGATTCGGTAAGTCAATTTGACTATGATGAATTATTTGAAGCATTCAATGATTTATATGCTAAATTTAAGAGTCTAAGTTCTAAAAATAAAGAGTTAAAAACTGAAAATTTAACTCTTGGCTTTCAAAATAAAGTGTTACTTCAAGAGATAGAAGATCTCAAGAAGGAAAACTCTTGCCAAGCATTTGAGATAAAAGAAGTTGGAGTTAGAACCAATCTCTTACAAAAAGAAATATCTAGTCTAAAAGAAAAATCAAATGATCTTCTTTCCATAGTGACCAAATTCATAAATGGTCAAGATAATCTAGAAAAACTTCTTGATTCTCAAAGATGCTCGGTTAATAAAACTGGATTGGGATATATCTTCTTTGATACTTAAAATAGACCAAACTATGTGGTGAAAAATCAAAGACATTATTCTCAACCATTTGTTCATAGAACTAAACTTTCTAGTTCTAATAGAAATGCATCTAATCATGGAAACTATAATGCTTATTATTCCAGACATGATTATCCTAGACATGATTATTCTAGACATGATAAATCCTTTTATAGAAAGAATATTTATTATCAAAGGAAACCAAAATCCAAATGGATATGGGTTCCTAAGACTAACTCTCATGGACCCGAAAATAGAAAGGGGTCAAATGCTCTGTTTTCTAATTTTGTTGTAGGTACACAACATAAGGAGCAAATGGATATTGGACAACGGCTGTTCCAAACATATGACTGGAAGGCCGGAGTTATTTTCCACCCTTCAAAATAAGGATGGAGGAACCGTCACCTTTGGTGACAATAACAAGGGAAAAGTAATAGGTATTGGTAATATTGGTAATCCAAAATTTTCCTTGATAGAAAATGTTCTTTTAGTAGATGGTTTAATGCATAATTTAATATCTATTAGTCAATTATGTGATAAAGGTTTTCATGTTTCTTTTGAAAATGATTTATGCTTAATTTCTGATTTTCAATCTAAAAAGATCATTTTTAAAGGTAAAAGAAGGAACAATGTGTATGAACTATATCTAGATGAATTACCCACTTTTAATGAAAAATGTCTTATTGTTTCAAATGAAATTCAATGGTTATGGTAGAAGAGACTTGGACATGTTAACTTTAAAATTATTTCAAAGTTATCCAAGAATGATCTTGTAAGAGGCCTACCTAGAATACCATATAAGAAAGATCACTTATGTGATGCTTGCCAAAGGGGTAAACAAATCAAGAGTTCTTTTAAAGCAAAAGATATAGTTTCAACAAAACGTCCTCTTGAACTTTTACATTTAGATCTATTTGGACCATCTAGAATTCAAAGTTTGAATGGTAGCAAGTATGCTTTTGTTATAGTAGATGATTATTCTCGGTTTACATGGGTAATTTTTCTAAAAAGCAAAAGTGATGCTTTTTCGGAATTTTCTAAACTTTGTAGAAGAATTACAAATGAAAAAGCTACATCTATTATTAAAACTCGTAGTGATCATGGTGGTGAATTTGAAAATGAATCTTTTCTAAAGTTTTGTGATTTACATGGTATATCTCACAACTTTGCTTTTCCTAGAGCGGCTCCACAAAATGGAGTTGTTGAAAGAAAGAATAGAACTTTGCAAGAATGTGCTAGAACCATGCTTCAAGATAAAAATTTATCAAAATACTTTTGGGCTGAAGCAATTAATACAACATGTTATATTCTAAACCGTGTTCTTATTCGACCAATTTTACATAAAACATGTTTTGAATTGTATTATGATCGTATACCAAAGATCTCATATTTCAAAATTTTTGGTAGTAAATGTTTCTTGTTAAATACCAAAGATAATCTTGATAAGTTTGATTCAAAATCAGATGAATCAATATTTCTTGGATATTCGTCTAGAAGTAAAGCTTATCGTATTTTCAATAAAAGAACATCTTGTATTGAAGAATCTTTACATGTTGCATTTGATGAGAATTGTGATAAGGTTATACCTCTAAGCGAAGGAGAAGAAGTAATACTTCAAGAAGGACCCTTGATAGAGAGTACTTCTCAAGAAAATATTCCTCTTCAACTGGTTTGGAAAGAAGTTCCTAATCATCCACATGAACAAGTTATTGGTGAAATAAAGAGTGGTGTCCAAACTAGAAGGCAATTAGAAAAATATATTGCAAATGTTGCTTTCATATCTAAATTAGAACCAAAGAATATCAATGAGGCTTGTGATGATGAATTTTGGCTTTTGGCCATGTCTAAAGAACTTAACCAATTTACTAGGAATGATGTTTGGGATCTAGTTGATAGACCAAAGGATCATCCAGTAATTGGAACAAGATGGGTCTTCCGAAATAAGCTGGACGAAAATGGTGAAGTCATTTGTAACAAAGCAAGGCTAGTAGCACAAGGCTATAATCAAGAAGAAGGCATAGATTTTGATGAAACCTATGCACCAGTGGCTGGATTAGAGTCAATTCGAATGATGCTTGCTTTTGCTAGTTACATGAACTTCAAGTTATATCAAATTGATGTTAAGAGTGCATTCTTAAATGGACACATCAATGAAGAAGTTAATGTAGAGCAACCTCCAGGCTTTGAAAATGAGAAATATCCAGAAAAAGTCTACAAATTGAAAAGAGCTTTGTATGGACTCAAACAAGCACCAAGAGCGTGGTATGAAAGACTACGAAATTTTCTAGAACAATCTATTTTTTCCATTGGTCGGGAAGAGTTTGAAATGAGCTTGATGGGCGAATTAAACTACTTCCTTGGACTTCAAATAAAGCAAACTGAAGAAGGAATCTTCATCAATCAGGCTAAGTATACAAAAGAACTTCTCAAGAGATTTGGGATGGACTCATCAAAATCAAGAAGGAATCCTATGAGTACAACTACTTCTCTTGATAAAGATGAAAATGGTAAAAGTGTAGATACTAAGCTCTACAGATGTATGATCGGATCTCTATTATACTTAACTGCTAGTCGACCTGATATTATGTTTAGTGTGTGTATGTGTACAAGATTTCAAGCTAATCCAAAGGAATCTCATTTAACTGCTGTAAAACAAATTCTTCGTTATTTGAAAGATACTTCAAATTTCGGTTTGTTTTACCCAAAATCATCTTCCTTTGATTTAGTTTCATATAGTGATGCAGATTTTGCAGGAAGTAAATCTGATCGCAAGAGTACCAGTGGAACTTGTCATTTCTTAAGAAATTCCTTAGTCTCTTGGTTTAGTAAAAAGCAAAATTCAGTATCACTCTCAACAACTGAAGCTGAATATACAGCGGCTAGTTTAGCATGTTCACAAGTACTTTGGATGAAACAAACCTTAAAAGATTTCGGTTTGAATTACTCCACAATAACTATTTATTGTGATAACACTAGTGCTATAAATCTTTCGAAAAATCCTATTCAACACTCAAGAACTAAGCATATTGAAGTTAGACATCATTTTTTAAGAGATCATGTGTTAAAAGGAGATATTTCGTTAAATTTTATTTCCACTAAAGAACAACATGCCGATATCTTCACTAAACCTCTTAAGAATGAAGATTTTATGAGAATTAGGAGAGAACTAGGTATTTGCTCATTTTTAGATTTGTAAAAATGTTGTTTTTTAAACAAAATCTCAAAATCGCACTTTATTAGTCGATCGATAAAATTCTAGTCGACTGATGTTTTAGAATTTTAGAATGAATCGCACCCTATTAGTCGACCGATATATTTCTAGTCGACTGATGATATTTTTAGAATGAGTCGCATATTTTTTAGTCGACCAATAAAGTTTTAGTCGACTAAAATTTTTAAAAAAAATTTAATGAAGGGACCCGATACCCCTTGAATTTTTTTTTACTCGTTCTTTTTAAAATAGGCATCGTTTCACTTCGTTTTCGTACCTTTTCATTTTTCTTAAAAACAAAACCCTTAAAACAAAAACCCTCTTTCTCTTTTGCCTCTCTCTTTTCCGAAAAACCCTCGGAGTGTCGTTCGATCCCATCTTCGTCGGGATTTTCTTGCTGTGACAAGGAGACGCCGGAGTCTTCTGGCCGTGATCTTGAAACGTCAGAATCCTCTTGCAGTAACTGACGCATCTTCAAAACACGCCGAAACTCTCTTGCCGTGATAGTGTATTTTCCGCCATTGCCAGAATCCCCTTGTGGCCGACTTCACACTCGTCATCAGCCATCGTGTCCTCCTCTGTTTTTGTTTCACAACGCCGGACAGCATTCGCCTTCTGCCGGACATCGTTTGGAAGCCGACATTTTTTTTGTAAATCTGTTTTTAATCATGCCTCGTACGAAGTCTGCATCTGCAAAAGGTTTAGGTTCTCCTCCTCCTACACCTATTTCAAGACATGGTTTTTCACTCAGATTACTCCGAAATCCTCTTTTATATGATACTTTTGGATCAATTTCTGCACTACCTATTTTACCATGCCGAAATGTTCTATTTCACTTATTTTCTCGTTACACATAAGAGAATTATTTCCTGGAATTTCACATCTTTTTGATGCTTGTGCAGATACTCTTCACTATCCTTTTCTTATTCACTTGTTTTACACAAATCTACAAATGGATCATGAAACTGGAATTATTTCCTCTCTTGTTCGTGATGTTGAAATCGAGTTTGATTCGAAACTACTTAGAGAAATTCTTGAAATTCCACCTTCAGACACTCTTTTCAACACTATTGAATTAAATGATGAAAGAGTTTTTGAACAAATTCTTCTTCCAGGTGCACCTCACTGCCCTCCTTTCAAAAATACTAATCTTCAAACTCGTGCATGCATTGTTGGACAAATCCTTGCCCATAATGTTCTACCTAAAACTGGTTCTTTTGATTATTATTCCACAGATCTTTCTACGGCTCTTTATGTTTTATTTGGAAATATTTCTGTCAACTGGGCCAATGTGTATTTTACAAATTTGTGGAAACAAAAACCATTTCTTCCTTTTTCCTCTCTTGTTCGTAATCTTCAAATTTGTTGTCTTTTAACTCGTATTTTTAGACATTTCAAAGTTCTCTTAACAAATGAAAATATATTGAGCAAAAAGAGTTCTTTGATCAAACAATTTTTAAAAGAATGAAAATTAAATATCTGCCACCTTTAAATGTTGATCAAATTGAACCATCTGATCCTACAGAACCATCTATTTCTAAACCTTCACCTTCTGCAACACCTTCATCACATGCAAAAAGAAAGAAATTTTCTACAAGTCAAGACAATGATGAAGTTATGCAGAGACTGGAAGCTTTGGAGCTGCATCAACACACTTTTCGTGAAGATGTGACTCAACAACTATCTTCGATTCAGAAAGAGATTACTTCAATCAAGGATTTGCGCAACTCACTTTTCTGATCTTTGTTGTCTAAACTTTCATACTTTATGGGTTGTAATATTTTAAACTTGTATCGTTATTTTTCTTATGCTATTTCTGCCCTTACTCTTTTTGATTCTGACAAAGGGGGAGAAAAAGATAAAAGATCTTGCATTAAATTGAATTTGCAGGAGATCTTGCATGAGAAAAATCTCATATGGAGAAAAAGATAAAATGCATGAAGTAATGATAAATGGAAATGCAAACCAATCAATATGTGATATATGTGCTTTGAAAGTACTAACTTTTAATGTTTTGCAGCATATTGATAGGGGGAGTAAAATCTCCATCTATGCATCTAAATGCTTTATCTTTGATTAAGTTTGTCATCATCAAAAAAGGGGAGATTGTTACGACAATGAAGCCATACATGATACTTCAAGTACAAGGTTTTGATGATGAGTAAGTGGAATTAACTGCATTTCAGCTAAGGTTATGAAGAAATTGAAGAATTCGATGAAGAATCTTTGAAGACTAGTGTGCAAATGTTTAATTCATTAAAAGTCTTAGATTCTTGTAAGAGCCTTACTTAGAGTGCATATTTAGGTTGCATTTCACCTTAAAAGTCTTTAGAAAAACTTTTCTAAAAGAAACCCTCTTGAAAATCTTTTTAGAAAACTCTTTTCTTAAATTTTCATGTTTATTAGTCGACCAATCGACTTACCAGTCGACTAATTTTTTCGCGCCATATTTTCTAAAAAGTCATTTTTGTCAAATTAGTCGACCGAAGGTTTTATCAGTCGATTGGACAGAATGTATGTTTTCTGGAAAATTAGCAGCAGTCGACTAATGGTTTTATCAGTCAACTGAACAGAACATGTGTTTTCTGAAAATTTAGCAGCAGTCGACTAATGCTTTTATCAGTCGACCGAACAGAATGTTTGTTTTTCAGAAGATTTTAGCAGCAGTTGACTGAAAGGTTTTTCAGTCTCCTGATGATATTATCAGTCGACTAATTTTTCTCTAGTCGACTAAGTTTCAAAAGTTCAGATTTTCAAACGGCTCGATTAACAGATCAGTCGATCGACGATAACTGTCAGTCTACTAATAACTAACTATTAGTCGACTAACTGATGTTTCAGTCGACTAATTTTGCCGTTTTCCTGAAACTTCAAAAAGGCGTGTCTTTTCATTTTTCAAGCATTTTGATCGTTCAAAATGGACTGTTTTCACACCCTTTCATACTCTCAACGTATGGAATCTTTCAACTATAAATATGAGTGCATTTTACACTCAAAACAACAAGAATTCAATCGATTTGAATCATTTACTTATTGTTTTTCACTCCAATTCATTCAAGTATTTATTTTCTCACTCACTTGATATTTTCACTTCAGTTTTTCACTAAAATCACTTTAAGAGATAGTGAATTCGTGAGTAGAGTATTTCAACAACCTCAAAAGCCAATTTCATTTCATTTACATTCAAAAGAAATGCTCATAGGTTGTATTGTAAGTTGTTATTTCTTTTTTGTAAAGAGAAGGACTCCTTGGTTTAAAGGAGTTGTTTGCTTTCAGTATGGTTGTTACTGAAAGTGGGACCGGTTTTGGTCTGTGTGATCTTGTAGTTAACAAGGTTGATAGTGGAAATCTCAAGCGGGTTTTGCTTGGGGACTAGATTTAGGTCGGGTTAGACTGAACCAGGATAAAATCTTGTGTTCTTTGTGTGTTTGCTTTTTGATTTGCAAAATCCATCAATATTCCGCAGACAATTTTTAAAAGCACTATTCACCCCCCTCTAGTGCTCGTTGCCTCGATCCTAGTGCACTTTCAATTGTCTAAGTCTTTATTCTTCAAATGTCAGCTTCATTTTCTTGCAAAACCTTAGGAGCCTAGACTTTGTCCTAGCTGACATAATGCATATAAGATTTAAGTATGGTTTGGTAGGACCATATTGAGAAGATTTATGCATGTTCACTTAGACTTAGGTCTGAAATACAACTTTCCTCAATTCTAGGGATTGAATGCAAACAATGTATGCAAGTTTGTGCTTATTTATGATTTTCAAAATCTATTTCTTTAGGATTTTGCATTAGAAACATCTGATTTGTCGCATGTTGAACATGTTTTCAAAAACATCCCTACCTATATTGTCTCGGTCTTCACGTTGTTGGGATGTCTCACTAAGCCATAGTTTGGGAGAGAGCCTCACAACTGGACCACTTATTTGGGTTAACACTCCCCTACCACGTACTTAAGGGTCATAGTCCAAAGTATATCGGTAGGCACTCAAGGATGTTGGGAAGCCATTACCTTAGAACTGAAAAAATATTTCTATGCCACGTACTTCAAGCTTCGGCTTGAGTATATCAGTGTATCTTGATTAGAATCAGATGATCTAAACCTAGAGTTAGGATTAAGATCCTACAATCCTTTTCAAACATTGCATTTAGAGTCAACTTTTAGAGAGTGTTATTCTGTGCATAATTGCTTGTATAATTTTGCTTCTTTTGTGGATATTATCTTATAAATCCTTATTTACTTCACCTTTTCAAAACTCTGGATATTTACTTCCAAATTTTCTCTATTTTTCAAAATCCAGGTTATATACTTCTATTTCTTTATTCCTCCAGAATAAATTTTCTTAAACCCTGAATATCTTTTCAAGATTTTTCTATATTTTTCAAAATCTAGATATATATTTCTCCCTCCATATTTCTTCAGAATTATTTTTTAAAAACCTAGATGTTCGTTTTGAAGTCTTCTTCTAGTTTTTGAAGTCCAGGTGTATTTTTCTTTTCTTCTTCTGATTTCTTCAATTCTTTTGATTCTGCCTGCAATTTTTCAAA
The DNA here is from genome assembly GCF_984573655.1 of Nuphar pumila. Taxonomy (NCBI): domain Eukaryota; kingdom Viridiplantae; phylum Streptophyta; class Magnoliopsida; order Nymphaeales; family Nymphaeaceae; genus Nuphar; species Nuphar pumila. The sequence continues at coordinate 58,168,345 of NC_143251.1, read as the reverse complement.
TTTCAAATCTTGCCATCTATTTTCAAACTTTTTTCTTCCTATCTTTCAGTATATCTTTTGATTCTATTCTTTGCCTTTTCGAAGTGAAATCTCTTTTGTCAAGAAATGTCCTTTTCAAAATGGCATTTGTTCATATTCTAGTTGTTTATTCCCTCTCACGGAGTAACAACGCAATTGTCGCAATTTCTGTGGCAACCCAATCTCTGGTAATGGGATATCATTTTTCAAAATTATCAATTTGATTCCTTCCTTTGTCGAAATTTCTCCCAAAATTATTTTTTCTAAATATCTCATTTGTAAGTTCTCCTATTTTCTCAAATAGCTCTTTATTATTCTTCTTTCCCAATTATACTGGGGCATTTTTTTATTTTTTCATGAAGATTCATTTTTCAAAAAACCTTGTATGCAAGCAGGATCAAATAAAATCTTTCGTCAACAATTTCTCATCAATTCTTCATCAATTAACAATAATTCTCATCAATCTTCATTTCCCACACAGGTTAAGGGATAAACCTGAACCTCAACCTTCGAGGTATTTCCTTCTTCCGTCTCAAGTTAAGGGATAAACCTAAACCTCGGCCTTCGAGGTATTTCTTTCTTCCCTCTCAGGTTAAGGGATAAATTTGAACCTCGGCCTTCGAGGTATTTCCTTCTTCCCTCTCAGGTTAAGGGATAAACCTGAACCTCGGCCTTCGAGGTATTTCCTTCTTCCCTCTCAGGTTAAGGGATAAACCTGAACCTCGTTCCTCGAGGTATTCCATTTCAGGGTAAGGGACAAACCTTAAACCTCCTTCTAACGAGGTATCTCTTTATTTCCCATTCAGAATAAGGGATAATTATGAAATCTTTCATCATCTTTCAAGCATCATCAATTTTCACCAGACTTTCGTCAATCTTTATCAATTTCTTTTATCAATTTTTATTCTTCATCATTTTTTATTGATTCTTTATCAATTTTTATTTTTTATCATTTTTATCGATTTTTATTCTTCATCAACAAAAAAATTTCATAGTGATTCAATCATGCATATATGTGTTCTCAACCTGTCAAAAAAATTTGATAGAGATTCAATCATGTATATATGTGTTTGGAGGCTGTCAAAAAAATTCATAGTGATTGAATCTTGCATATATGTATTCTATGCTGTCAAAAAAAATTTCATAGCGATTCAAACATTCATATAAGTGTTCCAAAGCTGTCAAAAAAAATTTATAGTGATTCAATCATGTATATATGTGTTGTAAAGTTGTCAAAAAAAATCATAGTGATTCAATCATGTATATATGTGTTCTAAGGCTGTAAAAAATATTTGATAGTGATTCAATCATGCATATATGTATTCTAAGGCTGTCAAAAAAATTTCATAGTGATTCAGTCATGCATATATGTGTTCTAAGGCTGTCAAAGAATATTTCATAGTGATCTAATCATGCATATATGTGTTCTAAGGGTGTCAAAAAAAATGATAGTGATTCGATCAAGCATATATGTGTTTTAAGGCTGTAAAAAAAAATTCTAGGTGATTCAATCAGGCATATATGTATTCTAAACCTGTCAAAAAAAAATTCATAGAGATTCAATTATGTCTATATGAGTTTGGAGGCAGTAAAAAAAATTCATAGTGATTGAATAATGCATATGTGTATTCTAAGTCTGTCAAAAAAAAATCATAGTGATTCAATCATGCACATAAGTGTTCCAAAGCTGTTAAAAAAATTTCATAGTGATTCAATCATGCATATATGTGTTGTAAAGTTGTTCAAAAAAATTCATAGTGATTCAATCATGCATATATGCATTCTAAGGCTATAAAAAAAAATCATATTGATTTAATCATGCATATATGTGTTCTAAAGCTGTCAAAAAAAAATTCATAGTGATTGAATCATGCATATATGTGTCATAAAGTTGTCAAAAAAATGTCATAGGGATTCAATCATGCATATATGTGTTCTAAGGCTGTCAAAAAAAATTCTTAGTGATTAAATCACGCATATTTGTGTTGTAAGGCTGTCAAAAAAAATTCTTAGTGATTCAATCACGCATATTTGTATCATAAGGCTGTCAAAAAAATTTCATAGTGATTCAATCATGCATATATGTGTTCTAAGGCTGTCAAAAAAATTCATAGTGATTCAATCATGCATATATGTGTGATAAAGCTGTCAAAAAAAATTCATAGTGATTCAATCATGCATATATGTATTCTAAAGTTGCCAACAAAATTTCCTTGTAATTTGTATCATGCATATATGTGTTCTAAGGCTGTCAAAGAAAATTTCATAGTGATTCAATCATTCATATATGTGTTCAGAGGTTGTCAAAAAATTTTCATAGTGATGCACTCATGCATATATGTGTTCTAAGGTTGTCAAAAGAATTTCATAGTGATTTAATCATGCATATATGTGTTCTAAAGCTGTCAAAATGTTGCCATGGGTTGTGGTCCCGTGAAGAGCTTCACATGTTGATTTGCAAAATTATGTTATTAATTCTGCATATTGAATTGCAAATTAAAGAAGTTGAATTAATGACAAGATAAAAGAAATTAAAGAACAGTGTAATCTACATTTTCTTGATGTCCTTTCTTTAGTGTGAGAATCTTGGACAGTGTAATTTTGAAAAACCGTGAGGATACTAAAACTCTATGTGCGTTAGTGTTGCTCCTGAATCCGATATTAAGGTTCTTCTTCTGGCCACGGTTTTAAAGAGAATCTGTCATTTTGCCTGAGGGTGGTATGTAGAGACAACTGTTGTTTTGGTATACCAAGAAAGTGGCACTTGTGAATGCTAATTTCTCTGATGTCCCAACATTGGATGTTGATTTTTAATGTTTCGATGAATGTTGTTATTTTTTGATATTTGTCGAGGGATAAGTTTGGATCTTAGTAATAAAATACAACTTGTTTGCTAAGTTACCTTAGAAACCCTACTTGACCTCAGAAATTCTTACTCATTTGGAGTATCCGCGGACAACGATAATAAAAAAGAGGAACTTAAATTGTGTGAATTTAATGAAGACATGCATATGAAAAGAAAACCTTGATAAAAGATAATAATTCATTCATGTATTGCACTGAAATCATGTATATTCCTTCTATATATTAGATTATACATATTTACTTATTTTTTTAATTTTGATATATTGGTAAATGCATGATGTTTGTTCCCTAATGCATGTAAACTGTCTTTAATGCTTAACTTATGGTCCCTATTGATAGTAATTGTTCTCTCTTGCTTCGCAAATGTTCCCTATTACAATAATAGTTAATTGAGTTGTGAATTTGTTATAATTGAGTCCCTCTAAAATATTGAATGAATCTTATTTATTTTATTTTTACTTATTTGTTTCATTGGATTTTGACACCCTTACTTTTGTATTTTTTACAGCCTTAGATGCCCAGTGAGATGACTTGCTTTTGAGATGAGCTACGAGGTGACTACACAACTGCTTGATAGATTCTTTGGACACGTGGCTCTTTTTTTGCTTATGTCTCAGACTCTTTGCATTTTATTAAATAAAGTTTGGGTTTGGTACCATTTGAAAGATGAGTATAAGGTCCCTTGTGGTGGTGGTTGTGTTTAACTGTAAGACCCCGGGTCTCTGGAAAGGTTTCCGCACTTGTTTAAAAAAAAATTGTCACTTTTTCATAGTTATGAGTTGGGATCGTTACAGGTTTGGTATCAAAGCCCACCACAAAATCTTATATTCTATCATCTTTTTGTACTAAAATTTTTCTTTTGATATATGAGTCATACCCAAGAATGTCAATAAGTTGTGCCTCGTGCTCTAGAGCAGTCTCCTTCACTGGTAAGACTATGAGTATTTTTTTATGAAAGTATGTGAATTTCTTATACATTCATGGTTTATTTCTTAATTTTTGTAATATGAATTAAGAAATTATGATGTGCTTGTATAATTGTATTTATTGTGTTCAAGATCAATCCTAAGACGGTTGGATCGATCAGGGTATAACTTTTCCAATTTTCTATGTTTTAGATATATACCTACACTTATTTGGTACGTTCTAATTTCGTGGATGAAATTCTTTTAAGGGGATAAGAATGTAATATCATTTATTTTAACACTTAATTAAATTTGAGATTTTCAAAAATTTGGTTAAGTATAGAAGAAAAATCATTTGAACCTCGATATTAGACTGATGCTTTTGAGTCTAGGCTTGACCCAGGTCTTATTAACTAGGTCTAAACGAGCCACTTGAAACGTGAAAAAGTTTTATTTTTGAGCTTTAAATTCAAGCAAAATTTGGGTTATTTTCCGACAAATTTTAGAAGCAAAATTTGAGTTATATATCGATGGACGCATCTCCAAATTATGAGCGTAACAATATTTTATTCTCCTTGATTCGAACTATGATTGGCACAAAAATCGCATTTTTTAAAAAATTAAGCAGTTTGTCAGTTTGTATCCAGATTTGGATCAGACAGGATCCGATGGATTTGATCCAAATTAGTATGAATTTGGACTCTATCCAAGACCCATATTAATCTGAATTTGATCTAACCCAAGACCCATTTGGATTTTTGAGAAGGATCTTGGATCTGGATCCAGATCCAAAACTATGCCCAACAATTTTTTCAACTTTAAATTCATTAGAAACATTTAAATTGGAGTTAATTAATGTTAAGAAGCCTCCCAGGTTAATTTGGTAATTTGTGAAAGCTTTCAAAAATTTATTTATTATTTAATATTAATTAATTAAATAAATAATTTAATATAATTCCAAAAATTTAATTTGACATTTGTTTAGGACTCTTAGTAGAACCCTTAAACATACTTAGAAGTATCTAAGAAGGTTTTAGAAAGGCTATTAAAAATGAAACTTTGAAAAAGTCAACACTTGGAGAGATTCAAAATTTTCGAAAGTCTAAGAGAGAAGAGAATTTCAGCTGGGGCTGCACTTTCTTCTCCAGTCCATCTAGAGCTCTATAAATAAGTCAAAAAAAGGGGGGAAGAAAGAGAAAGAAGGAAAAAAAAGGAAAAGAGAGAAAGAGAAGAAAAGAGGGAAGAAGGATGAAGAAGAGGAGAAGGAGGTGGTTCTTCTCTAGTCATTCGACGTTTCCACCATTGATTTTTATTTCTCTTACAATTTATGTGTTAGTTCTTTTGATTCAAATAGGAAAAAGAAACCTAAATTGGGTTTAGGTGATGTTTTTGAAAAAATCCCTAAAATTTGATTTGGTCTCCTAAGTTGATTGAATCATGGTTATCTATACGTATTTCAGATTCCAATGTTTTTTCATAGTAAAGAGCATGTTTTAATGATGATTTAGGTTTATATGTGTCCATATATATATATATATATATATATATATATATATATATATATATATATATATATATATATATATATATATATATATATATATGGACAACTCTAGACAGATCTGTTCTGTACGACGTGTGGTCAGATCTGTCCAGTGAAACGAGGGACAAATCTGTCCCATCGTGAAGCTTGTTCAATCTGTCCACTGCAACGAGGGACAGATCTGTCCACTGCAAGAGTGAACAAATCAAGACAGATCGAAAGAGGTAGATTAATGCTTGAAAATGAATGGATACTCTTTTCTTCTTCCAATCTCATGATCCACTGTATGTAGAACAATATATATATATATATATATATATATATATATATATATATATATATATATATATATATATATATATATATATATATATATATATATATATATATATATATATATATATATATATATATATATATATATATGTGTGTGTGTGTGTGTGTGTGTGTGTGTGTGTGTGAATCTACACCAAAATGGGGCATTTTTATATTGTTGTTAAGCTCAGCCGATGCTCGGCTGGGCAGAATCATGTTGTTGTTCAGGCCTAGCCCACCTGCTGTTCGGCTGGGCAGGTTCTGAACCTGTCAAGCCCAGCCAAACAGTAGGTCAGTTGGGCAGACTTGAAACAAAGTGGGAAAAAATTTCTGGGTAGACTTGAAACAAAGTGAAAAAAAAAATTCTAGGGAGTCCTCTTGACTGTTAACACAAAAAAAAAATTATATGGGCTGGTTGAATCACAATGAAAGGGAGCCCAACTGACAGTCAGTTGGGCAGATATTGGAACTGGTAATGCCCAGAACTGGTAATGCCCAACCGACTGGCAGCTGGGCAACCCCAACTGAGATTCAGAAAAAAAAATGTTACCTATACTGCACGCACATCATGTTCAACTTGTGAACCTACATCTTGTTCAACTTACTGTTGCGTTGTTTGCATGCATGCATGCGCTTGAGCACATATACTGCATTTATACTTTAAATTTCCCTCACCAAATTTTCCAGAAACAGTGTGGATTATGCCATATCCACCAAGCATGGCAAGGGAAAAACAACTATCCTAAACTGGCATTCATGATATTTTTATGACATCACAATGTAACACTGATTTGAATTGAACCTTGATGTAAAGGATGGTTAATAGGATATTTTTTTGCAAATTAATGCAGATTGTGCTAGGATAGAACTATTGGTAAATTGAAAGCAAATGTCACCACTAAAATGGAAGTCTTTTTGGAACGTAAATCATGCTCTGGCATGCTCCCAATAAAATGGGAGTTGCTTCTATAAATTATCTACCTACAACCAACAATGAAAACTTTGTTATATAAAATATGGGAGCATTATGTGCAATTGCGAGTTGCTGTGGATTATTAGACGAGAAAAAGTCAAATATAATGAACCACGGTTATCTGAAAAAGTCATGATAGTATGAAAAGAACTAAAGCAATCAGTATATGAGCTCCTCAATTCTTTTTATGAGAACATAAGCCCCATTGTTTATAACTTTCCAAGAATGTCATTTAAATGACTTATTTTCATATTCACATAGATGTGGGGTCCATATCTCAAGTAAGAAACTCTTTCACCTTAAGAACTTCGTCGGTTGGGCAGAGGGCTTGACCCAGTTTTGACAGCATACCAAACCCAGCCGGCTGGGTCGGCTGAGTCATTTGTCTAAAAGAAAATTTTTGTTAAAGAATTTAAGAAGTGAATGCTAATCTTAATTGTCATTGCATGTTTAGATTTTTTATCTAGTAAAATGCAGATTTGCTACATAATCATATCCATTAGTTCATGCTTATTGTGATATCATGAAGCTTTATTTGAATTCAGTTATGCATGTAAATTTTCAGAATGTGTTATTTGTATGCAAATGAATGAAATGTTCAAATTCTTAAACTTGATATACTATGTGGAATTAAAGTATTAATGCAAGGTTGCTTTTATGCGCATGCACATGCATAAAATTGATATGTTTTAGACATATATATATATATATATATATATATATATATATATATATATATATATATATATATATATATATATATATATATATATATATATATATATATATATATATATATATTTGCATGAGTGTTCATGAATGAAAGCATGTATTTGACATGATTATATAAACACATGCATATGAATGCATTGGTTCTTGCACATCTCTAGTTGGCATCTATGAATATGCATTGAAAAGCATGTGAAATGAATGTATAGTGGCATGATATTCATGATTTTTACATAAGATTGCATTGATGATCAAAATGGATCATCATGGGCTGAGTGAACCTTAAGCATGTGTTGCTCTGTGTTTAAGATATTATTATGCATTTCAAAAATCAAATGTGATATTACTGTTTTAATTTCATTGTTCTATGTTGCCATGAGCTGTGGTCCCGTGAAGAGTTTCAGATGTTGATTTGCGAAATTATGTTATTAATTCTGCATATTGAATTGCAAATTAAAGAAGATGAATTAATGAAAAGATAAAAGAAATTAAAGAACAGTGTAATCTACATTTTCTTGATGTTCTTTCTTTAGTGTGAGAATCTTGGACAGTGCAATTTTGAAAAACCGTGAGGATAATAAAACTTTGTGTGCGTTAGTGTTGCCCCTGAACCCGATATTAAGGTTCTTCTTCTAGCCATGGTTTCAGTTACTTTGCCTGAGGGTGGTATGTAGAGACAACTGTTGTTTTGGTATACCAAGAAAGTGACACTTGTGGATGCTGATTTCTCTGATGTCCCAACATTGGATGCTGATTTTTAATGTTTCGATGGATGCTGTTATTTCCTGATATTGGTCAAGGGATAAGTTTGAAACCTAGTAATAAAATATAACTTGTTTGCTAAGTTACCTTAGGAACCCTATTTGACCTCGGGAATTCTTACCCATTTAGAGTATCTGCGGACAACGATAATAAAAAAGAGGAACTTAACTTGTGTGAATTTGATGGGGACATGCATATGAGAAGAAAACCCTGATAAAAAGATAATAATTTATTCATGTATTGCACTGAAATCATGTATATTTCTGCTATATATTAGATCATACATATTTACTTATTTTTTTAATTTTGATATATTGGTAAATGCATGATGTTTGTTCTCTAATGCATGTAAAATGTCTTTAATGCTTAACTTATGGTCTCTATTGATAGTAATTGTTCTCTCTTGCTTTGCAAATGTTCCCTATTGCAATAATAGTTAATTGAGTTATCAATTTGTTATAATTGTGTCCCTCTAAAATATTTCATGAATCTTATTTATTTTCTTTTTACTTATTTGTTTCATTAGAGGGATTTGTACACATAATTCTTTGGATTCTGACACCCTTACTTTTGTATTTTTTACAGCCTTAGATGCCCAGTGAGATGACTTGCTTTTGAGATGAGCTACGAGGTGACTACACAACTGCTTGACAGATTCTTTGGACACGTGGCTCTTTTTTTGCTTATGTCTCAGACTCTCTGCATTTTATTAAATAAAGTTTGGGTTTGGTACCATTTGAAAGATGAGTATAAGGTCCCTTGTGGTGGTGGTTGTGTTTAACTGTAAGACCCCGGGTCTCTGGAAAGGTTTCCGCACTTGTTTAAAAAAAATTGTCACTTTTTCATAGTTATGAGTTGGGATCGTTACAGGTTTGGTATCAAAGCCCACCACAAAATCTTATATTCTATCATCTTTTTGTACTAAAATTTTTCTTTTGATACATGAGTCATACCCAAGAATGTCAATAAGTTGTGCCTCGTGCTCTAGAGCAGTCTCCTTCACTGGTAAGACTATGAGTATTTTTTTATGAAAGTATGTGAATTTCTTATACATTCATGGTTTATTTCTTAATTTTTGTAATATAAATTAAGAAATTATGATGTGCTTGTATAATTGTATTTATTGTGTTCAAGATCAATCCTAAGAGGGTAGTGTGAACACCCCAAATTTTTCAAAGGTTTGTAAAAATGACCTTTTTGCCCCTGACCCCATTTTTTCTGAGAAAATCAAAGCAATTTCAAAGCTAATTCCAATAGTTCTTTAGATTTTCTGGATTGAATTCTATATGGATATACTCAAATTCAATTCCGGAACCAAATCCAATGTTTTAAACCTAAATCTGAGCCTCGTTGCCCGATTTTCAAAGTAAAATTACGAAAATACCCAAAATAATTTTGAATGGCTCGGGCAGTTCATCTGACGCTCTGTTGGATCCACGATCTTATATTTCTTAGTTCGAGGTTATAAACCTCAAATATTTCAAAAAAAAACTAGATATAAACCCATTTTCTGAAGAAATTTTCTCAAAATAGTTTTTAATTCTCAGAAAAATTCTCTTTTGTAAATATCTTTGCAAAAAACACAAAAAATTAGTTTTAAATCTTTGATTTTAGGGTTTTATTCTAAAAATGACAAAAAAAATATAGAAAATGTCAAAAAAGAAACAAAAAAAAAACAATAGCATAAAAATAGCCTTTTTGAAAACACCTTTTGAAAAACAAGTTTTATGAAAACAATCTTTTAGCAAACTTTTTTTTTTAAAAAACCCCCTCTTTGTAAAAACCCGAGAGTAAAGGGGGCCCCTTTCATAAATAGGTTTTAGGGTTTTCTTTGAAAACCTTTCATAGGAAAAGAGGGTGAGGGCGCCTTCTCCCTCTTTGGCTGAAACCCCATTTTCGTTCCTCCTCCATCGCCCATCGCGCAACCATCCCTCTCCCATTCCTTCCAACCTTCCATCCCCAACGACCCCCTTTCGCAGATTTCTCACACAGGATCGAAGGGCGGAAACACCTCTCGACCGATGGCTGCCATCCCAGCCCTTGATACTCAACCGCCACCCCTTTTCTCGATTCTTCCTCGGATTCTATATAAACAGGGCAGCAGCAAAGAAAAGGGGGTCGACGAATCCTGGCATCAAGTTTCCATCCACAAGGAGATCAATCACCTCCGCACCCTTGGTTTCGTCTTCTTCCTTCTTCTTATTCGCTATCGCCCCTTCATTTGCCCTTCATAACTCTCCTTCTCCAGCGGCGCCGAGGAGTCATCGCTCTTTCTTCGACCGAAGCGCAGTATTAAGAAAGTCGTGTTCCTAAAAGCAACTACAGAAGTCTGATCGATTCCAGCCCTCTTTAGTGCAAATCTCAGCAATAAGGGCGCGGTAAATAATCCCCTGCCTTTTCCTCTTTTGTCTTCGATCTTTCAGTTTTCTTTTTCTTTTTTTTTTCGTTTCCCCAATAAAAGCACTATTAGTGGTGTCGATCTGCTTATATCAAGACCAACCCACATGCGTGCGATGGCAAAAGGGAATCCCCGATTCCAATATTTTCTTTTCTTTTCTTTTGTTTTGTTTTATTGCTTTGTTGTTAACGATTAATTCTGTTTAGCTCTAATATGTATTTGTTTCCTGTGTGATTCATGGAGTAGCAATTTTACATATTATTCTTAGCATGCTATGCATTTTCCCTTTAGTTTTAAGTTCGATATGTCTTGGGAAGCTGCCGATTGTTTAGGAATAGTCGAAACACCCTTTAATATCTCGCTCTTTGTCACATCAATCCACCAATTCAGCATGGTATTGTTTGATTTCATGATATCTTCATCCAGGCTCTGAAATACATCAAGAATAGGTATGGTTGAAATATGCTTTTTAATTAGAATATCAATGTCCAGAATTTTGTATAAATGTCCAATCGGTTTTGCTGTTGCAGGTTTGATGTCCAGCACTTTTTTTTTTATTATTATATTGCATTTCGATGTCATGGAGTTAATTTTTCTATTTGATTGTTTTGCTAGTGAATGTCGGCTTTTAGAGCTGTTTGGCCCATCCCTTTGGTGATATTCTTGCTCTTTTATCATCCTTTTGCAATTCAAAGCTACGTGGTTATTGTCAAAACAATATGCTAGTCTTTTACAATTCATGACTATCCTGTTTTCCTATCTTCTTTTGTTGATTAAATGTCAAGACTACTCGTTTCCTCGTCATTCGAAGCAAATCTGGAATCATAAATCTATGGCAGATATTTGATCTGCCGAATAATCTAAAGTTGAGTGTTATAATAACATGATGGCCCCAACCAATAAATCGCTACTCCTAGAATGAGTGCAGAGGTTAAATGCAAATCTCGGTATATCTTATAATACTCTTCATGGATAATCTGATGGCTACAGATCTCCAGATGTTATGAATTTCCCTAGGGGTATTACTCGTGTCAGCATCAGAAAGGGATTTTTTTCCTGCCTTGCTCCTTTTTGTCTGAATTTATCAAGAGCTCTATCAGTGGAAGGCCACTGCAGAGTTTTGTTCATCTGCTGCCAAGGTGAGGTGTTAAAAATCTGATGAGATCTGCAAACATTCAGGTAATCGGTGTTCTAAATCACTTTGTCAAATGCCAATTTAGATCTCAGCTTGATGATCGTGACCCCTTGCTGATTGGTCATAAAAAAAAGATTGATAAAAGAAAATATATATCAAAGGTTAAAATCGATCTTAGAGAAAGTTTTATTTTAAGATACCCCAAGAGTATAACCACTCATTGTGATATAATTATAAACTCCAGTCTCTAAAATCTGAAGTTATTTCACTGACATTTGATGGATTTAATAAATGTTGTTGGTTTACCTTGCAAAATTTCAAGAATTAGTTCATGTTGATTACAGAAGAACATGGCTCTTGTATATACTTCTGCTAATATGCCTGTGTTTCGGGCCGAGATGTCACTGGAAGGCTTGTAGTTACTCATGTAGCATATTTTTTTTGGGTCATCTGCTAAACATTTAGTTTGTTTTAAGAGCACTATTGATTCTTCTTTGAGGTTGTCGATCTATAAATATATTTCTGGATCCTTGAGCCTAAACCTCGTGAGATGCTATCATCTTTGGGGATCGGTTTCGCTGTCAAGTTGATTTTCTGAAATATAGGTGAGGAACTGCCTCACAACCTACTCAAATTGATGTTAATGGAGCTCGGTTGGCTGTGTGGAATGTAGTATATGACTGGATAATAATTGTCAGGTTTAATTTCAAGCTTGTATATATCTTCGTTTCTTGTAAATTCTGTTGACTCTGCATTCTATCATGCCTGCTTTTAAGGCAAATCCTCTCACCCCAGGGTTTTGAAGAAGCAATACTTTATTCAGCTTACTTTTAGCTGCTTATTAGCATTTTTGGGATTACTTGGGCTCGTAATGTTAGGGCCTAAGACTTCAATCTTACCGGGACTAAATAACTCAGATATTTCAGGGAATAATCTTACAAAGTCTCATTCAGGAAGTGAGCTGATTCTCGATTCAAGGATTGGAGTCCTTAAATTGTCGAACATCTGAAACACCATTTGGTGCAGAATCCTCCTGAATTGCTGAACAAAAGAGTTCAATCTGTTATCTCAAGCTCCGATCACAGGTGGAATAAGATTGTTGGGCAATACTCGGTGGCTGAATAAGCAAACACAGAGCATATCTCCCCTTTTCTGCGACCCTGGTAAGTGTTTTGAATCTCCAGAATTTGATGATTGATTACGGTGGATTTACAAGATAAACTTATGGTTCTCATAATGACCTCTCTAGTTATTAGACACTTACATCAACATATAATTACACAGGTCTTTGCCACCCCTTTATGTGTTGCAGCCGTATGTTCTTTATCCACCTGCATACATATTTCTCTTTTCCAGTACATTTTTTTTATATACATTTACCAGGATTCATTATCATTAGCTACATATCTATTACCTTCAGGATTGCATTATCCCTCTGTATATTACTTGCCACAGCTATTTCTTATGTAGATTGTTTTTTTTTTTTGAGATATGGTTTATGCTATTTAGGATTTTGAGTTAATTGCCAAAGCAGGGTCATCCTAAATATGACTGTTTCAATTCTTGCTATGGGTATAAAAAAAAAAGAGAGAAAGGTAGAAAATCCCTAGAATTTGTTAAATTTAGAGGCGTCCACAGGTAGAGTGAACCTCATGAAAAGATTTTCATATGCAGAGGCAGCATTGCCCAGCCTTGTAGAGGGCTGTCCTGTTGGAAAGGTTGCTCAACGTATCTCTGACAAGAATGCCACTCTAATGACATCCTGTCGATGATTGCATATATATATATATATATATATATATATATATATATATATATATATATATATATATATATATATATATATATATATATATATATATATATATATATATATATATATATATATATGTGTGTGTGTGTGTGTGTGTGTGTGTGTGTGTGTATAAGTATATATACGCATATATCTATATATATATATATACATTAACTTATGGATGTTTTGTTTTAGAGGGAATTGGCTATCTGAAGGATATGGTTTTTCGTACATGCACTAATTGCTAACATTTATTACATACATGGCTCTGTTATCGAATATCGCTGATAACCTGACTGTGGAAGCAGGAGGGTCAATTCCGGTCTCGATGTCCCTTGGTAGTATGACTTGTGCTACAAAATGTCTGTAAAATTTGGTAAAATTCGGCTCTTTTTCATGTATATACATTTTCAGTCAGCCTCTGCATGTACTAATTCCCTGTGTCCTACATCTTTTATCCTTATAATCATGCATTATGCTGCTATAAAACTTTGTTCATCTCACTACACTTCACAACCCATGTTACCTGCCAAACACACTTTTTCAGCATCTGTATCTACTCACTTACACACCTGCCTCCTTTGTAAATTACACTCAGCAACACAGCTACACCGATTATACTTGCATTCTTTACACCCTTGCACATTCCATATCTACATTGGCATTAGTCTCTGCATAATATGAATACCAATCAGCTTCACAATACATCTTCTGTGCATTTTTTGTCATATTAGCATCTCACAGATTACAACAGCTTCATTTCCTTTTGCTTTATTTTCATGACCTGTTGTAAACACCCCAAATTTTTCTCATCCATTCTCAAACAACCCTCCTCATGCAGTGCCAATTCTGTTAGGTCAGTTTAGGAGTCAAACCCCGAGTTAGTTTCAGAAAATTACCACTTCACCCATTTTTATTAGGAAAATTGTCATTTTACCCCTAGGTCATCCCAGACTCCAATCAGTCGGAGTCAACCAAGCTCATTGGTCAGTTCAGAACATTTAGAATGTTAGTCATTTCAAGCTCATTTGAGCTCACAATGAGTAGACCATTTTCATTTCTGACCATTCTTGCCAAAATGGGATCATTTCTTCAGAAATGAGCTCATTTCTCACTCAAATCCAAACCAATTGTCTCCAAGTCAGTCATACCCAGTCAGTTATGTTCCCTAGAGTCTAACTTGAGCTCACCATGAGTTCAAGCGCTCCAGTTTCAGTTTAAAACCATTTCTAAGTGTCCAGGAGCCAATTTTAGTCCATTTCAGCTCTTTCAGCTGAAATTGAGCAGAGTTCAGTCAGTTGAGCTAGTGTTTGAGCCTTGATTTTAGTTCATTTCAGTATTACTGACCTTTGTTTCAGCTCAAACCCAGTTCATAATTCACTTTATTTCAGTGATCATTCCGTACCATTTCTCTAAAAATGGCAGCTTTTCTTGAAAATTTAGCCGGAAAGGTCAGTTGAGTCAATGTCTGGTTAGTTCACTTGAGTTCTGAAACTCTAAAACCCAGCTCAATCCAGCTCATTTCAGTTTAATTCAACTCGAACCCCAATTTTCAGTGTCACTCTAACCCAGTAGAGTCCCGAAAACCATTATTTGAACTATTTTGCAAATTTTATCAATTTTAATGCTTTTTGAACTGGTACAAGTGTCAATCGGGGTCTAACATCCAAAATTCTTCATTCAGGGTTAGCATTTCGCATATCATTTCATGTCATTTCATATCATTTCTCAATATTTTATAACATTTCATCACATTTTATTCCATTTTTGAAGTCCAGAACTCCAGTTTTATAAATTTCAATCCAGATTGAGTTTTAAAAATTTTCAAAAATCAATTTCAAACCCCGGGTTTCCAAAATTGACATTTTTACCCCCGAGAGTCTAAATTTGGAAATATTTTCTCGAGAAAAACAATATATATTTATTTCAAAGTTAAATTTTCAAATTCTATACTGGATTTGCTTCGCAACGAGGTATTGAACTTCAAAATCTGAGCTTGTTTCAAAAACTGCCAAAAATAGCTCATTTCGTATGGAAATAAATTTAGAAGTATTTTCTTGAGAAAAACAATCTGGATTTCTTTTAAAATCAAAATTTTAAATTATACACTGAATTTGCTTCGCATTGGGGTATTGAACTTCAAAAACCGAGCTCGTTTCAAAAATTGCCAAAAATAGCTCGTTTCATGTAAAAATTTTCTGAAAAGACTATTTTACCCCTCTAATCGTCAAAATGAATTTCAAAAGTGGAATTTGGACCCGCTCTGAGATGGCCCACTCATTTACATTTCTGTTTTATTAAAAAAAAATATTCTTTTATTCCTTTCAATTTTCTTTTATTTATTTATTTTTTTATTTATTTATTTTGCATTTTAGAGAAGTGGGACCCACAAGGTGGTCGCCCAAGCCTCCAGCCCCACTTTCCATTTTTTTCTCATTTTTCTTTCCCTTTTCCTTTTTCCCTCCTTTTCTTTCTTTCCTTTCTTTTTCCCTTTTCTTTCTTTTTCTTCTTCCTCTTCTTTCCTTTTCCTTCTTCCCTTCCTTCCTCCCTTCTTTTCCCTCTTGCCCAGCCATTCACGTAAAGAAGTTTCTTTTCCCTCTCATTCCCTTCTCATTAAACCCTAAGTATTGAATTAATTAGGACCTAAGTTTGGTTTTAAAAAAAAGAAAAAAAAAGAAGGGACCATACGGTGGATGCTTGGAGATCTCTCTCTCTCTCCTTTGGCTGCAGCCCTCTTTGCTGCACCCTACTTCTTCTCCCCAACTTTTGGTTGCAGCAGCCACCTCCACAGCAGCATAGCCATCTCCAGCAAGCCTCCTTCACACCCTTGCTACCAGCCACAACCAACTTCAAGTCCAGCCACTACCTTCATCACACGTTCCAGCCGGCACCTCCTTCTTGACTTCCAGCCATCCTCACCTTGGTTCCTTTGATGCCTCAACTTCCTCAACCTTGGATCATCTCCACCACATCCGCTTTCCTTCAGCCAATCCCAGCAAACCCAAGGTAAGAGCTTCATCTTTTTACTTTTTTTATTTCCCCTACTTTCTTGCTCAAGGCTACATGGAGTATGGGATCCCTCCGATGGATGGATCGGATCCCCTATTACCATAGCCAAAATTAAGTTTAGATTATACCCCCCTGATTATTTTTGTTTTATCATTAAATTCATGTAAATTTTGTATTATAGGCCTCATATTTAGATCATTTTAATGCTTTATAGGTATTTTGATTAGTTTCTTTAATATTTGCTTATTAGTTTATAGGTTTTGATTTTAAGCGTCAGTCCAGCCTTCGTTTCATATTTAATTGTTCATCTATAAATTTCAAATTTTTTATGATAGATGTATTGGTTTATCATTCATTTCTCTGCAAAATTTCAGATCAATTTGGGTTTCTAAACCTCCTTAAATAAATCAAATTCCAAACTGGGATTCTGCATTTCTGGAACTTCCAGTTTCTGATTTAGCAGACAAAAACGTCCGGCATCACCCTTGTGGGAGATCCGGATCATCCTCCAAAAATCACAGTGGATTCATAATGGAATCTACTAGTAATCTGGAAATTTTTAAGTTTTTCCAAGTAATTTTGACCTCTGTCAAAAATCAGATTTCCCAGACTCTTGGGAAAATCTCGTTTTTCCTTCGTCAGGGTATAGACAGATCCTAATGCACCGAGTCCACCCAATCCATAGACCTTATGCAAAAACTTTCAACACAAAAGTTCTTCCTAACATTATTTCCTGTCATTTCCCAAAATTCGGGAATTTTTGGATCTGTCTCAGCATTTTTCCTGGATTTTCTCTTTCTGACTAACAGATTCCAATGTCCAGAAATCTCAGAGATTTAGGTCTCTGATAACAGTATAGCCTTTTCCAAACCATACTCTGAATCCCAATGGTGTCAAAAGATCAAATTTTCCCCTGTTTGTCAGAGATAGTTTCCCACAATTTCAACCTTTTTCCCATCTGTTTGCAAGCTCCGACCATAGGTCAAAACCAGAAAGTGTAAAAGGAAAAAATCCTTGCCTTACTATCCTATGTCACCCCACAAAAATTGGGAAATTTTTATGGAAGTTTGATATCCTAAATCCCCTTTAGAATCAACATTTTAGGCAAAAATCACAAAATTTAGGGTTTTTACTTGAATTTTCATATTTAAAAATACAAAAAAAATACATTTTCGAGCTCCATTCTTCTTTTAGGGATATTTGAGGTGTTCATGCCAAATTTGGCTTAATTCCAAGTTCATTTGCTCCATGTGTTAGTTTATCTTTAAGTTCAAAAGCGAAAATCAGGTTAAATTTGATATTTTATGATATTTTCATCATTTTAATGTTTTTATCATGTAAATGAGCATATAGAATTATATTAGGGTTAATTTCAATGTCATTTGCATTTCACATTTTTCATTTTTGCAAAATTTATTTCAGAAAACCCTGGTTTCAAGGCCATAGTCTTGTTATCGGGGGTATTTTGGTCATTTTGACCTAAATTTTGAAATTTCAATTTCTAATTCTCCAAAATTTCATGCATATCATCATATTTTATCATATTATGTTTGATTTATTTCATTTGATTTTCAAAATTCCAAAATTTACAAAAATTCTTTCAGAAAACCCTAATTTCAAGGTCATCAGGGGTATTTTGGTCATTTTGACCCCAATTTCGAATTTTCAAGTTTATTTTAAAAATTTATTCATTATTTATCATGTTTATATCAAAGGGGGTATGATTTTGGGTTTATATCTGAATAATATCCGATAATTTCCCATATTTTCGAATAAATTAAAAAAAACCTACATTTTTGTGCTAACCTTGTTTTCTAGTTTTGCAGGAACATTCAAGAAGAAGATTTAGCCATTTTATTTCTTTTATTTCAATTCAATGTAAAAATCAATGTAATATTTGGAATAAGAGTTACATTTTTGCTTAGAATAGGGCTGCATTGCATATAGTTTAATTTATGCAAATTTCAATATGTGATGTATGATTCATGCACATTATTTCAAATTCACTATGGTTTACACGAATGACACGTGCACAAGCTCTTATGGAGTTTATAAACTCGGTGGGATTCGTATTTATGACCATAGTCAGAATACGAAGAAAACCAAGATTTATGATCTTCGTATTTGCCATATTCAGCCTACACTCTTAGGCTAACTTCAAAATGCACTGCATTTCTCAAAGTTTTAAAAGGATTTCCCAATTCCTCAATGAAATTCTCTTTTCAAATTCATATTCATTCATTCATATCATTCAAATTGCATTATTTTCAAATTCATTTTCCAATTTCAATTTCAGAAAAATCAATTTTCTCAAGGATTTACCAAGTCTTTCTCAGGATTGGATTTTCTCAAATTTTTAAATTTTCAAATGATTTCAAAGTATTTCCCAAGTTCAAATCAAGATTTTCCTATGTTTTAACATTCTCAAATTTCAAAATCCCAAGTTTTCAGAAATCCATTTTCTCAGATTTCCCACTTTCCTGAGAACCCAGTTTCCTGAGAATCCATTTTTCATTTCAAAAGTCATTTTCCAATGAATTTCTTAGATTTCCTCAGAATTCTCAAATCCATTTTTCTTAGAAAAGAAATTCCAAATTTCAAAAATTGATTTTCCCAAGATTCATGTTTTACTAAGAATTCATTTTCCAATCAAATTTCTGATTTCCAATGAAATTCAATGATTTTCCCAGGGATTCCATTTCCAGCACTTTTCCAATCATTTTCCAGCATATTTCAATTTTCCAAAGCAAACATCATGTTTCTCAAACTTGCATCTTTTCAAAATTTCATAGCACAAGCCTGATTCTTTGTGCATTCTAGGAAAAATTGAGCATAATTTAGCTATTTGAGTCAAGTTAAAGCACATAATTGATCCTTGGTTCAATTACCCCTGGTAAAGGTGCCAGGAACGGTTGAACCTCGTACCGACAGGCGGATCCCATTCCACGAAATTTTCCCGCAAATTTTAAAAACGGAGGCGAGTAATTTTTCAAAACCATTTTCAAAACTTTGGTTGAGTTTGACTTGCGAAATTTGTTTCTCTCTCGCAAGGGAGGGGAAAAATTTTGCGATGATAACACCTGTTCATATGATTTAGCTTATCATAATGTAATATATTCCTAGATATTATGTCTTGGGGTATACACATGAGTCTCTCTTTTGCCTTTCGGCTTCAAATGCAGTATTTTGGGTAGAGTGTTCTCTATACACATTTCGAACTAACTTGTATTTTGTAGGGAGTATACGGAAAATATCATTACTTGGAGTTGTAAATTCAATTTTGTATGTTGTAATAGTTAGATCTTAAATGAGAATTTACATTTATTGTTTTAGACAGAATGAATGAGCATTGTAAAACTCATAAAATTGCTTATTTTCATGCTTTTATCTTTATTTTCAAAAATCTCACAAATGATGAAAACACGAATGACACGTGCACTATTCTAATAGGAGGTGATTAGTCCTAAGTTAAAGATTTGCATCAATGGCCATAGTCAGGATGTAAACAAAACTTAGGATATTTATCTTTTATAAAATAACACTGGGTCCACACTAGACCCTTTTAAAAAATCATCATATTTTCAAATATTTCTTTCTTTTATTAGAGTTTAACTTAAAATTGGCTCAAAATATATACCAATGGCCATAGTCAGGGTATATTGAGAGTTAATTTCATTTTAAACTCTATAAAAGCACCAAAATATGTTTTATTCTTCACTTGAATTTAAATATAGATTATTATACAATACATTCAATGACCATAGTCAAGGATGTATTATATTTTCAATCTTATTTTAATTCATTTAAAGAATGAAATAGGCTTTTCAAAAATCAATTTTTCAAATTCTTTAAATTCATTTCATCATTTAGGATAGAATTGCATCATATTTTCAAAATTCTTTTTCAAAAATCCAAGTGATCTTGAATATCTTTTTCTTCAAATTCAATCTCAATTCATCAATCCTATCTCATTTTCAAAGTCCAATTTGACTTTGAATTCCTTTTATATTCAAGACTTCAATATCCAAACTTCAAAGTTCAATTTAACTTTGAAGTGATCTTCTGCTTCAAAATCAAATTTATTTTTCTTATCTTCAAAATTCAAAATCAAAGTTTGAGATTGATTTTGAATCTCAAGACTTGACTCTTCTTAAATTTTAAATTCAATCTGGGTTTTCAAAAACCTAGATCCATCTTTAAAAGTCTCATCTGGACTTTCAGAATCCAAATCCAAAGTTAGATCCTAATCCCAACCTAGATCTAGATTTCCAAGTATAACCCTCACTTTTTTTATCTCAGATTTCAGATCCAAAATCCATTTTAGGATCCAGAATCCAATTCTATCTTGGATCTCAGACCTCTAATCTTAAATCAGACTTCAGATCCAAAATCCATTTTAGGATCCAAAATCCAACTTCACCTTGGATCTCAGACTTCAGATCCAAAATCCGTTTAGGATCCATAATTCAACTTCTACTTTGGATCTCAGACTTCAAATCCAAAATCCGTTTTTGGATCCAGAATTCAACTTCTACTTTGGATCTTAGACTTTCGGATCCAATTCCATCTTAAGATCCAAAATCCAATTCTACTTTGGATCTCAAACTTCATATCCAATTCCATTTTAGGATCCAGAATCCAATTCCATTTTGGATATCAGAATTCAGATCCAATTCCACTTTTTTCGGACCTCAGACTTAATATCCAAAATCCATCTTAGGGTCCAGAGTCCAACTCTATTTTGGATCTCAGATTTCAGATCCTAATCCATTTTAAGATCCAAAATCCATTTTAGGATTCAGAATCCAATTCCGTCTTGGATTCCAGATCTCGGATCCAATTCTATTCAGGATTCAGAATCCAATTCCATTTCCAATTTCAGCTTTCAAATCCAATTTCAGATCTCATTTGAACTTCTTAAATCCATTTCTATTTTTAGATACCATTTGAATTTCTCAGATTCAAATTCCATCCTGATTTCAAACTTTGAATCTAGAATTCATATATCACTTCAAATTTCATCTCCTTCTCTTAAAACTAGGTTCAAAATTTAAATTCAAAGTCAATTTCTGACTTTGAAAATTCATTCCTTTTCCTTTTATCTTAGCTTTAAATCATTCTCTTTCCAAAAATCAAGATTCATTCTTTCAAAACTCTAAATTACTTCAAAGACTTAGAATTTCTGTGATCTATCTCAAGTTCTAAGTTAAATTTTATCATTAAACCATTTCTTTACTCCATTATCAAGTTCATCTCAGAATACTTGGAAATTTTTAAAACATCTTTTCAAAAAGAGCATACATCCTTGCATTGCACAAGCATGATTCTTTGTGCATTTAGATCTTTAGGATAAATTCTTAGATGATATTTAGGCAAAGCAAAAGGCATAAATTCGATCCTTGGTTTGATTACCTCTGGTAAAGGCACCAGGAACGGTCGAACCTCGTACTAACGAGCGAATCCCGTCTCTCCATTTTCCCGCAAATTTTCAAAACGGAGGCGAGTTAAATTTGCTAAATATTTTCAAATTAAGGTCAAGTGATACCCCGCAAAAGAGTCCCTCTTCTCTCTTCTCTTCTTTCTTTTATTCTTCTCTCTTTTTTTCTGTCTTTTATTTTTTTCCTTCAAAAATGAGGAAATAAGGGATTAGAAAGGAAACTAGAAGGAAGAGAGAGAAACCACAAGAGAGGAAAAATTTTGCGATGATCACAGGTAGGATCGATTAGGGTATAACTTCTACAATTTTCTATGTTTTAGATATATACCTACACTTATTTGGTATGTTCTAATTTTGTGGACAAAATTCTTTTAAGGGGATAAGAATGTAATATCACCTATTTTAACACTTAATTAAATTTGAGATTTTCAAAAATTTGGTTAAGTATAGAAGAAAAATCATTTGAACCTCGATATTAGACTGATGCTTTTGAGTCTAGGCTTGACCCAGGTCTTATTAACTAGGTCTAAACGAGCCACTTGAAACATGAAAAAGTTTTATATTTGAGCTTTAAATTCAAGCAAAATTTGGGTTATTTTAGGGCAAATTTTAGTAGCAAATTTTGAATTATATATCGTTGGATGCGTCTCCAAATTCTGAGCGTAACAATATTTTATTCTCTTTGATTCGAGCTATGATTGGCACAAAAATTGCATTTTTTAAAAAATTAAGCAATTTGTCAGTTTGTATCCAGATTTGGATCGGGCAAGATTTGATGGATTTGATCCAAATTAGTATGAATTTTGACTCTATCCAAGACCCATATTAATCTAAATTTGATCCAACCCAAGACCCATTTGGATTTTTCAGAAGGATCTTGGTTCTGGATCCAGATCCAAAACTATGCCCAACAAAATTTTCAACTTTAAATTCATTAGAAACATTTAAATTGGAGTTAATTAATGTTAAGAACCCTCCCAAGTTAATTTGGAAATTTGTGAAAGCTTTCAAAAATTTATTTATTATTTAATATTAATTAATAAAATAAATAATTTAATATAATTCCAAAAATTTAATTTGACATTTGTTTAGGACTCTTAGTAGAACCCTTAAACATACTTAGAAGTATCTAAGAAGGTTTTAGAAATCCTATTAAAAATGAAACTTTGAAAAAGTCAACACTTGAAGAGATTCAAAATTTTCGAAACTCTAAGAGAGAAGAGAATTTCAGCTGGGGCAGCACTTTCTTCTCCAGCCCATCTAGAGCTCTATAAATAAGTCAAAAAGGGGGGGGGGGGGGAGAAAGAGAAAGAAGGAAAAAAAAGGAAAAGAGAGAAAGAGAAGAAAAGAGGGAAGAAAGATGAAGAAGAGGAGAATGAGATCATTCTTCTCTAATCATTTGACGTTTCCACCATTGATTTTTATCTCTTTCAATTTATGGGTTCGTTCTTTTGATTCAAA